>NW_028227268.1:16227500-16827500 GCF_978045245.1 Mus caroli
AAGTAGGTAGGAGACAATCTGAAACAAGAAGCCATGTCAGCTCGCACTGCAGGTGAGAAGCTCTGCAGCTGCACTGATCTGGGAGCACTGGAAGGCAATCCTCTCACTAAATTTCTTACATACAAAAAAATCAGTACTGTTTGCTTCACCAAAGAAACTGAAACCATTCTGATAGAAAGCTGTCCTACCAGATAGTTTACATGTTTTTATTTAACATACTCCATATATCATGTGATTTAAAAATGACATATTCTTCTTATTTAAGCCAATGACACAATCTCTTGTCTGACGCCCAATAAACACACAGGAAAGGAATGTGGAGAAAGCTGAGGTCTATACTTTCTTTAAGTAACTGTTTTGTTTCCTCTCAGAAGTATGAGGACTGCCTGAGAGGGAGAATGACTGCAAACCACAAACAAAGCGACAGCTATCTCTAGGAATCTGATTGTACTCGGAGTTAAGGGACTTTCCACAGACAATACACATTTCAGTTTTGCTTCATATTCACTTGGCGACCCTTAAGGCCAGCTGAGAGGACTGCTGTTTCACTGGAGCATCCCTTGCAGTGGGATGGGCTCCTGAGTAGAGACCCAGGAGAGCTGATTCTATGTTTCAGAAATTTTACACGCTGTCCCTACCCCCACCCCCAACAGAGTTTCTCTGTGTAGCCCTGGCTGTCCTGGAACTCACTCTGTAGACCAGGCTGGTCTTGAACTCAGAGATCTACCTGCCTCTACCTCCTGAATGCCAACACTAAAGGTGTGCACCACCACCACACCAGTTTACGAGCTGATTGTTAAACAAAGCCAGTCACTTATTAAAACTTGAATAATAAAGAAATATGAAAAAAATATTAAAAAATACCTAACTATAGGCTGGCACTCACTGGTAAGAGTACTTGCCTAAAATGTGTGAGATCCTGGATTTGATCTCAACACCACAAAAACCACAAAAAAGCCCCTCAATTCTTAAAATTTCTGAATTAGTTAACTATGTCCTACTGTTGTCATCTGTGATATTGAGGTTATTTATATGTATTGCATCTGTATGGATGAAACACTGTCATGTGTGCTACCGTGTATTTCTTCCCACCTCCATATTGAGTGACATAACACTGGCAGCTTGAAGTCAGCCATGGTAGCAATAGTTACAAACTTTATAAATTAATGTTTGGTTTAGAGCTAAACTGAAAATGTGTTTCATTTTAATCAGTACAGGTGAGAGACAGTTAACAGTAAATCCAACATCAGATTCAATGGCAGTAAAATTACTGGGAAAAAGCAAATTAGATGCAATTCTACTTGTTACATCATAGTTAGGTTGCAACCACAGGTTGGCTACAGATTCATATTTGACCAAAGCCAACACTCAACCATTCAATTGAGAACACTGTTTGTCACAGTGTGACCCATTCCTTAGGTTAGTAAAATCTGTAATAAGCATAAGCAGGTGTGGGCCTGCTCCCTGGTTATAGTCTTTTCCTTTCCTCATTGTCTGTTACTTAACATTCACAGAATACTACCAAGTCCATGAATTTGCCACACTAATTAATAATGTAGAAAATGCCATCTGTATGGTATTAATTATTTAGAGCATCCTTCATAGCAGCCTTGTAAAAAGACTTCAGTAACTTTATGGATGAAGACTAGGGTTCTTAGGCAGTAAGAAAGCTGTACGATCTTGGACCAAAATCAACCATTCTGAGGTTCTGTGGGGTGCATCCTTCTTGTCCCACAATGTCTGGCCATATGCTCACAGGTCAGTAACTCCTCTGTGTTTTAGTGTCACAGAAAGTGTGGGAGAAGCTATGACAATTTCCAAACTCTTTTCTGACTCTTAAGTTTTTCCACACACATAATTCTAGGTACATAGTATTAGAGTATTGTGGAGTTTAATCCCCTGTTCATCACAGTAGTGATTAAAAACTTTTCACCAAAGTGGCTGGCAATTTTGTATCATTCAAGTCTTTGCCCCACAGTTTCTTAGGTCCTTTTTTTCCTTACCTCAGTGTAACCCATGCTGGCTGCAGCAATGAGGGCCTGCTGGATGGCGTGGCTCTTCTTAAACACTCCTTGCTGCTGGCCAGCCATTGTCCAGTCACACTGAATCAGAAACTTGACAACCTCTAGATGACCTCGCAGAGCAGCATGAACCAAAGCACACTGTCCATTCTTATCCAAGTGATCCACCTATGGGAAGAGAATAGAGAGAGTTGTGAACAAGGAACTCAGCCTAGATTATTGATGTCCAGTTCCTCTGTACATCCCTCTGCAGAGAACTTTCCCCAGAAAATGAGGCAAGGCTTTTGTTTTTACATTCAAAGAAAAAAATAAAATAAAACCCTCAGGTGATTTGGTTGGAATGCAGATATACTCTGGATTACAGAGTGATTTTGGTGGAATACAGACACACCCTTAGTATACACACCTTTAATCCCAAACAGTGTAGGTGAATTTAGTTTGTAGAAAGCAGCCATGTTTGAAATCTCTAAGAGGAGATGATAAAGTAACAAATCAGAGGAAGATTTGACAGAATGAGTCATAGATAGGATCTGCCCAACGCTCACAAGAACAGACAGGAAAGAGAGGCTACTTAAGAGCAGTGAGGGAGAAAGAGTGTACCAATTCAGAGGACTTGAGTTGAGTTGAGTTTGGGGCAGTTCATTTTGTGGAGTTCAGAGGCAATCTTTCCAAGCAGAGCAATTCAGTCAGAAAGTGAGACAAGCCAATTTGAATCAATCAGTTTGGAGAGGAGTTTGGGCTACCTCAATAGCCAAGTTGAACCAGGTAGCCAGAGTTCAGAAAGAACTATAAAGATTGAGTGTATTTATCGGTAAGCCTCCTAGATAACAATTACATCTGGTGAATAAAAGTTATATTTATATAATAACTCGATTTGTTTATCACTCCCAGGAGCTGGGTTATGAGTAGTTGCAGAGCAGTGAGGAAGAGATGACTCAGGATGGGTCTGAGGGATGTGGAAGGGAAGAGAGGAGGTGTAGCTTCTGGTTAGCAGGTGAGAGGACTTTCTTTTTAAGGTAGTTAAGATAAAGTAAATATTTATAAACCTACAAATATTTGGAAAAGGGTGATGTGAATTAAGAAGAGAAAAGAAATAACAAGTGAAATAAAGAACAACAGACCAGGACCAAGAGCACAGGTAGAAGAAATGCTGAAAGAAAACCAAGTGCTTCCTTGTTAGGCAGGAACATAGGCCAGGATAGCAAAGAACACTGTTCTGTGACAGACGTTCCCTGAGATAGACACTTCCTTCTTCCTCCTCTTCCTCCTTTTTTTTGAGGGCCTTCCTATAAATCCCAGGCTGACTTTAAACTTGTGATTCTCTTGCCTCAGTCTCCCAAGTCATGGAGTTACAGATGTGCACCCCCGACTCTTCAGGGTTTCTCTATATAGTTCCGGCTGTCCTAGAACTCGCTTTATAGACTAGACTGGCCTAAACTCATGCAGATCCACCTGCCTATGCCTCCCCATGGCTGGGTTTTTTGGTTGTGTACCACCATGCCAGGTTCCACATCTTGTTTTTAGCTTAATCTTACTAATACAAAATACAGAAGAGATGTGATAGGATTTTGAAGAGAATAAACAGTGTAACTATCTGCTCTGGGAAAACAATGAAGAACAATTAAAAAAAAAGTGGCATGGTGGTATAGGGCAGAGATGATTCAAGGACCTAGTTGGATGTAAATTACATCAAGAGTACCATCAGGACCAGATAGTCTGTTACTACAAGCATCTATTCAATCAAAGGAGACATTGATATAGGTGGGCAATCTGTGTCACAGTAGCATCTAAGGCTCTGTGATTCTGCTGAGAACCCAGGTCTCACTTCCTCAAGGAGTGAGGAGTCTTAGGAGTTTTCCCTGCTTCTCTGGTGATAATACTGAACATCTTAAAATGAGGTCCCATATATTACTTAGGTTTCCCTGTGTGATTCTTAGTTTTCATGACAGAATCAAAATACCACGAGGCTACAATTTTTCCTTGGTGGCCTACATCTGTGAAGCCAGTGGTTTTTCTTTTACTAGTATTTTGAAATTAAATTATCCTGTATCAGTGACTTGGAAAATACTATAAAGAAAATATTTTGGAGGCTGGAATGAGGGCTCACTAGGAAGACTACTTGCTCTGTAATCACAAGAGCCTGAGCTCGATCCCCAACATCCACATGAAAACAGGACACGGTATGTACCTGTCACACCAGTGCTTATGGGCAGAGACAGAGGATCCTGGGAGCTCACTAGCCAGCCAGCACAGCTGGAAAGTGAAGCTCCTGGTTCAATGAGAGATTCCTTCTTAAGGCAAGAAAGTAAGGAGAAAGTTAGAAGATAGCACCAGCGTCCTGCTTCAGTTGGTCTCTACATTTGTGCACCTGTGTACATGCACCTATACATTCATATGTATGCATTCCCTAACACCACATCAAAAGCAATAAAACATTTGGAAATGCTTTCAGAGAACTGAACTGTGCTAATAAACATGTGGGGTGCCCTTGGTCAGTCTGAGTGCATCTTTTCTCCAAATTTCAAGGAACTTTTTCATCTCCATGCCTAAGGTTTCTTTTTAAACATGAAAGTCTGAGGGTGCGCTGTTCAGTTCAGACCTCTCACTGCAGTCTCTTTGGCCCTTGCTTCTTTTCTAGATTTTTGTTTGTCTTCTTCTGTGTTTAGTAGATAACTTCTGGGTTATTAGGTAGGGATTTTTGTGGTTGTTGACAAATGTTGTTTTACAGGTGCCTCTCAAAGATTTTAAAATTGTATCCTGATGCAGCAGGCTAACTCTGGGATATGGGCTCAGTGGGTCTTCCCTTTGATCTGCTCTGCATCTGGGTTGTGTGCACCTAGATCGTCAAGGTAACAAATGAGTTAGAACACTACATTGGGAGACAAGAGAAAGAGAAGAAAAGCAGCAGGAGTAAGCAGCGGTTACCTTGGCCCGTTTCTTGCACAGCAACACCACGATGCTCAGGAAGCCTGCTGCTGCAGCATACCCCAGGGGAGTCAGGCCACTCTCAGAAGAGGCATCCACATTGGCCCCGAACTCCAAAAGCAGGGCCACCATTTCTGTGTATCCAAGGTGAGACTGGACACATAGGATAGGAGCATTATTTAGAACCTCTGTCCGGTAATTAATATTGGCACCTCCCAGAATCAGCAGTCTGCTGACCTAGAAACAAACAGCAGACAGACACCAGTCACATCCTTTCAGTCATAAAATCACTTGAGACTCTACAGTGGAGTCCAGTAGCATTTTTAGGAAGTATTTTAAAAAATGATTTATTTCAGTTTGAATACTTCGCTTTAGAAAATAATGCAAAACGTCTCTGTCATTAGCTAGAGTGAGGGATCACACCCTGAGTGCTGAATGTTGGCTCACTTTAGTGAACTCTTGATTGTAAAAGTTCTTTCCCAAATGGAGTTTACCTGAGTCCATCTGCCCTTCAGAACCCTTAGCAGATCCTAACCTCAGGTATCAGCTAGCTATCCAATAGCCTCAGTCCATCAGAATAAAGCAGCAATGTAAAACTCATTAAAATCACTAAAAGACCACTCATTAGGAAATAGTCTAAGGCAAGTCAGAAATCAACTAAATAGCTACTTGATGTCCTTCTAATTATATTTTACAGTCAATTATTTAAGCTACTTTCAGTTTCTTTGTGTTTACCTTTATATTTGGAGTGTAGAGATTTCGCAAAGAGGCCAATGCCATGGAAAGACCTTCTGTGCTATAGGAGATCCAGAGGCCTTGGAGGATGGAGGATGATACACCAACCTTTTTACTCAAACCCTGAAAAAATATAGAGATAATCAAATAACAATTAGAATGGAGGCAATTAAACAAATAATGATAATGATAATAATAATAATTACTATTATTATTATTTTTGGTGGGGAGACAAAGTCTTTCTGTGTAATCCCGGTGTCCTGGAACTTGCTGTGTACACCAGGCTGAACTCTAACTCAGAGGTCCACTTGCCTCTACCTCTCAAGTGTTGGAATTAGAGATGTACACAACCGCTCCCAGTGAGATAATTACATTATTAACTCAGCTAAAAAGTATCATCAGTAATGAGTGAGTGGCCCCTAAGTTTTCATAGTAATGAATGAGTGCAGAGTCTCATTTTAACAATTTTCATACACAGCAACTCTGGGACAAAGACTAGTTTTATAGAAATATAGTAACTTAAATTATCGCCATTAGTAGATAGATTACTTACCAACATTTTTGGCTCTATATGAATATAATTTACTTTCTCATTTTTTCTCTACTAGCTTTCTTGACTAAGTAATTTAAGTCACTAAAATAATATTACAGCAGAGCTAACTTGATTTTTAATCTTTACTTCATTTTCTTCCTGGACATTTGGGAAAACTATAGTGACAGACCCCTTTGCACCTCGATGGCTCACATGACTCAACTCTGGCTAATAACATCTGGGCCTTAGTCAAATGCCCTGTTAAGGCTTGGCTCCCAACCTCACTGTGTTCCTGCAGACTTTCTACTGTTCCTTGTAACAGCAGATGCAGAGGATCTATGGTGATTTCAATATGCTTGGTCCATGGTAAGTGGTACCTATTAGGAGCTGTGGCCTTGTTGGAGGAAGTGTGTCACTGTGTAGGCAGGCTTTGAGGGCTCCTAGTGCTCAAGCAGAAGAGAGACCTTCCCTCTGCCTGCCTGTGGATGACAGTTTTTCTCTTCCTGGCTGCCTTTGGATCAAGATGTAGAACTGTTGGCTCCTCCAGCACCGAGTCTGCTTGGATGATTCCACGCTTCCTGCCATGATGATAATGGACTGAACCTCTGAAACTAACTGTAAGCCAGCTCCAATTAAATGTCCTTTTTAAGAGCTGCCTTGCTCATGGTGTCTCTTCATAGCAATGAAATCCTAATTAAGACAGGATCCAATGGAGAATTCTGAATACTAAGGTGATTTCAGAACTACTACTACTGAGAAGGAAGCTGCACAGTGATCTGCTCTAGACTGTACTATAAATGAGAAAGGAAAATTCAGTCTTCAGTCTTGAAATTGCCTGGTGGTGAGATACTCTTCCAAGCACCTTGCTCTTCTGCTAAAACATGGATCAACTGAATTAAAACAGAAAATCCTAAGGGGAGGAAAACAGTAAAAATAAAATTTGGGAAGTTGCATGCCTGGAATCTCAATATTCAGAAGGCAGAAGCAGGCAGATCTGAATTTGAGGGCAGCCTGGTCTAGAGAAATACAGAGACTGAGTTCCAGAATAGCTAGGGCTACACAGAGAATCCCTGTCTAAAGGGAAAAAAGAGGAGTCAGGTGGTCTGGGGAAGATTTTTTTTTTTTTTAAAATATGTAATACTTCTGTTTGCTTTGCTCCTTGAAATGTAAGGTGCTCTATTCATTTGATATACTATAGAAGGAACATTTACAAAGGAATATTTGTTGTTTAAAGACATAAGTTCATCTAACAATATCAAGTCACAGTGGTCATGCCATTTCACAGGGGACTGAGACTCTTATTTTCCACAGAGAGAACTCTTCTGCAGAGAAGGTGCAAGGACAGACAGTGCATGCCATGGGAAGCTGATCTGTGAACATTGTCAAAAGGCTTATCTGGCACAGGCATCTTTTTTTCTTTCTGGAGGGATGGTGTGATGGCATAAAAATGGAATATATATTTTAAAAAACAGTTTTTGAGTACACTGCATGAGGGTGCAGGCAGGGCAATAGCTAAAGTACTGCCTACAGCAGAGAGAAACGTGCAGGTTTTAATTTTGATTTGTAAAGATACGGTGGCTGCCTGCTTGTGATTCCTGCACTCAGGAGGACTAGACAGGAGGATCTAAGGCTTGGGCTACATAGTAAAACCCCTGTCTAAATAAAACAATTCAAAACAAACAAACAAACAAACAAACAAAGTTATTTATTTTTAGAGTTACTCTTCCTTTTTGTACATTTATTGTTTGCTTTCAATCCTTCCTGACCACAGTTTCTATTCCTTCCACTCCTAATGCTTCCTCAATGCCACCCTTCTCCTTTTCCTCAGATCCACTCCAACAAAACAAAACAAAACAAAACACCCCCAGGACTCCCAGGGATACCCTCTGACACGATACGATTAGGCACAAACTTTTATATCAAGGTTGGGCGAGGCAACCCAGGAGAAAAAGGGAAATACAGAGACTGAACAAAAAAGCAGGGAAAAGAGTCCCCCATTCTTACGGTTAGTAGTCTCACGGCTAACAAACATAACATATTCTTTGTTTAAAATTTTAAATATTTTTTGTTAATTTTATACACGAGTACTGTATTTACATCATTTTCAATCCCTTTCCCTTTCCACTCCAATCCCTCTCATGCCCATCACTCCAAGTTCATGACTTCTTCATTAATTGCCATCCTCTCTCTCTCTGTATCTGTCTCTCTCTGTCATGCTCTACTGAGACCATTTATTACTGCTCCTTATAGGTGTGTTTGGGGCTGACCACTTGTATTGGATAACCTATTAGGAGGTTCACCCCTGAAGAAGGCTACTCAGCAGCCACTGCTTGCTTCATATCTATAGGTGGGCCTTGTGAAACTCCCCTTGTTTGTATTGGCACATTTACGGTGTTGCCATTATGTATGTCTTGTTTACATGACACGTTGATGAGATTTCATGGGTATAGAATCTCTATCACGTTTAGAAGACACTATCTAGCTGCAGGCATCCTGGTACTCTGGCTCTTGTAATCTTTCCATCACCTTTTCTTCAGTATCTTCTTTTGTTTTGTTTTCTTTCTTTCTGTTTGTTTGTTTTTTGAGACATTTTCTGTGTAGTCCTGGCTATCCTGAAACTCACTCTGTAGACCAGGCTGGCCTCAAACTCAGAAATCCACCTGCATCTGTATCCTCCAATTGCTCGAATTAAAGGCGTGCCCCACCACTGCCAGGTGTCTGTAATGTCTTATAAATGCATTTGTTTTTTTGAGATAGGGTCTCATTCATGTTTTCAATGTTGACTAAAACTCATTTCCTTGCATTTGGTTTCTTACCTGTTGTACTGAGCCCAGGGATTTATGCATGCTAGGCCAGTACTCTATTGGTCATTGCCCTAACAGGGATTTACAAAGTGCCTGTAATGACATGACTTTGTCAAAGTGGCTGCCTGTGTTTAAATATTCTCAACATGAACATACAGCTGGAAAAAATGAGGAGCAAGGATGCTCATCACTTCTACACTGCCTCTTTTGTCATCTTATTCTGGTTACAGATGATGGACAAGAGAGGGTCAACCATACAGCTGGGTCAAATCCTGGCAAAGTAGACCAGTGAGAGCTCAGAAACACAACCTTGGGGAGGGTGAAACAGAATCTAGTTTAAAGCTCAAACACTACAAGAGAATTAATGCCCTTTTCAATCTCTTCTATTATTTAAAAATGGCCACTTAATTCCCAAATCACTCATACTGTTTATAGCCTTGTGGAGCTCTGTTCTGAATCTTCCCACTAGAGTACTCATCTGGCCCCCAAGAACTGGTTACACTGAAAGGATGAAGGGTAGAGGAGAGCTTCTAATCACTAGTATTTTAGAACTTCTAATTTGTGCTAATAACAGGAATGTCAATTTGCAAGTTTCTTATTTGGCTAATTAATTAGTTAGTTAATATGTAAACACACATAAAAATCCCCAATCAAGCCTATCACTAAGTTATGATTGCTTATTTTGACACATTAGATAAAATATTTATAGAATTCTTTTTGAAAGAATTCCAAAAGCTACTCAGTCAGGCTTTGAGTTAGGTTGTAAGGTTCATCTTCACTGCAGACCTAGAAAACCAGGAAACACAGCTCCAACTCTCCATATGGGCCTCAGCCTCTTGATTTAGAGTATGTATGGTTTTGTTTTGTTTTTTAATTTATTTATTTATATGTAAGTACACTGTAGCTGTCTTCAAACATCCCAGAAGAGGGAGTCAGATCTCGTTACGGATGGTTGTGAGCCACCATGTGGTTGCTGGGATTTGAACTCCGGACCTTCAGAAGAGCAGTCAGGTGCTCTTACCCACTGAGCCATCTCACCAGCCCTGTATGTATGGGTTTTACTAAGACTTTTGAAGAATGATATAGTACATGAACAACTTAGAAAAATCACCAGAAAGTATTAATATCAATTGAGACTATCAGCAGTAAAGCTCTAACCCCTGCCCCGTCTGATAATTTGCAGGTGAGGAAAAAAGAAAAGGGATCTAACATTTACTCAGGATCTAATATGTGTCAAGTTCTGTAGTTAGGACAGTTTTATGTATTAGATCCTTCAGCTTAATCTCTTCACAACAGCCCCTGGGAGATAGAACTCAAGACTATTTACATCAGAGGAAACAACCTAAAGAAGATAAAGTCAACTGCTCAAAGTCACAAAGCTACTGGAGCTGCAATTAAAAGACAACTTTTTTTTTTAAACCCTAAGGTTCATGTTCTGTCTATTATAACCAAGATTACTAAAAAGTTCTCGATACCTGATTCAGGATTTTACTTCTGAATTCTCAGTTGGAAAAGTAGCAACTACAACAGACAAAGTGGTTAATTTCTGTCTCTTTCCTTTACTCTAATTCTAAAGCATTCTATAGTTGGCAGCCCTCTACTTCATCCTAGATAACACCATAGACTCCTATGGCTTTATTTATTCATATTATTTCAACTGGGCGTTATGTGCTTCTTTTCCAACTGAAATCTGAAGTAAAGACTAGTTGAAACTTTATACTTAATGGTTTAAATTATTTTAGTGACTTACAAGTCAGGCTGGTGACTTATTTAATCATTTAAATCCTGATAAGAGCTAGAGGGAAAAGAAATGGAAAGGCTGGGTGTGGTGGCAGACAGGTGATGTCCCAGCACTTCAGAGGAAGAAGCAGGAAGGTCATTCCAAGTCTGAAGGTAGTCTGGTCTACCTAGTGAGTTCTAGGACAGAGAGGGCTACAGAGAGTGAGACCCCGTCTCAAACAAAAACAACAATAAAACAAAAACAAAAGAGAAAGAAAAAGGAGAGTAGGAAAGGAGACAGGCAAGACCAGACGCTGGTGGAGGCTCACAGAGTAGCTTTGGAGCAGCTGGAGTAGACACACAAGAAGGAAGTGTGAGGCACAGGAGCAGAGTCTAGACTCTACGTATACTACAGACTTCTGATTTATCTTGGCTGGCGGGATTAAGCCTTTGCTTTTCTGAGATATGAGGAAAGTTTCAGCCAAAACTCAACAGAGATGACAAGTAATTTTATTTCCAGCCAGGATGTGGCCAAAAATACCTCAATTATTTAGTCTTTTTGAATATTTCAAGAAGGCATAAAAAAGCAGGAGCATTTTCTTCTTAAGGCTTCTTATTTATGGTTCAAATCTAACTTTGGTGCTGAGCTAGTGTGTTTCTTGGAAGTTTAGTAATTTGTAAAGTTTAGCAACCCACATATATATATACACCCATGTATATCTAATGTAATGTCTTACATTACCACCATTATCACCTGACCATCACACACAGCCGGGGCTGAGTAGAGCAAAGGGAGCCTAGTAAACAGAGGAAGTGCTCTTCCCTGTAGAACAGGGCCTAGAAAACCAAGGCCACAAATCAGGTTTTACTGGACTATAGCTTTACCCATTTGTCTTACTGCTTTCCAGCTACAGTGACAGAGTTGTAGTGAGAGACGGTAAAGTAGACTACAAAGCCATACGTAGCTAGTTTTAAAAAAACTTTGCTAACTCCCACTGTAAGATGTGATGGGGTGATATTTCCGTATGAAATTTATGCTTATCAAGCCTTATTTTAGAAAAAATACTGGTAACTTTGATCATAAAACCTTATATTAAATATACTCCTAGTACTCTGGATGTTTATCATGCACCTTTTTTCATGTATTTTGCCTGTAATCCTTATAACACCTTTGAGAGTTCCTGTTTTACAGATGAGAAGATTGACAGTGTACCCTTCCCTCCTTTCCTCTAGAGTGAGTTCAGCCTGTCCTTGAGTGCATGGTCTTTTCATGTCGACTCCAAATGCAGGGACTGTAGTGTGCACCACTGTGCACCTCCTCAGTCATACCTGAACTCACGCCACTTGCTGCTCCAAGGATCTTCTTTCTAGTTTTAAGTTGTCTTCCTAGCCAATCCTTCTGTTCTAATAAGAAACACTGTATGACTGACTAACCAAAAGAGCATTTTAAAGGGAAGAATTCAGGAGAGAAACGGCAACGTTACTAAAAATCCTCCCAGTGACTAGACTCAATCTGATGAGAACGGCTTATGTTACAAACTGAATTAGCGTATCTCTGGACAGTTTCCAAATAGCTTGTTTTCTTGTATTATATTCTTTAAATCTAAATTTGAGTATAGTGTTGTTTACTTATAACCCCACAATTCTGGAGGCAGATGGTGGAAGATAAGGAATTCAAGGTCATCCTTTACTACAAAGAATTTTTGACGCAGATCTGTGTTACAGAAAACTGTCTCAAAAGGAGGGAAACCCCACAACACACAACCCTAGATGACAACTGCAAGGAAGAATGCTAGGTGATCATAAGTCATTAGGAAATGCAATCAAACCCACAATGAAGCCAGGTACAATGGTACAGATCTGCAGTTCTAGCTTGTGGGAGGTGAAGGCAGGAAGATCAGAAGTTCAAGGACAGCCTCAACTACAAAGAGAAATCCAAGTGAGCCCAACCCACAGGAGACTCTCAAACCAGACCAGACCTCAAGTCACACCACACAGTGAAGTGCTATTCTGCATTCACTTTTAGATGAAATAGAAGACAAATGACTTTTTCTTTTTGGTTCTAGGGATTATGTACACCACTGAGCACTATTTTCAGACTGGTGTAAGGAAACTTGAATCCTCACACACTACTGGTGGGGCAGTGAAAGGGTGTGGACACTTTTGAAAACAAACTGACAATTTTTCAAAATGTTAAACCTAGTTACTATATGACCTAGAAATCCAATCAATTCTTGTTTTTATTTTTTTGAGATGTGGTCTGAGTATGTTACCTAGCCTCACCCAAATTTATGCCTTACACCATTGTGCTCAGCACAATTCTATCTCTAAAGTTAAGAACCACTGCTCTAAGTTATCAACTGTGTGTGTGTGTAGGTGTGTAATTTGAATACTCAGGAGCAGGAAAATTATGAATTCTTGTATAGTGTGGTTGTAGAGTAAGTTCTAGATCAGCCAGCCAGGCCTACAGAATTAGAGGCAGTAAGATAAAGAGCTAGCTAGCTAGCTAGATACAGACTGTCTATACAAATCTGTACTTTAATATTATAAATTATTATGTGCTAATGTTACTAAGTTGTAGATGTATTAAATGCTATGTTAAAGTAGCTAATTTTCTTAGCAGTAGTAGTCACAGTATTCATTCATTTCAAAAGCAGAGCATCTCAGTTATTTCAATGAATGTCTAAATAAAATGTTGTGTATCCATATAGTGGAATACTATTTTATAATAAAATAAATAAGGTACTGATCTGTTCTATAATATTAAAAACCATGAAAACATTATGTTAAGTGAAAGAAGCCAGGCACAAGAGAATACATTATGTACATATATATATATATATATATATATATATATATATATATACATACATTATGTACATATATATACATTTCTATGAAATATTTTGAAAAGTCAAGTTTATGGGACAGAATGTAGGGAAATGAACTAATAGGAATGAGGCTCATTTTTTAGTGTGAATAAATACATTAATGGTTGTGATAATGGCAAAACTCCAAGGACACTAATACTCTCTCTCTCTCTCTCTCTCTCTCTCTCTCTCTCTCTCTCTCTCTCTCTCTCTCTCTCTCTCTCTTTCTCTCTCCTAATACTGGTCAATTTCATGTGGTATATAAAGTTATACCTCAAAAAGGTGTCAAAACAAGAGAATTGTGAAGGTTTTGTAGCCAGCTCAATATCCAGAATCACAGGTTTTTATTCTTTTCTATTTTAAAGGTCATTAATGACATAAATACACCTTTTCTCAAACAAGGAAGGGGAATTTAGAACTGGAATAAGTATCAGTTGGACTGCCGAGGAGAAGTTCTGAGTGGAAGTGGATATGGCCACGTCTACCTTTGACTTTGTATGACCCTCAGCTGACAGAAACCTTGGACTTCAGTCTGGGAGAAGCTAAAGCCTCTCACCAGCCTCTGCACTGAAAGGATCCTGGCAGCTGCAGCACCAGGAACACCAGAGTCTAGTCCTCATTTTTTAGCTTACAGACATGTCATCACTCTATGCTGCACACCAGAGTGTTTACAGTCTAAATCACATACAGAGCCACTCTTATCTCAGACAACCATGCTGTCTGCATCAACATAGGATAAAACTGTGCTCATGAAGGAAGTATGCAGTTTAAATGTAGGCTGAAGTCACACTTGGTTAAATAAAACTTCATATTCTTTCTCCATCACTGGGTTATTTTACATTTACCAATGCAAGCATCAGTTTCATCTTTGCATCTTATCCCATGAAGATTTTATGTTCGAAGACTGATTGTTATTTCCTATCTAACCAAATGACAATTATCTTAGTGTCTACGGATGTGGTAGACATTTATTGTCTTCTTGAACTAGATGCTTGTCTGCTGTATTAGTTGTATTCTACTTACAGAAAGTAAGGACACTAAGGTCATTTTTGGTAGACATGATAGTTACGATTCAAATAAAGGATTTGTCACAGCGGGTTTTATTTCTGTTCATGTGATGAATAAACTTCTCTGGCTGTGTGTTTATATACTGGGAAGAATTTGTAAGGTTTTTGGAGAACTGTTTAAGATACTTGGATTGGATTTTTCAATTCAATTCAGAGTCAGGGAAGAACTCTGAGGGACCACAGGGGTTAGAACTATCAGAGTTTTCTTCTTCTGAGGTAGGGTCTTGCTATGTGACCCCAGCTGATTTTGAGGTAGGGTCTTGCTATGTGACCCCAGCTGATTTTGAGGTAGGGTCTTGCTATGTGACCCCAGCTGATTTTGAGGTAGGGTCTTGCTATGTGACCCCAGCTGACTTTAAAGTCTTGGAAGAACTCAGCCTTAGCCTCCCTTACTAGTTACATGCAGCCATTATTTCTGCATGAGACTTTTATTTTTGCAGGGCTAGACATGAGTCTTTTGCATGCTAGGCAAGTACTACTGAGCTACACTATGAATCCACAGGACTAGAACTGTCAAACACAGTAATAAACTGAAACAGTAATAGTGAGTAATAGTGAACTGTGGGCTAAAAGTAAGGAGAACAATTTCCATGAACAATTTCCTTCATGTGGACTATACATTTCTTGGACTATAACATATATGTATATATAAAGTTTCTAATATATATGTATATATTGCTACTATATACATGTATTAGATACATGTAGATTACCTTAAAGATGTGTGCTTTGAGGATGTGATGTCCTAGTTCAATAGTCTGCTGTCGGTTTAGTTTCCCCTCTTGGCGGGAGAACCAGAAGGCAAGTAATGTGTGGCCACTCCTGCAAAGGAAGAGAGTCATCTTAGAAAACTTAATGCCTCAGTTTTACCTTGACTATTCAGGTCCAGCCATATCTCCAATAAAACTAGGTACCATTCAGTTAGCATCTTGGGAAAGACATTTGTTACAAGGCAAGTAATATGTTTGGACATTGCAAAAGCCATTTCCAGTTGACTTATTCCCATTCCTTGTGCAGACAACATTAATTGATTTTCATTTTTATTGTTTGTCCATGTCAGTAACTCTACATCATTGCCCCTCAGACTCTGTACTCGTTCTGTATTCTCACTGAACTAGTTCATCAGTCCTCATTCAACCATGATCTCTGCCTATGGTCTCAGTTTTAGAGATGTTTATTGGATCTTTCCATTTGAAGTGTCCCTTGGTACCTAAACTCATCGTGTTGCCAAATAGACTGATGGCCTCTTCCTAGAAGTCTTCTCTGCCAGCTAATACAGTGGAATACGTTCTTTCTGATGCCACCAGTAGACATGTCTTATCTCTAGTTCAGTATTTACCACACTGTTACATGCTTTCTCTTCCAGTAGACTTGAGTTTCCTGATGGCATCCACTCCCCCATGTTATGTCTCTGATAACAAACTCCTAATCTGTTCATGAAAGAGAAAGGCCTCCTCCCAACTCCTTCGATATTGTCATATCTGCCCAGGGTGTCTAGAACTGCCTTCTTGGCACAAATCATGTAATCAGCTGGCCTGAGGACAAGGCCAAAATCAGGGCTAGGCTAAAAAGTACCAGAAATTGAGCCTGAGCCCTGACTGAGCATCTAAACTGCTTTAATTTTGGGTTACTTTAAATAAATCAATTATTTTTTGCTGTTCAATCCATTTATATTGGAATCTTGTGCTCTGTCATAGCTCAAAAGTTTCCCAATGATAATTTTTAAGTGTTAATCCCTACCCCCCCCCCAATTATCTGTGATGCTAAAGAGCAAACCTAGGACTAAACACTTTGCCACTGAGCTACACTCAGTCCAGTGATTTCAGTGATTTCCTTCTTTCCTTTCCTTTTTTTTTGTTTCTTTCTATTGATATAAGGCCTCATGTAGCCTAGACCTCAAAACCCATTTTTAATTTTAAAATATATGTATGTATGCATGCATAGGCGTATGCATGTGAAGGCCAGAGAACAACAAGTAGGAGTCACTTCTCTCCTGCCATGTAGGTCTTGGTGATCAAACTCAGGTTTGATCCATTAGGTTTGGCAACTAATGCCTTTACCCTGTGGCCATCTCACCAGCTCAACCTTGAACTTCTGACCCTGCCCCTACCTCCTGAGTCCTGCATACAGGTGTGTACTACCATACGTGGTTTATGTGATGCTGGGGATTAATCCCAAACTTTCCTACAGACTAGGCAAGCACTCACCAACTGAGCTATGACCCCAGGCAATACATTCTTTTAAATGCCAACATGTTTGTGTGGTATATGTGAATCATGTGTGTATGTATTTCTATTTACATTATTATTTTTTTAAAAAATATTTTTTATTAGGTATTTTCCTCATTTACATTTCCAATGCTATCCCAAAAGTCCCCCCTAACCTTCCCCCAACCCCCTTACCCACCCACTCCCACTTTTGGCCCTGGCATTCCCCTGTATTGGGGCATATAAAGTTTGCATGTCCAATGGGCCTCTCTTTCCAATGATGGCCGACTAGGCCATCTTTTGATACATATGCAGCTAGAGACAAGAGCTCCGGGATACTGGTTAGTTCATATTGTTGTTCCACCTATAGGGTTTCAGATCGCTTTAGCTCCTTGGGTACTTTCTCTAGCTCCTCCATTGGGGGCCCTGTGATCCAACCAATAGCTGACTGTGAGCATCCACTTCTGTGTTTGCTAGGCCCCGGCATAGTCTCACAAGAGACAGCTATATCAGGGTCCTTTCAGCAAAATCTTGCTAGTGTATGCAATGGTGTCAGCCTTTGGAGGCTGATTATGGGATGGATCCCTGGATATGGCAGTCTCTAGATGGTCCATTCTTTTGTCTCAGCTCCAAACTTTGTCTCGGTAACTCCTTCCATGGGTGTTTTGTTCCCAATTCTAAAAAGGGGCAAAGTGTCCACACTTTGGTCTTCCTTCTTCTTGAGTTTCATGTGTTTCGCAAATTGTATCTTATATCTTGAGTATTCTAAGTTTCTGGGCTAATATTAACTTATCAGTGAGTACATATCATTTGAGATCTTTTGTGATTGGGTTACCTCACTCAGGATGATGCCCTCCAAGTCCAACCATTTGTCTAGGAATTTCATAAATTCATTCCTTTTAATAGCTGAGTAGTACTCCATTATGTAAACGTACCACATTTTCTGTATCCATTCCTCTGTTGAGGGGCATCTGGGTTCTTTCCAGCTTCTGGCTATTATAAATAAGGCTGCTATGAACATAGTGGAGCATGTGTCTTTCTTACTACTTGGAACATCTTCTGGATATATGTCCAGGAGAGGTATTACGGGATCCTCCGGTAGTACTATGTCCAATTTTCTGAGGAACCGCCAGACTGATTTTCAGAGTGGTTGTACAAGCTTGCAATCCCACCAACAATGGAGGAGTGTTCCTCTTTCTCCACATCCTCACCAGCATCTGCTGTCAACTGAATTTTTGATTTTAGCCATTCTGACTGGTGTGAGGTGGAATCTCAGGGTTGGGTTTTTTTTTTAATTTTTAATATTTTTATTACATATTTTCCTCAATTACATTTCCAATGCTATCCCAAAAGTCCCCCATAGCGCCCCCCACTTCCCTACCCACCCATTCCCATTCTTTTGGCCCTGGCATTCCCCTATATTGGGGCATATAAAGTTTGCAAGTCCAATGGGCCTCTCTTTCCAGTGATGGCCGACTAGACCATCTTTCGATACATATGCAGCTAGAGACAAGAGCTCCGGGGTTCTGGTTAGTACATCATGTTGTTCCAACAATAGGGTTGCAGATCCCTTTAGCTCCTTGGGTACTTTCTCTAGCTTCTCCATTGGGAGCCCTGTGATACATCCAATAGCTGACTGTGAACATCCACTCCTGTGTTTGCTAGGCCCTGGCATCGTCTCACAAGAGACAGCTATATTTGGGTCCTTTCAGCAAAATCTTGCTAGTGTATGCAATGGTGTCAGCGTTTAGAAGCTGATTATGGGATGGATCCCTGGATACGGCAGTCTCTAAATGGTCCATCCTTTCATCACAGCTACGAACTTTGTCTCTGTAACTCCTTCCCTGGGTGTTTTGTTCCCAATTCTAAGAAGGTGCACAGTGTCCACACTTTGGTCTTCATTCTTCTTGAGTTTCATGCGTTTAGCACATTGTATCTTATATCTTGGGTATCCTAAGTTTTGGGCTAATATCCACTTATCAGTGAATACATATTGTGTGAGTTCTTTTGTGACTGTGTTCAGGGTTGTTTTGATTTGCATTTCCCTGATGATTAAGGATGCTGAACATTTTTTCACGTGCTTCTCTGCCATTCGGTATTCCTCAGGTGAGAATTCTTTGTTTAGCTCTGAGCCCCATTTTTTAATGGGGTTATTTGATTTTCTGGAGCGCACCTTCTTGAGTTCTTTATATATATTGGATATTACTCCCCTATCTGATTTAGGATAGGTAAAGATCCTTTCCCAATCTTTTGGTGGTCTTTTTGTCTTATTGACAGTGTCTTTTGCCTTACAGAAGCTTTGCAGTTTTATGAGGTGCCATTTGTCAATTCTCCATCTTACAGCACAAGCCATTGCTGTTGTATTCAGGAATTTTTGCCCCTGTGCCCATATCTTCCAGGCTTTCCCCCACTTTCTCCTCTATAAGTTTCAGTGTCTCTGGTTTTATGTGGAGTTCCTTGATCCACTTAGACTTGACCTTAGTACCAGGAGATAGGAATGGATCAATTCGCGTTCTTCTACATGATAACCACCAGTTGTGCCAGCAACATTTGTTGAAAATGCTGTCTTTTTTCCACTGGCTGGTTTTAGCTCCCTTGTCAAAGATCAAGTGACCATAGGTGTGTGGGTTCATTTCTGGGTCTTCAATTCTATTCCATTGGTCTACTTGTCTGTCGCTATACCAGTACCATGCAGTTTTTATCACAATTGCTTTGTAGTACAGCTTTAGGTCAGGCATGGTGATTCCACCAGAGGTTCTTTTATCCTTGAGAAGAGTTTTTGCTATCCTAAGTTTTTTGTTAATCCAGATGAATTTGCAGATTGCTCTTTCTAATTCATTGAAGAATTGAGTTGGAATTTTGATGGGGATTGCATTGAATCTGTAGATTGCTTTCGGCAAGATAGCCATTTTTACAATGTTGATCCTGCCATTCCATGAGCATGGGAGATCTTTCCATCTTCTGAGATCTTCTTTAATTTCTTTCTTTAGAGACTTGAAGTTCTTATCATACAGATCTTTCACTTCCTTAGTTAGAGTCACGCCAAGGTATTTTATATTATTTGTGACTATTGAGAAGGGTGTTGTTTCCCTTAATTTCTTTCTCAGCCTGTTTATTCTTTGTGTAGAGAAGGGCCATTGACTTGTTTGAGTTAATTTTATATCCAGATACTTCACCAAAGCTGTTTATCAGGCTTAGGAGTTCTCTGGTGGAATTTTTAGGGTCACTTATATATACTATCATATCATTTGCAAAAAGTGATATTTTGACTTCTTCCTTTTGAATTTGTATAACCTTGATCTCCTTTTGTTGTCGAATTGCTCTGGCTAGGACTTCAAGTACAATGTAGAATAGGTAGGGAGAAAGTGGGCAGCCTTGTCTAGTCCCTGATTTTAGTGGGATTGCTTCCAGCTTCTCACCATTTACTTTGATGTTGGCTACTGGTTTGCTGTAGATTGTTTTTATCATGTTTAGGTATGGGCCTTGAATTCCTGATCTTTCCAAGACTTTTATCATGAATGGGTGTTGGATTTTGTCAAATGCTTTCTCCGCGTCTAAGGAGATGATCATGTGGTTTTTGTCTTTGAGTTTGTTTATATAATGGATTATGTTGATGGATTTCCGTATATTAAACCATCCCTGCATCCCTGGAATAAAACCTACTTGGTCAGGATGGATGATTGTTTTAATGTGTTCTTGGATTCGGTTAGTGAGAATTTTATTGAGTATTTTTGCATTGATATTCATAAGGGAAATTGGTCTGAAGTTCTCTATCTTTGTTGGATCTTTCTGTGGTTTAGGTATCAGAGTAATTGTGG
Organism: Mus caroli; assembly: GCF_978045245.1. Classification (NCBI taxonomy): domain Eukaryota; kingdom Metazoa; phylum Chordata; class Mammalia; order Rodentia; family Muridae; genus Mus; species Mus caroli. The sequence goes on from NW_028227268.1 coordinate 16,248,199, forward strand.
CTTCATAGAATGAGTTGGGTAGAGTACCTTCTACTTCTATTTTGTGGAATAGTTTGTGCAGAACTGGAATTAGATCTTCTTTGAAGGTCTGATAGAACTCTGCACTAAACCCATCTGGTCCTGGGCTTTTTTTGGTTGTGAGACTATTAATGACTGCTTCTATTTCTTTAGGGGATATGGGACTGTTTAGATCATTAACTTGATCCTGATTTAACTTTGGTACCTGGTATCTGTCTAGAAATTTGTCCATTTCGTCCAGGTTTTCCAGTTTTGTTGAGTATAGCCTTTTGTAGAAGGATCTGATGGTGCTTTGGATTTCTTCAGGATCTGTTGTTATGTCTCCCTTTTCATTTCTGATTTTGTTAATTAGGATGTTGTCCCTGTGCCCTCTAGTGAGTCTGGCTAAGGGTTTATCTATCTTGTTGATTTTCTCTAAGAACCAGCTCCTCGTTTGGTTGATTCTTTGAATAGTTCTTCTTGTTTCCATTTGGTTGATTTCACCCCTGAGTTTGCTTATTTCCTGCCGTCTACTCCTCTTGGGTGAATTTGCTTCCTTTTTTTCTAGAGCTTTTAGGTATGTTGTCAAGATGCTAGTGTGTGCTCTCTCTAGTTTCTTTTTGGAGGCACTCAGAGCTATGAGTTTCCCTCTTAGAAATGCTTTCATTGTGTCCCATAAGTTTGGGTATGTTGTGGCTTCATTTTCATTAAACTCTAAAAAGTCTTTAATTTCTTTCTTTATTCCTTCCTTGATCAAGGTATCATTGAGAAGAGTGTTGTTCATTTTCCACGTGAATGTTGGCTTTCCATTATTTATGTTGTTATTGAAGATCAGCCTTAGTCCATGGTGGTCTGATAGAATGCATGGGACAATTTCAATATTTTTGTATCTGTTGAGGCCTGTTTTGTGACCAATTATATGGTCAGTTTTGGAGAAGGTACCCTGAGGTGCTGAGAAGAAGGTATATCCTTTTGTTTTAGGATAAAATGTTCTGTAGATATCTGTTAAGTCCATTTGTTTCATAACTTCTGTTAGTTTCACTGTGTCCCTGTTTAGTTTCTGATTCCACGATCTGTCCATTGATGAAAGTGGTGTGTTGAAGTCTCCCACTATTATTGTGTGAGGTGCAATGTGTGCTTTGAGCTTTACTAAAGTTTCTTTAATGAATGTGGCTGCCCTTGCATTTGGAGCATAGATATTCAGAATTGAGAGTTCCTCTTGGAGGATTTTACCTTTGATGAGTATGAAGTGTCCCTCATTGTCTTTTTTGATAACTTTGGGTTGGAAGTTGATTTTATTTGATATTAGAATGGCTACTCCAGCTTGTTTCTTCAGACCATTTGCTTGGAAAATTGTTTTCCAGCCTTTCACTCTGAGGTAGTGTCTGTCTTTTTCCCTGAGATGGATTTCCTGTAAGCAGCAGAATGTTGGGTCCTGTTTGTGTAGCCAGTCTGTTAGTCTATGTCTTTTTATTGGGGAATTGAGTCCATTGATATTAAGAGATATTAAGGAAAAGTAATTGTTGCTTCCTATTATTTTTGTTGTTAGAGTTGGCATTCTGTTCTTTTGGCTGTCTTCTTCTTTTTGGTTTGTTGAAGGATTACTTTCTTGCTTTTTCTAGGGCGTGGTTTCTGTCCTTTTATTGTTTTTTTTTCTGTTATTATCCTTTGAAGGGCAGGATTCATGGAAAGATAATGTCTGAATTTGGTTTTGTCATGGAATATCTTGGTTTCTCCATATATGGTAATTGAGAGTTTGGCTGGGTACAGTAGCCTGGGCTGGCATTTGTGTTCTCTTAGTGTCTGTATAACATCTGTCCAGGATCTTCTGGCTTTCATAGTCTCTGGTGAAAAGTCTGGTGTAATTCTGATAGTCCTGCCTTCATATGTTACTTGACCTTTTCCCCTTACTGCTTTTAATATTCTATCTTTATTTAGTGCATTTGTTGTTCTGATTATTATGTGTTGGGAGGAATTTCTTTTCTGGTCCAGTCTATTTGGAGTTCTGTAGTCTTCTTGTATGTTCATGGGCATGTCTTTCTTTAGGTTTGGGAAGTTTTCTTCTATAATTTTGTTGAAGATATTTGCTGGCCCTTTAAGTTGAAAATCTCCATTCTCATCTACTCCTATTATCCGTAGGTTTGGTCTTCTCATTGTGTCCTGGATTTCCTGGATGTTTTGAGTTAGGATCTTTTTGCATTTTGTATTTTCTTTGATTGTTGTGCTGATGTTCTCTATGGAATCTTCTGCACCTGAGATTCTCTCTTCAATCTCTTGTATTCTGTTGCTGATGCTCGCATCTATGGTTCCAGTTTTCTTTCCTGGGGTTTCTATTTCCAGTGTTGCCTCACTTTCGGTTTTCTTTATTGTGTCTATTTCCCTTTTTAGGTGTTTGATGGTTTTATTCAATTCCATCACCTGTTGGTCGTGTTTTCCTGCAATTTTTAAAGGGATTTTTGTGCTTCCTCTTTAAGGTCTTCTACCTGTTTAGCAGTATTCTCCTGTATTTCTTTAAGTGAGTTATTAGGGTCCTTCTTGATGTCCTCTACCATCATCATGAGATATGCTTTTAAATCCAGGTCTAGCTTTTCGGGTGTGTTGGGGTGCCCAGGACTGGGTGGGGTGGGAATGCTGCGTTCTGATGATGGTGAGTGGTCTTGGTTTCTGTTAGTAAGATTCTTACGTTTGCCTTTTGCCATCTGGTAATCTCTGGAGTTAGTTGTTATAGTTGTCTCTGGTTAGAGCTTGTTCCTCAGGTGATTATGTTAGCCTCTATCAGCAGACCTGGGAGACTAGCTCTCTTCTGAGTTTCAGTGGTCAGAGTACTCTGCAGGCAAGCTTTCCTCTTGCAGGGAAGGTGGCCAGATATCTGGTGTTCGAACCTGCCTCCTGGCAGAAGTTGTGATCCACTCACCAGAGGTCCTAAGGTCTCATGGAGAGTCCTGTGGGGACCTTGGGGGTGTTCGCAGACTCCACACCCAAGGTGCCCTGGCGCTGGCACTGACCAGAAGGGACTTGTGACCCTGGTCAGGCTGGGTTTTCTGCTTCCTTAATTAATGCAATCTCAGGTCCTGGGAGATTGAATTGGAGCAGAAGGTGTGTTCCACTCACCAGACGTCCTAAGATCCTGTGGAGGGTCCTGTGGGGACCTTGGGGGTGTCCGCAGACTCCGCCCCCAAGGTGCCCCGGTGTTGGCGCGGACTGGAAGGGCTCTATTTACATTATTGAAAGAAAAATCTAGATCATCTGTATTTTCCATAATGCCTAATGCATTCTATTTCTTGTAAAAATGTGCACAATATTTTTAGGACAAAAAGCTGGACATTAGGGTCTCAGCAGTACAGCTATCTGCCACCATGCCTGACAAGCTGAGTTTCATCCTAGAATCCACTTGGTAGAAGGAGAGAATCAATTTCTGCAAGTTGTTCTCCCATTCCCCACAAGTATTGTGATATACCTGTACACCCCTAAATAAATATAATGAAAACCAATCAACAAACAAAACAGCAACAAAAAACTTGGGACTTTTTTTTAAATTAAAAAATGAAGTCAGTATCTGGGCATAATGACATACAGCTGAATACTAGCCCCTCACTAGACAAAGATCACATGTTGGGGGCCTGTGATGTAGCCGCCTGGCCTGGGATATACAGCAAGATTGTCTCAAAAATAAACCAACAAACAACAAAACACATCAAGCAAACAAAAACAAACAAGGAGGGAGGGAGGACATTAAATTGTCTTCCTCCCTCTCTTTGAACCTGGAGACTATGAGGTGGGTCACCTTCCACTTTATAGATATAAACCATCTCAGAATCTTTATTTCAGGAAGATTTTGAAAGAAATCCCAAATTTGTCTTCATAAAATTTCCAAACTGCATGGATGCTATGTTACCTTGTTTAACCACACAAGGCTAATCACATGGGAAAGAAATGATTTAGCTGGAAGGATGCCCAGACAAGTTTAATCTGTGTGGAATCATTACTATCATCTTGAGGTTCGAGCACAGGGGTTTCATCCTTCCATTATCTGAAAATGCCCTGACCTCTCACAGAAAAGAAACTGGAAGCTCCACTTGGTTGTCAGTCTTGGGTAGCAGAGTTAGGAAGTGAGAGGTGACAGAGGCAGAGCCCTCAACGTTCCATCCAGCTGGTAACAGCTGAGTTACTGGAGCTTTCCTGGTGTAAGTATTATTTTTTTTAAGTGACTCATCCACGACTGTATAATTGTGACAACAACTCCTGGATGCAGACCTCTGATCTACTTCTTAGGCTTTAAGAGCCATGAATGAGAATCCATGTCTACTGGGATTATAGAGGTAACAAAAAAGCCTGTGTTGACAGAGAATGAGATTTTCAGTTAAGACACAGATTTGGCTTTGTCCTAGTGATTTCTTTTATTTATACTATGGTACTTGAATTCTTCCAGTGTTTTTCTGCACCTAGAGATAACAGTGTTTGTTACTGCTACCGTTGACTGGGCACTGAGTATATGAATAGCACATGATACAGATCAGGGTGACATTGTCGTTTGTTTCTTTTTGAATAGAAACACGGAAGATATATATATATATATATATATATATATATATATATATATATATATATATAAAATATAAAAAGACTTTGCTGGCTCTGTACCTGTAATTCTACCAACCATTCAAGAAGCTGAGTCAGGAGGATTACAAATTTAAGATGTTATTTTTCTTGGCTCCTAGTTCTTTAATATCATTGGTAGTTTTTTAGTTGTAAAGTAATGTGATTTTTCTCTTAACCTATATTTTTCTTTCTCTTATTTTTTCCTTCCAGCATGAGGCCTTATTTGTGTTCTTATTAAAGCTATCTCCTTGGAAGCTAGGCCTACACTGAACTTCCATAGTGAAATTAACAAAAACTTGAAAACTTACCTTTAAAGTAAAGGCTGGGTGGTGGCGGCTCATACTTTTAGTCCCAAAGCATGGGAGGCAGAGACAGGCAGACCTCTGAGTTTAAGACTAGCCTGGTTTACAGAGAGAGTTCTAGGGCTATACAGAGAAACTCCGTCTTAAAAGATCAAAACTAAACATCACAAACCTTAAAAACAAAACAAAAGCCGGGCGTTGGTGGTGCATGCCTTTAATCTCAGCACTTGGGAGGTAGAGGCAGGTGGATTTCTGAGTTCGAGGCCAGCCTGGTCTACAAAGTGAGTTCTAGGACAGCCAGGGCTACACAGAGAAACCCTGTCTGGAAAAAACCAAAACCAAAACCAAAACCAAAACCAAAACCAAAACCAAAACCAAAACCAAAACTAAACAAACAAAAAACCAAACCAAACCAAAAAAACCCAACAACAAACTCTACAACAACAACAAAACCCCATTTCTTGACAACTGTGACTATATGCAGGTACTTTCCCCATTTCTTCCAGTGATGTAATTCATGTCTTTGCCTTCTTTGCCTCCTAGGGAGCTCTTGTCTCCTGGTTTCAACTTTCACCTCAGTGTACATGACTCCCACAGAGACATCTCAATATGGAAGATTTATTTTTACTTCTCTAGCTGCCTGCTGGCTCTCTCTACCTCCATCACTGTCAAATGAAAGTCGTCTTTTGAAGTTGGAGCTTTTCCTTTAAAACAAAGACTTTAAGACTAATTATTTTAAACATGGCCAGATAGGCATAAAACCAAGTACAACTTTTCCTCCTTTAACTTCCTCACCTAGGTAAGTGTTAAGAGAGCCATGGCTCCCACTCTGTATTTCAGTGTTTACTCCTTGGCCCATTCTAACAATATACTGCAAAAGTTCATCAAAACCTTGCTAAAAATTCTTCATTCAATGACTTATACTTCCTTCAGTATTCCCTTTTAAAACTCTGCTCTTGATTATCTTCCATTGTCAACTAGACTTATCCTAGAGTCACTTGAGAGCAGGGCCTCAGTTTAGAAACTGGCTACATCATTCTAGCCTGTACATCTGTTGGGTAGTGGTGGTGTTTGTCTTGATACTGTTTTTCTAGCTGCCTGCTGGCTCTCTCTACCTTCATCACTGTCAAATGAAAAGTCATCTTTTGAAGTGTTGATGTGGGAAGGCATTAGGCAAGTGGCTTGAACTGTATAAGGAAAGCTTGCTGGGTATAAGTCAGCATTCAAGCCTACCAGCAAGGAGCACTCTTCCAAGGTTCCTGCTGTACATCCTTGGCTGTGTGTTCCTTGGTCAGACGTAATACTGTGTGGAATGGCAAGCAGGTCTGCTTTCAAGTTCCTTCCCAGACTTCCCTCGATGATGGACTAACCTGGAAGCTGAAATAAACCCTTTCTTCCCTCAAGTTGAGTTCTTCTCACAGAAGCAGAATGAAACTAAAATAAATCCTCAGCATGTTATTCAAAGAATATTCAAAGCCTGTTCTCAATTAGGCTTTCTACTAATCTCTATTGGAATAGAAACCATGTTTTTCATATAACTACTTCTAAGCAACTAAGCAGTAACACTTTAGACTTGTATATTATAGTTTTCAAAATAACAATTTCTAGAGTATCCTAAAAACACTATAAGCATAGGAGTAATGTTACTTCTCTCACTTAGTGTAACATGAAAAAGAACCCACCAGTATAAAAGACAACATATCTATTTGTATAGCATCTTTTGTGTGTGTGTGTGTGTGTGTGTGTGTGTGACAGGGGTTTTCTACATAGCCCTTGCTGTCTTGGAACTTGATCTGTAAAATAAGATAACTTTGAACTCATAGAGATCCACATTTCTGCCTTCCAAGAACACTGAATTATTAATATAATTAAAATCATTAATCGTTTATGTTGACAAATTTGGATGTATTTATCTTTATTTATGTGTGTGCATGTGTGCCTACATGAGTTTATGTGCACTGTGTGGCCCACAGAGGCCAGACGGTGTCAGAGTCTCTGGGGCTAGAGTTACAGCTCTTTATGAGCTACTTAATATGGATGCTGACAACCAAACCTGGGCCTTCTTTAAGAGTACTAAGCACTCTTAACTGGTAAGCCATCTCTCTAGCCTGATGTCAACAACTTTTAATTAGCATTTTGGGAAACAGTGAATTAAGAAATCAAGCAGAATGAGCTCTGTTAAGTGTGATTTTAGTTAGTTATATGTTCTCTCTAATTGAAAATTATGGCATCAAGCTTGACTTTGATATAGGTTCAAAAGTGGTTTGAAGACTATGGGTCAAGGAGGGGTGGTAATCTCCAACTTGTGATTTTTTCCAATCTCAGCCTCCTGAGTGCTAGGATTACAGCTATAATCCACCATGATGCCTGTTATATTTGATTTTAGATCATTTAGGAGAGAAGCAATCTCAGGTCAGAATTGAGGATTGTTCCTCCCACCCCATCCACACTCTCTTTTCTTCTTTTTCCTGGATACACATGGGATGGTGAGAGAGGTAGATCATTTTCTGTTTTCACTTGCAGGCATCAGGAGCCCCTTGATGGACATTACTGAAGACAAAACAAACTCACCCTTGTAACTGAGGTACAAGGAGTTACTGCCATTTGATGACTTGGTTTCCTATGCCTAAGAGTTCAGAGAAAAAACCCTTTCTCAAGCAAGGATCAGTCTGCCTCATCCCTATTAACTGTTTAATACATTATTACAATGGCACTGTGTTTTTGTAATAGATTTTCACTTTGTACTCCAGGGAGATACCTAGTCTTGACGTTTTTATTTGTAGAAATGAAATATGCTAACAAGTGAATCTAAATATTTCAGGCATGGGTGTTTGCTCATCATTGTAATACTGGTCAGTTGTGTGTAGGTGTATTAATTTTCTTAGCTTTTATGATGATAAACTCAAAGATAAAAGTTTAAATGTTTCAGAAAACAAGACTTGGATGCTTTGACATTCTGTGTGATGGTCAGATGTGACAAAATTCTATAGTTATAGCCAGCTGGTGACATACCTATCTTAATATGGGTTGAAATAGTATGAAGTACTGTGGAGTACTTTTATATTATAGAGGCAAATGTGGGGATTTACTTAGGGAGACCTACTGAGGTGAGACTGTGTAGAGCTGGCTATCACCTACAAGGTTATACTTTCTTCTCACAGCCAAGACTTGCTCTTGGGAAGTGGCTTTGCATTCAACAAAGAGTGAGGAGAGGGGGTCACATGATGGAGTTATGCTTAATGAAATGTGGAGAGAAATGATATTCATTACTTTAGATTTGGCCCAGAAAAATCTGCTCCTGTCCTTTATCAGTCTTCTCCACTCTGCTAGCAGACAACAAGAAGCAGATGCCCTCGAACAGTGTTAAAAGGTGGAGTTTCTATTAGACCAGGTCCCCCCAACAAAACAAAAAACAAAAAACAAAACCTGTAGAACAGATTTTTTCCAACCATATAGTAACTCTGAATTTTTGTGAATAGAAAATAAATTTCTACTGTGAAAACCGGAGTTTTTAGCATTTATTTTTAGCAGTTACCAGTGTCTTTAGTGTAAAATTGTTGAGAGACTGACTATAGAGAGATGGACAGACAGAGAAAGCAGGAGTAAGAATGGACTGGAGATTTCAATGTCAGTGAAATAAGCAGAAACTAAAACACTATCTTCATATGTTAGCTTTCTGGAAAGAAGCTGAAACCATATCTTACGGAAAGACTGTTCAGAGACTGTCATGGGATCAGAAGAGGAGCTCTTGTGTTTTATGACAGTGGCCATTTTCTACCACTATTAACCAATCAATACAAAAGGCTCCCTATGTCTAACAACTGCCACTTATTCCTGCAAACATAAAATCATTTTTCAAATTACAAGACAGCTGACACACAGGAATGACACTGTTGCAGCACCAACAGGTTCTCTTCCACAGCCCACCATGAATGAAAGGTAAAGGGGGAAGCTGCTTCAAATGACTGTTCCTCCTGTGTGTGGTCTCTGTGATCACAAGACAGTAATTTACAGGATGGCACAATAAAGCACTATTTTCAGTAAGAGACATTCATGTCACCAGGCAATCATTATTTTGGACATGAAGGAGCCAGTACTTTTGCTAAAGACCCACATGCCTTTACCTGGCTTACTTTCTATCAGTTGTAAGAAAACAAGGTGTCACCTTCCTCCGAGTATATTCTGTAGCTCCCAAGCCTTAGTAGAAATATAATGGGGGAATTTAAAAGAATTTCATGTAAGTTCAGAAACATATTTGTTCTGCTTAGCTAAGCTAACATTATATCCCTGGGCATGAAAGGACCTTAAGTTGGAAGTCAGATTCACTGTTTCTTTTCTCTTTTTCAGAACTTACTTTTCACTGGTATATAAACATTGACATTGAGCATATTCACTACTTTTTTCTCTAGCGGTTTCAGGGCAGCAGGTCTTACGTTGAGGTTCTTGATCCATTTAAAGCTAAGTTTTACAGGGAGAGATAAGGATGTAACTTCATTTTTCTGAATGCTGAAATCCATGCTTCCTAACATGTTGAAAATTCTGTCTCTTCTTTCTCCAATATGTATCTTTGCTACAAATCAGGTAGTTGTAGTTGTGTGGACTTGTACTTGGGTCCCCTGTTTGATTCCACTGACTTATCTATGTGCCGGTTTTTGTGTTGGTACCACAATAGGCTTTTATTCCTACAACCCTGTAGTATGATTAAAATTAGGTATTGTGATAACTCCTGTAGAAATCTTGTTCAACATTTCTTTGACGTCCTTGGTCTTTTGTATTTCCATATAAGTTCTGATTTTTTTGAATTTGTGAGGATTTGTTGGGATAGCATAAATCTGTCAGTTGCTTTTCCCACCAGATTAATTCTTCTGATCCATGAGCACAGAGATTTTTCTTTCCATCTCTTAGTGTCTTTCTCAATTTCTTTCTTTAGTGTCTTGAAGTTTTCATTGTAGAGGTAGGTCTTTTATTTCTTTGGTTAGATTTATTCAAAGGTAGTTTATTATTTCTTTTGTAGTTACTATGAATGGAATTGTCGCCTTGATTATTTTCAGTGTTTGTCACTGGTACACAAGACTACTGATTTTTTGAGTTAATTTTGAATGCTGCTACTTTTCTCAAAGTGTTTATAAACTCAAAGTTTTGTTTTTATGTGTGTGTGTTTAGTCCTTAGAGTCTCTCAATCCATTTTGTTCCCTTCTATTGTTCTATTGCTTCAAAATTACAAGCAACATATTGAGAAGTGGAAAGAGTGAACACTCTTTGTCTTGCTCCTGATCTTAGTGGAAATGCTTTGAGTTTTATTCCATTTAGCATGATGGTGACTATAGGCTTGTAGACAGCCTTTATTATGTTGAGGTATGCTCCCTCCATCCCTAGCCTCTACATGACTTATGAAGAGATGTCAAAGGCATTTGTCATTTGTCAAAGACATTTTCTGTATCTACTGAGATGATCATGAGATTTCTGCCATTGAGTCTATTTATGTGACACATTTCGTTTATTGATTTACACATGGCATAAAGTTAAGTTGGTTATGACATTTATGATGTGATCCAGAATTTGGTTTGTATTTGGGAATTTTTGCATGTATGTTCACCACTGCGATTGGTTTGTAATTTTTTGGTTATGTTTTTATTTTGTCTTTGTATAAGATTATACTGATTTCATAAAAAGTTTGGAAGCCTTTCTACCCTTTCTATTAAAAATATTTATTTTATGTGTATAGGTGTCATATTGGCATGAATATCTGTTCACTACATGCATACCTTGTCTCCAAGGAGGCTAGAAGAGGCCACAGAATCCTCTGGAACTGGAATAGACAGCTATGAGCTGTCATGTAGGTTCTGTGAATTAAACCCTGGTTCTCTTGCAAGAGGAACATATGCTTTTAACTGCTGAGCCATTTCTCCAATCCCCTCATTTTCTATTATATAGAATAATTTGAATAGTATTGCTGCTAACTACATAAGAGATGGGGAAGTTAAAACTACATAAAAGATGGGGAAGGAGCTTGTGAGTCCTCATTTCAAACTAAGGAGCTATTGATAGTTTATGGTTGCTGAGGAAGACTCACTTTTCTTTGGAGGAGTTGTTACTAGTAGGTTGCACATGGTTGTGGCTCCACACATGTATATAGGGACAGAACTAATGGATTTAGTGGGGTATTAAGAGGAGGTGGGAGGAAGTGAGAGAGATGAAGGGAGGGAGAATGACATGAAGTTAGGAGGAGAGTATGTTGGAGGGACCAAGAGGAGCTGAAAGGAGGAAATTGGGAATAGATAATTGAAAATAGATATATACAGTATATATGTGTAGAATTTTCAAAGGATAAATCGAATTATAAACAAACAAACAAAGTAAATAACAATAAAATACTAGTTTAAAAATACAAAAGCTTGGGGGTAAGTTGGTAGTCTGATACGTGTATATGTAATGTTTTAACTATGTCAGACATATATACTTCCTCAAACATATTTTCTTCATGGTAAAAACTTCTAAAAAAATCCTTTTAACATTTTTCCTTAAGAATCATATATATTTACATTGTGGACCTGGGATATACTTACACAGCAAGAGATAGTCAAATCTACCTGAATTCCAACTCCATTTAACAGTCAGGGTCAACATTCTAGACAGGGGGAAAGTTGTTTTTGGCAGTATAGGTTTGGAAAGTGCACTCTGAAATAAGGTTACCTATTGCTATCATCACTGTCTTCTTCTTCAGTCTTTTGTGGTTTGTCCATTTTAGTCATCCATGAGGCTCTCAGATTTGTGGGGAGGACTCCTCAACTTGGGAGTGCATAGGTGCTCCAGCTCATAGTGCCCATTCTCAGAAACACTGTATGTGAGTTCCCCTTCATGTCCTCCTGGCTCATCTTATGCTCAATAATCTGATGGAGTTGGTACCCAGCATAGTCTGGCTTGGTGGCCAGTGGACCAGCTGGCACAGCTACACCTAGGATATCTGGTCTCATGTAGAAGCATAGGCAGTCCACACAGGGAGGACTCCCAGGGCTATCATGGGTCTGCTTATGATAGAAGAGAAGACCATTTACCTCAAAGGAAAAATGCAGACATTACCTTACATAGGCTCTCAGGGGGTACACAGGAAATCCTTTAGTTTCATACACTTAAAAGGATTAATCTTGGTTTCCTCTCAGAGTTCTTCTTCTGTCAACTTTGAATGTACACAGTAGAGCTGGAAATCAGTTTGACAGTCATAGAAAAGGTGTCCCCACTAACACATTACATCCAAAACATAGTTGGTCTAGTTTACCTCACTTTAAGTGCTATGGTGTAGCCTTTGGCTGTTATTGTTTCTCCTGTTGCCTCCTGGCAGAAGGGAAAAAACCTATTGACACAGTAGCTATTCTTAGTGTAGGCACTGGTTGAATCCCTGGAGGCCATGATAAGGGATCTTTTCCCAACAGGACACACAACCACAATCCACTCTTGCCCCAAATCTGAAGGGACATCAAATACTCAGAAAGCTAATCAACTGATCAGCATAGTGTTTTGGTAACTTCTTGTCAGAGTCAATGTCTATTTCCTCTTTATCTTCCTTATCTTTTCCATCTCCATTCCTGTCCAATCATCTTCAACCAGTCTTCCGGAATGGTTCATATAATAACCCAAAATGCTTGGATTTCTATAGTGCTAGCAACTGGTGGAGCCACTCACTCTGCTCCCAGGAACTGTACTTGGACTTGTGTTTGGACAGGTGAAGATATGAGGCAGCTGTGCTGTTCAGTTCTTGAGACACAGAAAAGCTACTAAGCTAGGGCCTCACTCAGTTCTTCCATCTTCTCACACAAGGGTGCCACTCATGAACACTGCCTCCTTTAACCATTTTGAAATGTACAGTACAATATTTCTTCTGTCACTTTGCTGCATAACAGCACCCCAGAACTACATGCTCGTAAGTGAGGTTAGCACTCATTGACATTCTTTTCTGCCCATCACTTTGAGCTTGTTTTTTTTTTTCATTTACTCTCTGGTTTTATCCATGAGTTGCAAAGGATGGCATGTAATTTTTTCCTCTCTAGTTGAATAGCAAGTACCTCAGTGTACATGTATACCACAACTTCCTTATCCAGGTTCTTGTATTCCTTGGGTATGATGAATACTGTCGCAATGAACATAGGAGTGCAGGTATGTTTTCAACATGGCAATTTGTTTTCCTTTGGATACAGAACTGGTAGTGAGATGTGGGATCATACAGCAGTTCCATTTTTATGCTTCTGAGGATCTTCCATATGTTTTCTGTAGTGGCTGTTGAGTTATATTCCCATCATCCATGAATAAAGGCTCTCTTTTCTCCACGTCCTTACTAGCGTTTCTTACCTTCAGGCTTTTTTGGGCCACTCTTGTCAGGGTAAGGTGATGGTGCTGAGTCACTGTCATTTTGAGTGCATTTCCCTGATAGTTACTGATGAGCACTTTCTGATACACCTGCCAGTCATCTGTATGCCTATTTATTTATTTATTTATTTATATAGAACTACCTATTTCAGTCTATTGTCCATTTTGGAACCAGTTACTGTTATTATTTTGTTATTGAATTTTCTGTTGCATATGATTAGATGGAGATATGTGAAAGCCTAATAAAGTCTACAAAGATATATCCTTTTAGAAATGAGTAAAATCGCATTTTTTGGGAAACAGTCAATCTACATAAGGATTTGGTGCTTTCTCCTACATTCCTTCAACTTGTTCTAGGGCCTTTGTTTTACAAATGCATTACTGCTCGAGATTGGTCATCTCTGAGCCAACGATGAGGTCTTTAGGCAGTTGGCGGGGTTTCATGAGGCAGCAAAGCTATGACTTTACTGGACTGGCATAATCTGAAGTAACAGTAGATATAGAAAAGTGGTCAATTTCTCTCACACCCCTTTATGTCCCTTGCTCTTTGTTTATACATTTATCACTGTACTTTGCTTTGAACTATAGCTAGTTATGAATGAGTCCATTAAAATCACTAAACCATAATTCCTTATTCGTTTCTTACTTACACTTGTATGCCCTACAGCACCTAACTCTGCATCTCAAATACATTATTTAGTAAGTGGTTATTGATGCTTGCTGGAATGCATGCTTTCACCTACTTCTGGAGCATGGTGGAGAGTAACAGAGTGAGCAAAAGTACATTATCTATGGAGCTTTAAGAAGAGGGTCCTAAATATTTTATGTGATGGGTTGGAATTAGTAGTACTTATAAGTTTTTCAGTTATTAACTCATCATTAAAAATTTACAATGTGCCAGGCAGGCACTCCACCAGTCATTAGGAAGGCAAAGGTGAGATAGAAAGTTGTTGACCTTACTGAAGCTACTCAAATTCTAGGGGAAAAGTAGACAATAAATAATTGCCAATAAGTTAATAAACTGTAACACATATGAGAAAGGAAATAAAAAGGTTACTAAGGACTCAGATAGAATCCAGGAGGGACTTACTTAGTAACGTGAGGGAAGTCTCTTTCAGGAGGTGGAGTATAAGCTAAAGTCTGAAGGGACAATGAGAGGTGTCAGTATGAAATGAAATGGAGATACTGTTCAATGTAAAGGGTTAGAGGAGAGAAAGAAACTTCTAAAAAGTAGAAGAAAATTGTACAAAGGAGAATGAATGAGTTTAACTTAGAGGCAAGCAGAAGCTATAGGGCTTTGGTTTTGTTCTGAGCTTAAGAAAAGGCACTGAAGAGTTCTAGAAACAGCCATATTCTACGAACTGTGTTTGAAAACAACTGCTCTGGCTGCTGGTGCATGGACTGGAGGGGGGCAAGTGGGAGACCAGGGCGTGGCCAGTGGGGATAAAAATAAATGGGTACTTACAAATCAATTTCAGGACTAAGAGCCAATTAGATATGCTGATGGTTTCAGTAAATGAAAATCTCACAGCTGTGGGTTCTTATAGTTAAGAGGGTAGAAAGCGATTGTGTTGACTTTGGCTATACAAGGAGTTTTATCTGTTTCTGAAAGTCTCTGGAGATGGTAGAGTGAATTGCTTTACACACACACACACACACACACACACACACACACACACACACACACACACACACAGTGTTGTCAAGTCTCACTAAGCTGGCAATAACTCCTACTTGTGTCATTAATCCTGACTTGACAGCCTCTGTGATTCTTTTGATTCAGTTAGTGTTATTTTAGAGGCTTATTAGTAGGATAAATTTAGACTTTATTTCTTATGCTTTTTTAGTGTGTAGATATGTATGTATGCATGTGCATGTGTGTTTGTGTAGGTGCATAAGTGTTCATGGGGGTGCACATGTGTGTGTGCATGTCTCTCAGTGGGAGGGACCTGAGTGGGCTGGCTGGATAGTGTGCTCCTGGAATCCATCTCTCTGTACTTTTTTCTTTTATGTGGGTTCTGGGGTGCAAGCTCAGGTCATCAGGCTTGTACCGCAAGCACTTTACCAACTGAGTTCTGTCTATAACCCTTTATGCTATTTTTAGTACTAAAAATGTCTTTGTTGGGCAAGAGGGTACATGCCTATAATTTCAGGGAAATTGAGGCAGGAGAATTATGAGCTCAAGGGAAACCCAGGCTACAATAACAAGATTGAGTTAAAAAAAAGGTCTCTAATCACCTCTCCACATCTTTTAATTTTAAGCCAGTATTTTTTTATGGACTATAACCACCTTTAAAATAAGCTATACATGCATATTTAAGAATATGAAGCAGTGTTACTTTCTAGAAGTATACAAGTCCCTTTTGGAGTTTCTGATTGCTGCTCTTCTATAAAAGGTTCATGAGTAGCAACGGTTGAGCATTTATGCCAAGTCATAAAACAATGCTCTGTGCATCTTATCATAAACAACTCCCCTCTCTCTCTCTATATATATATATATTGACTTAGCACATTTCTCATGAGTTTTTAAGACAGTATTACAGTGCATGTAGTTTCTGTCTTAACTGGGCTTGAGGGAAAAGTCTTATTATTATTAACCTTTAAAAACCTTTCTTTTGGACTTGGAAAAGGAAAACTAAATGTTATGCCTATCTTCTGATGGTTAGACAGTTTTTCTACTTTTATAGTCTTGCTGTATAAATAGCCTCTAACTTGGACCCTTCTGCTTCACCTCCCTGGAGCTAGGATTACAGGTAAGAATCAACACATCTAGATGGCTGACCTTCCTTCCTTCCTTCCTTCTCTTGTGATGGTGGGGATCAAGTCAGGGCCTTATGCATGCTAGGCAAGCATGCTACAATTCAGTTACCTCCCCAAACCCCTGTTAGTTTAAATAAAGAAATGGTTTGCTTATTTGACTAATGAAGAAAATACTAGATTTTCATATATGTTCTCATTTGTATCATATCACAAAACAGAACTTTGGCTTAGAAAAGTACTACTTCAGATTTTAGTTTCAAATTTATTTTTGTGGTAATTAGATAATAGGAAAAAATTCATTGACTCAGATAAATTCTAAGTAATATTAAGGTCAGAGAAATTTCTCCCTGGAAAACATGATATGCAAACCAGGACAGTAGAATACTGATTTCCTCCTTGGTGGTGGTGAAGCCTTAGAAGGGAAAAGACAGTAAGAAGCTAATTCTTCTAGGTGGTAAGGTCACCTAGGAACAGCCAAGTATAAGTGAAGGCTGTTTGGGATGTCAGAACACCTAAGGGCTGATTTAGGTCTAGGAGTCTCTGTCTTCCCTTGCTTTATCAGATTGCTAAGGACTCTATAAACACTTTTAGAAAACAGAACCCACTTTACACTTATGGATTATTGTGAGACATTGCAATATCTACCTGAAGCAGTAACCTTGACTTTGTGCAAGATTAAGTGTTATCCCACTTGAAGGTTTATATCTGGCATAGAAGTACATATCTCACTAAAATTCATCAATTTGTATACTGGCTATGCAGGACTCTGGCATGGATAATTGTCATATTAGGGTAGATATCCTGTTCTTTCAAAAAAAAAACATAAATTTTTATTAGAAGAACAGACCTCACTAACTAAAACTCATGTGCACTCATGCTTTGTCTACATGATTGTCTGTGTGAGGGTGTTGGATCCCCTGAAACTGGAGTTACAGACAGTTGTGAGCTGCCATGTACGTGGTGGGAATTAAACCCAAGTCCTCTGGAAGAGCAGCCAGGGCTCTTAACTGCTGAGCCATCCATCTCTCTAGCCCTCTTTTTAACCTCTTTCTTTTTCCAATCTTAGAAAAATTGCTTACCTGACAACATGCACCAAGAGCACTAATTCTCCAAAAGACAATTCACTAAGTGAATGTGTAATTCATCCATATGCATCCAAAAACCCCAAAAAACCCCCAGACAAACCCCCAACCCCCCCAAACCCCAACAAACCAAACCAAATAAACAAATCCCAGCAAAGCCCATTAATTATAAGCAATCAACTTTGGTCATGAGGAAGCAGGTTTGGTGTACACTTGTAGTAATGGATTTGTGTAGTCTTTCTCTGTTCACTCACCACAGTATTTGCTCTTCTTAGTTTGAGGAAATCAGGTCAAACTAATGTAAACTTCTACATCATGATGTCTATACTAATTACATGAACTTTATAAATTTACTGTCTTTAATTCAAATACATAAAAATAAAGAAGACAGGGCTTCTAATTTCTGTGTCAAAATAGTCCCATTCAGAGCAAAATGTTAATCTGAGAGCTGTTCTTAGGGGAGGCTAGTTATCATAAGAGAAAATGAGGAAAGGAAATAGAAAAAAAGTATGGAGATTTATTCAGGCTGAGCCTACTGTGATACAGAAATGCTAGGCTGCTATTAGACAGCACCACAAGGCTTATAGCTCCCTGTTCTCTCTCAGCTTCAAATTTCTACTCTCAAAGTCACTAATGGGTTGGACAGAAAAGGTTAGTGCCACTTTTCTTTCCACCTCACTTAAAATGCACAGGTTGCCACAGATGGCCTTTTTACCTTCTCACTATTAGCATAATAGCAGGGCTTAGTTTATTAGATTAGTGGGCCAATCTATGTCTCAGGGCGCAATAGAATAAAACAGGACAAATTAAATCCACGGTGACAGTGATGAACAGTAGGAAACAGATGCAGAATAAGCCAGAAGGTCCAGGCTTGTGAGTGCTCCCAGGACATGCTCTCACAAAGACAGAAGACACCAAAGCTTCTGATATCAGAAAGATGTTTTGAGCTGAGCAAGGTAGTGCATGCTTGTAATGCTAGCACCTGAGATGCTGAGGCTGGAGGACTATAGCCTGTTCTACATAGTGTGATCCTGCAACAAACAAAGTTTTGATGATAAAAATGATTTCCAGCAACATTTTGTTTAATCTGTCAACCCTCCCATTATACAATTACCAAGTCAGGCAAGGAGACTGCTTATAATCCATTTCTTTCTGTTACCATTATGTGCATGAAATGTTAAATAACTCTCTACATTATGTTTAATTCTTTGCTCAGATTCTGGGACAACAGGCAACCTGATTTTTAAAAGGGAGATAATTCACCATCAGTGTAGCACTCATCTCCTGATGTGCTCTTCCTTATACTACACTCTAGATCTTTTGTGTTTAGGCAGATACCACTTCCCTAAGTAGTTTATTTCTGATGAATATCAACTAACTTTTGATATTACTAGAATATTCTCTGTGTGTCTAATTCCCTAATAAGGTCAACAAGTTCAGAGTGAACAACTACCTAAAGTCTAGAAAATGGACGAGAATAAACAATGCTGTGTTGTCCCTGAGAGTTCTCTCTACACATGCATACTCTCAGCCAGGCTTAGCTGCTGTGATTAGAGGCACTGAGTTGATCTATTCTGGCCTACTGAGGACACTGGGTATTCTAGACAGAACTGGAGAGACTATGCCTGGTGATAGTCCTTAATGGAAAGTAGTTGCAGCCAGTCTCTCTGAAAGGCTAGACTAGATGGCCTCTGTCCTTTAGTTCTCACTCAAATCCCACTTTGTTGGCCCAGGAGTCTCACCTATGAGAAGAACACTTGAGTAACAAGGCTGCTGCTGTCCCAGACTGAGGAGGTGCCTGAGTTCTAACTGAAATGAAATATAAGGATGGTGTTTTTTGATAACTCCTGTTTCTGTTTACATATTTACTTGTTCTCTCTTAAATAAAATATGATGGCCATTCAGCAGCCATGTTATTAAATCATCAAAGAACAGACTGCTAAGCACCTGAAGAAAGAAGCAGCTGGACCAGTCTGCTGTTGCTCTGAGTTAATAAACATTACTGGGAAAGCAAGCCTATATAACTACAACACACTGCATAAAAGCTGTATTCTCTCTTTTGTGAGCCCGTGAGGACTGCATTATTTGTAAGAAAGGTAGTTAATTCAGTAGTAGTCTGTTTGTCTTGGACTTACCTGCTCTTTAATCCTGACATATTCCAGAATGGGAAAACAGATAGTTAGCAAGAGATTGTATGGGAACTGGCCTCAAAGTGTTTATTAAGTAACTCTGGATTAAATATTGTTTCTTAACTAGGCAGGTGGTTTTTTGTTTTTTGTTTTGTTTTTTGAGACAGGGTTTCTCTGTATAGTCCTAGCTGTCCTGGAACTCACTCTGTAGACCAGGCTGGCCTCGAACTCAGAAATCTGCCTGCCTCTGCCTCCCAAGTGCTGGGATTAAAGGCATGCGCCACCACACAGTCTTTAACTCTACGTTTTAAGAGTCAGAAGCAATATGAACAAGATTTTTAGTAGCTTTATTATCTACCATTTTAATTTCCAAGGTCTTAGCCAAGATCAACTGGAAGTATTAAATAAAAAAATACACAAAGAAACAATTTGTAAGTTAAATTGTGTGTCTTCTGAATACTGTGTTGAAATCTCATGCTACTTTACTTTGTCCTGCCTGGGAGCCAAGTCATCCCTTTGTCTAGTAGATCCCTGTTGTAAATGTTATATACACCCTAATCACACTTAGCCCAGAGGTTGTTGTGGTGCCTGTGTTCAAGTAAACTTTATCTTATTTAATAATGACTCTAAAACAAAAGTGTAGTAATGCTAATTGACAATTTGGATATGTCAAAGAGAATCTGTAAACGTGTTAAGTGTCTCTTAAGAGTAAAATATAAAGGCACAATAAGCTATTTTGAGAGACCCCACTCATATAACCTTTGTTCTACTATATCCCTTTGTTCTACTGTTTTTAACTTCTTATGGTGACTAATCGATAAACTCTATCATTGGTATATGTGACTAGGAAAAGCTAAGATTTATATAGGGCTGATTCTCTCTGTAATTTCAGGTGTCTGTTGAAGGTAGGAAGATATAAGGCTGGATGCTACCTTACCACAAAATAGTTTTGTGAATGTCATACAACTCATGCAAGAGATCCATATTTGGTTTGCTTTAAAAAGCTGTGCCTCAAAATGCTAACAGCAGAGGGTGTGGGTTTTTTTTTTTTTTTTTTTTACCTAGTTACAGGACTAAGTTTTGAGACTCCTGAAGTGTCCCTTACTGAAAAGGCAGGGGAGGAGAGCACACATTCTCAGCACTTTCTTTGAACTTGTAGTAGTCTTGGTATTACACTGTAAGACCTTGCTTACTGCTCACCAAAAGTAGGAGCAAGGGATGACTTCTGCCTTTATGTAGGTCTAAAGTTTGGGATCATTAAGTAAATGTCAGTTCCTAGGTTACCATATAGTTCCTTTTCTTTCTATGCAAGCATGCTTCATTGTAAGTTTCCTGCTCTGGGAAAATATCATAAATTCTTCTCTGCCTAGCTTAATACCATCATCAAAATCTGAAATTAGCTTTTCAATGAATCAGCATGAAGGAATAGGTTGAGAGACATGTCCACAAATATAGTTTTTATAACAAGGTCTGGGGAACAGCAGGGCCACAGGGTCATTAAAAACCCCGCAGTGTCAGAGCTTCGGTCTTTTTGATGAGTCACAGTCTGAGTAACAGGCACTGCTAAACTTGCAGTCTTGCTTTGAGATGCAGAGAAAAATCTCCTCTGTGGGAAGTGTTCAAGTAAGAGCATTTCCCATTGCCTTCAATATCCATGCCCTATGTAAGAAATTTAAAACAGGCTCAGACTCACTTATCACAGATCTATATCTTACCTGGGATCACAGAGAAATTTGGTTTTCTCTCCTTCTTCTCTCCAGATAAGCCATTCTCGAAAAGAAGGATGCACAAACATCCGAGTCATGTCTCTGCGCTTGATGAGGAACATGGAGAGGTTCTCCATCCTTTGTTGAAAGTCTTCCCATTCTAGTGTGCCTTCAATGCTCCCAGCATTGATGGCCTGGAAAATATGTTCATCAGTAAGTGGGTGGAGAGAGGCTACTGCCACATTCAGGAGAGGCATCACCCGGTCAAAGGAAGACTGAGTTGGGAACTTCATATTGCACTGGAGTAAATAAACCTCAGAGAGCGAAACAGGAACGACTTTGTAGCTAGAACTCTTTAGCACTAGGTAGCCTTTCTCTATGAGGTCAAATGTGAGTTTCAGGTATAGATAGGACCCTTGACTGAGGGTCTTGAGGTGAGAACTGAGTTTGCCAAATGTAGTATTGTCCATCTTGCCATTAAGTGAGATGTTATTCTGGATCTCTGAGCTGCTGTGAATCCGGTGCAGGATGTAAGCCTGCAGGTCCTGGTCTATGGCTTCATTCTCTTCTAGTCGATCCAAAAAAATCCTATGGAAAGGCAGCAACTTGGTAATTTCCTAAAACAGATGGAGAGAGAGATAGAGATAGACAGAAGGACCTTCAGTTTCCCCTAACTCTCTTATAACTATGGGGTTCAGAGTTCAGTCTGAATTTCTGAGTGGCTAAAGAAGAACATTAATGATATTCTTAATAATTAATAATATTAATCATGATATCTATAGACTAAAGGAAATTATGCACACAGTAAGAAGATGGCTTTTCCCAATACTGAGACTTTTTATGGGTCTTTGTAAAGAGTACGTGAGGATAAAATCAAAGAAGTTCTTCGAATTCTCTTTATTTCTGATACTCTGCCTTCACTGAAACCTTACCTATTCACTAAAAATGGCTACTGCCAAGATTGTCAATATCTTAACCTTGGCAAATCCAATAGTTAGCTTTAGTTTCCATCTTCTCAGAATCTCAGCAGTGTTTGACTGTTGACAGCATCTTTCCACAGCTTTCTGGGGGAATCATTTTCAGCAGCCTGCTCTTAAGACACATCCTCATTTTCTTATCACACTGACTAGTTTTACCAAGCCTCTTCTACTAGCTCCTTTCATTTCCTAGCCCACTTCAGGCTCTGGTCTCTATTAATTTTCCTTCTTCCTCATTTCCACTCTCTAAAAACAGTTCTAAATATCTATTTTGCCAGATTACTTAATTCCTCTGAGTTCTCACCTTGTATCTTAGTTTACTAAGCAATTTATACTTTGTTGTTTCATAGATAAACTTAATGTGACTAAATAAGAATTATCACATTTTATACTCCATCACAAGACATTTCCTCTGTTAACAAATTAACTGTATTGCCATCGACCCTGACATTAAATCCTTGAAGGCATCTGGGAGATCTTTGTTTCTGAAGATGGCATCTGTTCACATACTCACTAAACCCCAGGATTCATTCTTGATATCTTGCTTACACTCACATTCAGTCTGTCATCAAGTCTTTTTTCTTTTTGAATTTTCTATGTAGCTTAGAAGGTCTAGAACTCTTAACTCTCTTGCCTCAGCCTTCAAAAATGATGATATCACAGGTATGAACCATCACACCTGGCCAATCAACTGCTTTTTATTCTCCTTCAAGATATTTTCCAATGGCTAGTTTAAGATACCATCAACTTCCACCCCTTTCTGCTTATCGCCTCCATCCTCTGTATTCTATGATGTACAGAAGCAGAAGGTAGGTGTTTAAAAATGGTAGATCAGATTCATCCCTTTCAAATGCTCCCTAGAGGGGCTTCTCCTACCTACTCAAAACTACCATTTCTATCTCTTTATACTATTTTATTTTTCTTCAAAGTAATTGACATGATATCACCCCTAATATTACAATATGCTTAATTATATTTTTTGTGTTTATGTTCCTTACTAAAAAAGTGTTACAAAAGTAGAGACATTGAATGTTTTATTTACTACTGAATCCTCAAGTATTAGGACATTACTGGACATACTCTAAAAATCCATGAAATGTCTATAGAAGTAATGGAAAATTACATATGATTTTGTGAGGAAAATAATTCTTAGAAACTCTTCATTAAAGAAAGTGCAGTATCTAGGAAGTTACTACAGGTTTTACACATGAAGTCACTGAAATTTGGACTTATAAAATCTGGAATATGCATAGTACTCTGTCTATTCTTTAGCACAGTTGAAAAATGAAGGTTTTTCTGCTCTACCTTCCTAGACATTTAAAACTTCTTCTTCAATTATACATGTCATCATGTTAGAACAGATATTACATTAATACTGCTTATGCATAAATATTAAAATTAGAGATCATAGCTAGGTATGGTGGCACACATCTGTACATTCAATACTCTGGAGGTTGAGACAGGAAGATCATGAGTTTGAGGTCAGCCTAGGAGTTAGCCAGTGAAATTTATTTTTCTTTTTTCTTAAAAAAATGAAAATAAAAACAAAACAAGAAACAAAACTAAACACAAGATTTTGTTCCTGTAGATCTTTCCTATTAATATTTTAACAACCAAGCTACTACCAACTAATTAGGTTATATGTAATTTAGCTGTGAAGATCACTATGTGGATCTAGACTGTGACCCAAATAACCTGCAGAATGATAGTAAACATCTGTAAGGTTATGGAATTAGAGATACTGCTTCTTGACAAGAGGGCAGTAGATATAATTTGCCAATATATAATAATAATAATAAAAGCTGAAAGGAGGGGGAAAGGGGAGACTTAATCTGACTCATCTATGTATTAGTTATTACAAGTGGGCTTTATCAAAATAGTGGAATGACTATATATTCTATGTGATCTTAATCAAGAAGAGATTTTTTTTTTAAAGATGAGAAACACTGTTCCAAACCAGAGTGGGAACTACAACCCTAACTCCTTAGCCCAGTACTATTTACAGACTCAATCACACATTCCTGGTTCTTTCAGGCCATTAAATTATTAATAATGAGTAGGAAAGATAATCTACAGGAAGCAAAACCTTATCTCTTAGTTGTAAAAATATAACCCAAAGTCCTAATATTGCCAGGACTTGCTAGAGGAAGGCATATACAGAGACTACATCCACACTACCAAAAAATGAACTTAAAGTAAGGGAAGAAGTGGAAAGTCTGAGCCTCTATGGCAGGCTGAAAGCGTGAAGTGGAATTCAAAGTGTGAGGCATTTCCCCCTTTGCACTAGTACATCAAGACAAAGTCTAAAGGATAGGCCTTTCTTTTTTTTCCTCCTCCTCCTCCTTCTCCCCCCCCTCTCCCTCTCTCCTCCTTTTAGCCTGATCTTGAACTCATGACTCTCTTCTGCTTCAGGTGTTCATGGATACCTAGCCTTGTAATGATATTTTGAGGAACATTTTATTAAGCCTTACCCAGAGCAATGGGAATAGGAACTTGTCATACAGAGAGAATGTTTTTTCTAGATCATGTCTCTTAGGTTTAAGAAGAGCTAAGAGAACTAGGATTCAGAACTTTTTCAGCTTAAGCTCTTCGCAAGAGAGGTAATCTATGGTTCAGAAGCAAACAAACACATACCTGTAAACTGGTCCTAACTGTTACAATTAGTTTGAGCCAAGAAGGAAAATTTCCAATCATTTTACTTAGAAATGATACAATTGTATCCCCATAATCCGGTTTGTGAAATTCTGCTTCATTTAATCCATCAATTAAAATGATGAAATCTTCATCTGGGATTTTTCTCTCTGAGATAGAAAGAAACAAATTACTTCACAATTACCAAGTGGATAGGTGAGTTCTCATTGGGTTTTTGACCACAGATCAGTCCGGGAAAAATGTATTACAATGCTCAGTGTGTATAACTTATTATAAAGACATGTACTCATTCATTTGCTGAATCACTTGGTTTTTCATCAGGTCACAGGTATATGAGCATGTGTACTAAAGGTTCAAGAATACCATATTTTCATTGTAAGAGTCTGACAGCTGGAGTTATGAGCTCTTGAATGTGGAACTTCACTATTCTCCCACACACGTAAAAGCTAAACAGACTGTTTCTATCATAGCATAAAGAAAATAACATCACATATTCTTTTGTAAATTCCTAAAGACTGAGGTAGTATAGTTCTGGAAAGAGAGGATGGAACATGGATGAACCTGGCAGGTGAGATCTCAAGATCCTAGATGATGAGACAGTCCCATCACTGGTCTCCCAGGGGGAGTCCTGTCAGAGAACCGTTGGCATTTAGTTCCCTTCTAAACTAACGGAATTAACTTATCTTTAGGTTCAGGCCAAGGGTGCTTAGTGAGATTTCAGGCCTATATTCTCTCATTAAGTGTGTATCAATTCTTAACTAATATTGAATACTTCTGGTTATCTAATGAAGAAACAGGTTTAATTTAAAGGAAAAATGAAATTAGGTTCAAAATAAAAGGTTCAGACTACTGTAAAACATTGGTTCTTTTAATTTTTAAAAGTAAAAAACAAACTATTCTATTTTGTTCTACACATGAGCTCAGTTTTTTCAAGTTTTACACTAAGAACTTAATTTCACTTTACCAATATTATAATGTCAACTCTCAAATTATGAAGAGGTGTTTGTGTATCTTTTGTCAATACTTGGGATTGTAACCAGGGCCTTTTGCATGATGGGTAAACACTCCACACTGAGCTATATCCACAGGCCAGATCTTTTTTTTTTGTATTTTGCTAAAGTTTAATCACTTTTTTTTCCAAAATTTTTATTAGGTATTTTCTTCATTTACATTTCAAATGCTATCCCAAAAGTTCCCTATACCCTCCCCCCATCCTGCTCCCCTACCCACTCACTCCCACGTCTTGGCCCTGGTGTTCCCCTGTATTGGGGCATATAAAGTTTG
Source organism: Mus caroli (assembly GCF_978045245.1). Classification (NCBI taxonomy): domain Eukaryota; kingdom Metazoa; phylum Chordata; class Mammalia; order Rodentia; family Muridae; genus Mus; species Mus caroli. Next base: position 16,274,048 of record NW_028227268.1, read on the forward strand.
CAAGACCAAGGGGCCTCTCTTCCCAATGATGCAGGCCAGATAATTTTAACTTGTTACTTTCAGGTTTTTTTTTTTTTAAATAAAATGTTAGTATTAATGACTTGGTACCAAGGAAACAAAAATAGTCTTTTAGAGACTCCAAAAATTAAGGAAAATTTCAAGTTAAAAAATGAAGTAATAGAGGACTAACTTGGAATGAGGAATGGAATTATTACAGGCTTGATTTTGAGAACTCTGGCTCCCTGAAACTGAACTGTATCTTAATTTCCACAGAGAAAATAGATGTATCTGGTTGACTGCACAGCTCCTAGCTTGCTGGACGAGTTGTATGTTGCTTCAGGAGCGCTCACTAGTTTCAAAAGCACTTGTTCAGCAGGTGGTGGCCTGAGAACATTTTCACAGTGGAAACAGCCAAGTGGTAAAGTGGTTCTTCCTTCCCCAGGTGACTGCTGGAAGCGTGGCACTCTCCCTTCACACTTGACCTGGCTGATTCCTAAGCCAAGATCCTCACAGGGTCAAAAGGCTGATGACAATGCCCCTGTAGAAAAGTTTTTTGTTTTTGTTTTGTTTTTGAGAAACATTTCAAACACTTCTTAAAAATTACATTTGTGATGTTGTGTGTGTGTGTAGTCAGTTTTCTTCTACCATGTGGGTCCCCAGTGATTGAACTAAGGTTGGCAGGCTCGGAGGAAAGTGCTTTTGCCCACCGAGGAGCCATATCATTGGCCCTGGATATTGTACTGAATTAAACAATTAATTTGCTAATAAAGCTAAATTTTATTTACAGAAATTTTCAATAGAGTACATTATTTATTCCATGAATAAAACATAAATAGTTCTTCTCTCTAAAGTGGGGACTAATGTGGGCTGGGTGGTAGATTTGTCTACCATACAGAAGGTCCTGTATTTGATCTCTAGCCCTGTAAGAAAGAAAACATTTGTCCCTGTATCAGGATAATGACAGTCTTTTAAATTCCTGTGAAGTTTTCTTGCTTGAGACTTTCCTTCCATTCTTGGGAGGCGTTACCTAGGGATGCAGGCTTATAAGATGTCAACAGATAAGTTTATTAAAGACATCATTATATATTATTTTTTAAAAATAATTTAAAACAAAAATACAAAATTTCTAACGTTATAGACATTGTAAAAAATGAAAGACACTGCTAAATAATTTCTTTTTTTTTTGTCTAATGAGGTTCTCGAGTTATATACTTAAGAGAAGAGACTTTAATGCCTTCAAACTGCATTTTCAAGCTTTTACAGAATATTAAAAGAATTTTAAAAATTAAAATAGCCGGGCAGTGGTGACGCATGCCTTTAATCCCAGCACTTGGGAGGCAGAGCCAGGCAGATTTCTGAGTTCGAGGCCAGCCTGGTCTACAGAGTGAGTTCCAGGACAGCCAGGGCTACACAGAGAAACCCTGTCTTGAAAAACAAAAACACAAACAAACAAACAAACCAACCAAAAAATTTAAAATAAAGGACAAACAAAATATTGATATTTCATATTCTGCCATTTAAATGTATGAACATTTAAAATGCAGATACTATTTATTTTTTGATCGTGAGTTTAGTCTTTAATGGCTGAGCCATTTCTCTAGTCTGCAAGTACTATTTATTATCAGAGTTATTTCATAGACAAATGTTAGCTCTTTCTGGCCTCCTTTTCCTCTTTTCCTTCCCTTTCTTTCTCTGTCCTTTTCTGTCCCCTCTTTCTCTGCCTCTACTCTCTCCTCAACGTCCCCTTCTCATGCTCCAAATAAACTTCATTTTACATCAGAAAAAAATTTTAATTAAAAAATAAATATATTAACTTCTATATACTTTAAAAATCTGTATCTATGACCACTCAAATTCTAGATAGTTTCATTTTCTTATTTTGTCATGGACTAACTGAAGACTTTTAAATTATGAGTCACTGCTCTAGCTAAGATGTCACTGGAAAGTTTCCCAGGCTTTTAATCTTGCTTTAACCCCTGTAAATAACATCCCCTGGTGTTCCTCATTGCCTTTGCTTACATATACCCTTAGTAAATCTTTGGAGTCTTCCCTAGTAGTCCCTTCTAAGACTGTACATAGGTGCTGGGGATAAGTAATGATTACAGACACTGAATGAGAAGAGGAAACAGTGAGAGCTGAAATCCCAACGGCATCTTAGTGTGCTTCTGAGTACAGCACACAGGAGTCGCTAACAGACCCACAGCCACTGTCTGTCTGTCCCTCAGAATCACCTCCCTTCTGCTGTGATGCTCCTGTTCTCTCACTTCATATTGGTGGCTGAAGCAAATGCCCACTGGGAAGCTTTTGGAATCTTTAAAAATTTTGGAAAATACTGTCTATATTTTTTTAAAGGAGAAGTGCGTTATTAACAATCTAATTCCTGACTACGAATTGAAAGGTATTTTCTGTAAAACTCCCCTGGGAGGAAAACTCTAGCTACCTGAGGATATGTATATATGATTTTAAAAAAAGGCTATTTCAACTATATACTCTGATAAGTTTTGGTAAATATATATAATCATGCAACTAAAAACCTGATCAAATTGAAAAACATTTCTGTCATTCAAGAAAATTCCCTTAGGTATCCTTCCTGTCAGTGCTCAAAGGGCAGCCAGCCAGTGTTTAAATTCCATCACCACAGCCTACATGTATTTGTTTCTTTTTATTACTAAGAAGAATTCCATTGAACAAGTTTACAATCCGTTTATTCATTACATTGATGGACATCTGGGTTTATGTACTTATTAGGATAATTATATGGACGAGCCTTTGTTAACATGATAAATTATATAGATTAACTTCCAAATGTTAAGCTAACACTGTAATCCTGACCAAGTAGAAACTAACTTCGTTATTAGCTTTTTTCTTCTTCAACGATTTTGTTATGATAGCCATGAGGAATAATGGTGTATAATCTACTTTTTTTAAAATTTTTTATTAGGTATTTATTTCATTTACATTTCCAATGCTATCCCAAAAGTCCCCCACCTGCTCCCCCACCCACTCCCCCACCCACCCACTCTTACTTCGTGGCCCTGGCATTCCCCTGTACTGAGGCATATAAAGTTTGCACGACCAATGGGCCTCTCTTTCCACTGATGGCCGACTAGGCCATCTTCTGATACATATGCAGCTAGAGACACGAGTTTTTAGTTTTTAAAAGATCCATATGTTTGACATTTTGATGTCCATCAGTGTTATGCTTGCCTGACAAAATAAATCATGAAATGTCCTTTTCTGTTTTTTTTAACATATGTTAAGCAATATGTATGTTTTAAGAATAACCTGTCTACTTTAGTCAGTTTGTTAAATTTAATTGTGATAAAGTCGTTTATAATGGTTTGTTTTTAAAAATATTTTTATGAACTGTAGTACCAGCTCTTGATTTATGATGCTGTTAATTCATGTTTTTCTCCCATATTTTTTGAACAGTCTTGCTGAGGCTTGATTATCCAATTTCACATCAACTTTCTACTTCAATCATTTCTGTTTGAAGATCACTTCCTTATCTATACTAATTAAGTTTATTTTCCTAGTTTAAGAAAGAAACTCACACAAGTTATTTTATATTATTCATTTTGACATACTAAACATTCTTTGTATGACCTGCTCTTTGACCTATAGGTTATTTAGAAGAGGCTCACCTATACATATTTAAGTATTGTTAGTGACTTCTGTTGTAAGTCCACTGTTTTGGGCAACACTGCTGCAGTATTTACCTTCTCGGGGTGCATGCCCACGGTGTGCAGTGGACGACTCAGCATTGTGCTCTGGGTGCTGTGGCTTTTTTTTTTTCTTTTTGAGAGACAATGCTCTCTTACTGGTCAGGATACTGTCTAGTGAGCCCTGGTGACTTACCTGTTTCCTTCTCCCAAACAGTGGGATTACAAGTGTGTGCCTTTATTTCTATTTTGTTTTTATAAAGGCACCGAGTATCAAACTTGGGTCCTTGCACATTACAGACTAAGATAGCTCCCTAGACTGATTTTTAACTTTGATTTTTGTTGTTTTAGAGGCAGGACCTCACTATGTACACTTGTCTTGAACTCACAGTCTTCTCACCTCAGCATCCTAATTGCCGGGAGTTTTGGCATGCACTACCATTCTCAGATAACTTTTAGAAAATTTTGAGACTTGTTCTATAGCTCAGAATATAGTTTATGTTTTCTTAAAGAAAAAATATATATTTTGTATTTATTAAGTAATGTTCTATAAGTATCAGCCAGAGCAAGTTGGTTGATAACATCATTCAAATCTGTATCTGTAATGTTTTCCTCTACTTGTTTCAATAGTTACTGAGAAGCATTTAAATACCTGTCTCTAACTGGGTTTTGCTTATTAATCTCTTTGATCATATTTTGATTCATGATTCTGAATCCCTGATTCTAGGTACATAATTTGGATTACTTTATCTCCTGATGAACTGGCTTTCATGTCTACTAATTGCCCTTACTAATATTGCTTGTTTAAAAGTCTATTCTGCCATTAACAAACTACTCTAGATTTCTTATGGTTTATATTTTACCCACTATTTAATTCTCTATTCTTTCATTTTCAGTTGTGTGATATCTGAGTAACTCTTTGAAGACAGCAGCATATGGATCAGATTTCGTTCTTTATTCAGTCTGACAGTTTCTGCATTTTGATTTTCTTACTCCATTTATATTTTACAACTAACTCCTTAATATGATTTTAATCTTTTCTATTATTTTCTTTTTTATCTTTTGGGTTGATTAAACAATTTTTAAAACAGATTTATTTATTTACTTATTATATATAAGTACACTGCAGCTGTCTTCAGACACACCAGAAGAGGGCATTAGATCCCATTCCAGATGGTTGTGAGCCACCATGTGGTTGCTGGGATTTGAACTCAGGACCTCTGGAAGAGCAATCAGTGCCCTTAACCACCGAGCCATCTCTCCAGCGCCCTGATTAAACAATTTTTAACGATTGTAAATTGTTTTTCCATCTGGTGCTTATAGCTTTAAGAGTGAGTAGAAACCTCCAGAACATAATTAAACAACTGAACTTACTCAGAGTTTGTTAATAGGGATATCTACAGGGATAGAGAAATGAATAGATCTATCTTACAGTAAAATGAGCTATTATGGTTGAGAATTTGGTACAGACTCAGCAAGCATCTGTATATTCCCTTTGAATACCTACAGGGCACAGCTCTTTGTATCACTGCCCTTTTAAAATACCCATGCATCATGGGGCTGTGGCGCACTCCTTTAATCTAGCACTAGGGCGCCAGAGGCAGGTGGATCTCTGTGAGTCTGAGACCAGCCTGGTCTACATTGTGAGCTCTAGGACAGCCAGAGCTACATAGAGAGATCCTGTCTCAAAAAAACCAAACCAAACCAAACACATCCATAAGAGCAGTTTTCCCTTTTATGCCTCTATTCAAAATGTATTTCCTGAAATAGCTATCATGTTCAAGGTCAAAAGGTAAGTATGAATGAGAAAAGATGAACACAAGTTTTGAAATTTAATTGTACACAATTTGGCCAAAGAGAAACAGCTAATAACTTGAGCAAAAACAACTACTACTTGTACAGCACAAATTTATCTGGCATACTGTAAGTGCTCATTAAATGTTCACATTAAATTTTAAGATTATATATATATATATATATGTTATATATATATGCACACTAATATGTTGAGAAGCATAACTGAGATACTTATCTTTATTACTCTGTTTGGCTTCCAGTGCTGACAAAAACATTTTTACAAGTGGAGACAGACAGGTATGGTGGTTTAGTGGGTAAAGGGACCAGCTTCCACACCTGATGACCCACACAGTAGGGCGACAGAACTGATTCTCACAAGCTATCTTTTGGTCACCACATATAAGCTGTGGTATGAGTGCTCCCACACAAAATAAATAAGCAAAATGTAACAACAATAACAACAACAACAACAACAGCAGCAGCAGCAGCAGCAGCATAGAGGAGGGTGAAGAGACGGCTCAGTGGGTAAGAGTGCTATGCAAAAGCTGGACTCCCAAGCACACATGTAAAAAGCTGAGTATGGCAGCACATGCCAGAAACCCCAGTGCTGGGGGTGGGAGGAGAGACTGGAAGATTCAGGAGCTCAATGGTCAGTCAGTGAGAGACCCTGCGTTAAGACAATTAATGAAGAGAGCTACAGAGGAAGCCACCAGCCTCTTCCTCTGGCCTCTCTACATGTGGATGTGTACATTCACATATAGCTGTATCATGGATGCAATGCTCCACACCAACCTGCCTCCTCACACTAAAAGTAAAAAATTTAAAAGGTGAAAAAATGTGGAGAGAGGATTAAGGAGATGACTGTGCTTAGGCTTCAGTGAATACCAGGGCTGGAAAGAAAAAGGTAAGGCATGAGCACAAGAGGGAGACAGAGCCCACTGATTCCATGTTCACTAAAAACCACTAGCTTTCCTGATACAATTTATGTACCACACAATGTCCATGTGCCTTTTTACATACCTTCCAAGTGAACAGTACACTGAGTGAGGTATGCAGCCATGAGTGGCATAATAAACGTACTGCAGATATTTTTTAACTATAGAGTTTCTAGCTCTAGAAACTCTGAAACAGTGAGACGGAGTAGCAACTTTATTGATTAATTCTATTTCCACAGAAAGGGTTAGAAGCTCTACTACCTTTATTATAAGAAAACTAAAATCATCTGGAAATCAAAATAAGAACCTTTGCAAAGGAAGGATCAGTTTCTACAGGGATTTGTTATTTTGAAATAGGGTCCTGTTACATTGCCTAGGTTTGTTTTTACTTCCTGGATTCAAGCAGTCCACCTACCCTAGCCTCTTCCAAATGCTGGGACTACATATGTGCATTATCACACTCTACCCAAGAAAAGTCTTCTGTATGCTGTACTCTGTAGACATCAGCTATAGAACATTTAGTTCTGACAATGTAATAAACAATCATTTCTATATCACAACCCAAGTGACCACGGTTCCTTTCAACCTTATTTATACCTTTGTGGAGGTTCTCCAAGGGCTCTAGGACTCCTCTCCGGAAGGAGGCCATGGGGTCTTGAACACAGGACCGGAGGCTTAGCATGCTCTGCAGGTGAGGCTCCCGAAGAAGCTGTTCCCGGTAAGCTGTCAGCTGAGGTGAGCGGCAGAGCAGGGCAGCAACATTGTGGACGAATTCTGGTACCAGGCAGGTGTAGGCATTATCTGCCTGGCAATAGTGATAGGCAACCACCTATGTAAAGATGAGATTGCAAACAGGCTTATTAGCAGCTATGGTTACATATGACCATACCCTAACACTGTCTTTGGTTTCTCCATTTTCTCAAATAAAAATAAAAGCCACTAATGCAACTGCATAATTTATGCACAGTCAAAAATTAGACATAATATATGCATATATTCTAACAACCTAAAATTAAAGTTTATAAATAAAATGGGCTACGCCTTCTGAATCGTATGAGATAAGAAGCGAGACTGAGAAGGAAGAGGTACATTAATATTGCTAACATTTATTCCACACAGTAGTATAGAAAGGTATACTCTTGTAACAAAGCATTAGAAATAAAACAGTGAGGAAAAACATGGTAGTCTCAAGAGATACACATGCTCACATCACTTTATGGTACAGTCCTGTTCTTTAAAAGATGAGCCTATAAAATAAAATAACTTAGATCTAAAAATTATCAGTGAATAGTTTCTGAAAATTCAAACAAAGGAAAAGTACCAAAATTAGAAAAAAGAAAGAAGGAAAAAGGTGAGATTTTTGCTAAATGTGGGTCTTAAATTCTAAGAGTTTAAGAGTATTAATAACATTCAGGTTCTGGGCTGTCTATCTGTCTGTCTGTTTTAAGCTGTCTGTTAGAGTTGCACAGAATTTACTCCATATCTTCTGTTATGGTTGTTCTTTTTGCCTCAAGTGCAAGTGCAAAAAAGAGCCTCCTTCCTTTTGATAGGGTTGCACTAATGTAGCCGAGGCTGGCCTGGAACTCCTGATCTTCCTGCCTCCACCTCCACCTCTACCTCCTCACCCTTAGCACAGAGAGTGACTTTAATATAGATCACTCTTCTGGCTCATTACTGCCAAGAAAAGAGATGGCATACAGTAGAAAACATGGCATCAATAGGAGAGATTCAAGCTTGATTTATGGAAAGAGTCTGACAAGGCGCTTAGCACACAGTAAGAGGGTAATGGCATTAGCTGATTTTGCCCCCTTCATCATGGCCACCACCATGACCACACTCATCTTCAGAAGTACCACCATCACTGTGCTGTATGCTCATTTAGCAACTAACTTTGTGCCTATAGGTAGCTCAGACATCCCAATAGCACTCATGCACGTACTGGGAATGCTGTTCTTTAGTTCCCTCTTGGACAAGTTTACAACAGAGGTGTTCTATTCTGAAAAAACAAAAAACAAACCTCCTAATCTGTAGGTGTGGTAGTCTCTTTAATACATCCTGTAAATGTCAACTCTTTTAAACAGTTAAAAATCTTTCTCATTAAACATAAAGGAAATCAAATAATATCGGATGTTATTGTATATTTAAAGCTAACTACAGGAATTGCTTATGAGTGAAACAAAGAAGTCTGAACTCCAGAGGAGGACTAGAAACCAGAGGTTGCGTTTGGAGCTCCATCCTTTTCTTTAGGTGATTAGTCCCTGCTTTATTATCTATGTTAAAGACAGTGTTCCCTAGGGGGAAACCTCGTCCTCTCAGCCAACTGTGCAGCCAGTGGTTATTGTCTTCACAGACACAGATCTTTGAATCAACATGTAGGCTCACCATACTTTGCTTCAATTGGTTCCAGATGTGGAGGCAATGTACAGCTCACCGAGCCTTGTATAACTTGCTTTTTATGTAATGTAGTGAGGTATTATTTTACAGATAAAGATTATAAAACTTACAAGAAGGGTTCTTTTACTGATTTTGTTAAAAATCATTATGTGTACTTGGAGATGTTTCCAGTACTGGGAATGGAGCCCAGGCACTTACATTTACTGCCAAGCACTCTGTCACTGAACTACACTGAAGCCTTCAGATGTGGACTTGGATTAATGAGGTTTCATTTAACAAAATACAGTGTACAGTTATATATTCTAAAGCTGCTCCTCTTTTAATTTTAGTATTTGGCATTCCAAATATAAAGTCTTGATTTCTTTGAAGAATTCAGGTAGAAAACCCACTCAATATCTTCAGATTTGCAAGATGATTCAAAATAGGTTATTAACTGCACATTTCAAAGTAGATACGTGGTATGTATAAGTAAATAAATTCCATGAAAACTATGTTAGGCACTGAGCTATCTTAGTCAGATAAAATGACAGCACCCATGTCTAAAAGGCTGTGTGTCAGTAAAATCAGTGCTGGGAAGGTGTAGACAGACAGACCTCTGCCAGCTAGCATAGTTTTCATGAGCTACAGTTTCAGTGAGACCCTGTATCAAAATGCCTGATGCTTGTGGGGGCCAGAAGAAGGCAGCAGATCACCTGGAACTGGAGTTACAGACACTTGTTAACTGCAATATGGGTGCTAGGAATTGAACCTAGGTCCTTTGAAAAAACAGCAAGTGCTCTTAAGCACTGAGTCATCTCTCCAGCCTCCTAAATTGTCTTTTGATACTACCTAAATATTTCCTATCTATAAAAACAGGGAGCAAGCCTAAATGTATGTACCTTTCCTGAGTCTCTCATGTCACTGGGAAAAAGGTACATTTATACAGCACTTTACAGCTTTGAGGAAGTTGTTATACTCATTATAGTTATAGCTCAGAAATGGCTCAGAATCCGTCTACCTTAATAAACCAACAGGCACAACCCTTTCCATGCATGGACTCTTTTGTCTCAAGATCTCTTGTCTTAATCTCATTTTTAGCTCTCTCTTTCTCTCTTTCTTTCTCTCTTTCTCTCTTTCTTTCTCTCTTTCTCTCTTTCTCTCTTTCTCTCTCTCTTTCTCTCTTTCTCTCTTTCTCTCTTTCTCTCTTTCTCTCTTTCTCTCTTTCTCTCTTTCTTTCTTTCTTTCTTTCTTTCTTTCTTTCTTTCTTTCTTTCTCTTCCTTCCTTCCTTCCTTCCTTCCTTCCTTCTTTAGATATTGTATTTACATTTCAAATGTTATCCCTTTCCTAGTTTCCCCTCTGAAAATCCCCTATCCCCTACCCCCTCTGCCTGCTCCCCAACCCACCCACTCCAACTCCTGTTCCTTGCATTCCCCTATACTGGGGCATAGAGCCTTCACAGGACCAAGGGCCTCTCCTCCCATTGATGACCGACTAGGCCATCCTCTGCTACATATATAGCAAGAGCCACAAGTTCCATAATGTGTTTTCTTTGATTGGTGGTATAGTTCCAAGGAGCTCTGGGGGGTACTGGTTAGTTCATATTGATGTTTCTCCTATGGGGCTTCAGACCCCTTCTGCTCCCTGGGTATTTCTCTGGCTCCTTCATTGGGGACCTTGTGCTCTGTCCAATGGATGACTGTGAGCATCCACTTCTGTATTTGCCAGGCACTGGCAGAGGAGACAGCTATATCAGGCTCCTGTCAACAGGCTCTTGTTGGCATCTGCCTAGTGTCTGGGTTTGGTGGTTGTTTATGGGATAGATCCCCCAGTTGGGCAGTCTCTGGATGGTCGTTCCTTCAGGCTCTTCTCTGAACTTTGTCTCTGTAACTCCTTCCATGTGTATTTTGTTCCCCATTCTAAGAAGGAACAAAGTATCCACACTTTGGTCTTCCTTCTTCTTGAATTTTATGTGTTTTGCAAATTGTATTTTGGGTATTCTAAGTTTCTGGGCTAATATCCACTTATCAGTGATTGCATATCATGTGTGTTCTTTTGTGATTGGGTTACCTCACTTAGGATGATATCCTCCAGATCCATCCATTTGCCTAAGAATTTCATAAATTCATTATTTTTAATAGCTGAGTAGTACTCCATTGTGTAGCTGTGTCTTTCTTACATGATTTTTTTCACCCCAAGTTTTACTTATGTTAACTATCTAAAATTTATATTGGAATAATTCTAAACAAAATATATTGAAGTGACTAGAATTACATTATTTATTTGAAGGAAGACAATAAGTAAATGTTATGTTCCTCCTTCAAGAGAAGAACAAAAGGAGAGGCTGGAAGGCCACATATACTTAAGGATGGAGGTCAGTATAGTGTTTTGATTGGGGACTGGTAAAATGTTGTAGTAAAGGTGGCTGCTGCCAAGCCTGAGGACCTGAGTTCAATGCCTGGGACTCACAATTCCCATATATTACTTTCTGACCTAGATACTTGAGCATACATATAGTAAATTTAATACAGTATTAAAAAGATTTTGATTGGGTTAGAGAAGATTTCAGTGGCAGAATGCTTACTAAGTGTGCATGATACTCTGATTTCCAACTTTAGTACTGTCAAAGTGTGTGTGTGTGTGTGTGTGTGTGTGTGTGTGTGAGAGAGAGAGAGAGAGAGAGAGAGAGAGAGAGAGAGAGAGAGAGAGAGAGAGACCCTTATCAAAGAATTGAGTGGAGTAAACCTTCCAGGCTTGTGTTAAAAGTATCAGGCCCTCATGTACCATAGAACATTTTTCTATTTCAAATGAACACCTATGAAAGAATTAAGCTAATCTCATATTAAGAAAGGACAGTTTTGAGTATCTGGAATTCATCTGGACAGAAAAATCTAGCTTACATAACAACTGACATTTGTATCTTTTAAATTCTAGAGTGATATTAGCTCTTCTTTTCGGTCAGCTCTCATACTCTTAAGCCCACCCAACACTCAATACTCTGGATTTATTTATTAGTTTATCTTTCAACTATTAAGTCAGCTAAGAAAACAAACAAGCAAACCTGGAAATCACTATGCAGATGGCACTGGCCTTATGGTGATGATCCTCCTTTATCAGTCTCCTGAATGGTGAGATTAAAGTGTGGATCACTGGGGTAAGAGAGATGTTTAGCGGTTAAGAGCACTGGCTGCTCTTCCCAAGGACCTGAATTTAATTCCCAGCATGCATATGGCTACTCAGAGCTGTCTATGGCACTGGTTCCTAAAATTCCCTCTTCTGGTCTCCTTACACAACAGCAGACCATGTGGTGCACAAACATGCAAGCAAAACGCCCATCACGTAAAGTAAAATGTGAGCTACCACCACACAAGCTACTTTAGTATTTCTAGAAATCTGAAGGCTCATTGTAAATAACTACTTTATCTTCCTTTATTCTTGTCTCTTAACTCTGATTTTAATCTTCACTTTGGGACTGGAGGCTAACAATAGTTCCCAGGCTTGGGTTGTTTCAGTAATTTTCCAGTTTCAAGCCCTACCTTCTCTTCCTCCTTTTTTTTAAAGCAACACGACTTTTACTTTTTAACTTGAACTCATTTTAGACTTACAGAAATGTTGCAAAAGTAGTACACAGAGTTTCCATTTATTCCTCACCCAGCCTCCTTTGTTAGTATTTTATATAATCATAATTATAAAAGCCAGGAAATTAGCATAAAATAATTTTACCTAAAAATCTAAACAACACTTAGTAATCTTATCTAATATTACTCAAATTTTAGTGTGTCCATTAGGTCTTTTCCTGCTCAAGATCCACCCAGAACCCCAGACAGTATTTAGCTATTTCTCTTTAGTCTCCTTTCATCTGTAAGAGACCTTTAGTCATTCTTCACAATGTTGGTGTTCTCAAATACTGACTGGTTATTTTGCTGAATGTCTCTGAGTTTGGGTCTGCCTGATGACCAGAGATGTCTTCTTGGGAAGAATGCCATACAAAGTTTGGTGTCCTTGATGGGTCAAGCCACAGGGTTCTCAGTGCTGGCATGTCTTGTTGTTGGTGAGGCTGTTCTGCTTTACTTAATTGAAGTTAAGACTGTGCCACTATAAACCTGCTATCTTTTGTGATTAAAAACTACCTTAGGAGAGATTATTTGGAAATAATACAAGTCCTGTTTCTCTCTGAGTATTTGTCCATTAACTTTGCTATCTACAGTGGATATCTTCTGCAGAAATAATGACTATAATGCTCGATGATTTTTCAATTTCCCTTCTTCTACATTTGTTATTTAGAACCCTACTGAACGTAGGGTTTGCATATAGTATGTTACAGTGAATTATTTTAGGATGAAAGTATAATACACACACACACACACACACACACACACTACACACACACATATATATGACTACATAAAATCATACATTCATATATATATTTTTGTGTATGTGAACATATATGTATACACACACACATGTAAACTTGGAAAAGTAAAGATATTTAATAACATTTTCAGAGTTGGGAACTGAACCCAGGGTCCTGTGAATGAAAATAAGCACTCTACCACTGACCTCCATCTCTAGCTCTCATGTGAGTCCTCCTCACTGACAAGATAAAGTTGTCATGTGGAGTTTTTTTTTTTTTTTTTCTTTTAGTAAAATAGTTTGGACTTCACTAAATTGCAACAAGAGAAGGGCTTATTTGAGTTTTAGTATAGGGAAGAGTCTGGAATTTCTTCATTCATTTAACAAATTTATGTGCAAAATGTTTGTGTTAAAAGTAGGGGATACGGTGGCTAACAGCTAAGCAATGACCCATTCAACTGAAAAAGGCTGATTACAAACTAACAAATAACAAACACTAAAGTTCATAAATATACAAAAAGGTTGTTTTCTCATACTGGTATCCCGAATGTAGAAGAAATCTGGGTCATTGTTAATTTTAGAAGATAAAGCCCCTAGAGACATGAAAACATTATTTACAGGTTACTTGCCACTTGACTTGGATCTCATTTGTCCTCAATGTTCTCTTTAAGAATACTCACACTAATACTAATTAAACTTTATGTCATTGCCTTGCATATAATTTCCCCTCTCTCTTTACCCTGCCCTTTTTGTATATATCTAACCTGTCCATATTAAGGTTCGATTTGTTTGTTACCAGATTGCCAAAATGATGGCTGCTATTGCTGACAGTTTAACAGTTGCAATATCACTTTTTTTTTTTTTTTTTTTTTTTGGTTTTTCGAGACAGGGTTTCTCTGTATAGCTCTCGCTTTCCTGGTACTCACTTTGTAGACCAGGCTGGCCTCGAACTCAGAAATTCACCTGCCTCTGCCTCCCGAGTGCTGGGATTAAAGGTGTGCACTACCACGCCCGGCTGTAATACCACTTCTAAGAACCAAGATTACTTGACATTTTCCATATGCAGGTCAAGAATGGGAAGAACAATATTGAGTTATTTCTTACCTAAAAATTATTTTTTTGGGAACCCCCCCCCAGCTTTTGTGTCTCCATGGCATATCTTAAAAGTAGTTTCCCTAATTAGTTTATTTCACATTCCATTATCTTCTTTTTGCGCGTGTGTTAGTTGCTTTTTAAAAGAACTTTGTTTACATACATTACATCCTGACCACAGTTTCCTTTACCTCCATTCTTTCCAGCCAACCCCTCCCCAAACCTCTCCTTTCCCCTAGATCCACTCCTTCTCCATGGCATAACAAAGTACAATAAGACTGGGCATAAACCCTCTTATCAAGGTTGGACTAGGTGACCCAATAGGAGGAAAAGGGTCCCAAGCAAGAAAAGAGTCAGATAGCTCCCACTCCCGCTGTTAGGGGGTTCCACAAAAACACCTAGCTATACAACCATGACGGATATGCAGAGGACATAGTTGAGACCCATACAGGGTCTTGCTTGTTGCTTCTGTCTCTGTGAGTCTCTCTAAGCCCTGCTTAGTTGATTCTGTGGGCCATGTTCTAGTGGTGTGGCCTTGACCCTTTTATAGTTTCTAGAATGCTTCCTGCCCCTCCTCTTTGAGGTTCTCCTGGTTTCACCTAGTATTTGGCTGTGTGTGAGTCTCTGTATCTGCTCCTAACATTAAAGATCATTTCATTGACTATTTTTTGGCCAGTCAAATTTGGTTCTCTGCTGGGTCCTGGCCATCCACGCAAATGATAGGTATGGGCCTCAAGTCAGACGAGTCACTGGTTGGCCACCCCCACATGTTCTGTGCCACATTACACCAGCATGTCTTGAACGCATGATGCATTGTAAGTTGAAGGTTTTGTGGCTGCACTGATGTGCCAATCCCACTATTAGGAGCCTTACAGGGCAGGAGAGATGGCTCAGTTGTTAAGAGCACTGGCTACTCTGATAGAAAATCAGGGTTCAGTTCCTAGACCCACATAGTGGCTTACCCCCTGCTACCCACCCCAGTTCCAGAGGATCCAGAATTATCTTTTTAAAGACTAAACATTGACATGATAAGAGCTGTTAGCCATATAGAAATCTTTTTGTTCTTGAAAAATTATAGTTCAGCAAAATCACTGAAAGGTGAAACTTCATTATAATTTTCTTTTTTTATTTGAGGGCATTCAAAGACTGATAGAATTTCTAAAAGAATGCTCAGCAAAGATCCTTCTTGTCACTAAAAAGCAGCAGTGGTTAAAGGCACAGGGTCCTGAGCACCTGTCCTACCTTTTACAGAATAAAGACAATGATAATATTCTCAAGAGGGGGAGCTGGCAGAAGGACTGGATGAGCTGAGGGGGACTGCAATCCCATAGAAGAACATCAGCTGGCTGGACCACCCAGTGCTCCCAGGGACTAGATCACCAGCCAAGGAGTGTAGAGGGAGGGATCCATGGCCCAGATACATATGCAGCAGAGAATAGCTATTTCTGACTTAGATGGGAGGAAAGGACCTTGGTCCTGTGGAGGTTTGATGCCCCAGTGTAGGGGGATGTTGGAGGGGTGGGGCAGGAGAGGGTTGGTGGGTGAGCACCATCATAGAGGCAAAGGGGAAGGAGGGGTAACTGGGAAGTGAGCTATCACTTAAGATGCTCTGAATCCTAGCTCTGTTATCTATTAACAGCGTAACTGGAAGAAACAGTCATGGGAATTAGCATTTTCTCATGTATGAGATAATACTGACTACCATATATGGTTAAAATAGAATGAAGGAAACAAAACAAAATCCCAAATAATTCAGAGTCCCTACACTTATTACAACTTCAATAAACGGAAGCCAATGTGTTGCTGTTCTGTTAACTGTCCTACTAATTCTACGCATTATGTACACATTCTATTCTACATATTAATTCTACCTGGAGAAAACCCACTTTTATTCTAAGTGAATTTATACATACAAGAAAGGCTCTCAATGAATCTCTGTGCCTCTCCACTGATTACATTCAGTGGAGACCACAATACTAACTGGAGATACAACTGGCAGATGCTGATTTAGCATAATTTGTTATAATCCAAATGAAAACTGTTTCTTCAGTAAACAGGACTGTTTCAAAGTTCTGACCAACTCTCCAGTGTCCTCCACTAATTAGCACAAGAAGCAGCAAGAAAACTATGAAATACCAGTTATAATTACTGATACAGAGGAACTGATACCAAGGAGTCTCAAACCAAGAGGCTCTTGATATATAAAATAAAAACAAAGCCATACTGACTTGAGATCTCATTTGAAAGTCAGATGTGCACTCACTGGTTTGGTAGGGTGAGAAGCTAGACTGCTGGCTTCTGCTCTGTGCTCCCATGGCACAAGCTTCTATGGCCAAACTGTAATGTGTCATAATTGTAATGAGGATAATACTCATGTTGTCAACCAGGAGCCATTTCTTATACAAAGGTTAGCATAAATTAAACATGCTGCATCCTCACATGAAAATGTATTTATAAGTTGCTCTTAGGATGCCAAAATTTTAAAAATATTTTTTAAGTAAATTTATTTTCCAACTTGAACAATATTTAACTCCCCCCCACCCTTCCCTTTCTCCCTCTTGCTCTGGCCCTGCTAGCTTTATAAGCAAGGGAGTAACTGCAGAAAAAGAAAGAGCTATTTGATATTAAAACTATGATAGTCACAAAAAAATTCTTTAACTGAAAGGTTACAAGATAATGTTGGTGAACTCTTAACAAAAGGGCCTGGAGATGTACAGCTGCTTGGGGGTGATGGGTTGGGTAAAGAAGTCAACTGTTTGTTCTGAACACTATTTGCTTTCCTATGTGCATATGTTATTTTGAAAATGACAGGAAATTTAAATAAAAACATTATGGACAATATGGTATAGGAGGAAGAGCTCTGAGTCAGTAATAATGTTATTGATTTTTTATACCTTGGCTTTGGCTAAACAATCTGTGGCCTTCATTTATTCACTGGAAGACTTTGCTTCTAAGTCTTGGAGGTTCTAATAAATGAGTAGAACAACAGCACCAACAACAACCCAAAAAAACTAAAAAGAGAAACTTTTATTCATGTTTTCATGAATTCCTTTACATATTTTTGTTCTCTTTGCTAAGAGTCTCCCTATCTTTTGCTTTGGTGCTAAAATGGAACTCGCAGGCCCCCAACTTGGGAATCCTATTGTACCTGTGAGGCAAGTCTTCGCATGGCTTCCTCTTGCCGCCTGCGCATTTCTGGAGTTCCTGGGCAGCTTCCACTGGTAATAGATGAATGAGCTGAAGGTGCTTGGGTGAGTGGTAGCTCTCTGTTGGCGTCCACATCTGAATTAAAAAGATGCAATGTTTAATCAGAAGATCATAAGCTCTAGACCAGTGGGTCTCAACCTTCCTAATGCTGCAACCCTTTAATATAGTTCCTCATGTTGTGGTGACCACCAGCCATAAAATTATTTTTGTTGTTACTTCATAACTGTAATTTTGCTACTGTTATTATGAATCCTAGTGAAAACACCAGTTTTGGGGCTGGCGAGATGGCTCAGTGGTGAAGAGCGCCGACTGCTCTTCCAAAGGTCCCAAGTTCAAATCCCAGCAACCACATGGTGGTTCACAATCATCCATAACGAAATCTGATGCTCTCTTCTGGAGTGTCTGAAGACAGCTACAGTGTACTTAGATATAATAAATAAATAAATCTTGGAAAAAAAAGAAAACATCAGTTTTCTGATGGTCTTGGGGCCGTGATCCCCAGGTTGAAAACCACTGCTCTATAGACTAAAGGAATATTAAATTCTATTTTGTTCTATAACCTAGCAATTCCATTTCTGACTATATAACTCAAGTTAAACAAACAAACAAACAAAAACACATGTCTAAATAGAAGCTTGCATATCCCTGTCCAGAGAAGCATGACTTAGAACAGAAAGTAAAAGCAAGTCAGATGTCCATCACTTAATGACTGGATGACGTGTGCTATCTCCATACAATGGACTGCTGTTTGATGATGGAAGAAAATGAGATGCACACAGGCTACAGCACAGATGATACCACATCAGTTCCCAACGTTTTAAGTATGTTTCTATTTATATAAAATGCTCAGATGGAGAAAACCACACTGATAGGTAAGGGAGGGGCTTTCTGGAGCAGAAAATAGGGAGTTTGAAGGAAAGCAGGGATTTACCACTGAGAGTCACATGTTTCTTTTAGTGGGGTCAATATTCTAAAATTGAATTATGGTGACTGTGATACAACCTTTGAAGGCATTAAAAAATGCATAACTAAGCATTTTACTTTGAGATTGAGCATTACCATGTCAGCAGATTTCATTATATACAAAGTATAGGTTCACACAGAACTTACAGCAATTGTCCTGCTTCAGCTCCCTGTGTCCTGGGATTACAGGCATGAAATATAATGCTCACATTATATTTATTTGTATGTTGATTTATTTACTCATTTATTTGAGGCTAATTACTACTTTGTTGCTCAGATTGGTCTCAATTCTTTCCTGATCTTTCTGTTCTGCCTCCTGAGTGCTGGGATTACAGATGTACACCAAACCCAGCTCAGAACTGAGCATTTTAGGTGGGTATAATAAGATTAAAAAAAAAAAAGGAAAAGAATCAGTTTTAAAATTTTTCACTGTTTCCTGCTAGTGGCAGGACCTATCTTTGGATTGAACACAACTCCCCCCATCCCAATGAGTTCTGACTTACAGAACTGTAATATACAAGGGCTGTTTCAAACATGGCAATGTGTTTATGCTGCCACCAAAAATGTACATGGAGGTCAAGCTTCAAGTGGTACAATAAAGTTTTAGAAATGTAAAATGCATTCATTACCTATTAGAAATGATAGAATCAAACAGGTAAGAAAGAATTTTAAAAACAGGCACACACACACACACACACACACACACACACACACACAAACACACACACACACAAAAGCAAAAACCTAAAGTTATTGGGTAGACAACAGTTATCAAAAAGAAGGAATAGAAGAAAGTAGTTATCATATAATTTTGTACCAGTAAAAATAAACTGAGATTTCTTTTATTCACCTGTGATGGAGTAGATTTCTTGGTCACACTGAAATAAATGCAAGGATGAGGGTACAAGAGATGGCAGTGAGGCAGGTCTGAAGAATTGTGTGACACTCTGAGTTGAGTTAAAGTTTAATGAATTTTACACATATTGGGTTACTTTTGTCCATGCATCTATGCTCCTTTGTTTGGAATTTGAGTTTTGAGTAATTACTGTGTAAATACCCTTGTCTTTTGACTACTCTCTTTGAAGAGGCTCTCCCTTTTTTCTGAGTGGCTTACTTTCTGTTTGGCATTCAGAGAACAGTAAAAATAAAAATTTAAAGATAAGTACAAGTCAGTGTATTCAACAAACTAGCAAAATAGATTTCTAAAATGAGTAGAGCAAGGACCACTGAATTTAGTAGCGGTTTGGAGGCTCGGCAGCTGCTGTCAAATGCCAAATCCAGGTAATTACATAGGAACCTCCAGTGATGGAAACACAGCCATCTATCAAATAGAACTTCCCTACTTACCAAAGCAGTCTACCTGTAACGGGTGCAATAATATCTGAATTATACAACAGGTCTATTTTCACAAAATGTTTTTGTTCTTTGTGTGTGTTGGGGGGGTGATGAAAGCAGAGAATGATGGGAGAGTCATATCTGTGAAAGTAGGCGGAAAACAGGATGACAGGTTAGTGTCTGCCTTCACAGTTTTTCTCTACCTTCTAAGGGAAATGACAAGGAGGGGGCAGGCTGTGGAGCTGACTGTGGGGGAAGGAGAGCTATGCAGTGAAGGAATGCAGCCTCAACTGCTCACATCTTTTGCAGCAGTACTGCTCAGCGTGAAGAAGAAAGAACAACAGATGATACACAGAGATAAGTAAAAAAACTCTGTAACTTTGCAGTTTTTCATTATTACTACAACTGTATCATGGTATCATTGCCTGGAGGTTCAGAAAGCCAGTGGGATTCCAAGTAACCCTACTCAAGTTTAATGTATATTAATCTGTAGAAAAGTAGGCCACACCTCTGACCTTCTTATTCCTTAACCAAAGAACTTCTGCTGCTGCAGGCAGTATTTGTAGTGTCAGCTCATACAGCAACAGATTTATGCTGAAGAATAGCTTGTAGGCTGGAGAGATGGGTAGGTGGTTAAGAGACTTGTTCTGACAAAGGACTCACGACTGAGGACCCATGACCCAGGATCAATTCCTAGCACCCACATGGCAGTTCACAGCCAACCATAAATCTAGTTTAAGGAGATATGACGTACTCATCTGAAATTAGTGGGTACCAAGCACAGATGTGGTACATATATGTAGGCAAAACATACATATTCTATACACACACACATATATATTATAAAAAAAGAAAAGAAAAAATTTGGGAGGCAGAGGCAGGTGAATTTCTGAGTTCGAGGCCAGCCTGGTCTATAGAGTGAGTTCCAGGACAGCCAGGGCTACACAGAGAAACCCTGTCTTGAAAAACCAAGAATAAAATAAAATAAGAAAAAAATTAGCTTGCATCCTGTCAGTAAAATATCATTGACTCTTCTTTAAGAAACACAGGTTTGTTGAGGATGGCAGAGGCAGAAGGTAGATCACCAACAGATTACAATGAAAATTTTGTATAAGGCAATGTTGGTTCTTTGCAGCTCTGATAGTGCCACCTATTCTATATTCTCCTATTCCCTTTTCTAGTCTTGGAAGTTTAACTAAAGGGCCAGATCTAAGCACCAACAGTGGAGAGATTATCTTATAAGTGGGGAGTGTTTCACTGTTTTTAGAGATTCCCAAGAGATAAAAGGCAACAGTATTAGAGAATAATAACTAATTATATTTGGAAAATCTGCTTTGGAGAGTATATTCAGATTGTTTTCTATTTATTTTTTGCTCTCCCAGGTTTATGTGCAGTCCTCAGATAATTTGCTTTTAGACAAAGCAGCTATCCTCGGCTTTGGGATTTATCTTCTGTTAGGCATGATCCTGCCACTGCTATCTTCCACACTGATATACCAAGGAGTCAGAGAAAGTGTTAGCCAGCCATTTTTCTTTCTGGCATACTCAAACAGCTTAACTCCTGGACTACTCAGATAAGCAGTAGTATGGTGTGATAGACAGCTAAGCATTTTAAAGAAAATACTGGGATAGGTGGGGAAATTCTCTGCAAACCATGAAGACCTACTCTTTGAGTCAATATTTCAGCATAGAAGCTATTTTAAGACTCCTTCATTATCACTGTAATTTTTCTATAAAGGACTGAACTCCCTTTCAGGCATGCTGAGTAAGTACTGTCACCAAGCTACATTCTTATCCCTAAAGCCATTCTCAATGATTAGCTAGTCATACTTCCTTTTGCAGATGATAAAACTGAGATCCAAAGAATTAAAGCAAATTTAGGGTCACAAAGTACCATATGGTCAATTTACATGTTGTGGCACAATCCCAAGTTCTTGGCTTTCACAGGACTATGTCTATGTTTACCTTAGAAGTACTTCATTTAGGAACATAAGCAAGGTATTCTTAAAATAAGAGTTCACCATATAACTGTACTCAGTAAGTTTTTCTTTTATACACCAGCTCCTTTTATATGTTAAGTATTATTAAGTGTACAATCATTTCTTTGATATAGAACCTGCTAAGCAATTTCAAAAGGAAGATGTTTAGACGGTATTCAATGAGTTCCTTATTAGGTTTCTAGACTCTGAGATTACCATACTCTCACACAAATCATTGCTAGTGGTTGTATGAAATGTGTGGTGGGCTATATTACTAATTTAATTTGGACCAGTAGAACAGAACCTTCCTTTTCTGTTCTCCTAAGATCATCAAGGAGAGGCAGACTGGTTTATACAGGAAGAACTATTACACACATCCATTTATTTTCTTTCCTCTAATAAGTTTTACCAAAAGAAAAGTCAGTCTAGGAATGGCTTCTGAAACCAGGCTGCTTTCCCTTCCTATTTATGGGCTGTAAAAACCCCCAGGAATCTCAGATCACTTATCTGGGAAATGAAGACAAAAGGATACACCTCACTGAGTTGATAAATGATTGAATGAATTAATATTTGTAAAGCACTTAAAGATTATGCGACACACATACTATGTGAGTGTTTTACTAACAAGTTATTGCAGTGGTGACTGGCCATTGAGCTTGTTGTGATTATACAGGCGAACTCTGCAACTTTCCACAAGGATGCAGAAAAAAATCTTCCAAGATACAGCTGAGTTCAAGCTTAAGCTGTGTGGCACTGATATTAGTAGCAAGAAAAGGAAGGCCACAGACTGTGTTGTCACTTAACAAGAAGTGGGCACAGGCTGAGTAACATCTGACAGTGATGGGTACAAATGATGCTACAGGAATTGCTGGAGTCACTGTGCAAAAGATAGACCAGTCACATAGCCAACATGTAAGCATCATAAATTTATTCCATATAAAGGTCGCTCCTGTTATGCTTCTGGTGACTGTTGGACATGTGGGTTAGATAAACACAGAGCATTATGATCTTTCTCTGCACCAAGGTCCTCCTCACATGGTGCAGGCTTCACAGATTAGGAATAATTTAATTTGTGGCCTAATATAAAAATGTCAGAAAATATTTTAGGGGCACAAAATAGGCAGTTTTTGTTTATTTGTAAGAAGAAATACGTACGTTTGGGGGAGGCGTGTGGGCTGTCAGAGGCGATCTGTCTCATCCGTGTACCATGGCAGCTGAGGGCCACCAGTCTGGAGATGATGGCAGTTTTGCCGAACCCAATGTTTCCCACAATCACTACTCCTTGGTTCACGCTGGCATTGGAACTCTGAAGCTGAGCATCAATCTCATGGAATACCCAATCTCGACCAACAAACACTGACTCTGTGGTAATGCTGGGCACTTCAAAGAGTAGGGGCTTCAGGGAGATGTCTGGAGGTCTGTAAGGTGCAAAGCGAACTGGAAGGAACAAGAGACAACAGAACTTAGTTCACATAGTCATCACTGAGAGAAACAGGGGAAAGATAGTTTAAGACTGTTAGTTACAGAATGATGGTATTTGGGCTTTTCAGGAAATAACAAAATTCTGAAAGTGGGTTCCACAAATAAATAATGCAGGCATGCTAGAGCCATCAGACACCACAGAGGACAGAACACACACACACATAATAAAACACAAATGAGTCATTCACAACAGTAAGACAATTAAGGCAGTCTTATAAAACTGTTAAACAGCAGGAACATCCCCCACACCAGTGATCAGCAGGAATGTAAGAGAAGTGAAAGGGTCCTAAAGAATGCTTCTCACCATTGCACACACTAGCAAGATTTTGCTTAAAGGACCCTGATATAGCTGGCTCTGGTGAGGCTATGCCAGTGCCTGGCAAATGGATGCTCACAGTCATCTATAAGATGGAACTCAGGGCCCCCAATGGAGAAGCTAGAGAAAGCACCCAAGGAGCTAAAGGGATCTGCAACCCTATAGGTGGAACAACATGATGAACTAACCAGTACCCCCCGGAGCTTGTGTATCTAGCTGCACATGTAGCAGAAGATGGCCAAGTTGGCCATCATTGGAAAGAGAGGCCCATTGGTCTTGCAAATTTTATATGCCTCAGTACAGGGGAACACCAGGGTCAAGAAGTCGGAGTGGGTGGGTAGGGAAGTGGGGGGGGGGAATGGGGGACTTTTGGGATAGCATTGGAAATGTAAATGAAGAAAATACCTAATTAAAAAAAAAAGAATGCTTCTGGGCCTGGGGAGATAAATCTCGTAATGCTAGATGTGAGGAAAGGGAGAGGTAGAGTTCTTTAGGAGAGACTCAGCTACCACTGAGCAAGCTGGTAGCTCCTTACTAACTGTTAGGTACATTTAATATTTAATAAACAATATGGTTGAAGCAGAATGTACATTGAAAATTAGTCCCAGAGAAATGCAATGCAAAGTGAATAGTCTTGTTTAGTTCTTAAAAAACAAAACAAAACAAAACCAAAAAACCAAGAACAGTAAGCCCCTTAGTTTATGACACTTTGTTTTTAATATAACATTTACTGCACTAATCCTGTTATGCCTGTCGTATTTACTTATTACATACAGATGTATGAATATATATAGATGATGTGTTCAGGTCTTTGTCTTTTAAAAGGCAAAAGACTTATGCGATGTTTTTAACTATGCTCTTATTCTGAACTATGATATACAAACATCTATTTTTCCTCTCTCTGAATTTAATAACTTATTCCTTTGACAGTTTAAATTATCACAAATCTGATATACTTATTTTATGTTACTTATATTGGATCCATTTCAGAGTTACAGAATTTGTTCACTTAAGTCTGTTTCTGTGTTCATGCTAAACTGATTTCGTTGTTATATATTATGTGATAATAAAGTCTACCATTATTTTTTAAATTAAAAAATAAAGCTCCAAAAATAATTCCAGAAATAATTTTTAGTATTAAAATATGCATATGTATGTGTGCCTGCATGAGCACACATGGCCACAAGTGTATAGTTGTCCTCGGAGGCCAGAGGGTGTTAGATCCCCTGGAGTTGCAGCTAAAGGCAGTTGTGAGTCCTGGCAAGTGGACCTGGGTCCTCTGCAGAAGCAGGAGGCAGTCTTAACTACTGGGCCATCTCTCCAGCTCAAGTCCTTTTTTTAATGAATATAACCAAAATATATCTTCATAAACAGAGGAAAAGAATCTGTTTTAGCAGATTATACATTATATATTTGAAAGTGATACTTAAATATCAATATTATCTAAGAACACTAGATAAAGGCTGGGAAGGTGGCTTGAGTGGTCTCAGTTTTAGTGGTAGAATTATTGTCCAACTTGTAGGCAAATATACAGTAATACTTATTAAATGCCACTTTGACCTTAAGATTCTATTTGAGAAATTTATTTTAAAGAAATAATTCAGATCACACACATAATCACATTCTTGGTAGCATGTATATGGCAGATTATATAGATACTAAAATAGCAAATAATATAAAATTTGCAAAATTATGAAAGTACATATTTATGATATAAAAGAAAATACATATTATTACATTTAAAGTATATCCAATGGAAGATAATATACACAGTAAAACATGGTCAATGGCATCTTTGATAATTTTCTAAAAGTTAACATTTCAATATGAATTTTAATTATATTAAAAAGAACTAAGGCTTGGGCGATGGAGAGATCAAGGTAGCTGTTGACAAGATGAGGACCTTAGCTTGGATCCCTAGGACCCAGGTAGAAGTTGGGAGCTAAGAAAAAGAAGGCAACTGAATCCCTGGAGCTAATTGGTTAGCCGGTTTAGACAAACAGATGAACTCTACATTCAGTGAGAGACCTTGCCTAAAACAGAACAAAGCAAGTGGAGAGTCCTGGAAGACAGGTGATATTGACTCTTTACTCCCACATGGACAGGGACATGCACTCCAAACACAGACACTCTAAAAAGGCCTAAACCTGAACTGCAATCTTACAGGTAGATAGAATAAGAGAATATTTTATCAAAAGGATTGATTTCCTTTATTAAGGGATGATGTAACTCAATCAAACAATCAAACGAATAGTATATTGAACAAGCAAGTTTATACTTTTGGGTGTTTTTCTCTTATAATCAATATATATATACATATGAAAAATATATATTTACTATGGTTTTTAAATTTTTATATTTTTTAGCTATAAACTGCATATCCCTAATCAAAAATAGAAATCTGAAATGACAAAAAATTTGATCTGGGTCCTAAGCATTTTGGATAAGGGATACTTGACATGTGTTACAGAATGATTAAAATATAAAATCAGCCTTTTCTGTCAGAATGTTCTGAATGTCAGGTTAAGCAATAGTTTATACCTCTCTTATGGCAATGGCTCACTGAAGTGGATCTAACACAAAGATAACATCAGTGGAGAGGCAAAGAGACCCTGAAGATTTCCCACTTGGAAGTCCTGGAGAATGCTAAGAAGGCAGGATGCAGGGAGATGCCAAAAGCTTAGTGATAATTGTAAAGGGAAAATAAATCTTGAGATTTTTCTAGTTTCAAACCTAAAGGCTTATGGAAGTGAGAAGAACCCAAATCTTGGTGCAAAATGAGATTTTTATCACTGTGTAGAAATAGTTTTCTTACTTTAAAGTCTTATCTTCTAAATATAAGCTGGAAACAAAGTCTTAACATTTAGGGAGAAAGAATTAAAACTTGAGATACATTGGTGTATGCTCAATTTTAACTGAAGCAAACAATACTGTCTGCAGAATTAATCTCTATATAAAAATCAAAGAATTATCTGTATTGATTATGTGGCATTTTTATACCTATCTAAGCACTGCACTGAGTCTGAACTCTACAGAGCATCAAAAACTAATAGAATCCTATAATTATTTCCTAAAGTTACATAGGCCTCCAGGATGAGGCATATATGTAGGATTAGGTCTGAGTTTGTCTAAGACAAATTGGATGAAAATTAATGTCATGCTGTATTAAGGACAGAGACACTTATATGAGTTGTCATAAGTATTTACTCACACAGGAAAGGTCAGGAGCCTGAAAAGGGGTGGAGTTCATAAGATCTGTTATTAACAAAGCAGAGGTGGCAAAGGGCACCTTTCTTACTTAATATTTGCAGCTGAGACTAGAATGACTAGTGTTAGCACTGGACCTGTCTGATGACAAAAAGGACCATGTAACTCCTCACATAAGAGTCTCCAGTAATTTTCTACCTCTTTTCATTGCATGCAAGGCTCTGGATGATCTGGAGCCTGCCTAATATTATATGATCTCTAGGCCCAAGCTATTCTGGTCTTCTGGTTCCCACCTGCTGTTCTGACTAGTTAGGACGTTTCTTCTCTGGCTGTTCACCTGGTAAGCTCATTTTTATTCTTCAGGTTTCACCTTAAATATTACGTTGTCAGAGAGGCTTCCTTTGATAACTTTATAGAGTATGTTCTTATACCTCCATCATCTTCTTTATGCAAAAGGTTTCTATCAGTGATAACAGACATATTTGTTTCAATTAGTGAATTCTCAAAATGTTGTTTTATTTCCTTCTCTCACATTGTAATCTAATGCAACAGTTTATTTTTGCTTGTTTCCTTATTTATTCTCATTTCCTTAATGAAAGTGTAAGCTCTATGGAGGCAGGAGCCATCACTGTATCAGCAGCAGATATGGTTTCTGAGGTCTACAGTAAAGCATCAAGAAATGCTTTTTGGGTGAATGAATAATGAAGAAGGGATGCACTCCTGTGATTCTTATTGGAAGGATTTTCATGTATTAGGGGAAGAGAAAAGTGTTTTGTCACTGTACCGGAGCCCACACATGTCTCCAGAATGTAATTAAAATCAAAGTTCCTGTTACTTAAGAATCAAACTTGCCCTAGCAATCTCAGCCTGTGTCCTAAGTCTTGAGTAGTTTTCCTTTGAAAGAGTTCTTACCCCAGTCACCTCTGCTGACTTCTAAGTGTTTCCAAACCTCCCTTAGGCTTCCCCTGTTAATTCTTCAGTTTTGGACCTGGGTTCTCTAACTTCACTTACTGCCTCAGACATCTTCTATTGAATATCCTACCATACCAATTTTTATTACAATGATTACATTATTTCTCATATGATCTCCAATGGCCCCTTTTGCCACGTTAAATCTAAAAATCCTCACCAGACTCTCAGGGCTTTCTGTAATGTAACTCAACTCTTAATTACTCCTGTCTGTCTCTCTCCAGAGCCTTATGTATAGACTATCCCCCTGCCTCAGCCTCATCTCTGGCTTATGCAGTACTAGAGATCAAACCCATGGTTTTGTGCATCGAGGCCAACAGTACTAACCAAGCTGCTTCCCCAGGCCTCTTTAGTTTAAATCCATTGCTTCCTTTAGCTCATAGTACCCGTTTAGTTCAGCTGATTTCTTTGTCTGGCTAAGTCTAATGTCTTAGATTCTTCAGGGTAATTTTTGTCAGTTTACTTTTTCTGATAAATGAAAAAATTCAATGTTTTTATACATTCTCTATTTTTTTTTTAGAATTTCATTTTGAATATTATGTGGTAAGTAAGTAGAGATTTTGAATTATTCCTTTGAAGGTTCGCTGTTGTTTTGAGAATGTAGTTCTTTCATGTGTCATTTCTGAAATAGCTATAGTCATTATTTTGAGACAAGGAATATATTGTGCATACTGGTCTTAAACTCTTGGGCCCAAGCATGCTGTCTGCTTCAGCCTCCCACACAGCCGGCATCCAAAAGCATCCCACTGTGTGTGCTTTGCTCTCTCTCAATCAGTTTTGCAAAGACTTTATTTCCGTGTCACCATCCAGTCTCTCTGTTCTACTGTCCTAGTAGTCAACTAGTAGTCTTAAAAGATTCATCAAATGTTGAAGCTAAGTATCATTTTTATTCATCAGTCTCCTGGTTAAGTTTTGCCTAAATTCTAGAGAGATGAGCAGTTGAACAGTTTATTTTGAAGGCTTTGGTTCTTGGAGTTCTTTTCATCATTTTATGTGATGTCACTTGTATCAGTGGCTAACAACTCAGAGGGGATCTTGGGTATTTTAGTACCTTTTCTAGAGGACAGGAGTGGGGAGGCAAGAGGGGAAGGAGCTTGGTAGGAAGAGGGAGAGAGAAAGAGTAAACTGGCTATATCAGAATTCCAGAGAGGAAGGAGAAAATACAAAGATCAAAACCTAGTTGGCATGACCCATTGATACATGCCTTAGGGAAGTAAAAAGGAAGTGAGGTCAACTCTTGCTCAGGCCTGCTTCAGGGTGAGCTCTTCTGATCAGAAGGGAAATCGTGAACTTTTCTTGAAAAAAAATTCTTATAATATTTTTATAGCTGTGTCTCTCTCTTTAGGACTAGAGACTTAAGTTCACATAACTGGTTTTAAAATTTGAATAAAAATCCAATTCTGACTGCTAGGTCCAGGCCTTTTCTATGATACTGAATCTTCTGTACAGGATGTGAGCACTGCAGGGGATGAACTAGGTTTATCATTGTTTGCTTCCTAGCTTGTCTCTGTTCTTGCCTTTTAAGAATTATGTTTGGGGGCTGCAGAGATGGCTCTATTGGGAAAGTGTGTGCTGTTCAGGCACGAACCAGACTTCAGACCCTCAGTGCTCACTGAGAGCCTGGTGTGGTTACGCATGCCTGTGGGAGGAAGAACACAAGTCTGGCCAGAGACTGCATTTCCAGTGAGAATAGTTACTGAGAGGCTGAACTCCTTTTTAAACAGAATTATCTCTTTGGGTCTAAGATTACTCTAGATTTTGTTTCAAAGGAGACTTTCCTGAAGTTGATTAAAGCTAATTTATAATATGGAATATGGAGTAAGCAGTGATTCAACGTATTTCCATTTTAGAGAATAATTTTATTAAGATAGCTTCTGGCACTGGGCAGATGGCACATCCATGTAATCTCAGAATTTGGGAGGCAGAGTCAGAAGATCACTTCATGTTTGAGGTCAGCCTAGGCTACAGAGAGTTCTAGGTCAGCACTGGATACAGTCAAACAAAGACAAGGCCTCTCATGGACACAATGTTGCATGGCACCTTATCCTACTGAGAAGGCTTTGACATTTTAAAAAGTTATTTTAAACTTTTTCTAAAAATGTAATCTATTCACAAAAGTCTCAAGAGAAGAACACAGACAAAATTAGAGCAGTGCCATATGGTAAAACAACTGCAGGCACCAAGAAGAGCCAAAAACCAGTTTCTGTACCTCAGCACCTAGGACTTCTGTCAGACTGACGTTAAAAGAAAGCCTTATTTTTAATGTACCCAATCATAAATTTAGGATAGGACTGTGGGGGCAGGGAAATAATAATCTCTGTCAGATCATTCGTAATGACTGTTTATTTTGGATATCAGCTAGTTTCAAAGAGCTTTCCCATGGTAGAAACCACCAGAATATTCCATCGAGAAGTTACTACTGCAACTTCTCCTGAGGGAGAAGGTGACTTAGTCCTATTCAGTGGCAGTGCATGGGTACCAGGCAGCACTCCCAGGGAGTAAGAAGACCACCACACCCACCCTTTTAAAATATTCTAGTAAACTATACTAACCATAATGTGTGTTGAAATGCTCATAGGAAGGCAGGGTAAGAATGATGTGGATACATGAAAAGACACATGGAAAACCAAGAAGCACTTATTATTTTTCCAACTCTTTGTATATCTGAAAAAATTTTAAACAAAATAATATACAGAGAAAACATTTTAACACAGGATTCAAGTAAGACGAGTTTTGGAAAGAAACTTTTTCAAGGGATATGAGAACCACTCTCTTGAGCTTGTGGGAAAGCTCAGTGGATAAGGTGCTTGCCACCAAGGCTGGTCAGAATTCAATACCCAGGACCCACATGGCAGAAGTAGAAAACTGACTCCCACAAGTTGTGCTGACATTTATAGGCACATGCTAGGGTACATGCACAAACCTATATGCACACACAGACATACAGAAAATCAATCAATAACTGTAACCTTCCTGCGTACCACTTTAGACTCATTCAGTGTGTGCATCTTTTCAATGTAAATTATGCTTGTGGTAACACATGAACTATTTCTAGGATTATTCTCTTATAAGCTCATCACTAGTTACAGTTATATATTTAGGTTATAGGAAAAAAATCTCTTTTTTTAAAGGCAAGGATAAAACTTAAGAAAAAAAAACCCCAAAACAAAGGAAAATTAAATAAGCCCAAGATTTATTAAAGCTAACAAACCTGCTCATTCAAATGTAAATAGAAATAGCTAAGGGGGAGAGGAGGCAGGATGGAAAGTTGGGACATGAATGCTCTAAATGGTTTTTTACTAAAGCATACTTATTCATGGAAAATACCATGAGTCAGTTGAAACAAAGTCACTTATAGGCCTGGCAGAAGAAAGGTTGTACATCATGTAGACAGGGTCTGGTACAAATAAAACTACAACTGGCCTAGCTTGTATCCTTCCAGAAGGAACACAAAATCTAGCTTGGAAGTACCTCTGTTCCTCAGAGTAAAAGATAATTTCTGGTTCATCCTTAGAGTTCTTTCCATGAATATAATTTTTTACACAAAGCAAGAGAGAAAACATCTATGTTTCAAACAAAACTTGAAAATATTACTAACACACACATACCCAGAAGGCTTATTTGCTTAGACAGAGCCTTTCTAGATAGTTCAGGCATGACATGAATCTTGCAATCCTCCTTCACCAGCCTCCCAAGGACAGGAATTGTGGGGCTGAGTATGCCAACGTGCAGTTTAGTTACTCTTCTTGAAAAAGCAGTTCTTAAAACTTTTATTAGATGATGATGATGATGATGATGAGTGTGTGTGCATGCCCATGTGCCCACAGACTCGTGTGCAGCATATGCTTGTGTGTGAGATTGTGGGTATGTATATTCAATGGCACACTGGTTCTGGTTTATTTATTCTTAAGAAATATTTAGGGCTTGGGGAGAGATGGCTCAGCAGGTAATGACAGTTGTCACCAAATCTGGTGATTTGAATTTGATCTCTAGGACCATTGTGGTAGAAGGAAATGACTCCAGCAGGTTTCCTCTGACTTTTGTGCACACACACACATATACATACACATACAGTATATGAAAGAAAGCTTAAAAAAAAAAAAGAAGAGTGAAGTATTTAACCAAGGCAGGGGATCACTTGTTTACTGAGTTTCCATATGGGCTGATTAACTGACAAGAGTCGAGCCTGCTTATTCTGGGTCCTCAGGAAAAGAATAATGGACAGGAAATAGATCTTTGAATATGTGAAACAATTTGAATGAGGTCCTATAAAAATAGTGTAAAGACAATGTTCTGAAAAATGTTTATACTAGACAAATTCTGTTAAAAAAATAGAAGCAGAAACAGCTTTTGGAGCAACAGGAAAACCTAGGAGACTGGGTAAAATGGTAGACTCAGGCCTGAGGTGCCTCAGTTTGGATCTGTCTCTGTTACTTGCTATCTGTGGCCTAGTTACTTATGTTAGCAGTTTGTCAGCGTCTCATCTTCATGTAAGGTAACCTGTACCACTGTGAAGAGTACGTGTTGTTGTTTAGGACTTGTCTAACTGCAATCACTTCCCATATCATGAACTAAAACAGATATTTAGTGAATCCACTTAATCATCTCTCTCCCACAGACATTTCATTAAAAAAACCAAAAAGGATAGTGAGA
Organism: Mus caroli; assembly: GCF_978045245.1. NCBI lineage: Eukaryota > Metazoa > Chordata > Mammalia > Rodentia > Muridae > Mus > Mus caroli. Next base: position 16,306,371 of record NW_028227268.1, read on the forward strand.
ACATACTGGCTCTTTTCAGGCCACCTTCTCTTTGAGGTTTCTGTCTTATCTCTCTTCTTTCTTTGACTACCCAACTTTTTCGAAGAACCACTTAGCAATCTTCTTTCACAGTAATAACTCAGAGCCTGGCTTCTACCCATATTACTGGGCTGAAATTATTTTGGTAATGTCACTGATATCTTTTTGGTAAGTGATTTATTTTCTATTTTTATGCTTCACATTGTTTATGATTTCACAATGTTATGATATCACATTGTTAAACCAATCTCTAACTCTTGACGGGGTGGGTTTTCCTTTATGACCACCACTAAAGTACTAGAATCCTTGGTTTATATATTACTATCCCCACATCTAAGTGGGATAGATTAAAGTCTGTCACAGCTTTTTAAGTGATGATGGTTCTCAGGCTTAAATTTCTACTCTAGACCTCAATCCTAAATGCATCATTTCCAACAACTCATGACCATTATCCGTGTAGCTGTGCCTGGTGGTGTAGGCCTGTTGTTCCAGCTACTGTGGGAGGCTAAGCCAGGAGGATTACTACTTCAAGGCTTTCCTGGGCTGGTGAGTTTAATGCTGGCTGACAACTTAATGAGACCCTACCTTAAGATAAAAAGGGGTTCAGGGTTGTAGTTAGAGCTAGGTGACTTAACTTGCACTCAAGAGGCTCTAGGTTCAACGTCCACTACCTGGGGAAAATAAGTCATCTGCTTGGATAGTTAACAGGAATCACAACCTTAGAAAATTTCACTAAGATGCTTTTACTTCCTTGAGCAGTGAGTTTCTTGATTACCATTGGTTTACACAGGTAGTAAAGTATCACTATGTGTTCTCTCTTCTAAGATAAAAACTTGTGACTTATCTAGGATTTTTTCCTGCTTCTCCAATAATTAGTCACAGTGTTTTAAGTTCTTTAAAGAAAGGGAACTATATATTACTATGTAGCTAAGGATGACTCTAAACTGATCTTCCCGCCTCCATTCATGTGCTAGGAATCACATCCAGGACATGCTGGGTAGGCACTCTACCAACTGAGCTATATTCCTAGCCACTAACATTGGTCTTACAGGAAAATATTTGTTTAAAAAACAATCTTGATTGGAATTCTCGGGGAGAAGACAAGAATCATCAGAGAATTATGAAAGAAACAAGGAAAACCCAGTTCCTGGAAAGGTTACGACTTTCTATATGCTTCATCAAATTTAGTACCTAATATATAGGGAAAATATAAAAAGTAATATCTTAAAAATGAGAAAGATTTACAACATATGCAACTCAGTTGGAGTTTTACATTATTAGACTGTTGGCATTGAGAATGGGACATACTTGTTTGTAGATGTATCAAAACTAGTTATTCTAATTACTTGAAATTTAAGAGTAACATTTCTAAGTTAACTTTTATTAATGAAATTTTATAATGAAATTTTGCAAATGAAATTTCCAGTTCTATAATTTTATTAGTATCTTGGGAAATTATTCCATAAAAATATTTCACATATAAATCTTAAATTATTTTAATGAACTCAAAAGTGTTGCAAACATTAGCCAAGTGAATTTATTGACATTATGCGTTACTTCAATTGATTTTTTTTAATACTTTTGAGAAATCTTAATCTGAAAGTTAATTCTTTAAGTCTAATTCAGTTGAAAACATCTCATATAAAAACTTTTTATGTATTAGCTCTTTGAGTTTTCTAATGGTAAGATTTAGTAATTTACCAAGTAGGACTGGTTTATATAAAAACCAGACCCGTGTGTAAGCAGAGCAGCTATACCTTAGTGACTAGTTACAACAAACAGAGCAAACCAAGCCAAACTAAACAAAAAACACAAGGACAGCCAGACAGCTAAGTGGGTGCAGGTACTTCCTGCCAAGCCTGACAGCCTGAGCTTAGTCCCCAGGACACACAGTCAAAGAAGAGAACAGACTCCTGTAAGCCATCTCCTGATCTCCACATGCATTATACAGCACATTTACCCTGACAAAATAAATAAAATGTAATAAAAACTTAAAAAAAATCATAGCCAGACTACTCAAATAAAGCAGTCTAGTTTTTATCAGATGCTAAAAAAATTCAACTTAAATTATGAATTTTCAAATTTTAAAGCACTTTGTAGAAGAGTTGGCTATGGGGAAAGAGAGATGTCATACAACTAGAACATATAGTTTGCTATCTAACAGTCACATGCTGGAATTTTTGTGAATGTAAGCTTCCTCTAGCTTTTGAATTTACTTAAGAAGGACATTTAATGTTGCTTATAAAAATAATAAACAACAGCGATGAAAAATTCTGATGGAAATATTCCCTTGTAAATGTGCCAGTCAGCCAGGCAATGATTAGGATGACTAAGCAAGCTCAGGGCTGCATGAGTCAGTGGGTTAACGCAATAGCATTCAGTTTCATGACATGCATCTTAGTCAGCTTCATAAAGAATTCATTGTTTCAGAAATGTGAGGGACTCATACATGGTGTGATGTACTCATTTCATTTAATGAAAATTAAAGTTACTGCTTTGAAAGCATGAACTCAAAGCCAACTTAACTGTTGCAGGGCCAATTTTACAAAACTTGTGCCAATAACCAGACAGCCATTTTCACACTTGCCCTCTATCCTAGTGTTTACCAACGCAGCAAGTCACTAAACAGAAAGTCTCTAAATGTCTGTATGGAATGAGATTTAGTATAGGATTAAGGAAACCAACGGATATTGAGAAATGAAGTTTTAATTAGTAACGTGTAATCTCTTCAAGTAAAACAGTGTGATTATAATTTAACAACAGGCAGGTTAGGGCCTTATCACTAATAATTATTCACTAACTCACTGTAAGTAGCTATTACCTGAAATCCCTATGCAAACATTAATATTGTGTATTAACTCCTTGGTTCCCTTTTAATGTTCTATCTTACAATGTATTACTTCTACCTGCAAAAACCAATGACCATTTTTCTCTCTAGTAGTTTTTGTCTTTTCTATGGTGTGAAAGACTTCACTGAGGTGAAGAGATGTTTCAGTGTACTTTTAGTAGAGCCTCATGACAATGTCACAATGGTGATTAAATAAAAAAAATAGAACTTTTAATGTAATTATGACTCCTTCAGGTGGTGCATGCCTTTAATCCCAGCACTTGGGAGGCAGAGGCAGGCGGATTTCTGAGTTCGAGGCCAGTCTGGTCTACAGAGTGAGTTCCAGGACAGCCAGGGCTGCACAGAGAAACCCTGTCTCAGAAAAAAAAAATCATAAAGCTAATTCAAGTTACTATTCCTTAAAGTCTTCCTTTAAGGGCAGGCCAACAGTGACATACACTGCACTAGAATATGCCTTCTATGGCTACATAAGAAGTGGTAGGGCTACTGCTGAGAGCTAGGAGTCTGCTACCTTGCTGCAAAGGGACTGGATGGTGTACTTATGTGACTTCATCCTCTCTATTGTTGGGGAAGAGTTTCTGGAAACATCAATTTTTGGTAGAACAGCTGTATTGAAAAAGAAAAGGGCTTTTCACTAATGAAGGCAATGCTAAAATATGTAAATTGATGATCTAAAAACTCTAGCTCAGATATTACCCTAATAAATTTTGTGTCAGTAGTCAAAAGACAACTACTATTATGATCCAACAATTCAATTATTGTTAAGGTGAATTTGAAATGAACGCTATTTATAAACCATGCTCATAAACTTCTAACATCTAAAACCTCTCAAAATATTCCCCCATTTACATTTCTGTAAACAGACTATATAGTCCTTGAGACATAATACTTATTTTCAACTATAATAATATTCTTTAAATTGTTTATTGAAGTGTCTGGGGACTCTTGGGGGTTTCCAAGACATGTTTGGTGTCCTTAAAACTCAAGTTATTGTTATGACATTAAGAGGATATTTCCCTTTCACCATTAGTTTTTCACAATTAACTATGTAGTGGAATTTTCCACACCCTTTAAACATGTTAAAAATAAAAGATCTTCTATTTTTAAGATGAATAAACACTTATTTTATTTAATGAGTATGAGTTGTTTTCTTTTCTTGCATGTATATATGTACACCATGTGTATTCCTGGTTCCTGCAAGAGGTCAGAAGAGGATGTTGGATACCCTGAGGGGAGTTATGGATGGTGGTGAGCTACTACATGGGTGCTGAGAAACAAACTTACTGCAAGAGCACTAAGTGCCATATTTCCACGAATCATCTTTCCAGCTCTGAATAAACAGGTATTTAAATAACCTCTATTATTAAAAAAACCCTACTATTATATTTAAAAGCTGAAACTAGTACTTGATATATTAGTTTATAATATGGTAAATACCACCTCAAGTCATATAAATAAAAGGCTGTTTTTTTGTGTGTGGATATTTTCTTTATTTACATTTCCAATGCTATAGCTTTTCCTGGTCCCCCTCAAAACCCCTTATACCATCCCTCTTCCCCCTGCCCTTGTATTCCCCTACACTGGGGCATTGAGCCTTCACAGGACCAATGGCCTCTTTCTCCCACTGATGCCCAACAAAGCCATTCTCTGCTACACACATGGAGGGAGCCATGGATCCCTCCATGTGTACTCTTTGGTTGGTAGTTTAGTCCTTGGGAACTCTGGTGAGGGGTAGTCTGGCTGGTTGATATTGTTGTTCTTCCTATGGGGTTTCAAACCCCTTCAGCTTCTTTGGTCCTTTTCCTAACTCCTCCATTAGGGACTCCATGCTCAGTCCAATGGTTGGCTATGAGCATCTGCCTCTGTATTTGTGAGGCTCTGGCAGAGCCTCTCAAGAGACAGCTATATCAGGCTCCTGTCAGCATGTACTTCTTGGCATCCACAATAGTGTCTGCAATTGGTGACTATATATGGGATGGATCCCCAGGTGAAGCAGTCTCTGGATGCCTTTCCTTCAGTCTCTGCTTCACCCTTTATCTCCGTATTTGCTTCCATGAGTATTTTGTTACTCCTTCTAAGAAGGATCGAAGTACCCACACTTTGGTCTTCCTTCTTCTTGAGTGTCATGTGGTCTGTGAATTGTATCTTCAGTATTCTGAGCTTTTGGGCTAATATCCACTTATCAGTAAGTGTAAACTATGTGTGTTCTTTTGTGATTGGGTTATCTCACTCAGGATATTTTCTAGTTCCATCCATTTGCCTAAGAATTTCATGAAGTCATTATTTTTAATAGCTGAGTAGTATTCCATTGTGTAAATGTACCACATTTTCTGTATCCATTCCTCTGTTGAAGGACATCTGGGTTCTTTCCAGCTTCTGGCTATTATAAATAAAGCTGCTATGAACATAGTGTAGAATGTGTCCTTGTTATACACTGGAACACCTTTTGGGTATATGCCCAGCTTTTTAGAATCCTAAATAATGTCAGAGCATAGGTATATGGGTATGCACAGTGAACATATTTCAGGCAGTTTTAATACTTAAAATCAGTTGGTCAATATATTTAGTTCCCACTGAATATACTACAGGTGCATATCAATACATGCATCTTTAAATACTCAGCATTACATATTATTAGAATTTTTGCTAAAAAAAACCCCCTATTTCTGGCTGGAGACATGGCCCAGTGGCTAAGAGTATTTGCCGATCTTGCAGAGGACTAGACTTCGGTTCTGAGCACCCACGTGGAGCAGCTCACAATCTCCACTAACTTCAGCTTTAGGGGATCTGAACCTTTTGTTGGCCTTAGTGGGCACCTGCATACATATACACATACATCCACACTCACACATACACACACAAAACAAAACCCTATTACATGGGAATGTAGCTTAGCGGCATGTGTGAAGCTCTAGGTTCAGTTTTCAGAACAGCTAGACCAAAACAAACAAAACAAATTCTATTTCATAAAACTTAAATAATACTTTAAAATATGAACACACACAGTGTGTGTGTCTATGTGTCTCAATGAGCAGGTGGAGGTAAGAGGATAGCTTTTAAGAGTAAGTTCTCTTCATCCACATGTGGGTCCCCAGGATTAAAATCAGGTCTCCAGACCTGGGGTAAGTGCCTTTATCTGCGGAGCCATCTCACTGGCCTCTAGAAATACATAATACTGAAATCATCTTCAATCATTTTATTTTTTGGCGGGGCACAAGATAATTTTACTTCAACTATAATTAGGAAAAATATTTCAAACTGAAATCTGACTATAAATTGTCTGTTTGAAGATGATGGATATCAAGAAAACAATTTGATTATGAACCTAAAGGAAGATGGAAAGTTTTATATATAGTAATCCTAAGTTATAAAGAATTGCTAAGATGGTCTATAGTCTGTCCAAGTTAAGTTTGCTTTCTTTTCTTTTTTCTTTCTTTTTTATTATTGGGTATTTATTTCATTTACATTTCCAATGCTATCCCAAAAGTCCCCCCCACCCTCCCACACCCACTCCCCCACCCACCCACTCCCACCTCTTGGCCCTGGTGTTCCCCTGTACTGAGGCATATAAAGTCGGCATGACTAATAGGCCTCTCTTTCCACTGATGGCCGACCAGGCCATCTTCTGATAAATATGCAGCTAGAGACACGAGCTCTGGGGGTGGGTACTGGTTAGTTCATATTGTTGTTCCACCTATAGGGTTGCAGATCCCCCAAGCTTCCTGGGTACTTCCTCCAGCTCCTCCATTGGGGGCTCTGTGATCCATCCAATAGCTGACTGTGAGCATCCACTTCTGTGTTTGCTAGGCCCCGGCACAGTCTCACAAGAGACAGCTATGTCAGGGTCCTTTCAGCAAAATATTGCTAGTATATGCAGTGGTGTCAATGTTTGGAGGCTGATTATGTGATGGATCGCCGGGTTAGCAGTCTCTAGATGGTCCATCATTTCGTCTCAGCTTCAAACTCTGTCTCTGTAGCTCCTTCCATGGGTGCCTTGCTCCCAATTCCAAGAAGGGGCAAAGTATCCACACTTGGTCTTTGTTCTTCCTGAGCTTCATGTGTTTCGCAAATTGTATCTTATATCTTGGGTATTCTAAGTTTCTGGGCTAATATCCACTTATCAGTGAGTACATATCATGTAAGTTCTTTTGTGATTGAGTTACCTCACTCAGGATGATGCCCTCCAGGTCCATCCATTTGCCTAGGAATTTCATAAATTCATTCGTTTTAATATCTGAGTAGTAGTCCATTGTGTAAAATGTACCACATTTTCTGTATCGATTCCTCTGTTGAGAGGCATCTGGGTTCTTTGCAGCTTCTGGCTATTATAAATAAGGCTGCTATGAACATAGTGTAGCATGTGTCCTTCTTACTGGTTGGAACATCTTCTGGATATGTGCACAGGAGAGGTATTGTGTGATCCTCTGGTAGTACTATGTCCAATTTTTTGAGGAACAGCCAGACTGATTTCCAGAGTGGTTGTACAAGCTTGCAATCCCACCAACAATGGAGGAGTGTTCCTCTTTCTCCACATCCTCGCCAGCATCTGCTGTCACCTGACGTTTTGATTTTAGCCATTCTGACTGGTGTGAGGTGGAATCTCAGGGTTGTTTTGATTTGCATTTCCCTGTTGATTAAGGATGCTGAACATTATTTCACGTGCTTCTCAGCCATTCGGTATTCCTCAGGTGAGAATTCTTTGTTTAGCTCTGAGCCCTATTTTTTAATGGGGTTATTTGATTTTCTGGAGTCCACCTTCTTGAGTTTTTTTTTTTTTTTTTTTTTTAATATATATTGGATATTAGTCCCCTATCCGATTTGGGATAGGTAAAGATCCTTTCCCAATCTGTTGGTGGCCTTTTTGACTTATTGACGGGGTCTTTTGCCTTACAGAAGCTTTGCAATTTTATGAGGTCACATTTGTTGATTCTTTTTTTTTAATTTTTAATATTTTTATTACATATTTTCCTCAGTTACATTTCCAATGCTATCCCAAAAGTCCCCCATAGCGCCCCCCACTTCCCTACCCACCCATTCCCATTCTTTTGGCCCTGGCATTCCCCTATATTGGGGCATCTTACAGGAGAAGCCATTGCTGTTCTATTCAGGAATTTTCCCCCTGTGTCCATATCTTTGAGGCTTCCCCCCACTTTCTCCTCTATAAGTTTCAGTGTCTCTGGTTTTATGTGGAGTTCCTTAATCCACTTAGATTTGACCTTAGTACAAGGAGATAGGAATGGATCAATTCGCATTCTTCTACATGATAACTGCCAGTTGTGCCAGCACCATTTGTTAAAAATGCTCTTTTCCACTGAATGGTTTTAGCTCTCGTGTCAAAGATCAAGTGACCATAGGTGTGTGGGTTCATTTCTGGGTCTTCAATTCTATTCCATTGGTCTACTTGTTTGTTGCTATAATAGTACCATGCAGTTTTTATCACAATTGCTCTGTAGTACAGCTTTAGGTTAGGCATGGTACTTCCACCAGAGGTTCTTTTATCCTTGAGAAGAGTTTTTGCTATCCTAGGTTTTTTTCTTATTCCAGATGAATTTTCAAATTGTCCTTTCTAATTCATTGAAGAATTGAGTTGGAATTTTGATGGGGATTGCATTGAATCTGTAGATTGCTTTTGGCAAAATAGCCATTTTTACTATATTGATCCTGCCAATCCATGAGCATGGGAGATATTTACATCTTCTGAAATCTCTAATTTCTTTCTTTAGAGACTTGAAGTTCTTATTATGCAGATCTTTCACTTCCTTAGTTAGAGTCACTCCAAGGTATTTTATATTATTTGTGACTATTTTGAAGGGTGTTGTTTCCCTAATTTCTTTCTCAGACTGTTTATCCTTTGTGTAGAGAAAGGCCATTTACTTGTTTGAGTTAATTTTATATCCAGATACTTCATTGAACCTGCTTATCAGGCTTAGGAGTTCTCTGGTGGATTTTTTAGGGTCACTTATATATACTATCATATCATCTGCAAAAAGTGATATTTTGACTTCTTCCTTTCCAATTTATATCCCCTTGATCTCCATTTGTTGTCAAATTGCTCTGGCTAGGACTTCAAGTATAATGTTGAATAGGTAGGGAGAAAGTGGGCAGCCTTGTCTAGTCCCTGATTTTAGTGGGATTGCTTCCAGCTTCTCACCATTTCCTTTGATTTTGGCTACTGGTTTGCTATAGATTGCTTTTATCATTTTTAGGTATGGATGGGCCTTGAATTCCTGATCTTTCCAAGACTTTTATCATGAATGGGTGTTGGATTTTATCAAATGCTTTTTCCGCATCTAATGAGATGATCATGTGGTTTTTGTCTTTGAGTTTGTTTATATAATGGATTACATTGATGGATTCCCGTATATTAAACCATCCCTGCATCCCTGGAATGAAACCTACTTGTTCAGGATGAATGATTGTTTTGATGTGTTCTTGGATTCGATTAATGAGAATTTTATTGAGTATTTTTGCATTGATATTCATAAGGGAAATTGGTCTGAAGTTCTCTATCTTTGTTGGGTCTTTCTGTGGTTTAGGTATCAGAGTAATTGTGGCTTCATAAAATGAGTTGGGTAGAGTACATTCTGCTTCTATTTTGTGCAATAGTTTGTGAAGAACTGGAATTAGATCTTCTTTGAAGGTCTGACAGAACTCTGCACTAAACCCATCTGGTCCTGGGTTTTTTTTTTTTTGGTTGGGAGACTATTAATGACTGCTTCTATTTCTTTAGGGGATATGGGACTGTTTAGATCATTAACCTGACCCTGATTTAACTTTGGTACCTGGTATCTGTCTAGAAACTTGTCCATTTCATCCAGGTTCTCCAGTTTTGTTGAGTATAGCCTTTTGTAGAAGGATCTGATGGTGTTTTGGATTTCGTCATGATCTGTTGTTATGTCTCCCTTTTCATTTCTGATTTTGTTAATTAGGATTGCTCTCCCTGTGCCCTTTAGTGAGTCTGGCTAAGGGTTTATCTATCTTGTTGATTTTCTCAAAGAACCAGCTCCTCTTTTGGTTGATTCTTTGAATAGTTCTTCTTGTTTCCACTTGGTTGATTTCGCCCCTGAGTTTGATTATTTCCTGTCGTCTACTCCTCTTGGGTGAATTTGCTTTCTCTTTTTTAGAGCTTTTCGGTGTGTTGTGTACCTGCTAGTGTGTGCTCTCTCTAGTTTCTTTCTGGAGGCAATCAGAGCTATGAGTTTCCCTCTTAGAAATGCTTTCATTGTGTCCCATAAGTTTGGGTATGTTATGGCTTCATTTTCATTAAACTCTAAAAAGTCTTTAATTTCTTTCTTTATTCCTTCCTTGACCAAGGTATCATTGAGAAGAGTGTTGTTCAGTTTCCATGTGAATGTTGGCTTTCTATTATTTATTTTGTTGTTGAAGATCAGCCTTAGTCCATGGTGATATGATTGGATGCATGGGACTATTTCAATATTTTTGTATCTGTTGAGGCCTGTTTTGTGACCAATTATATGGTCAGTTTTGAAGAAGGTACCATGAGGTGCTGAGAAGAAGGTATATCCTTTTGTTTTAGGATAAAATTTTCTGTAGATATATGTTAGATCCATTTGTTTCATAACTTCTGTTAGTTTAACTGTGTCCCTGTTTAGTTTCTGTTTCCATGATCTGTCCATTGGTGAAAGTGGTGTGTTGAAGTCTCCCACTATTATTGTGTGAGGTGCAATGTGTGCTTTGAGCTTTACTAAAGTTTCTTTAATGAATTTGGCTGACCTTGCATATGGAGCATAGATAGTCAGAATTGAGAGTTCCTCTTGGAAGATTTTACCTTTGATGAGTATGAAGTGCCCCTCCTTGTCTTTTTTGATAACTTTGGGTTGGAAGTCGATTTTATTAGATATTAGAATGGCTACTCCAGCTTGTTTCTTCAGACCATTTACTTGGAAAATTGTTTTCCAGCCTTTCTTTTTTTTTTTTTTTTCCAGCCTTTCATTCTGAGGGAGTGTCTGTCTTTTTCCCTGAGATGGGTTTCCTGTAAGCAGCAGAATGTTGGGTCATATTTGTGTAGCCAGTCTGTTATTCTATGTCTTTTTATTGGGGAATTGAGTCCATTGATATTAAGGAAAAGTAATTGTTGCTTCCTATTATTTTTCTTGTTAAAGTTGGCATTCTGTTTTTGTGGTTGTCTTTTTTTTAGGTGTGTTAAAGGATTACTTTCTTGCTTTTTCTAGGGCGTGGTTTCTGTCCTTTTATTGTTTTTTTTTCTGTTATTATCCTTTGGAGGGCTGGATTCGTGGAAAGATAATGTGTGACTTTGGTTTTGTTGTGGAATACTTTGGTTTCTCCATCTATGGTAATTGAAAGTTTGGCTGGGTATAGTAGCCTGGGCTGGCATTTGTGTTCTCTTAGTGTCTGTATAACATCTGTCCAGGATCTTCTGGCTTTCATAGTGTGTGGTGAAAAGTCTGGGGTAATTCTGATAGGCCTGCCTTTATATGTTACTTGACCTTTTCCCCTTACTGCTTTTAATAGTCTATCTTTATTTAGTGCATTTGTTGTTCTGATTATTATGTGTCAGGAGGAATTTCTTTTCTGGTCCCGTCTATTTGGAGTTCTGTAAGCTTCTTGTATGATCATGGGCATGTCTTTCTTTAGGTTTGGGAAGTTTTCTTCTATAATTTTGTTGAAGATATTTGCTGGCCCTTTAAGTTGAAAATCTTCATTCTCATCTACTCCTATTATCTGTAGGTTTGGTCTTCTCATTGTGTCCTGGATTTCCTGGATGTTTTGAGTTAGGATCTTGTTGCATTATACATTGTCTTTGATTGTTGTGCCGATGTTCTCTATGGAATCTTCTGCACCTGAGATTCTTTCTTCCATCTCTTGTATTCTGTTGCTGATGTGTGCATCTATGGTTCCAGATTTCTTACCTAGGGTTTCTATCTCCAGCGTTGCTTCACTTTGGGTTTTCTTTATTGTGTCCACTTCCCTTTTTAGGTCTAGTATGGTTTTGTTCATTTCCATCACCTGTTTGGATGTGTTTTCCTGTTTTTCTTTAAGGACTTGTAACTCTTTAGCAGTGTTCTCCTGTATTTCTTTAAGTGAGTTATTAAAAGTCCTTCTTGATGTCCTCAACCATCATCATGATATATGCCTTTAAATCTGGGTCTAGCTTTTCGGGTGTGTTGAGGTACCCAGGACTGGCTGAGGTGGGAGTGCTGGGTTCTGATGATGGTGAGTGGTCTTGGTTTCTGTTAGTAAGATTCTTACATCTGCCTTTCACCATCTGGTAATCTCTGGAGTCAGTTGTTATAGTTGTCTCTGGTTAGAGCTTGTTCCTTTCGTGATTCTGTTAGCCTCTACCAGCAGAACTGGGAGACTAGCTCTCTTCTGAGTTTCAGTGGTTAGAACACTCTCTGCAGGCAAGCTCTCCTCTTGCAAAGAAGGTGCACAGATATCTGTTGTTCGGATTTGCCTCCTGGCAGAATATGAAGGCCTGAAACAGGGCCTGTCCCAGAAGCCGTTAGCTTCTGTTGTCCACACTCTCACCTGTGCAGACTAGTCTTGGCAGGATCCGGGAATGAAGATGGCTCCCGCAGATGCTCTGGCAAAGCCCTCCCCGGTGGGGTGGACACCTCTCCTCTGGCAGGGAAGGTTCCCGGATGTCTGGAGCCTGATACGGGGCCTGCCTTAGAACCTCTGTGACTCTTTCCTGACCCAGAAGCTGCTAGCTTCTGTAGTTCACATTCTCACCTGTGCAGACTAGTCTTGGCAGGATCCGGGAACCAAGAGGACTCCAGCAGATGTTCCGGCAACAGCCTTGCTTTCTTTTTTCATCACTGTTCTTTATTTCATATAAGTCATTCAATTTCTTTTTTTTTAAAATTTTTAATATTTTTATTACATATTTTCCTCAATTACATTTCCAATGCTATCCCAAAAGTCCCCCATAGCGCCACCCACTTCCCTACCCACCCATTCCCATTCTTTTGGCCCTGGCATTCCCCTATATTGGGGCATATAAAGTTTGCAAGTCCAATGGGCCTCTCTTTCCATTGATGGCCGACTAGGCCATCTTTCGATACATATGCAGCTAGAGACAAGAGCTCCGGGGTTCTGGTTAGTACATCATGTTGTTCCAACAATAGGGTTGCAGATCCCTTTAGCTCCTTGGGTACTTTCTCTAGCTTCTCCATTGGGAGCCCTGTAATACATCCAATAGCTGACTGTGAACATCCACTCCTGTGTTTGCTAGGCCCCGGCATCGTCTCACAAGAGACAGCTATATTTGGGTCCTTTCAGCAAAATCTTTCTAGTGTATGCAATGGTGTCAGCATTTAGAAGCTGATTATGGGATGGATCCCTGGATACGGCAGTCTCTACATGGTCCATCCTTTCATCACAGCTACGAACTTTGTCTCTGTAACTCCTTCCCTGGGTGTTTTGTTCCCAATTCTAAGAAGGGGCACAGTGTCCACACTTTGGTCTTCATTCTTCTTGAGTTTCATGCGTTTAGCAAATTGTATCTTATATCTTGGGTATCCAAAGTTTTGGGCTAATATCCACTTATCAGTGAATACATATTGTGTGAGTTCTTTTGTGATTGTGTTACTTCACTCAAGATGATGCCCTCCAGGTCCATCCATTTGGCTAGGAATTTCATAAATTCATTCTTTTTAATAGCTGAGTAGTACTCCATTGTGTAAATGTACCATAATTTCTGTATCCATTCCTCTGTTGAGGGACATCTGGGTTCTTTCCAGCTTCTGGCTATTATAAATAGGGCTGCTATGAACATAGTGGAGCATGTGTCCTTTTTACCGGTTGGGACATCTTTTGGATATATGCCCAGGAGAGGTATTGCTGGATCCTCCGGTAGTACTATGTCCAATTTTCTGAGGAACAGCCAGACTGATTTCCAGAGTGGTTGTACAAGCTTGCAATCCCACCAACAATGGAGGAGTGTTCCTCTTTCTCCACATCCTCGCCAGCATCTGCTGTCACCTGAATTTTTGATATTAGCCATTCTGACTGGTGTGAGGTGGAATCTCAGGGTTGTTTTAATTTGCATTTCCCTGATGATTAAGGATGTTGAACATTTTTTCAGGTGCTTCTCTGCCATTCGGTATTCCTCAGGTGAGAATTCTTTGTTCAGTTCTGAGCCCCATTTTTTAATGGGGTTATTTGACTTTCTGGAGTCCACCTTCTTGAGTTCTTTATATATATTGGATATTAGTCCCTTATCTGATTTAGGATAGGTGAAGATCCTTTCCCAATCTGTTGGTGGTTTTTTTGTCTTATTGATGGTGTCTTTAGCCTTGCAGAAGCTTTGCAGTTTCATGAGATCCCACTTGTCAATTCTCGATCTTACAGCACAAGCCATTACTGTTCTATTCAAGAATTTTTCCCCTGTGCCCATATCTTCAAGGCTTTTCCCCACTTTCTCCTCTATAAGTTTCAGTGTCTCTGGTTTTATGTGAAGTTCCTTGATCCACTTAGACTTGACCTTAGTACAAGGAGATAGGAATGGATCGATTCGCATTCTTCTACATGTTAACAACCAGTTGTGCCAGCACCATTTGTTGAAAATGCTGTCTTTCTTCCACTGGATGTTTTTAGCTCCCTTGTCGAAGATCAAGTGACCGTAGGTGTGTGGGTTCATTTCTGGGTCTTCAATTCTATTCCATTGGTCTATTGGTCTGTCACTATACCAGTACCATGCAGTTTTTATCACAATTGCTCTGTAGTAGAGCTTTAGGTCCGGCATGGTGATTCCACCAGAGGTTCTTTTATCCTTGAGAAGAGTTTTTGCTATCCTAGGTTTTTTGTTATTCCAGATGAAATTGCAGATTGCACTTTCTAATTCGTTGAAGAATTGATTTGGAATTTTGATGGGGATTGCATTGAATCTGTAGATTGCTTTTGGCAAGATAGCCATTTTTACAATGTTGATCCTGCCAATTCATGAGCATGGGAGATCTTTCCATCTTCTGAGATCTTCTATAATTTCTTTCTTCAGAGACTTGAAGTTTTTATTATACAGATCTTTCACTTCCTTAGTTAGAGTCACACCAAGATATTTTATATTATTTGTGACTATTGAGAAGGGTGTTGTTTCCCTAATTTCTTTCTCAGCCTGTTTATTCTTTGTGTAGAGAAAGGCCATTGATTGTTTGAGTTAATTTTATATCCAGCTACTTCACCGAAGCTGTTTATCAGGCTTAGGAGTTCTCTGGTAGAATTTTTAGGGTCACTTATATATACTATCATATCATCTGCAAAAAGTGATATTTTGACTTCATCTTTTCCAATTTGTATCCCTTTGATCTCCTTTTGTTGTCGAATTGCTCTGGCTAGGACTTCAAGTACAATGTTGAATAGGTATGGAGAAAGTGGACAGCCTTGTCTAGTCCCTGATTTTAGAGGGATTGCTTCAAGCTTCTGACCATTTACTTTGATGTTGGCTACTGGATTGCTGTAGATTGCTTTTATCATGTTTAGGTATGGGCCTTGAATTCCTGATCTTTCCAAGACTTTTATCATGAATGGGTGTTGGATCTTGTCAAATGCTTTTTCCACATCTAACGAGATGACCATGTGGTTTTTGTCTTTGAGTTTGTTTATATACTGGATTACGTTGATGGATTTCTGTATATTGAACCATCCCTGCATCCCTGGGATGAAACCTACTTGGTCAGGATGGATGATTGTTTTGATGTGTTCTTGGATTCGGTTAGCAAGAACTTTATTGAGGATTTTTGCATCAATATTCATAAGGGATATTGGTCTGAAGTTTTCTATCTTTGTTGGTCTTTTTGTGGTTTAAGTATCAGAGTAATTGTGGCTTCATAGAATGAGTTGGGTAGAGTACCTTCTGTTTCTATTTTGTGGAATAGTTTGTGAAGAACTGGGATTAGATCTTCTTTGAAGGTCTGATAGAACTCTGCACTAAACCCATCTGTTCCTGGGCTTTTTTTAGTTGGGAGACTATTAATGACTGCTTCTATTTCTTTGGGGGATATAGGGCTGTTTAGATCATTAACCTGATCTTGATTCAACTTTGGTACCTGGTATCTGTCTAGGAACTTCTCCATTTCATCCAGGTTCTCCAGTTTTGTTGAGTATAGCCTTTGGTAGAAGGATCTGATGGTGTTTTGGATGTCTTCAGGATCTGTTGTTATGTCTCCTTTTTCATTTCTGATTTTGTTAATTAGGATGCTTTCCCTGTACCCTTTAGTGAGTCTGGCTAAGGGTTTATCTATCTTGTTGATTTTCTCAAAGAACCAGCTCCTCGTTTGGTTGATTCTTTGAATAGTTCTTCTTGTTTCAATTTGGTTGCTTTCACCCCTGAGTTTGCTTATTTCCTGCCGTCTACTCCTCTTGGGTGAATTTGCTTCCTTTTTTTCTAGAGCTTTTAGGTATGTTGTCGAGATGCTAGTGTGTGCTCTCTCTAGTTTCTTTTTGGAGGCACTCAGAGCTATGAGTTTCCCTCTTAGAAATGCTTTCATTGCATCCCATAAGTTTGGGTATGTTGTGGCTTCATTTTCATTGAACTTTAAAAAGTCCTTAATTTCTTTCTTTATTCCTTCTTTGACCAAGGTATCATTGAGAAGAGTGTTGTTCAGTTTCCACGTGAAGGTTGGCTTTCTATTATTTATTTTGTTATTGAAGATCAGCCTTAGTCCATGGTGATCTGATAGGATGCATGGGACAATTTCAATATTTTTGTATCTGTTGAGGCCTGTTTTGTGACCAATTATGTGTTCAATTTTGGAGAAGGTACCATGAGGTGCTGAGAAGAAGGTATATCCTTTTGTTTTAGGATAGAATGTTCTGTAGATGTCTGCCAGATCCATTTGATTCATAATTTCTCTTAGTTTCTCTGTGTCCCTGTTTAGTTTCTGTTTCCCTGATCTGTCCATTGGTGAAAGTGGTGTGTTGAAGTCTCCCACTATTATTGTATGAGGTGCAATGTGTGCTTTGAGATTTACTAAAGTTTCTTTAATGAATGTGGCTGCCTTTGTATTTGGAGCATAGATATTCAGGATTGATAGTTCCTCTTGGAGGATTTTACCTTTGATGAGTATGAAGTGTCCCTCCCTGTCTTTTTTAATGACTTTGGGTTGGAAGTCAATCTTATCAGATATTAGAATGGCTACTCCAGCTTGTTTCTTCATACCATTTGCTTGGAAAATTGTTTTCCAGCCTTTCATTCTGAGGTAGTGTCTATCTTTTTCTCTGAGATGAGTTTCCTGTAAGCAGCAAAATGTTGGGTCTTGTTTGTGTAGCCAGTTTGTTAGTCTATGTCTTTTTATCGGGGAGTTGAGTCCATTGATATTAAGAGATATTAAGGAAAAGTAATTGTTGTTTCCTGTTATTTTTGTTGTTAAAGTTGGCATTCTGTTCATGTGGCTGTCTTCTTTTAGGTTTGTTGAGGGATTACCTTCTTCTTGTTTCTAGGGCGTGGTTCCTGTCCTTGTATTGGTTTTTTTCTGTTATTATCCTTTGAAGGGCTGGATTCGTGGAGAGATAATGTGTGAATTTGGTTTTGTCGTGGAATACTTTGGTTTCTCCATCTATGTTAATTGAGAGTTTGGCTGGGTATAGTAGCCTGGGCTGGAATTTGTGTTCTTTTAGTGTCTGTATAACATCCGTCCAGGATCTTCTGGCATCATAGTCTGTGGTGAAAAATCTGGTGTAATTCTGATAGGTTTGCCTTTATATGTTACTTGGCCTTTTTCTCTTACTGCTTTTAGTATTCTATCTTTATTTAGAGCATTTGTTGTTCTGATTATTATGTGTCGGGAGGTATTTCTTTTCTGGTCCAGTCTATTTGGAGTTCGGTAGGCTTCTTGTATGTTCATGGGCATCTCTTTCTTTAGATTTGGGAAGTTTTCTTCTATAATTTTGTTGAAGATGTTTGCTGGTCCTTTGAGTTGAAAATCTTCATTCTCATCCACTCCTATTATCCGTAGGTTTGGTCTTCTCATTGCGTCCTGTATTTCTTGGATGTTTTGAGTTAGGATCTTTTTGCATTTTACATTTTCCTTGATTGTTGTGCCGATGTTCTCTATGGAATCTTCTGCACCTGAGATTCTCTCTTCCATCTCTTGTATTCTGTTGCTGATGCTCGTATCTATGGTTCCAGATTTCTTTCCTAGGGTTTCTATCTCCAGTGTTGCCTCATTTTGGGTTTTCTTTATTGTGTCTACTTCCCTTTTTAGGTCTAGTATGGTTTTGTTCATTTCCATCATCTGTTTGGATGTGTTTTCCTGTTTTTCTGTAAGGACTTCTACCTGTTTGATTATGTTATCCTGTTTTTCTTTAAGGATTTGTAACTATTTAGCAGTGTTCTCCTGCAATTCTTTAAGGGATTTTTGTGCTTCCTCTTTACTGTCTTCTACCTGTTTACCAGTGTTCCTTTGTATTTCTTTAAGTGTGTTATTAAAGTCCTTCTTGAAGTCCTCTATCATCATCAGGAGATATGCTTTTAGATCCGTGTCTAGCTTTTCCGGTGTGTTGGGGTGCCCTGGGCGAAGTGGGAGTGCTCGGTTCTGATGATGGTGAGTGGTCTTGGTTTCTGTTAGTAAGATTATTACGTTTACCTTTCGCCATCTGGTAATCTCTGGGGTTAGTTGTTGTCGTTGTCACTGTTTAAAGATTGGAGCAGAAGCTGTGTTCCACTCACCAGCAGTCTCAAAATCCTGTGGCGGGGGTCGTGGGTAGCTGGCGGTATGCCGGAAGAGGCCTGTGGTCCTACTCAGGCCGGTTTTCTGCTTCCCTAACTAATGCAGTCTCAGGTCCCGCGCGCAATTGGATTGGAGCAGAAGCTGTGTTCCACTCACCAGAAGTCTTAAGATCCTGTGGCTGGTGTTGTGGGTAGCTGGCGAGTGTCAGCTGACCCTGCGCCCTAGCTACCCTGGTGCTTTTGTGACCGGAAGAGGCTTGTGGCCCTACGTAGGCCAGATTTCTGCCTCCCCAACCAAAGCAGTCTCAGGTCCCGCGTGATTGGACTGGAGCAGAAGCTGTGTTCCACTCACCAGCAGTCTCAAAATCCTGTGGCGGGGGTCGTGGGTAGCTGGCGGGTGTCAGCCGACCCTGCGCTCTAGCTAAGCTGGTGCTGGTCCGGCCGATGAGGCCTGTGGCCCTACTCAGGCCGGTTTCTGCTTCCCTAACTAATGCAGTCTCAGGTCCCGCGCGCAATTGGATTGGAGCAGAAGCTGTGTTCCACTCACCAGAAGTCTTAAGATCCTGTGGCGGGTGTTGTGGGTAGCTGGCGAGTGTCAGCCGACCCTGCGCCCTAGCTACCCCGGTGCTTTTCTGACCGGAAGAGGCTTGTGGCCCTACCGTCATTCAATTTCTTTGTACACAGTAATCAAGATTACATGTTACTTTTTGAGCTTGATTATTTTCCAGAGTATGCTAATTTTGGAGTAATGAATTAAAGTATGCTAATTTTAGAAGACCAAACTACTAAGTAAACACCCTGTCTCTTCTGGATCAAAACACTCATCTGAGAAAGTAAGTTCTAACTGATTGCTTAGTGTAAGCCTCTTGAGAAACAGAGACAACCCGAAGAGACTGAAACACTAATATAGCATCTTCACTAATGGGAAATGTCCAGCTTGAGTACTAATGTAAAGTTTTTGAAGGAGTATTAAATTAATATCATTAGAAACACTATTTTTGAGGCTTTGTAAAAATAGGTATACTTTGGAATAAAATCTATGGATGTACTTTCATTATCTGACTCTTCAAGCTAAAGCTAATAAAAAAAACTTTGTTATAATCAAGATGTAACTGATATCTGTGTAAATATCAACACCACCAGTATTGATATGCTCTTGTATCATCAAAATCTTATTACATCTTTACATACCAGAAGCATGTATGTGATTTCAAACAGCAGTGGGACTCAATATTAAAGAGGCTCTAAATTAATAGAACTGAAAGCTGTCATTTTTTCTATGTAGAATAATGCCTATAATTAGACAATGAGAAAATAAAACACTCTTATGTCTCCCAGTAATGAAATACAAAGTCATGTCAATGTAGTAGATCTGCGAACAAATCTGATGGTCTAGACAGGTCAGTAGTTGTATTCAATTTTATTTAATATTCCTGTGTATTGTGGCCCTGGACCAATAAATTATTTAGTCTTCTCATCAAATCTGTGTAAGCTTTGGGTATGAACAGTCTAAAATAGTGCTTGACACAATTCCATTGTCTTTTTGATGAGTTGTTCCATACACTTATTTATTAATTTAGTGTGTGTATGCATGTGTGGAGGTCAGCTCTCCTTCTACCATGTGGGAATCAAACTCAGGTTGTCAGGTTTCATAGCAAGCATCCTTAATCTGCTAAATCATTTCACCTTGCTAGCCCATAATTTCATTTTCTAGAAGGGAAGTAAAAAACTAAATATACTAAGCAACTAGTATATGATAAACTATAGAAATGATAAATAGTATGGAGAAAGATTAGGAACCAAACTAAAAGATTACTGACTATTGTTAATGTGACTATGGTGACATATAGTGATACAATTAGTCATTTTATGTTTCCATTTGCTTGGCTGTTATTGAAAAGCTGTGAGGAAAATGGTTTCCAGAATGGGCAGCAGGCATGGGTAAGTTCTTTCCTGTGTGAGTAATGCATGGCTTAGGGAAGGACAAAGGATAAAAGAGGCAAGCAACAACAATATGAAAATAAGCTATAAAATAAAAAAACAGGGCTATAGATTTCTAGGTATCAGAGGAATGCTATGTGTTTGTGTTAAAAGCTATCAGAGAAGGTTCATTTGAGCAAAGAGGCACAGAGAGCAGCAATCTCCACAATGAGACTATTCTCATAATAAAGTGAACGAAAAGACTATGTTCCTCTTATTGGAGCCACAGAGAATATAAATAGTCTCCTGGAATGGTTAATCTTCAGCATATCAACTTGAAGGATTGAGAATCACCATGGAGACACACCTTTGTGGAATGTCCATGAAGATATTTCCAGAAAGACTTAGCTGAGGAGAGAAGACCCGCCCTGAATGTGGATAACACCGTCCTGTAGGTTGGGCTCCTGTACTGATTACAAAGCAGAGTATGAGTTTGAGCACTGGTATTCCTGCCTCTGCTTCCTGACCATGGATGCAGTGTGTTCTGTTTCCATTCCTTCCTTGCTAGGATGAACTACACCCTCCCACTATGAGCTACAACAGCTCTTCCATCCTTAAGATGCTGTGTATTCTGCCACAAGAGGGAGGAAAATAAGTAACAGAGTGCATAAGTTAGTGAAAGGATGTTGGTTAGCTGTTGCCAGCACTGTCTGAAATACCAAGAAAATAAATGTGCTATATGTTACTAGAAACAGTCAGTAGATTAAAAATGAGAGAAATTCTAGTAAAATACAGATCAGTATACCTCCAATATGGTCAGGGCTGACGTTGGTCAACAGTTACCTCTGGCTTTTCCTCCACCAGTACTTGCTCTTTTCCATTTGGTTTCTTTCAAAATTACAACATGTTTCTATAAGAACAGTCTATTTGTGGATCTGTCTAGTTACGTATTAAAGTAGATCATCCCACTCCTTAAAAGTAAGATCAAGCTTGGGGATAGGAGAAAAAGAACTTTTTTTTTTTTTTTAGGTATTTATTTCATTTACATTTCCAATGCTATCCCAAAAGTCCCCCACCCGCTCCCCCACTCACTCCCCCACCCACTCACTCCCACTTCTTGGCCTTGGCGTTCCCCTGTACTGAGGCAGATAAAGTTTGCACAACCAGTGGGCCTCTCTTTCCACTGATGGCCGACCAGGCCATCTTCTGATACATATGCAGCTAGAGACACGAGCTCCGGGGTACTGGGTAGTTCATATTGTTGTTCCACCTATAGGGTTGCAGATCCCTTTAGCTCCTTGGGTACTTTCTCTAGCTCCTCTATTGGGGGCCCTGTGATCCATCCAATAGCTGACTGTGGGCATCCACTTCTGTGTTTGCTAGGCCCCAGCATAGTCTCACAAGAGACAGCTCTATCTGGGTCCTTTCAGCAAAATTTTGCTAGTGTATGCAATGGTGTCAGCGTTTGGAAGCTGATTATGGGATGGATCCCCGGATATGGCAGTCTCTAGATGGTCCATCATTTTGTCTCAGCTCCAAACTGTGTCTCTGTAACTCCTTCCATGGGTGTTTTGTTCCCAATTCTAAGAAAGGGCAAAGTGTCCACACTTTGGTCTTCGTTCTTCTTGAGTTTCATGTGTTTAGCAAATTGTATCTTATATCTATCTTACTAACAAAAACCAAGACCACTCACCATCATCAGAACCCTGTACTCCCACCTCAGTCAGTCCAGGGCACCCCAACACACCCGAAAACCTAGACCTGGATTTAAAGGCATATCTCATGATGATGGTAGAAGACATCAAGAAGGTCTTTAACCAAAGAATTTTTTTAAAAAAAACATTTTTTGTCCATTTCCCCTTGTTCTGACCACCCACCCCTCAGCCCTCGGTATTCTGACCTCTGAGATCCTGCTGTGTGCGAGCACCGCTCAGGCTCTGTCTTGGCATTCTAAGGGATGTCCTCAAAGGAGTGTGTCTCTGCTCATCCAGGTAAGCAAGATCCTCCAAGTGGGCAGAGCTGGTGGCTAACAGGACAGAAAGAATTTAGTTACCATATGCAAGTTTAGAATTTTTTTTTTTATTTAGTTGCTGTCTGGCATACCTTTGAATCAAAGCTTACATGAGCAGAAACCTCCTCCCCAAACAATATATAATCCATTTATTTTGTCTTTACAAAACCAAATATTTTTTAAAAATTAAAACTTCATTCCACCTGATTCTTTCAGATAGAAGAACATCACAGATCTGAGGTTCTAAACATTAACAGTGAAATATATTTTCTATTCAAATAGATGAACAGAAACAAGCTAGAAAAGTCTAAAATTATTATTAAGTTGTAGATAACAGTATAAACAATTTAACATTTTAAAACAAGTGTCCAGTCTAATATAAAATACTATTTTGCTTTTAAATGTCTGACTCATGAAAATTACATCTGAGGATCCAGCCCATATACAGTTACCAAACCTAGACACTACTGCAGATGCCAACAAGTGCTTGCTGACAGGAGCCTGATATACCTGTCTCCTAAGAGGCTCTGCCAGTGCCTGATAAATACAGAAGTGGATACTCACAGTCACAGGGTCCCCAGTGGAGGAGCTAGAGAAAGGATCGAAGGAGATGAAGGGGAGCCCCATAGAGGAACAAGAATATGAACCAACCAGTACCCCTAGAGCTCTCAGGGAATAAACCACCAACAAAAGAGTACACATGGAGGGACCCATAGTTCCAGCCATATATGTAGCAGAAGATGGCCTTGTCAGACATCAATGAGAGGAGAGACCCTTGGTCCTGTAAGGCTCGATGACCCAGTGTAGTGGAATGCCAGGACAGGGAAACAGGAGTGTGTAGGTTGGTAAGCAGGGGAAGGGGGGATAGGCTAGGGGGTTTTTGGAGGGGAAATGAGGAAAGGGGATAACATTTGAAATGTAAATAAAGAAAATATCTAATTAAAAAAAGAAAATTACAATAGAAGAAGTAAAAGGGAAGTTTCTTCATGTGCTAAAAGAAACAGATGAACTTCTAAAAATTAAAAGGGAAATAAAAACATTGTCTATATGGATGTTTCAACTTGAAAGAAATATCCGAGTATTGGTTTTATTCCATAAAATACAGTTACCAACTTATCACTGAAGACTGGCATAAATACAGCAAAAGAAAAGAAAGCCCCAGGCTTACCTTTTCATGACTGTGGGGCCTCATATGTTTTACCACAAAATTCCTACACAGTACTTTTCACGTGAGAAATTCTATTACATGTGAGATTTACAGAAGATGATTGCTATAGTCAGTTTCCTGTCAGCCTGACAGAAGCTAGATTACTTTGGGAAGAGAAACCTGAATTGAGAAAGTTCTTTCATTAGATTGTCTAGAGTCAAACCTTCGAGTATTTTCTTGATTAATGATTGATATGGGAGGACCCAACCCATTGTGTCTGTGTGTGTGTGTGTGTGTGTGTGTGTGTGTGTGTGTGAGTGTGTGTGTGTGTGTCTGTGTATGTGTGTGTGTCTGTGTGTGTCTGTGTGTGTGTGTGTCTGTGTGTGTGTGTATGTGTGTGTGTGTGTCTGTGTGTGCGTGTGTGTGTGTGTGTCTGTGTGTGTGTGTGTCTGTGTGTGTGTCTGTGTGTGTGTGTGTCTGTGTGTGTGTCTGTGTGTGTGTGTGTCTGTGTGTGTCTGTGTGTGTGTGTGTCTGTGTGTGTGTGTGTCTGTGTGTGTGTGTGTGTGTAAAACCCCTGTGTGTGTGTGTGTGTAAAACCCCTGGCCCTGGGTGGTGCATAAGAAAATAAACTGAGCAAGCCATGATGAACAAAGCAAGCAGCTTTCTCCCATGGTTCCTGCTCTGACTTTGCTTAGTAATGGAGTGTGTGACCTGAGAGTTGTAAGATGAGATAAAACCTCTCCTCCTCAAGCTGCTTTTGGTCATGGTGCAATGGAAATCCAACTAAGACAGAGAACATGGTTGGTTGCCTAGAAAGCTTTACAAGCCACTTTTGCTACCAGTATTATATATCGCCTTATTATAAATGAACAAACGAAGAAGAAGCAAAAAAAGGGTAGAGAAAACAGCCTAGAATTCTCCCAGCTTAGGGAACAAGTCCTGGACAGAAAGTACAGTAGAACACAGGTAAGCTGTTTATGGTGACTGAACTTTGGAAATAGTACTTACTAATCTGCTCTTTAATTTACTCACTCGGTTAATATAACAGAAGTGGCAGCAAAAATATCAACCCTATTTCCTAATAATACTTTTGCCATGCTTTTTCTTTTCTTTGAGATAAAGTCTCACTATGTAGCCTTGGCTAGCCTGAACTTGTAGACAACATGATCTCATATATAAAAAACTTTGAGTAGTGTTTTTATGCACTGGTAGCAAATATTCTAAATAAAAAAGGAATTAAAAAAATCAATCTCATTTGTCATAGTTTCAAAAACAACAAATGAAATATCTAAGAATAAATTTTATAACTAAAGAAGTAAAGAAGCTCTACAATTAAAGCTATAAAGGAACTAAAAATGAAAGAGACTAAAAGGAACCCAAAATTGGAACGACATCCTGTGCTCATACACTATAAGACCTGATATTGTTAAAAATGTCCATGCTATTAAAAGTAATCTATAGCCCCATTGAACCCTTTTCAAAATTCTTCACAAAACACATTATATTACCTGACTTCAAAATACCCTATAAAGCTGCAGTAATCAATACTACATGCTTTGGAATACAGTATTGATGTGGACACATCAGTCAAAGGAACAGAATAAAGACGGAATGAAAAACCCCACACTTTACAACCAACTCATTTTAGCACAAGTGCCAAGAATCCACAGCAGGGAGAAGAAGCTCCTGCAGCAAGCGGCGCTGGGAAGCTGGATGTGCACCAGCAGAGAAAATACTCATCGCTCACCACGTGCGGGAAACAAGTCAAGGTTCCCAACTATGAAATCAGTTGAAAACAACCCTGAATACCACAAGAATGGAGAACTTTTTGGATAAAACTTAAAAGTACAAGGGGACAAATAGATTGTATCAAACTCTTTCTGTCCCTGGGAGCTTCTCCATTTCCAAGTAATCTTCTGAGAAAACCTCTGTCATAGTGTCTAAGTCTTTCCTCTCCCTTTGTCAAATGTGCTTTGATTACACTTTCTCTGCTTCACTGATCTCCTAGTCAGATCAAGAGCCCAGGCTGGCCTCCCTTTAATGACTGAGGATGGCTTTGAACTCCTGATCTTTTTGCCTCCCCCTCTCAAGTACTGGAATTTATAGGCATGTGTCTCCACATTAGCTAATGTAATAGGCTGTTTAGAGCAAGTGGTAACATCTGATTTATTTTTGATCATCCTATCTCTTCAGACAATGAACTGAGTGTCATGAACATAATGCTCAGTGTACCTCTGACTTATTATCTGTACATTTAGCTAGCTGCTGACTATATTCAACCTCATCCCCACTTTGCCTTAATATTTACTAGACACTACTGAAGGACTATGCTTGGTCTGGTGATGAACAGGAGGTCTTCTTTCAGATAACACTGACACTGCTTTTACTTTTTAAAAAAACTGAATAAGATCTATGGGATCATACTATGGGAATTACTTACTATGTTTATTTTTTTCCAACTAGAATATAAGCTTCATGATGAGAGAATCTTTGTGTTGCTAACTGATAATAAGTGCTTTGAAGGTACCTGACACATAGTTCATTCTCAATAAATACCCACACGATGACTGCATATTATATATTTTATATATGTATCTTTATCTTGAGTTTCAGGTATATAAACAATCAACAAGCAAATCATCATTGTTCTCATGGGGAAACTTTGAAGATAACCATAGCAATAATACCATCATCCTCTACAAAGACCAATGAGAGCCCCACAAGGACAAATATATTAAATTGGAAAGGAAGAAGTCAAAATATCACTTTTTGCAGATGATATGATAGTATATATAAGTGACCCTAAAAATTCCCATGTCATATGTCACTTACTTTGCAATTGTATTGGCAAATACTTTTGAGAGAAAGAATTATGTCAAGTTAAATTAGTATTATGTTTAATTAACACTAGTCAAATATATGAGATAATTACTTAAATTCATAAATTCAAGTGAAATGAAACAAAAAACCCAAATCTGTAATGAAATTTTTTTATCATTAATGCACCTTATTTTCTTTTTCTTTTTTTTTATTAAATTATTTTATTTATTTACATTCCAAAAGTTGTTACATTCCAACAGACCTTCCAGGTTTCCGCCCCCACCTCTGAGAGGGTACTCCCCCACCTGCCCACCTCACTACCACAAGCATCCCTCTTTCCAGGGGCTTCAAGTTTTCACAGGACTAAGTGCATACTCTCTCACTGAGGCCATACAAGGCAGTCCTCTACTACACATGTGCCCAGGGCCACGAACCAGCCCATGAGTGCTCCTTGGTTTTTGGATTAGTCCCTGGGAGCTCTGACAGTCCCTTTAGTTGACACTGTTGTTCTTCCAATGGGGTTGCAATTCTCTTCAGCTCCTTCAGTCCTTCCTCTAACTCTTCCAAATTTTTAAGTAAAAGGAAAAAACTCTAAAGTCAATAAAGTCTGCTATTAAAACGTCTTGTTTTCATTAGAGAAAGAGGGACTAGGAAAATGAGAAAAAACATGTTAAAGTATATATTTTATTAGATTGAAATAGCTGAAGATTATATATTCATAAAGCATTTGACAAAAGCATTTTTAAAAAAAGTGAATATAGTTTAAATATATCACATCTGATCAGAGGAAAAAAAATGCAGCAAACATTTGGTAGAAAGCATTTCAGAAACAACCTGACTTTAGAAGCCCATTTAGTTATTTCTTTTTATATCAGTTGCTACTAATGGAAACAGCTTATAGTAATATAGCCAACACTTGCTGTGCCTCAACAAGGAGGATGGAAGGGCACTTCTGTTTCCTACTCTTGGGCAGAAAGTCACCTTTCCTATATTTATACAAATAAAGTCATTATTCTGACTGCTAAAAATCCCCTTTTGGCTTTCTATAAAATATGCATTATAGTTTCTAATTAGATTCATTTACATCACCTTAGATTTCCAATCTGCATTTACCTGCTTTCTTTCCTTAGAAAGTTGTGCTGCTCCAAGTACTAACAAGTGGATAGAGAGAAATTGTATTTTTAATGGAGTTTGTTTGTGTATTTTTCAACAGAACCCTATTTCCCACACAAAGCACGGACAACAGCTGCTGCAAACATTTCCTGCTTCCCACATGCCTCCAAACCATTGCCAATCTCATTTCAAGCTACCAAAGATGACCATAGACAGCCGGCTGATAATTCCAGCTGTGCAACCACAAATCCAAGTCTATTTCCTTCTAACACACAAACTTAAAAACAAACATACAATAGCAATTAAATTATCCATGCTATAAAACTCAGAGTTTAAAATTTTCATGTTTAGAATTTTAATTTAAAGGTCTATTTAGAGAATAACTTCAGCTACAGACTGTCACAGTTTTATGGTTTTAGAGCTTTATTGTAGAAAGGTAGGGAAAAAGAGAGAAGGTAGAAATAAAGAGAGTGGCCAGCCATGGTCATGTGGAGATAGGGGGTTAGGGAGAGAGAGAAGGAGGGCCAGAGATGAGAGTAAGAAAGGTAAGAGCTTAAAGAGCCAGTTACCCTCAGTCTTAAGCCCTCTAAGCTACATTCTGAGTTCATCAAGCTGAAAATGTTTATGCTTCTAGTAAACAGTTCTATCCTTGGGCGAAGATATCATTGCTTATAATTGGCACATTTATCCTTTTATTTTAACTTAGCCACCATGTTTCTAAAACTATATAGCTAAATCTATTTAATTGATATATTTATATTAATAATGCAGTTGATAAAAGATAGATGATCATTTAGGAACTTTAAAATTCTTTTTTTTTGTTTGTTTTGTTTTTGTTTGTTTTTCGAGACAGGGTTTCTCTGTATAGCCCTGGCTGTCCTGGAACTCACTCTGTAGACCAGGCTGGCCTCAAACTCAGAAATCTGCCTGCCTCTGCCTCTTGAGTGCTGGGATTAAAGGCGTGGGGCACCACTGCCCGGCGAGGAACTTTATAATTCTACGTATATGTTAGGAGTAGAAATAAAAAGATTAGAGAAATTAAAATTATCCCCCATTACACAAGTGCATATGTGCTGACTCTGCTGTCCCTCCACATAAGTGTTAAAACCTCAAACAGGGTCTTGGTCTCACAAAATAATTCTGTTTTTCATTTATTTCGAAGTTTCTTTGCTTTTAAAGACAAGGTCTTCTGTGGCACAGGCAGGCCTTAAACTCACTAGGTGACTGAAGAGACGGCCTTGGTAATTGTTTCCACTGCCAAGCACTGGGGCCAGAGCCATCATGGGAGCCTAGGCAAAAGAAGGTAATTCTCTTCCCCAAAGAGGCAGAAATAGATACCATAGCAAGACTCACGTTAGACATTATTTTGGCAGGATTTTAAAATCCCAGTCTGGTTGCAAACTGATCACTAAGCTGCATCAGTTTCCCAGTGCTGCTTTTACAAATGCGAGTCAAGACACCCAGGAGTCAATGTGGTTTTTCACACTGTTGAATTATTTGATTGCTTCATATTAGTCATATTAAGTTTAAAAAACATTGGATTGAAACAAAGCCTTTTATTAGGAACATATATGCCTCCTTTATACAACTCCTGGGGCTCCATGGTTAAGAGAATTTAATAAGCATATGGAGAACAAGAGAAGGAAATAGAGGAACACATATTGTATGTTTTCTCTTGTATGTAGACCCTTGATTAAAAAATACTTTATATGAAAGCAGAAAAGAAACTATTTCTGGAGCTCACAAATGACAGTTGTGAATGGGGACATGGGAGGTGATGAGGAGTGAGTATGAGCAAGGCACAACTACACATGAAAACATAGTGGAATCTGTTCTTTGTATGCAAACTAAAAATTCTGGTAAAACAAAAAATATGTGATTGTTTTCCTATATCATACTTGAAAACTTCAGGTAATTTGTTTTTTTTTTTTTTGGTTTTATGAAACAAAGCTTCTCTGTGTAGCCCTGGCTGTCCAGAACTGGCTCTGCAGACCAGGCTAGTCTGGAACTCAGACTCCATCTGTGCTTCCCAAATGCTGGAGCTAAAAGTGTGTATTACAGCACTTGATATCAGTTACTCTCGATATCAAAGAGATTCACCTTCTTTAGTTTGGAGAACCATTTATCTATACATACCACACAGTATACAACAACATGTATGTATATAGACAGAGTTAAAATGTAAAGATGGGACTCTACTGGGCTAAGAAAACTAATTTAAAATAAGATTAGTTATATTGTCATTTAAACTACCAGATTTTTGTGGTTTTATCAGATTCTTACACATTCTATACAGCAGGGTAATTCCCAATGAAAGTAACTTTGTTTCCTTACATTTTGGAAACATTTTAAATTTCTAGTCCATGAACTTTTGAAAATAAATGACTCGTTCATTTCACAGCTTACTTTCCTGTCTCTGTGGGAACAGACTAAAACCATGGTTTCCAGATACAGAAAACAATGGAAAACAATATACTGTCTGACTTCTGATTTGATCTTTAGGTAACAGTAAACCTGTTTGTAATATGTTCAACACTGATTGTTAGAATTCCCTGATTTATCTTATTGATTTGTATCCTGTTCAACAGTCATGCATACCATTCCAGCAGTCTAAGATCATATTCTTCATGTCAACCTAACTGACCTCTAATGGTACATTCATGCCTTCCTTTTTCTCTAATTGTTTCTATTTAATTATTGAGTGATTTATTATGTGTGTGCACATGTGTGGTCAGAGAATAACTTGTGGCAGTTTTTTCTCCTTTTACCAAGTGAGGTCTATGGACCTAACTAGGCAAGCATAATGCCTGTACCAGCTGAGCCATCTCGTCTGTCCTTCATTTCCCTTTAAGATGTCTGATCAGTACTCCCTCAGAAGCTAATGAGCTTTACTACCTAGAAAGGCTAATGTTACAAATGACACAGCTGTGACCTCCTGGCATAATGATTAAGGATAATATACTTTTATTTATTTTTTAATAGGGGGAGAAGGAGAAGGGAGGGAGAACACAAAGTATGTAGAGGAAAAATATTCTCCAACACTGAGTAAAAACAAACTCAAATGACAGAGAGAAACTAGTGTTATAATATGTAATATAAACAGTTAAAATGATGAAAAAATATCAGCAAGACATTGTCCACTGTGATGGTTTGTATATCCTTGGATCAGGGAGTGGCACCATCTGAAGGTGTGGCCTTGTTGGAATGGGTGTGTCACTGTGGGTGTGGGTGTAAGATCCTCACCCTAGTTGCCTGGAAGTCAGTCTTCCACTAGCAGCCTTTGGATGAAGACGTAGAACTCTCAGCTCTGCCTGTGCCATGCCTGCTTGGATACTGCCATGCTCCCACCTTGATGATAAGGGACTGAACCTCTGAATCTGTAAGCCAGCCCCAATTAAATGTTGTTTTTATAAGACTTGCCTTGGTTATGGTGTCTGTTCACAGCAGTAAAACCCTAACTAAGACATCCACTAAAATTTTTGATAGACTTCAATAAAATTCTAACTTTTGTGCTTTAAATATATCAATGAAGAATGAAGAGAGGTGCTGCAAAGTGGGAAAAGTATTTGCAAACACACTTGTGATACAAGTTTTAGTCAGAAAAATTGTTTTAAAATTCACTAAGAAGATAAGCAACACAATCAAAAGCTGTACTAAATATCAGAGTAAAATTTCAATCGTGAAAATGTGTAAGAACTAGTTTAATAAGCTCAGTATTATTAAGCACTAGCATAGTATGAATTAAAGCCACAATCAAATATCACCTCACACTCATTAATTAAAGTCATAAAGGTAAAACAAATGACAATTGTGGAAGGGCTGTAGAGAAACAGAAATCACAGTACTTTCTAGTTAGGAATATAAAATGGCACAGCCACTTTATATACTTTATAAAATAGGGTGGCAGGTGCTTAAAAAGTTCAATATAAACTCTAACATATGAATGGCTAGTACTCCTAAGTATCTACCTAAGAGAAATTAAAACATAGGTCTACAGACTGATATATTCATGGCCAAAGCAGCACCGTTAGCTACAGAAATAAACTGTCCACCAACCAGTAAGCAAGACTTTTCATGAAGCTCTTTTTCACAGATCTTCTGAGTGTAATTGCTAGGTTTTAGGTAAACCACATTAAACTTTAATAGTACCAGTGTATGACATACCCCATCATTGACGTGCAATGATTTTAGTTCCATCACATCCTCATCAATGTCATTCCTTCTAACTGTGTGGCTATGATTTTAAGTGGTATTTCATGATTATGGACAGTGAAGGATCTCATAATTCACCCTACTTAGTGAGTCTGGATGGTGGAAGTAGATACAAAACTTCAGGGTCAGAAATGCAAATGTATCACTCAGGACAAAAGGAGTAACCAGAAGACAAACATGCTTCAAATTCTCTGAATACAGCTCCCACAAGACAGCATGAAGATGGCTGGGTAACATATGCAATCCCTTACATACAAGGATCAACATATGTAGAGGGCCCTAAGAGGAAAAAAATTGCTGTCACTATATAAAAGTGAAAAATCTAGACGATCCATTCCTTCACCATCATACCTGATAACAGATGTTGATCATTTCCCAAAGATCAGAACCAAAAGAGCAGGTAGGAAAGGGAAATGAGTGGCAAGAAGCCAGCACTAACATAAAGAATCATTTCATTTTTGGTTTACAATAGGACCTTGTATATCCACCTCATGATGGTCTGGAACTTACTATGTAGCTGACATTGGCTTTCAATTCCTGACCCTTTTGTCTCCACCTCTAGAATACTAGGACTATAAGTGGGTACTATCTGGCAAACAAAGAAGTGGATGCTCACAGTCAGCTATTGGATGGAACACAGGGCCCCCAATGGAGGAGCTAGAGAAAGTACCCAAGGAGCTAAAGGGATCTGCAACCCTATAGGTGGAACAACAATATGAACTAACCAGTACCCTCGGAGCTCGTGTCTCTAGCTGCATATTTAACAGAAGATGGCCTAGTAGGCCATCACTGGGAAGAGAGGCCCCTTGGTCTTGCAAACTTTATATGCCTCAGGACAGGGGAACACCAGGGCCAAGAAGTGGGAATGGGTAGGTAGGGGAGTGTGTGTGTGTGTGGGGAGGGTATGGAGGGGCTTTTGGGATAGCATTTGAAATGTAAATGAAGAAAATACCTAATTAAAAAAATAATATTTGTTGCAAAAAAAGTGGGTACTATCATACTTGGCTGCATAATAAATAATTATCCCTGGAAAGTAAGTCTAATGACAATAAATATTCTATTATCCCATATTATGAAATATATCTGTCCAGGATATATGTCTTCATTTGGAGAGTCAGAAAGGCAAATACAATTTTTATTTTGTAGTATGGGCAAAGTGATAACAAGGATACAGCTTGAAAATGTCAGCATGGCTATTCTGTAAAACTCCTGTTTGAATAATTAAATAGCAAAATAGCTGTATTAAAAACATCCCTGACATCACTCCTGTGTAGCTGCTGAGAAAAAGTGACTCAGAGTTTCAGTTACTTCTCCTCCTGTATCATTCTTCTATGACCGATCCTGCTGGTGACATCTGAGCTGGGAAATAAAGACACCCACCCGGTCTTCTATACCACATCAGCAAGTTTTGTGAGAACACTAAACTGGGAGAAAGAAGCTGGGTTTCTTGCCTGTTCATTTGTTATAACTTCAAACAATGGATGACTTCTGATATACAAACTGCACCAACATATGCTCCAATTAAATAATGGTTATTAAAACTCAAGTTCTAAAAAGCTAAAACACCAAACTAAATTATTTTTTTGTTGGAATACTGGGTATTGAACTCAGAATCTTATGCATGCCACGTAAATGCTACACCACTAAGTTACATCTCTAGCCCTTAAAATTTTTACAAATGAGACTAACTAGTTTATATACTTTATTGGTTATTTCTCTGATTTCATATGTGTTTCAGTATATCATGGGAAGTGAATGAGGAAGCACTTGATGAAGAAGAAAAATTTTCTCCTAGGTTACACAAAAGAATGACTTGTCTTATTTTTATTTATTATATTTTCAGTAAAACTGTCTTAAACAACAAAAACAAAGCCCAACTTACCTGCTACAGAATTTGGCCGAGGCATGAGATACAACGGAATAGACTGTACTGATTGCGATAAAACTGTTTCCAGATTTCGCTCCGGGATCTTGTTCAGACTGTATGTGGATGCAGCCATGTTTTCATCCACTCGGTACAGACAAGAGTCCATGCTGGATTTTTGAGACTGCCATGGCTTTAGGTTTCCTCCAGACCCTAATTCTTTACTGCCTTCTCCAACATATTTTGTTCGCTCCATGTTTTCAGAATAATTTGTTAATGTTGCTGAAAAAATAAGAATAAAACAAATGTTTTTTTTAAAGTCAAAAGAAAAATTAATCTGTTTGTGATTAAAAGTTTATAAGTACGTGAAAATACAACTAACACTATCTTCCAAAGTTACTACAGCCATTTACCTCTACTAGTTTAAATAATTGAAACTATCAGCAATCTTAACTTACATTCATTTTTAACACTTTATTTAAATGAAACAAGCAAATTCATATACCAGTACCAACGGACATAGAACAAGTCCTAACAAAGATAAAATTTTAGAATTATTTAAATGGTACTTATTATTTTTATGGACTGTCAGAGAGCACCAACAGGCCCCACAAAACTCTCTCTACTCTTCTCATCTCTTTCTTTTCCCTAGCTATTCCTTGACTCATGTTTACACACACACACCACCAACAAAACATGTGATCAAAATGAACAGTAACTAAGTAGAAATGAATGCAGTAGAAAACCCTGCTTAAAAAAGGAAGCAGCAGAGGCCTTTCCTGTACAATTTCTCTCAGTTCTAATCCTTTGCATCGCTTGTAAGTAAGTGGCTTACTAAAGAATAATGATTTTAATTAAACCAAAACATTAAAGGTCTTCTAGAATTTATCTAATCTTCCTAATAATTATACATGAATAGAATCATTTTCATAACTCCAGAAATGAAGAAATGAACAACAGTAAAGTCTAAATTATTGAATTTTTAGAAATAACTATAAAAGAATAAGAAATATCATCCCAGGAGAGGTTTATACTTAGTTCGTGTTCTCATCCTATAATGTGAATGTTTCTATCTCCAAAGAAAAGAAATAAACTTAAAAGGTTATTTCTATAATCCTATTTAATGATGTTTTCTTTCTGTAAATTTAAGTGGAGCTCTAGATTTTGTAGTACAAAGGAAGATGAATTACAAATTAAAATCTGAACTTTTCTTTAAGGAAAAAAATGAGAGATTTTTTTCATCATAAAAAGGAAAAGGATCTGGAAAAAGGAATTTAACTGGACAAGGAAAAGATGTGAGCCGGGCATGGTGGTGCACGCCTTTAATCCCAGCACTCGGGAGGCATCGGCAGGCGGATTTTTGAGTTCGAGGCCAGCCTGGTCTACAAAGTGAGTTCCAGGACAGCCAGGGCTACACAGAGAAACCCTGTCTCGAAAAACCAAAAAAAAAAAGATGTGAGAGACTCAATTCAGAATTGAGGGAGGAGTGAGAGGTATAGCAGGCCACCTGGAATGTCATCGGCATGATTACAAATTCACAGCCAGCTTGGGCTACTCAACACAAACTGAAACAGAACCAGAGAAGAGGCATATGTTCTAGAGCCCCTCAGGAGAAATTAAATTAGAAATATCACTGAGCATTTTTGGGAACCTGTAAACTTTGGAAATCAAATTCCCATATTTAGTACCTTTTATTTCCTGCATAGTAATCAGTTGTAAAAACTATAAGAAATGGACAACTTAAGATCCCCAGGGTCAGGTAGCTAACAAAATGAAGCAAGGAAAATGGTGCGCCTGCATCTTGGATAGTCTTTGTAAACAAGGATAAGCCAAGGTGAGCAGAAAACCAAGGATAAAGCAGGTGGCGGCAGTGGTGAGAAAGAAGCCAGTTGTGTCAAAAGATGAACATGAGGAACAAATCAGGGACTAAAATAAGTCAGGAGCCTAAGAGGTAAGGAAATAACACCCAGAAGAGCTTAGATGTGTATTAAGTAAAACTAGATAAGCTTTAATAATACCAGTAGTCACAATAAATTCATATTTTGTACTTTGTAACTTGTATTTCTTTTGGGTGAGGATTAAACCCAAGCATATGTTCTATCATCAAATTACACCCAGTCCTAGTTATAACTTTAAAATTGTGTAAATGTCCATTCCATCTGGTTATCTAAGCAGGGCTGGTGTTACTATCCTTCACTGCGCACACGAAGACATGATGCCTGGTAAAATTTGGCATCTAGCCCACTGTTACTAAAAAGCAAGAACCTTTTAGGTAACCATTTGGAATCTTAACCACTTACTAATAATGTAGCAATTCTTTTGTTGAGAGTGCCTTGATTACTGTACTAAATTGTACATTTCTAGAAGGAAACTACTATACTTTCAGAGTTTTACTTTCATATTTAAAATTTAAAATAGCATCAGGGAGTTGAAGAGACGAGTCAGAGGATGTGAGCTCCATCCCCAGCACCTGTTGTTGCATGACATGGTAGCTCCCCACTGTGCAAAACTCCAGACTCAGAGTGTCTGACACCTTCTTCTGGGTTCCCAGGCACATACATGAAACACAAATATACATGTAGGCAAAAGACCCATGCATATAAAAATAAAGAAACCAATCAACCAAATGACTTAGTATCAACTCTGTAACTCTTTAAAAAAACCAAACAAATGACTTAGTATCAACTCTATAATTCCACTTGAAAAAGGAGAAAACATGTGAGAGACATGGGCCAACACCCTACTCCATCTACAAAAAGCATAGAGAAACACTCAAAAGTGAACTCTATTTCTGGCTGTGCTGTTCTGGCAGTTTTAGAGGATGCTGCAAATGTTAACAAGATGCAGAAAATAAATAGGCTTATTCTTCAGTGCAATTTTTATAGTACTTATACTAAAAATATTTTTTACCTAGAGTATAAATATGTTACCTGGATAAGCATTCAAGTAAAGAAATGATTTGCTTTGAAAACAAAACAAAACCCCAACTCCCAAACCCTCAAAGTACAAGATGACATATTTTAGTGATATGTAAGTAAAGTTCTAGGTAGACCTTATGTTTGCATGCCAATACTAGTAAGTGTTCACATACCTCCAACACTATGTCATCTTCTTTCAGTTATTTTGACTTGGTAAAGTTTTTTGATTTGTGTTAGAGAAATAAGTGAAAGAGATCAATTAGGCTTCTATTTTAAGGCTATTGCCAAAAATTTAAATAGACTTTGAACTTCCAGCTTTTGAGAAGGTGGCCTTCTCAGTAATACTCCAGGGTTTCAACAAATGAGAACATTTATTGGTATGATTCTTTCCCAGCTCTCGGTCACTCTGATAACAATTTCACACTCACTAAATTTAGTCACCAGTTTTGACTAATTTAGACTAGTTGGCAAATTATATGATTTTATTTCTGTTTATCACTAAATACGTTTCTACATTTGCTGTAGATCATATTTTCCTTATTTATCTGCTGATGGACATCTCGGCTGGCTCTATTTTCTGGTTATTGAGAATAGTCCTAAAATACAACATTGTCATACAAATATTTCTGCAGCATGATGACAGACTCTTTTGGGCATCTAAGAGTGTTGTAACTAGATCAGATGGTAGCTATATTTTTAGTTTCTGAGGATGTACCATAAAGATTTCTACAGAGCTTATCTGTATTTTGAAAATTAAGCACAAGTTGGTTTTATTGAGTCAGAATCAGTAGGCACAAAAATTTTTAAACAACTCACATGAAATATCAGAAGGTAAATTATTTGAACAGCTACCACCACTTAGAATCTCAAGCATTTTTACTTCTTGATGCTGCTTTCATATTCAGGTAATATTTAATGAATTTTAGCTGTCCACTGTCTAAGTCTCATTCTGTAGCTCAGGCTGGCCTTGAACTCAGTATATAGCCCAAACTCAAGGCAACCCTCCTGCATTGTGGTACATATTTGTAATTCCAGCACTCATGAGGGAGCAGGAAGAGCATGAGTTCAAGGTCATTCTGGCTGAATAGCAAGTCCTAAGCTAGTCTGTATGAGACTCCATCTCAAAAAAAAAAAAAAAAAAAAAAAAAAAAAGCTTAACTTTGTAAGAAACAGCCAAATTACTTTCCCAAATAACAATATCACTTTTATATTCCTATGAGTAATGTATAAGACATGGTATTATCATATTTGAATTTTTCCCTTTAACAGCCATTCTGTGGCTGTGGAGTAGTATTTCATTGTGATTGGTTTGTACTTCTCTAGTAATCACTAGGGATAGTGATATAATGATAATAAGCACTTTTCATTGGCTTATTAATCATTTACCTATAGCTTGTTTGGTGAAACATCTATTTAAATCTTTTTCACATTTTAAAACTTGTTTTTATATTTTTATTGTGTGCAATTATTAGATCACATTGATTTATTATTCTCTTACTATGCCTATTTTTTACATTTACTTACTTTGTTTGTGTAAGTCTGTGGGAGTGTACATGTCATGGCCTGAGTGTGAAGTCAAAGGACAATTTTTTTTCAGTTTTTTTCTTCCATCCTACAAGTCCCAGGGATCAAAGACAGGTTGTCATGCTTGGCAGCATGTGCTTCCCTTCACCCACTGATCCATACTGCCAGCCCATAACTACAATTTTAATGACAGATGTACTGGCTGGTTTTGTGTCAACTTGACACAAGCTGGAGTTATCACAGAGAAAGGAGCCTCCCTTGAGTAAATGCCTCCATGAGTTCCAGCTGTAAGGCATTTTCTTAGTGACCAAGGGTGGGAGGGCCCATTTTGGGTGGTACCATCCCTGGTCTGGTAGTCCTGGGTTCTATAAGAAAGCAAGCTGAACAAGTAACATCCCTCCGTGGCCTCTGCATCAACTCCTGCTTCTTGACTTGCTTGAGTCCCAGTCCTGACTTCCTTTGGTGATGAACAGCAATGTGAAAGTGTAAGCTGAATAAAACTTTTCCTCCCCAACTTGCTTCTTGGTCCTGATGTTTGTACAGGAATAGAAACTCTAAGCTAACAGGTAAGAACCTTGGATCATCTGCCTGAGAATGTATTTTAATAATCATAACCATAGGTTTTGAAGTCATACAAACCCAAGCCAGCCTTGGCTTTTCCTTTGACATATAACCCTGTATGACTCGGTGTGCTGGCTAGTTTTATGTCAACTTGACAGAAGCTAAGGCATCTGAGAGGAGGATTGAGAAAATGCCTCCATTATATCAAGCTGTAGTCAAGCCTGTAGAGCATTCTCTTAGTGAGTGATTGATGTGGGAGGGCCCAACCAACTGTGGGTAGTAGTACCCAGGGCTGGGGTGGTCTTGGGTTCTATATGAAAGCAGGCTGAGTAAGCCTGAGTAAGAGGAGCAAGCTGGTATGCAGGAATCTCCATAACCTTTGCATCAGCGCCTGCCTCCAGGTTTCTGTTCACTTTGAACTCCTTCTTTGACTTCCTTAGTGAACTGTGACTCCAGAAATGTAAGTCAAATAAACCACTTCATCCACAAGTTGCTTTTGGTGATGGTATTTAAGCACAGCAATACAGTAACCCTAATTAAGACACCATGAGAGCAACTATTTTTCAATCTCACATTTGTAAGATTATGAAAAAATTTATCTTTATTATAGAACAGTGTACAAAGTTGGTCTACTGCCAGACTGAAACATTCTATGCTTCTTTCCATGGATATTTAGAAACTTGGCACTGGCTACTGACCAAGACAAAGGTAGGTAAGTGGAATAAGTAATATGTTGCTTAAAGTTTGAAACTTCCTTTGGTGAACCCAGGACTAGCTGTTTACTGATAGCTTATACTCAAAGGATTTAGACAGCGTGATTTGGCTATTTGGCCAGAGGGCATCACTGATTTCAATGGAAAATTCTGGAAGCTCTCCTTGACAGCAAGATTTTCGATACAAATCTTGGTGGTTTATGCTCAGGTCAGAGCACGTGTGATTAAGCAATAGCTTCATCTGGAAGTGACTTAGTCCCCTTGTGCATGTTTACCCTCTTATCTGTTCTCCAGTACCTTTCTGAAAGTTTTTATAAGCTTTTTCTGACAAATGTTGTATGTCCTTTCAATGATCTGATCCTATTAGTTCTCCATAGTGATCTTAAAGGATTATAACACACTATAAGGATTCAATGATTGTATATGGACCACAGTCTCTGCTTAGTAAGTGGTTATTAACCTTGTCAAGTTAATTTTACAAGAAATGCCATTTGGTCTTTTAAATCATTTTGATGAACAAAGTGTCCAGACTGTCTTTAAAAAACACATTACGCAATATAAATTTGGCCAATGGCTATGCAAGATCTTCTAATGATGAGTATTACAAGTAGACAGTTTGGAAAGATGATGGAGTTGAGAGTACAGGCCTAGCA
This sequence comes from Mus caroli, assembly GCF_978045245.1. Lineage (NCBI taxonomy): Eukaryota > Metazoa > Chordata > Mammalia > Rodentia > Muridae > Mus > Mus caroli. The sequence continues at coordinate 16,346,342 of NW_028227268.1, forward strand.
AAGTTACTAGTGTGTCTGCACATTTCTGGAAACGTGTGTAAAGAGTAACTTTTATTCTTATGTAAATGATGCTTTTATTTCTACAGATGAAGGGATGAGATGAGAGCTGTATCCAAGCTGTGCAAACACATGGCTTGGGCTGATCCCAGAGCATTTTCTTCTCTTTTCTAACTATCTCTAGGCTTAGGCCTGGAAGCTTCTAGCTTTGTGCAATCTTCCGGCTGCTGTCTGCTAACCTAGGCTCAGAAGGCTTTAGTTTCTTAGACTGGCTGGTTCAACTTAGCTGTTCTGGCTCAAACTCTTCTCCAAGCTGACTGATTCTAACTGGTTTCTCTTGGCTTCTCAATGAACTGCTCTGCTTGGCAATTTGTTCTAATCTTCTGGCTCTTTCTTATTCTCTGGCTTCACAGAATTGAATTTAACTCCACTTCACTGATTCAACTGAATTGTACTTCATTCACTGAACCAACTCTTGATTTCCATTCTGACTCTCCTTGCTCTCTTAAGTCACCTTTCTTCCCCGTGTATTCTCATGTAAGTTGGTATCTTACAGAGTATCTCTGACTTACTCTGTCACTTTGTCTGTCCCTCAATTAGATGTCATTTTCAAGCATAGTTGCTCCCTTCTACAATCTAATTTTACCTCCATTGATAAGAATTAAAGCTGTGTACTCAGGGCATGTCTATATTTCAGCCAGATCATACTATATTCCAGAGTATCTCTACATTCCAGCCAGATCACAAGGATCTGTGGATGTGATCCCTTGCCAGAGCAGCCATATTTCTGGATTAAAATTCTTCTGCGTGAGTGAGAAAGGCATAAAAAAGCTAATCCAAAATATCTAGCACTCAGCAAATGACTCATAGGGCAACATGGATGAAACAATGAACAACATTCTGCGGGAACAAGTATTACTCAAGAAACAAAGGAGGAGCTGTTACTTTTGCTTTTTTGGCTACAAAATTGAAACATAATCATTGAATAGTGGACATGACCACAGATACTTAATCTTTATTAGCATTCAATGATGTAAGTCATTGGATATAAAAAAAAAATAAAAAAAAACCCTTAAGATTGAAAGAAAAAAAAACCCTAAAATTTGACTACAGGGGGATCTAGATTTAAATTCTTTTGGAGGGAAATGTGATTTCTAGGTGAATAAAAGTCAAGAAACCAAAATAGATTCACAATTCAGTTAATCTTTTGCTCCACAACCATTCCAAAAGGATCTAATCAAAGTTTGGTATGAGAAAGGAATGCTTGAAATCATATACATATACATCACAAATACTTATCTCAGAAAGACTGGAGATATCAAAATTATTGCTTGAAGTAATACAACTGTGATAGATTATAATTAGTAGAATGGTTACGTACAAAATTTTATACTAATCGAAGTATATCAATAAAAACTAAAAATATAAATTTTGCTGCAAGTATTTGAGAAATTACCACCTCAGACTTAAGGGGCACTGTGACTTTGAGAAGGAAGTTATGAGGCCATAGAGAATGCTTTCTGTGGTAGATACTGTATCATATTTTGAGGTGATTCAAGACTATATAAGATCAAAATACATAGAAATTTGAAAGTTTTCAGGAATCCACAGATGACATTTTATAGTTATAATATTTAAAATTGAGGCATTTCTAGTTTCCTGCTTGTTATAAATAGTATTTTTAAGTATTTTGGTGTGTTTGTCCCAGGCAGATGTTGGGTGTCTTACTTAGTTACTTTTCATTTTATTTTTTGAGACAGGCTCTCTCACTGCTGTGCAGCTTACCGATCAGGTTAGACTGACTGGCTCCCCAGTCCAGGATCAAAGGAGAACATCACAATTTCATACATGAGTACTAGGGTGGAACTTACGCTCTCATGCTTGCATGGAAAGTACTTTGTCAATGGAGCTATCTTCTCAGGTCTTCTTTATAGTTTTTGATATTTCTGGACCTATATCCTTAATTTTGTTTTTGGATTTTTAATTATTAGAATACAGGAATGGAATTAAATTTTGTGTTAATATTATAAAACTTTGTTATATGCATTTTACCTATTCAATATCTATTTTAAATAAACAAATCCATATATTTATATGTATACTGTAAGTAGCAGAGATATACTCATTGTCATACTGGCTACAACAAATACAAAGACTTTGGTTTGGTAATCTCTAAGAGAAAACCAATACAGAAAAGTATTTTGTTAATTGCCCTCATTTTTCTTGGTGTCTTGAGTTTTGTTATTTCACTGCATTCATTCCTTCCCCAACACTTTTGTCTTCTCTGGTTTTGGGGTACTGCACTGATATTTATCCATTACTTGTTTTTGTTTCTAGTGCCTCGGTTTTCTCCTACCTCCAATCCTTGCTATCCTTTTTGTGCTCAAAGATTTTGCTCTAGCTTTTAATTTTGCTTATAAGGGGAAATATATATATGGAATGCAAATTAAAAAACAGATACAATTTTATATCCATTATTTACTAAAATTAAGTCAAATAACTTAAGTCTATAACTTTATATATGAAACTCTGAATGAGTTGTATTCTAGAATAAAGAAAATTTCTAATTTCAGGAAGGTTAAAATGTACTTATAAAAATATATACATGATTAGGGAGTATCATCTTGAGATGAACCATAGTAACATTTTTCACAATAAAATATATTCATATGTGATGAGCAGGAAAGGACTATAAATAACCTCTCAGTTCAGATAAGATCTTTTTTTTCCCTTTGCCTTTTTTGATTTTATTTTATTTTATATTTTTTGATTAGATATTTTCTTTATTTACATTTCAAATGCTATCCTGAAAGTTCCCTATACCCTCCCCCCACCCTGCTCCCCTACCCACCCACTCCCACTTCTTGGCCCTGACATTCCCCTGTACTGGGCATATAAAGATTGCAAGACCAAGGGGCCTCTCTTCCCAATGATGGCCAACTAGGCCATCTTCTGCTACATATGCAGCTAGAGACATGAGCTCCTGGGGGGGGGGTACTGTTAGGTTCATATTGTTGTTCCACATATAGGGTTGCAGACCCCTTCAGTTCCTTGGGTACTTTCTCTAGCTCCTCCATTGGGGGCCCTCTGTTCCATTCAATAGCTGACTGTGAGCATCCACTTCTGTGTTTGCCAGGCACTGGCATAGCCTCCCAAGAGACAGCTATATCAGGGTCCTTTCAGCAAAATCTTGCTGGCATATGCATTAGTGTCTGCATTTGGTGGCTGATTATGGGAATGGATCCCTGGGTGGGGTAGTCTCTGGATGGTCCATCAGATGAGATCTTATAGTTTAATACATTTCATATGAATTTATCTTAAAATACTCATAGTTTGGGGTTTTAGGAATTATGGTAGAAAGTCATGACAAAGACATGAGAAAAAAAAAGAAAAGATGCTTTATATACTGCTGGAAACACTCTGGCCATATTTTATAAATTTTATTAATCATAAACCACATGACCCAGAAATTCTAGTTCCAGTTATAAATTTGAGGACAGTTTTGTCCATGCTAGAGGCAGTGGAGTTAAGCTAAATGTTCATAAGTGAAATGTGAGGTAGCCATATAAAATGGGTATTACATAGTTCTTAAAACAGGCTTACAGAACCACCCTGATGCCACAGGCCTGGGCAGGGAGCAAGCCAGAGTTGACCCCTGCCTGGTGTCACACAGGGGCATAGCATACTTAAGACTGTTTTTGAGATGACCCTAGATACCCAGATACCCTGGGCACCACTAAGATGAACAAGTAAGTGGGGAGAGATGGAAGAGAAAGAGAAGCAGAAATGGAGACTTGAGAGTAGTGAGGAACAGCCTGCTATGAGTAGCTGGTGTTGCAATCTAAGGCCCTGATACCATCCTAATCTGTGCTACCACGGAGGGCCATGTCTGGGTCCTTACCCCTGCAGCAATGGGGGTTTGTTATTACCAAAGGCCAGGTAGATGTCCTAGGTCTGGGTTGATGCCTGGGCCATGCTGATGTCTAAATTGACTCCACCCCTCCCCTGGGCATTGTAAGAGAGTGGGCCCTAGAGGCTTGAGAGCAGGAGAGGTGGTCCTACCCCTCATCAGCTGCAGTACTCTTGAGTGGGCCCTGCACCTCCCCTGGGCAGCTGGCTCTGATGTCATGGGTGTGGGTGAGTCAGCCCTGAGGACAAGAGAATGGAGGAGCAAGCCAACTCTTGTTGGCTGCAGCATTAGATGAGGTAGCTAGGACAGTGCTGGAGAGCTGGCCCTGGTGGTGTGGGTGGGGGAGAGCTGGTGGACTGACCAGCTCAGATACCACCCAGGCCCAAATCCAGGACTTTGAGTTGGCCCATCTCACTACCCCATCAATAAACTGCTGGAGAGCATGAAGGGGACAGGATCCAATAGTGATAGTGTAGCAGAAGCCAGAGGCCTTGAACCAGACCAAAGACTCATTGCAACGGACATTTGCAAGTAAAGAAGTGTGGACAAAAGGGTATACTGTGGCACACACTAAGACACACTACAATGAGATACTTTCTTTTGTGCGGAAGGTTGCAAGGGCAAAGGCTGAGTACAAGGGGATGGGGAGATGAATGGGATTGAGGTGCATGATGTGAAATTCACAAAGAATCAATAAAAGTTAAATAAAAATAAATAAAAGCTTATATTAACATGTCACTTTATATATCTTACACATATACACACGCTCCACCCAGCAGCATATACTTTGAAAGGATACATTAAAATAAGATGCTATATAAACATATTAGAATACCTACAATGGGAAGAGGTTGATAAAGGGAAACTAAAACAATGAAAAAAGATTTACACAGACTAATCTGCATAGACAGAGGAGTATTACTAATTAAACTGCACTTGCAGCCCAGGACAAGAAAAACAATTGATTTTGTCTAAGGATAGATGTGAATTTGTATACATAGAACTGAAGGTAATACTTTCTAGGCTTTAATGATAGAAAACATTCATTTCTCATTTATTATTATTTTTTATCCCATGTGCTAATTAGGGCTGGTTAATAACCAAACTTTCTGGAGTCTAGAGAGAAATCTAGCAGTTGATAACTTAAAATAATTTTATTGAAAAAGGGAGGGCAACATGGCACACTAGGTAAAAGGCATCTATGTACAAGCTTGGTGGCCTGAGTTTGATCTCTGGAATCCACATAATGGTAGAAGTAGAAAACTGATTTCACAAATGTTCTCTGACTTTTACATGTGCACTATGACATCACATTCTGCCCCCAATCACATGCACTACACTAACATACATTCTCAATTGATTTTCCCCATGTTTTTCTCTATTAGTTTAAAAGTTTCAGGCCTTATTTTAAGGTCACTAATCTTTGATTTTGTATGGTGTAAGAAGAAGAAATTTAGTTTATTCTTATTTTCTGAGGCACATTATCTCACTGAATGTGAATTCCCTCTTCATTGAAGTTGGCTTGCTAGCAAGTTGCTGGGATCTGCCTCCCATTTTGGTTAGAGATGGATTATTTCTGTGTACTGTCACATCTGCCCTTAATCAAACAAGGGTGCTAGAGACCTGGTATTTTACCCATCTTCTTAGCCATACCTTTTGTATGGAGTAGAGAAAGGTATTGGCCTGGAAATTACCAAGTAGGCTGGCCTGGCAAGCCAAGAAAACACCAGGGACCATCTACCTCTGCTTTCCCAGCACTGGAACTACATGCACAAGACATCAAGCCTACTTTGATTCTTTTTTAATTAGATATTTTCTTTATTTACATTTCAAATGTTATCCCCTTTCCTAGTTTCCCCTCTGAAAATCCCCTATCTTCTCCTCCCTCCCCCTGCTCACCAATCCACCCACTCCTGCTTTCTGGCCCTGGCATTCCTCTATACTGGGGCATAGAACCTTCACAGAACCAAGGATCTCTCCTCCCATTGATGACTAACTAGGCTATCCTCTGTTACATATGTAGCTAGAGACATGGGTCTCTCTGTGTATTTTCTTTGATTGGTGGTTTAGTCCCAGGGAGCTCTGGGGTTACTGGTTAGTTCATATAGTTGTTCCTCCTAGGGGGCTGCAAACCCCTTCAGCTCCCTGGGTACTTTCTCTAGCTCCTTCATTGGGGACTCTGTGCTCCGTCTAATGGGTAACTGTGAGCATCCACTTCTGTATTAGTCAGGCACTGGCAGATCCTCTCAGGAGACAGCTATATCAGTCTCCTGTCAACAAGCTCTTGTTGGCATCTGCCTAGTATCTGAGTTTGGTGGTTTTTTATGGGATGGATCCCCCAGTTGGGCAGTCTCTGGATGGTCGTTCCTTCAGGCTCTGCTCACAACTTTGTCTCTGTAAAGCCTTCTATTTTGTTCCCCCTTCTAAGAAGGATCAAAGTGTCCATACTTTGGTCTTCCTTCTTCTTGAGTTTCATGTGTTTTGCAAATTGTATCTTGGGTATTCTAAGTTTCTGGGCTAATATCCACTTATCAGTGAGTGCATATCATGTGTGTTCTTTTGTGATTGGGTTAGCACACTTAGGATGATATCCTCCAAATCCATCCATTTGTCTAAGAATTTCATGAATTCATTGTTTTTAATAGCTGATTAGTACTAAACTGTGTAAATGTACCACATTTTCTGTATCCATTCCTCTGTTGCCGGACATCTGGGTTCTTTTCAGTTTCTTACTATTGTAAATAAGAATACTATGAACCTATAGGATGGAACACTGGGACCCCAATGGAGGAGCTAGAGAAAGTACCCAAGGAGTTAAAGGGGTCTGCAACCTTATAGGTGGAACAACAATATGAACTAAACAGTACCCCCAGAGCTTGTGACTCTAGCTGCATATGTAGCAGAAGATGGCCTAGTTGGCTATCATTGGGAAGAGAGGCCCCTTGGTTTTGCAAACTTTATATGCCCCAGTACGGGGAAAGCCAGGGCCAAGAAGTGGGAGTGAGTGGGTAGGGGAGCAGGGTGGGGGGAGGGTATAGGGAACTTTCAGGATAGCATTTGAAATGTAAATAAAGAAAATATCTAAAAAAAAAAAAAAAGGAATACTATGAACATAGTGGAGCATGTGTCCTTATTACAGGTTGGAGCATCTTCTGGGTATATGCCCAGGAGTGGTATTGATGGATCTTCTGGTAGAACTATGTCCAATTTTCTGAGAAACCACCAAACTGATTTCCAGAGTGGTTGTACCAGCTCGGAATCCCACCAGCAATGGAGGAGTGTTCCTTTTTCTCCACATCCTCGTCAGAATCTGCTGTCACCTGAATTTTTGATCTTAGCCATTCTGACTGGTGTGAGGTGGAATCTCAGGGTTGTTTTGATTTGTATTTCCCTGATGATTAGGATGTTGAACATTTTTTCAGGTGCTTCTCGGCCATTCAGTATTCCTCAGTTGAGAATTCTTTGTTTAGCTCTTGTACTGGCTAGTTTTGTGTCAACTTGACACAGCTGGAGTTATTACAGAGAAAGGAGCTTCAGTTGAGGAAATGCCTCCATGAGATACAACTGTAAGGCATTTTCTCAATTAGTGATCAAGGGGGAAAGGCCCCTTGTGGGTGGGACCATCTCTGGGCTGGTAGTCTTGGTTCTATAAGAGAGCAGGCTGAGCAAGCCAGGGAAGCAAGCCAGTAAAGAACATCCCTCCATGGCCTCTACATCAGCTCCTGCTTCCTGACCTGCTTGAGTTCCAGTCCTGACTTCCTTTGGTGATGAACAGCAATGTGGAAGAGTAAGCTGAATAAACCCTTTCCTCCCCAACTTGCTTCTTGGTCCTGATGTTTGTGCAGGAATAGAAACCCTGACTAAGACAGCTCTGAACCCCAATTTTTAATAGTGTTATTTGGTTTTCCGGAGCGTAACTTCTTGAGTTCTTTTTATATATTGGCTATTAGCCCCCTATCAGATTTAGGATTGATAAAGATCTTTTCCCAATCTGTTGGTTGCCGTTTTGTCTTACTGACAGTGTCCTTTGCCTTACAGAAGCTTTGCAATTTTATGAGGTCCCATTTGTCAATTCTTGATCTTACAGCACAGGCCGGTGCTGTTCTGTTCAGGAATTTTCCCCCTGTGCCCATATCTTCGAGGATCTTCTCCACTTTCTCCTCTATAAGTTTCAGTGTCTCTGGTTTTATGTGAAGTTCCTTGATCCACTTAGACTTGAGCTTTGTACAAAGAGATAATGGATCAATTCGCATTCTTCTACATGCTAACCGCCAGTTGAGCCAGCACCATTTGTTGAAAATGCTGTCTTCTTTCCACAGGATGGTTTTAGCTCCCTTGTCAAAGATCAAGTGACCATAGGTATGTGGATTCATTTCTGGGTCTTCATTTCTATTCCATTGGTCTACTTGTCTGTCACTATACCAGTACCATGCAGTTTTTATCACAATTGCTATGTAGTAAGGTTGAGATTGGGGATGGTGATTCCACCAGAGGTTCTTTTATTGTTGAGAATGGTCTTTGCTATCTTAGGATTTTTGTTATTCCAGATGAATTTGCCAATTATCCTTTCTAACTCTGTGAAGAATTGAGCTGGAATTTTGATGGGGATTGCATTGAATCTGTAGATTGCTTTTGGCAAGATAGCCTTTTTGACTATACTAATCCTGCCAATCCATGAGCATGGGAGATCTTTCCATCTGAGATCTTCTTTGATTTCTTTCTTCAGATCCTTGAAGTTCTTATCTTCGTTAGTTAGTGTCATACTCAGGTATTTTATATTATTTGTGACTATTTTGAAGGGTGTTATTTCCCTAATTTTTTTCTCAGTCTGTTTATTCTTTGTGTAGAGAAAGGCCACTGATTTGTTTGAGTTAATTTTATATCCAGCTACTGCACTAAAGTTGTTTATCAGATTTAGGAGTTCTCTGGTGGAATTTTTGGGGTCACTTAAATATACTTAAATATACTATCATATCATCTGCGAATAATGATATTTGACTTCCTTTCCAATTTGTATTCCTTTGATCTCTTTTTGTTGTCTAATTGCTCTGGCTAGGACTTCAAGTACAATATTGAATTGGTAGGGAGAGGGTGGACAGCCTTGTCTAGTCCCTGATTTTAGTGGGAATGCTTCAAGTTTCTCTCCATTTAGTTTGATGTTGGCTACTGGTTTGCTGTAGATCGCTTTTATTATGTTTAGATATGGGCCTTGAATTCCTGATCTTCCCAAGACTTTTATCATAATCGGTGCTGGATTTTATCAAATGCTTTCTCAGCATCTAATGAGATGATCATGTGTTTTTTGTCTTTGAGTTTGTTTATATAATGGATTACATTGATGGATTTCCGTATATTGAACCATCCCTGCGTCCCTGGGATGAAGCCTACTTGATCATGATGGATGATCGTTTTGATGTGTTCTTGGATTCGGTTTGCAAGAATTTTATTGAGTATTTTTGCATTGATATTCATAAGGGAAATTGGTCTGATGTTCTCTTTCTTTGTTTGGTCTTTGTGTGGTTTAGGTATCAGAATAATTGTGGCTTCATAGAAGGAATTGGGTAGAGTAACTTCTGTTTCTATTGTGTGGAATAGTTTGAGGCATATTGAAGTTAGCTCCTCTTTGAAGGTCTGCTAGAACTCTGCACTAAACCCATCAGGTCCTGGGCTTTTTTTTTTTTTTTTTTTTGCGGGGGTGGGGGGTGGGGTGGGGTTTGGGAGACTATTGATAACGGTTTCTATTTCTTTAGAGGATATGGGACTGTTTAGATCATTAATCTGATCCTGATTTAACTTTGGTACCTGTTATCTGTCTAAAAAATTGTCCATTTCATCCAGGTTTTCTGGTTGTGTGGAGTATAGGCTTTTGTATTAGGATCTGATGGTGTTTTGAATTTCCTCAGATTCTGTTGTTATGTCTCCCTTTTTATTTCTGATTTTGTTAATTAGGATACAGTCCCTGTGCCCTCTAGCTAGTCTGGCTAAGGGTTTAGCTATCTTGTATTTTTTCAAAGAAACAGCTCCTGGTTTGGTTGATTCTTTGTATTTTTCTTTTTGTTTCTATTTGGTTGATTTCAGCCCTGAGTTTGATTATTTTCTGCTGTCTACTCATCTTGGGTGAATTTGCTTCCTTTTGTTCTACAGCTTTTAGGTCTTCTGTCAAGCTACTCATGTATGATCTTTGCAGATTCTTTTTGGAGGCACTCAGAGCTATGAATTTTCCTCTTAGGACTTCTTTCATTGTGTCCCATTAGTTTGGATATGCTGTGCCTTCATTATCATTAAATTCGAAAAAGTCTTTAATTTCTTTCTTATTTCTTCCTTGACCAAGTTATCATTGAGGAGGTCATTGTTCAGCTTCCACATGTATGTGGGCTTTCTATTATTTATGTTGTTATTGAAGATCAGCCTTAGTCCATGGTGATCTGATAGGATGCATGGGATTATTTCAATCTTCCTATATCTGTTGAGGCCTGTTTTGTGACCAATTATATGGTCAATTTTGGAGAAGGTACCATGAGGTACTGAGAAAAAGGTATATCCTTTTGTTTTAGGATAAAATGTTCTATGGCTATCAGTTAAATCCATTTGTTTCATAACTTCTGTTAGTTTCACTGTGTCACTGTTAAGTTTTTGTTTCTAGGATCTGTCCATTGATGAGAGTGGGGTGTTGAAATCTCTCACTATTATTATGTGATGTTCAATGTGTGCTTTGAGCTCTAGTTAAGTTTCTTTTATGAATGTAGGTGCCCTTGCATTTGGTGCATAGATGTTCAGAATTGAGCGCTCTTCTTGGTAAATTTTACCTTTGATGAGTATGAAGTGTCCCTCCTTATCTTTTTTGAGAGCTTTAGGTTAAAAGTTGATTTTATTTGATATTAGAATGGCTACTCCAGCTTGGTTCTTGGGATCATTTGCTTGGAAAATTGTTTTCCAGCCTTTTACTCTGAGGTAGTGTCTGTCTTTGTCAACTGAGGTGGGTTTCCTGTATGCAGCAAAATGCTGGGTCCTGTTTACCTAATCAATCTGTTACTTTATATCTTTTTACTGGGGAATAGAGTCCATTGATATTAATAGATATTACGGAAAACTCATTGCTTCCTGTTATTTTTGTTGTTAGAGTTGGAATTTTGTTCATGTGGCTATCTTCTTTTAGGTTTGTTGAAAGATTATTGTCTTGCTTTTTCTAGAGCATAGTTTCCTTGTGTTGGAGTTTTCCCTTTATTATCCTTTGAAGAGCTGGATTTATGGAAAGGTATTGTGTAAATTTGGTATTGTCATGGAATACCTTGGTTTATTCCATCTATGGTAATTGAGAGTTTTGCTGGGTATAGTAGCTTGGGCTAACATTTGTGCTCTCGTAGGGTCTGTATGACATGTGCCAGGATCTTCTGGCTTTCATAGTCTCTCGGGAAAATTCAGGTATAATTCTGATAGGTCTGCCATTATATGTTACTTGACCTTTTTCCCTTACTCCTTTTAATATTCTTTGTTTTGTGCATTTGGTGTTTTGATTATTATGTGACTGGAGGAATTTCTTTTCTGGTCCAAACTATTTGGAGTTCTGTAGCCTTCTTGTATGTTCATGGGCATCTCTTTTCTTTAGGTTGGAGAAATTTTCTTCTATAATTTTGTTGAAGATATTTACTGGCCCTTTAAGTTGGAAATCGTCCTTCTTATCTATACCTGTTATCCTTAGGTTTGGTCTTCTCATTGTGTTCTGGATTTCCTGGATATTTTAGGTTAGTATCCTTTTGCATTTTGCATTTTCTTTGATTGTTGTGTCCTTGTTTTTTATGGTATCTTCTGCCCCTGAGATTCTCTCTTCTATCTCTTATATTCTGTTTGTTATGCTTGCATCTATGGCTCCTGACTTCTTTCCTAGGTTTTCTATTTCCAGAGTTGTCTCCATTTGTGATTTCTTAATTGTTTCTACTTCCATTTTTAGATCCTGGATGGTTTTGTTCAGTTCTTTTACCTGTTTGTATGTGTTCTCCTGTATTTCCTTAAAGGGTTATTTATTTCCTTCTTGTCCTCCATCATCATCATGAGAAGTGACTTTAGATCCATATCTTGCTTTTCTGGTATGATGGTGTATCCAGGACTTGCTATAGTGTGAGAGTTGGGTTCTGATGATGCCAAGTAACCTTGGTTTCTGTTGCTTCTGTTCTTACACTTGCCTCCTGCCATCTGATTATCTCAAGTTTTCCCTGCCCTCAGTATATCTAAATGGAGCCTGTCCTTCCTGTAATCCCAGTTGAGTCAGATCTTTTAAGAGTCCAACTTTCTTTGTGATCCTGTGATTTTGTGATCCTGTGATGCTGAGATTCTGGGTGTGTAAGAATTCTTGGCAGTCAAGCTTCCTCTGAGACCCTGAGATCCTGGTATGACCAAGCTCCTGGGATCCTGGGATCCTAAGATCCTGGACATGTTAGAGCATCTGGAAGTGGTACCTACTTTGGGGACCAAGGGGCTGTCTACTGAGTTCTAAACCAAGGTAGACCAGCGCCAACCAGAAGGAACCTGAGCCACCGATCGGGCAGTGTTCCTGTGTCTGTGTTCCAACTGTCCCCAGGCACCCCAGATCATTTAAAACAGATGTTGTATTCCACTTACCAGTGATCCCCTGGGAGTGCTAGGGTGCCTGTGGGGTGGAGAGTCCTCTGGAGACCATGGGATTTCCTGCTGAGTATGGGCCCAAGGTGGCCCAGGGTTGGCACTGACTAGAAGCCTGCTTTGGTTTTTAAAATGTGAATTCTCTTGATCAAACACAGGTCATTCTTGTAAGCACTTTACTGACTAAGCCATCTCTTCAGTCCTATTTGACTTACTAAAATTTTTATTTCCAACATTCTTATTTGTTTTTTTTTTCCACTCTCACTTCAAAATCTTTTTGCTAATATTTCCACTTAGTGAGTCTGTTGTCCTAGTCTTCCGTTGACTTTATTCATTACTTTGTTTCTTTTAATCTTCTTTGAGGTTACTGATTATTTTTAAAATGAGACTTCTCAATTCTTTGGCATTTTGATTATTTAAGTATCTTTAGATTCCATTTTTAAAGAGTTACAAACTTCAGGAGTGAGGTTACCTTTTCAGATTTCTCTTGTTTCTGTTGCACTGATTTGCATGAATACTCTTTTGATACTGTATGGGGGCTTCTTAGTGAGCATCTTTTGCTTGAGGAACCCAAACTACTCAGAGGGCAAAACAGGCTGCTGCAATGGCAGCACCATCCAAACAAATCACAGATAGAAAAGAAATTTAAAAAAATAAAGACAACTACTACACCATGAATGACCACAGTAAAGTGGAAGAAATAATGTAGCATAAATTATGAATTAAAAGTGCAATAAAAATAATAAAATAAAAGAGGAGGCAAGAAGGGGGAAAAAGGAGCTTAAAGAAAGTAGGATTAATGCAAAAAATGAAGGAGCTAGCTCCCTAGGAGGAACAACAATATGAACTAACCAGTAACCCCAGAGCTCCCTGAGACTAAACCACAAACCAAAGAAAACACATGGTGGGACTCATGGCTCCAGCTGCATATGTAGCAGAGGATGGCCTAATAAGTCATCAATGGGAGGAGAGGCCCTTGGTCCTGTGAAGGTTCTATGTCCCAGTATAGGGGAATGCCAGGGCCAGGAAGCAGGAGTGGGTGGGTTGGTGAGCAGGAGGAGGGGGGAGAGGGTGGAGGTTTTGTGGGGGGGGGGGGCAGGAAAGGGGATAACATTTGAAATGTAAATAAAAATGTATTTACAAAATAAAAATAAAGTTAAATAAAGGTAAGAAGATTCTAAAGATAAAACAGATTCTAAAGTATAAAGCAAATATGGTATTTAAATATGGTAATAAGAAAAACAAAGGACAAAGACGTGGAAAGACATCTTCCTGAGTGCTCCACTATTGGAATTCTCTGGGTATATGCTGGAATACAGCTGCAGCCTGCTAGAGTTCCTCTCTGTTCCCACTGTAAACCACTCTGTAGGTGCAGACTCAGTGATTACTGGACCTACGTTCAGAGCTCCGCATCTTCACAGTAACACATAGCACACATTAGTCTACAGTTCCAGAATCATAAGCAACATTAAAAACTTATTCTACTTTATTAAGGGCAGAAATCAGGATATTTTGTTGATAAGAAAAACCAGATCAGAAGGGGCTTCCACACTTCATCAAACGACTGATATACACTTGAAACAAACAGACCCTGAGACAACTCACACTGTAGATCTTCAGCCATTCAATCTTGATCTCTGTTTCGCATTACTCTACTAAGCCAGTAAAGAATTAATTTTTCTGGACAACCACTTTTGGTTGTGAAGAGATATGGGAATTTACAGAAACCAGTATATGGAATGTTTTATATCTTATCAAGTAAGGCCTGAAAAAATGTGATTAAATAGAAACAAATGCTTCTCATTTTGTTGACCGTTATCACTTCAGCATTTTAAAAATTGACAAGTTTACATACATATCTCAAAATATAACTCTGAAAACCTTACACCTATATAATTATTTTTAAATATAATATACAAAATGATTATTATAAGAAGAAGCTTACCAATGATGCCACTGTCTCTGCTTTCTAGGGTGGAGGTGGGGCTGGTGACAGCCCCATAGCTACAGTCCTTGGCAGCTGCATTTGTACTGACTGGTGGGAGGGTAGAGCAGGGGCTGCTGGCTGGTGGAGAGGCAGTGCTGCTAGTCAAGGTGGAGCAGGGACTTATTCTCTGGGTGATTGCTGAAGTCTGAAAATAAAGCCAGTACAAAATAAGATAAGTTGATCACTGTTCAGATGTATCTCAAGGCCAAATAGTCATGTGATTTTAAAAATCAACAAATAATAATCACCATAAGACCTTTACAACTGTTACACTGGCTTTGGTTTTGCTATCCAGGATGAAAGGTCCCATGTTTTATACTGGAGTTAAAACTTAACAAGAACAGAGACCTGTGGCTAGTTTTTCTGCTTAAGAGACTGCCAGGTGCTGTTCCCAATCAATGAAACACTTCAGAAGGCTTGGAACTTCAGCCTCCAAACGCAGACACCAATGCATAAGCCAGCAAGATTTTGCTGAGAGGACACTGATATAGCTGTCTCTGGTGAGGCTATGCCTGTGCCTGGCAAACACAGTAGATGCTCACAGTCATCTATTGAATGGAACAGAGGGCCCCCAATGGAGGAGCTAGAGAAAGCACCCAAGGAGCTAAAGGGGTCTGCAACCCTATAGGAGGAACAACAATATGAACTAATCAGTACCCTCAGAGCTCGTGTCTCTAGCTGCATATGTAGCAGAAGATGGCCTAGTTGGCCATCACTGGGAAGAGAGGCCCCTTGGTCTTGCAAACTTTATATGCCTCAGTACAGGGGAACACCAGGACCAAGAAGTGGGAGTGGATGGGGGGAGGGAATGGGGGACTTTTGGGATAGTATGTGAAATGTAAATGAAGAAAATACCTAATAAAATAATTAAAAATAAAAAACTAAAAAAAAAAAAAACCCTTCTTTGACTAGAAAAAGAGTATCTTTGCACTTAAGAAATAAAAAAGTTCTCAATGAAAAGAATGGCCTTTTAGATATACAGGCCATGAGTGCAGATCAAAATACCTTATTCTATAAGTTCTTCTAATGATATAGAGTAAACAATGTTTATTTAGCACAAAAGGAATACCTTGTTAAAAAGTGATTATGTGTAAAGATAAATTTATATCTTGAATAATTCTTATGCCTGAGATGACCACCTTTCTAGGTTTCTTGTTAGAGAAGGATTATATTCCACATATAAAGGAGGATGACCTTGACTACTGTCCTCTTGCCTCCGCCTCTGCCTCCCAGGCTCTCCTATGACATGAGTGCACTGTTGTACCCAGCTTTCCCTGGTAAAGTTTTTATATATGAAAAAATTGAAACTTACCAAAAAGGTTGGTAGTAATATATTCTGGTCTGTCTAAGTAATGAGAGATCTAACTTTATTCTTCAGCTCTTTCTACCCAAATAAATTATCATTATAGTGAATACGGGTACTTTTTGGTCAGTTACTAAAGTAATTTTATTCTTACAAAGGTCTTAAGTGATCAAACACAAAATTACTTGAAGAAGCACTAGTGATAAATTTAACATATTTAAATATTAAAATTTTATTACAATCCACCCGTTTCCCCCCTCCTGGCCGCCCCCCCCCCCATAGTTTTTCATTCCATTCCTTCTTCCCTCCCCAACTCCATCTCTGAGAGGATACCTTTCAACTTTTCTTATAGTCTCCATCAACCGTCTCTCTGCTGAAACGGAGATTCTACTTAAATAACTTGAGAATGTGTTGATTATTAGCTAAGAATATTAATCATTTTCAACTAATTCAATATGGACTTCTGAATGAAATCCCTTATGTTTAATTATCAATCTGTGTTGGATTATAATTTCTGTGCTTGCATATTTTACATACTAATTATCCTGTATTTTACTGTATACTTTTTATTTCTATGGCACTTGCAGCTTTCAAAGTATCATCAGAATAATCCTGTTATCTTGTCAGCCTTTTTTTCTTTCTTTCTTGGTGGGGAAGATAAAAACCTAACCTAGGGCCTTTTATTTGCTGAGTAAGCACTCTACCACAAGCTATTCCCTGGCCTCATGTTTTAGAATTTTTCTTGGAGACATGGCCTTACAAGTATATTTAAAAGTAAAGCACAGTCTACATACTTGTGACTTGATTTGAAGTCACAGTGACATGAAGAATCTCAAAAGCAAGATGAGTAATTTTATCAACTCTGAAGACATGCAACTTTATAGAAAATAAAAGGACTTGCATATAAGAAGAGGAGGGTATCATGACAGTGGTCATAATTAGGACAGTCACCTGCTAACTTGACATAAATATCAAGAAATGAAAAGTATTTGTACGTTAGCTCGGTGGCAAAGCACTTGCCTAGCAAGCACCAGCACCTAGGCTCCCAGCATGGGGTAGTAGGTCAAGCCATCTCCTTATGCTGGAGTACAATATTTTGCTGTTAAGGCACTAAATAAACTATTTAGGTTTCTTTCTATTATTGGTAAAGACCATGAGTAAAAGCAACTTGGGAAGGAAAGTGTCTATTTCAGCCTACAGTTACCTTGAGCTATATCCTATAACTTAATTAGTTTTTATTGTAACAATTTAATTTTTTTCTTTTTTTTTATTTCCAAGGAAATTTTTCCTGGAACTATGATTTTTTCTTTTTATTAATTTTTAATATTTTTTATTACATATTTTCCTCAATTACATTTCCAATGCTATCCCAAAAGTCCCCCATAGCGCCCCCCACTTCCCTACCCACCCATTCCCATTCTTTTGGCCCTGGCATTCCCCTATATTGGGGCATATAAAGTTTGCAAGTCCAATGGGCCTCTCTTTCCATTGATGGCCGACTAGGCCATCTTTCGATACATATGCAGCTAGAAACAAGAGCTCCGGGGTACTGGTTAGTTCATATTGTTGTTCCAACAATAGGGTTGCAGATCCCTTTAGCTCCTTGGGTACTTTCTCTAGCTTCTCCATTGGGAGCCCTGTGATACATCCAATAGCTGACTGTGAACATCCACTCCTGTGTTTGCTAGGCCCCTGCATAGTCTCACAAGAGACAGCTATATTTGGGTCCTTTCAGCAAAATCTTGCTAGTGTATGCAATGGTGTCCGCGTTTAGAAGCTGATTATGGGATGGATCCCTGGATACGGCAGTCTCTAGATGGTCCATCCTTTCATCACAGCTCCAAACTTTGTCTCTGTTACTCCTTCCATGGGTGTTTTGTTCCCAATTCTAAGAAGGGGCACAGTGTCCACATTTTGGTCTTCATTCTTCTTGAGTTTCATGCGTTTAGCAAATTGTATCTTATATCTTGGGTATCCTAAGTTTTGGGCTAATATCCACTTATCAGTGAATACATATTGTGTGAGTTCCTTTGTGATTGTGTTACTTCACTCAAGATGATGCCCTTCAGGTCCATCCATTTGGCTAGGAATTTCATAAATTCATTCTTTTTAATAGCTGAGTAGTACTCCATTGTGTAAATGTACCATAATTTCTGTATCCATTCCTCTGTTGAGGGACATCTGGGTTCTTTCCAGCTTCTGGCTATTATAAATAGGGCTTTAATTTTTTTTCTAATTTCCTGGATTCAACGGCCGTTGAGAAGCATACTATTTAATACTGTAGCATTGGGTATGTTTAACTTTTAACTGTCATTTTCTAAATTAATTTATAATCAATTCTACTGCAGTAAAAATAATTGGTAGTTTTTGAAATGGGTTAAGATCTGCTCTGGGCTCAGCAGTTCATTAATCTGGCAATAATCCACATATACTTGGAATAGTGTATACTCTAATTTTTCAGTGCAGTGTTAATCCCTCAGTTCTGTCATCTGGGTAGCTTTTTTATTTAATCATTTAAAATTTTGTTTTGTTTTTTACACATATAAAACACAAACAAGAAAGAGTGACTATAAAAAATTAAATTATCTTCTAGGCCTCGAAATGAATTCTAAGAACTGATTTTATTCCTTTCAGAATGAGCACATACCCACACACCACACCATGTCTCTTTCCTGCTGTAAAATGCTGATTCTCATTGTATCACCAAGTTGATACTGTATAGCTTACCTGATTTTCATCCTGTACCTCCATGCTATATTGGTCACTTGGTTGTACTTCTGTGACTTTCTCTCCAAGGAGGAAACCCAGACGAGTCATGAGTGTGTTTGCTGCCTCATCTACAGATGGAGGTGGGCCAAGTTCTTGTTCAACATCACCTGGAGCAGGAAGACAGCAAACATGAATCTTAAAAACAAAATAGTCTAGTTTATTACTGTTCTAATATTCAGCTTGTTTTTTTCTTTAGTTTTCACATTCAAAATTCAAAAGTATAACATCCCAGAATATCGGCTGATATTTTTAACTTCTGTATGGGGGCATGTATGCTCATGTGTGTAGAAGCCAGAGGTAAACCTCAGGTGTTTTTCCTCAGGAGCCTCTACCTTGTTTTTGAGATGGGGGTCTCTTTCTGGTGCTTGGAACTGCTGACTAGGCAGAGCTGGGCAGTTAGATCTACCTGTCTCCACCTCCCTGGTACTGGGATTACAATCAATCATGTATTGCCATGCTAGGTTTTTATGTGGGTCAGAGACTGAACTTGGGTTCTCCTGAGTACAGGACAAACATTTTAATAACTGTGTCATCTCCCCAGTTCTTGATTTTAATTTTCATACACAATCTACTGAGATTATTCTCAATTTATTTATAGGAAATACTTGAATTTAAATGTTTCTGTAACATGTTGAACAGAAAAAGGTTCTTGTTTTTTGTCCAGAAGCTTTCAGGCACAGCCTCACTCTAGGGATCTACATTTTAGCCATAACACATACTTTATTGTAGTTCCTTACATTGTTTTGCTTTTTAAACAGTTGTTTAAGTTCTACTTTTATATTCTAAAGTAATTTCAACCTTTGATGAAGTTTCAAGATAGTAAAAAGAACCTTTCCCCCCTTAACCATATGAAACTTGCAGGTTTCAGTTCATCCTCCAAGGCTATGCATTTCCTATAAGCACATTCTCTTGATAACTCACAGGACAGCACAGAAATCAGAAGCCTGACCCTTCACATAACTGTGACCGTAAACCCACGAAACCCACCCTTGAGTCCTGGCTTGATGGCAGGCTCTAGAGCAAGAGGAGCCACTCAAGGCTTACATAACTTACATATCAGTTCATTTTCAAAAATATGAAACAGTGCTTTAGTGTTAATAGTCATGATCTTGACTCTTACTAGGCATACAGTCTAGCTGAAGCATAATGTTTCTCCATTTGCCTTCTGGTTCAATCCAGGTTATGGATCTTTGGGCAGAAATATCAAAAAGGTACTGATGTGTGTTACTTGGATAACTTGGTTATACCAGTGTCTAGCCAGGTTTTCTATTTTAAAATTATACTGCCCCCTTTACATTTAATAAGTATTCTGATGGAAAGATTGAATTTATATAAAATGTTCCATTTCCTAGTATATTTTTGTAGTGAAAAAATTACAGAATTTCCTTTAGACTCTATTTAGGTGTTATAGTTTATTGTACACACACACACACACACACACACACACACACACACGTCAAATATATACATACACATACATACACTAGGTATGCCAATTGTTCCTGGTCTATTACTTCTCCAGGACCTGCTTCAGTGAACAGTTAGGTCATATTCACACATACAAATACCAACACACATACTTCTCAGTGAGTTCTCTAATTCTAAGATCCTAGGGTTAGTCCAAAATTTTTTCTCTTCCTACAATATTAAAAAAGTAAGCCTCTATTCTTAGTCTGTTGTCCCTACATGTAACACATTTGACTGCTACTGTGGTGACCCTGACACAAATGTTCTTCTATCCGTTGTCTTCCTACTCCAAGCTAAGGAGTCACCAAAATTGAGACAGAATTCATATACTGTAAATTTTACCTCACTGAATATATACTTCAGTGGCTTTCCTCACTACAACCTAATTTTAGAATACCTTTACCACTTCAAAAGAAAACGATGGCTCATTTCCCCCTGAAATTTAGTTCCTAAAAATTCTTGATCTCTGGCATTCATTTTACCCTCTTGCTTAAAGAATGTCACATTCTTTCCATATGATTAGCTTTTTGGCATTTCAATGGCTGCCAACTATAAAAACTGATCTTTTTCAAACTCTTCCACTGAGAGATGTTGAACAGAACTAGTGTTTCCCCCCTTAAACTACTCACTCTTTTTTTTTTTTTTGATTTTTAATATTTTTATTACATATTTTCCTCAATTACATTTCCAATGCTATCCCAAAAGTCCCCCATAGCGCCCCCCACTTCCCTACCCACCCATTCCCATTCTTTTGGCCCTGGCATTCCCCTATATTGGGGCATATAAAGTTTGCAAGTCCAATGGGCCTCTCTTTCCATTGATGGCCGACTAGGCCATCTTTCGATACATATGCAGCTAGAGACAAGAGCTCCGGGGTTCTGGTTAGTACATCATGTTGTTCCAACAATAGGGTTGCAGATCCCTTTAGCTCCTTGGGTACTTTCTCTAGCTTCTCCATTGGGAGCCCTGTGATACATCCAATAGCTGACTGTGAACATCCACTCCTGTGTTTGCTAGGCCCCGGCATCGTCTCACAAGAGACAGCTATATTTGGGTCCTTTCAGCAAAATCTTGCTAGTGTATGCAATGGTGTCCGCGTTTAGAAGCTGATTATGGGATGGATCCCTGGATACGGCAGTCTCTAAATGGTCCATCCTTTCATCACAGCTACGAACTTTGTCTCTGTAACTCCTTCCCTGGGTGTTTTGTTCCCAATTCTAAGAAGGTGCACAGTGTCCACACTTTGGTCTTCATTCTTCTTGAGTTTCATGCGTTTATCAAATTATATCTTATATCTTGGGTATCCTAAGTTTTGGGCTAATATCCACTTATCAATGAATACATATTGTGTGAGTTCTTTTGTGATTGTGTTACTTCACTCAAGATGATGCCCTCCAGGTCCATCCATTTGGCTAGGAATTTCAAACTACTCACTCTTAAGATATTTTTTACATTATTAAAAAATGAGCCAGGGAATTCACAATGATCCTCCTTAACTGAGATTTAGAAAACCTTTAATGAGATGTTTACATAAATCAGTTTTTCAAGTTTTAAGTCCAGGTACACTTAATCCTATTTTGTAAGAAGTCATACTCACACAGATATTATACACTATTTTAGAATGCATTTTATATCTTTTTAACATAGCAATCATTAACTACAGTGTCACATGGTTTGTCACCAAGACACAAAAGCTTTCTACAATTTATAATACTCAATATTACACATTTAAACACTTCAAATGCTAAGAAAAGAAAGACTTGGAGTTTTACCATTCAGTTCCCATTTACCATGGCTTCCATTCTAAGGTCACCAGCTGGATCATCAGACCAGGGCTGCATGTGTATTTTTGAATACTAGTACTAAACACAAAGTCCCATCTGTGGAAAACTACATAGAACACCACTGAACGTATGCCAGACACTCTATTTTCCTTTCATTGGGCACCATAAATAAATCTCCTTGCAACAGAAAAAAATAATAGGTAGAATTATTCTTATACTATAAATATGTGTTTATGTAGTATTATACTTGCCAAATGACTGAAAGTTTGTTGTTTCCCAATTTTCTATCATAAATTCTAGATCTCTAGATATTTAAGAGCCCCATTTCATTTTCTCCTAAAAAGTTGTAATTAGCAAATACCAAACATTTTGTATAGATAAATTTTAACGCTAAATTTAACAGAATTTATAAAACATGTAAGAGATGTGGAAACTTAAGGATCACTATATGACCTGTTTATTTGCTACACTTAGAATACCATATTTGAATATCAATACAAGTTGATATTCAAAATGCTTTACAAATCTTAACTTATTTAATCATTAAAACTTATTTTTAAGCAGTATAAATTGGACCTGACCTCATATCTTCCTCCTGCCTTAGCCCCCTAGATAAACTGACATGTGATTTCATGAAGGATGACACTTTCTTGATAGTTGCATTCTTGCCTTATCTTCCTCTTCTCCTAGTTCTTGTCAATAAAAACTGCTATAATCTGAAAATAGAACAGATTGTTTCTCTCATTATGGGTGTAAGAAGCTCTGTTTTGCTGTGTTTTGTGACAGGGACTTATAAAGCCCAGGTTGACCTTGAAGTCATGATCCTCCTGCCTCAGCCTCCTGAGTGCTGGGACTACTGCCGTGTATGCCCACACTCAGCTTACCTTACTTTATCTTGATAAGTTTATGAAGTAGGTATTTTTATTATTTCATTTTACAAAAGACAAGACTGAGGCATATGGAGTAAATTCAGGCTTCCAATTACCATGATTTAGTGCCTCACTGGAAGGAAATGGTCTAACTCATGAATATTGAAATGTGAAATATTGAGAGTATACTTGATAAAAGGGTATTTGCCAACCATGACCAAGACCTTGTGTTTGATCGCCAGCATTGTAAGACAAGTAACTTAGTAGCAGGCATATTATACTATTTCAATCTCAGCAACTATAACAACACATGGTGTAACTGCTAAGACAAGCAATGGAAGTGCCTCAAGAGGCAGATTTCTACAATCCTTTTTACATTCATATTTTTGGTACTTTAAAGTACTAATGCAGAAAGAAGATAAACAATTTACCCATGAATGTTTATACCAGTATTACTTACAATAGTAATCAAGTGTAATCAATCAAAATAGCCATCAACTAGTTAATGGGTAAATAAAATATGGTGTACCCATAATGGGATATTACTTAGCCATGAAAAAGAACTAGTAGGGCAATGAATAAAGTACCCCAAAATTAATCAAACTTGAAAATTCTGTGCTAAGTTAGTCAAATATAAAAGACCACACAGCACGTGATTTTGTGTGACATGAAATGTCTAAGTGAGGCAAATGCATAGCTACAAAGAACAGATCAGTTGCTCCATTGGGCTGTGGTGAGGAAAGATTATGAATAAGTATAGAATTGCAGGGAGCTAAAATCTGATAAATGAGCTAAATGCATGTACAACCCTGTAAATATACTTTAAAAAATCAGAGTTGTATATTTTACAAGGGCAAATTACATAAGTAAATTACATCCTGATAAGCTACCTATCATAAATATGGACAAATAAGATGCATATATCCATCACCAATCTTCCCCCAATGATACCATCTTAGCTATAGTGAGTCACTGAAACTCAGAAAACAACACTGGCAGAACACAGTTAACTAGATAATCACTTACTTGCCAGGTTTGTGTGCTATATTTGTTACTGTTGGATGTTTTAAAAATGCTTCCTGTAAAATTGTGATTTTTTTTTCTTGTATAGATTCACATATTGACATCACACCAAGATAAAGTCCTGTTCTCTTACCACAAAGACAATGTAGGAAAATACTTAATAATTTAAAAACACTATTTTTACTTAGAATTTCTGATGTCCAGCACTGGGTTAGGTATTAGAAATACACTTATGAAATATGGGCACAGTTCCTATAACCAAGAAATTCACTTTCATGGGAGAAATAAAATATAATTTAATTAAATCACAGCAAATTAAATTCTGTGATAAATATAACACAGGCCAAAAAAAAAAAATCAGCTGCATAAAAATCTAGTAACAATCCCAGAAGACATTTTATGAGCTTTACTTTTGAAAATACCAATTCTCTACTTAGCAGGTTTACAGCACCTACAGTAAGTACCTTCTGCTTCAAGTGGCCAATACCCAGGAAGAAAATAAGGATTACTGTCACAAAAGCAAATACCTAATAAAAATGATTTAATTCTCTAATCTGTATTTCTATCATGGTGTCTGCATACAAATATTAAACATTATGTCCCTAGTTTCTTCCTATTTCTCTTAGCATTTTCACTGCTAGGTTATTTACATAATCCACTCATTACAAACTATGATTTCTCATCTATTTAAATATGACAGCTTGTTGTGCTAATATTAAATGAATTTATGTGTTCTAACAGAGGTAGAAAAAAGTGATTATCTTGTCCCAAGCACCAAAGCAAAATTGATTATATTTCCATTTCTTATATCTTTTTTTAGCAGGTTGCAAATGTACACACATTTATTTCTTGCATATACATGTAATAAGTTAGTGTATATATATATTAGTAAATGCAATCTATTTATTAAGTTATTTATTTACTTTACATCCTGATCACAGATTCCCTTCCTTTCTCTCCTCCCAGTCCCTCCCTCTCTTCTCCCCTCCCTCCCAGCCCCTCCCTCTCTTCTCCCCTCCCCCTATCCATCCTTCTATTCTTCTCAGAAGAGGGGAGGCCTCCCATCTCAATGAGTCTTGGCATATCAAGTTGCAGTAAGACTGGGTGCATCTTCTTCATTGAGGATAGATGAGGTGGCCCAGTTAGTGGAGAGGAATCCATGTAGTCAGAGACAGCCCCTGCTCCCCTTTTAGGAGTCCCAATGAAGACCCAGCGGCACACCTTAAACATGTGCAGAGGACCTAGGTCTGATCCATGCATGCTCTCTGGTTGGCAGTTCAGTCTCTATGAGTCCCTATGGGCCCAGGTTAGTTGATTTTGTAGGTTTTCTTGTAGTGTCCTTTAACCTCCTGGCTCCTTCCCATTTCTTAGTTCTCAAATGATTACCTGAAGTTTTCTTTTTCAGAATACTAGAAGTGAGTGACTCCCAGCAAGTGTTGAAAAGGTGCAGAGCTTTTCTTGTGTTCTTGTAAAAATAGCTCCTGATTACATGAAGCACTGCTCACCAGGGATCAAGAATGAAAGCCACGGCCTCCAGTGCCTCCTCAATTACAGAACAGATGGTATTAAGGCACCCCCCATGTTCAGTTTCCTTGGCCATAATTAAAGATGAGGCAGAAGAATGAACAGAGTAAGAGGGAAAATGCTAACAACTGTTAGAACTAAGGCTTCATTAATGGAGATAGATCTAAACTTAAACTTTTCTACAAGAGCTTCTTGGGCTTGGGCACATGACTTTGCTTAGACAATGGGGTAATTATGAACTTGTGCCGTGTAGCTGAACTCTTCTTGTGTTCTTGAAATTCACCAAGAAAACAAGTGGTTTCTCTGACTGATGCATTCCAACCTCAGTCTCAACATAGATCTAGATGTCAATCCAAACAAAACCCTACAGCTATCTAGCCAACTCCCATCCCAGACAAAAGCCATTTGACCAACACCTTAGGAGTTAGATTATGTATGACAACTACTTCGAAATATAAATATAAACAAAACAAAAATCTTTTTTTCTGGTCTCTGATTACTAAAAATCTTTCAGTAAAAGCCTGATGTACAAATTTCAGAAAATGCACAAGTGTGTCAAGGTAATGACAAGCCTCAATAGAAAAGTACTAATATTCCACTGTTTACTGTCTTGGAGCTTAGCATGTAGTGTCAGCTATTTGTGTGAGTTACACTAAGAATCTAAGAACCTTGCAATATGAAAGAAAAAGATCTATTTTGATATCAATTTTACAAATAACTTGTTTTTGAGGCACATCTCAGTATGTAAGCCAGGCTAACCCCGAATACACAGACAATATGACCCAGACGAGTTTCCAGCTTGTAATACTCTTGCCTCTGCCTCCTGAGGGCTGGAATTATAGCAGTATGCTCAGACTTTTAAAAATATTTATTTATTGACTGATTGATTGTGGGTATATGTGAACATTAGAATACTACATCGCTAGCAGGTGGAAGAGTCTAAAATTAAACCCAGATCAGAGTTGGGGACCTAGCTCAGCATAGCCCTTGTTTTAATTCTCAGTACCTGTGTCCCCTGCCAAAGAGAAAAACATATTAAATCCAGGTCTAACTCTAAAACCTAAGTTTTTACTCACTAATACATGTGGCCCAAGAACAGGCCATTAAAGTGCCATGCAATCCTCAGCCAGATTTAAGATCTGCTAGTTTTAGCACCATCTCACCAATTATACCATCCTGAAAAATCTCATCTTCCTTGTGGGCTAGCAATATTATAGTTTGGTGTTTTCTCCTAGATATTTTTCTATATAGTCTTATATTTATATAAATATATAATTTAAAAAAATTACAGAAATGTCATGTTATAGATAATGTTGCTATGAAATGAAACTAAGACACAGATAAATTACTCAACGTATTCTTGAGCCTATGACTAGTGAGGGAGAAATTAGAATTAAAATACTCTGCCAGGTGGTGGTGGTGCACACACGCCTTTAATCCCAGCACTTGGGAGGCAGAGGCAGGCGGATTTCTGAGTTTGAGGCTAGCCTGGTCTACAGAGTGAGTTCCAGGACAGCCAGGGCTACACAGAGAAACCCTGTCTTGAAAAACCAAAACCAAAACCAAAAACAAAAACAAAAACAAAAAACCTCTGACACTTGTTTTACTAAAAATGACTGTAACTTGTTTGTCTCCCAAACCTTAAATATATTTCTGATTATTTCGAAAATACTCAAAAGTTGTATCCACATTTCAGAGTTATCACTATAATATATTAATTAACATTTCAGTGCATTCAGTGTGACCCAAAAGCATTCTGGTAAATGCTTTGTGCATACTGATCTGTTTTACAACTATTATCTCTATTTTTTTGTGGTTCACTTGCTTATTTTTTATTGGTTATTTTATTTACATTTTAAATGTTATCCCCTCCACAAATCCCCTCTCCCCATCCCTTGGCTCAATGAGGGTGCTCCCAATCCACCCACCCACTCTCACCTCAGCACCCTAGCATTCCCTTACGCTGGGTCATCAAGCCTCCACAGAACCAAGGGGATCCCCTCCCACTGATGCTAGATAAGGTCATCCTCTGCCAGATATTCAGCTGGAGTCATGGGCCCCTTGCATGTGGTTGATGGTTTAGTTCCTGGGAGCTTTATTCTGGGGTTAGCGACTAGAAAGTTCCAGATGCAAGGGACTCAAGAGGTTCCCAGGACCCAACAGAGAGAAAGAACATTAGCCGAAATACCCAACAAAGGCAAGATACAACCCATAGAGCTCATATACAGTAGATAGGCACAGCCCTCAGCTGAGGGATGGGGCCACCCACTTACCTCACCTACCTCAAAAATAATAGTCCAGAATTCCTCCTGTCAAAAGGAAATCCAGGGACAAAGAGTGGAACGGAGTCTAAAGGACAGGCCATCCAGAGACTGCCCCACCTAGGGATCATCCCATCTGCAGACACCAAACCCAGACACTATTACTGATGCTAATAAGAGCTTGCTGACAGGAGCCTGGTATAGCTGTCCCTTGAGAGGCTCTGCCAGAGCTTGACCAATACAGATGTTGATGCATGCAGCCAAACATTAGCCTGAGCATGGGGACTCCAATGGAGGAGTTAGGGGAAGGACTAAAGGAGCTGAAGGGGTTTGCAACCCATAGGAAGAACAACAATACCAACCAGACCTCCATTTTTATAGATGAGAAAAACTCAGGCTTAGAGAAAGGTTAAGTGACTTGCTCAAAAACTAGAGATAAACCATAAACAGAGTAGCAATAAAGTCTATTTTCTTACTTGGAGAACTGTTCTATTGAAATGATTGACATAAGTTGGTTACCCCATTTCAGAAAAATAAATTACAACTCTGTCACATATTAAAATAAAAATTTCAAGCCAGGAGCGAGTGGTACATGCCTTTGATCCCAGCACTTTGGAGGCAGAGGCTGGCAGATCTGAGTCCAAGGCCAGTCTGATCTACAAGTGAGTTCTAGAACAGCCAGGGTTACTCATAGAATACTATTCAGCTATTAAAAACAAAGGCCTCATGAATTTTTCAGGCAAATGGACAGGACTTGAATATCATCCTGAGCGAGGTAACCTAGTCCCAAAAGGACATGTATGGTATGTACTCACTTATAGGTGGATATTAGCCATAAAATACAGGATACCCATGTTACACTCCACAGAATCAAAAAAGCTGAACAAGAAGGAAGGCCCAAGTGTGGATGCTTGAATATCACTTAGAAGGGGGAAATAAAACATACATAAGAGGCAGATGGAGGGAGGGAGCTGAATGGGAGAGGGAATGGGGATGGGAATGAAGGGAGTTCAGGATCAGATGTGTGCAGGGACAGAGAAGATGGACAGATGGTCATGAGAATGAATGAAGATCTGCATCTGATGGGGGGTGGGATGGTGGTGGTGGTGAGCATCTCCAGGACATGATGCAGACCTGGGATAAGGGAGGCACCCAAGAATCAATGGGAGTGACCTTAGATGTGATTCACAGTACTGGGGATATGGAACCTGAAGAGGCCACCTCCTGTACCAGGCAGGAACCCAATGGAGCGATAGGGATACCAACCTACCCACAAAACTTTTGACCCAAAATTTATCCTATCTACAAGAAATGCAAGAACGGGGATGAAACAGAGACTGAGGTAATGGCCAGCCAATAACCGGCCCAACTTGAGATCCATACCGTGGGTAAGCACCAATCCCTCTGAGAAGATCTACCCAGCAGCTGATTCAGACAGATGCAGACACCCACAGCCAAACAGTGGATAGTCTTGGGTACTCTTTTTTTTTTTTTTTTTCCGAGACAAGGTTTCTCTGTATAGCCCTGGCTGTCCTGGAACTCACTTTGTAGACCAGGCTGGCCTTGAACTCAGAAATCCACCTGCCTCTGCATTTTTCTTTTCTTGTACTTGGGTACTCTTATGGAAGAGTAGGGGGAAGAGTTGCAGGCCCCCAAGGGGATAAGAACTCTACAGGAAGACCAAGAGTAAACTGACCTAGACCCTTTGGGCTCTCAGAGACTGCACCACCAACCAAAGAGCATACGTGAGCTTGACCTACGCCTCCTCACGTATATGTAGCAGATGTACAGCTTGGCCTTCATGTGGGTCCTGAACAACTAGAGCAGAGCTATTAAAAACAACCTGATTGATGTCTGTCCATGGCATACATTCTAGCTAGGTTGCCATATCTGGCCTCACTGAGAGAGGATGCACCTAGCCTCCCAGAGACTTGAAGTGCCAGGGTGAGAGGATACTCAAGGGGAATCTCATCTTCTCAGAGGATAATAGGGGATGGGGGAAGGATTATGGGAGGGGTTGACTAGACTGGGAAGGGGCAGTGAGCAGGATGTAAAGTGAATGAATGAATGAATGAATGAAACAAAACTAAAAAAATTTTGATTTCTTAATGTATGAATAATACAGTATGCTTACAGGATGCATATGATAACTGGGTTAGAGGGCAATGTGTTTCTAGACTATATGCTGTCTACTTCAAGAACTAAGCAACAAATCCTACTATGGACACTATACAAATCACTCACACTCTCTAGGTTTTAGTTTGCCTACTATGAAACAATTATCTAACACAGTTCTCTGAGCATTCCTGAATGCTATAAACTATGTCCATGGCTGCAAAGGTAGAACCAAAGCATATTATTTACTTACATATTTCTATATTTTGTGCATGACACATTTAATTTGAGAAATTGTAAAACCTAGATACTCAACACTCTAGGGCTATATAGATTGAAGCATTCAATTTATTAGACAGGTATTCTGGATCAACAGTTACATCATAAAGTAACTACTTTAGACCTTAGACTATAGACTAAACATTGATGACTTAGTCTGGCTGGATTCAAAGTTTCCTTTCACATACAGAACAATACAGAAAATACACAAGGATGGAGATGTCAGGAACAGATGGAAAAAAAGTATGTATGTCCTTATTTCAGACACAAAGCATCTATTCCCCTGGCTTAAAATGTATAGACACACTGCCAATTATTCCAAAGAGGTCAAGAGTAATACAATATACCCCACAGACTTTCAGCACTGTTTACTGTACCATTTGTAAGCAGTCTACAATAGACTTTACACCAACTGGTTCTTAAAGTATGACACATCTACCAACAGCTTCGACATTGATTTGTTAAGAATTTGCTAAGAAATGCAAACATTCAATCTACCCCAGACCCACTGAATCAGAAATTATAGGGGTGGGCCCAAGCAGTCTGCATTTGGGCAAGGTCTGATCATTCTGAAACCTGTCAGGATATAAGAAAAAGTGTTCTAACCTTAAGTTTCCATGAGACACAGTTCCCTAAATTTGCAGTTGACAGGTAAAACAGTTAGACAAGAACATCAGTCTTAACTGTATTAAAATACAAATATAAAAGAGCATGTATTCCTTGTTCTGTTAGCAGATAATACATTAAAAATTACAAAACCCATAAATAGGTTTGTTATTTGTTTTGTAGAAGTAGAAAAAAAAATCCCTTTATCTTCAAAAGTTCTGTTAACTGAGCCTATGAAATAGGCCAACAGTAAATATGCCAATGAAAGAAAAGGTAGGAAATGTACTACACGCACACACGCACACTAGGAACAAAGCCAAGTGCCAAGTACCTGTGACACTCCTATGCTTGCCCTCTCACAGAGAGAGGAGAAATGATGCTTTGGCCATTTAGGATTGTAAATGATATATATATATATATATATATATATATATATATATATATATATATATTTAAAGATAAATATTCTTGTGGTAGAATAAATAGAGTCCCGTGACAGAGTCTGTCTCGGCACGGGATCAACCTTTATTGTCCTTTCCTGTGACACAGTCATTTTTCCTGGTTGGTGAGGTTCCCTGGAAGAGGACTACTAAAAACTGAGTTCCTGTTGTCGGACAATCTATCTTTAGGCAGACAATGTAACTTCAGAGAACGCTTGTCCCCATGCTACTTCAGGGGAGAAAGACAGGGGAAGGCAGAAGGGCAGAAGGGCAGAGAGATCTCAGATCTGAGGCTGCCTCTGAAACCTTCTAATCGATGGAGTGGGATGACAAAGCATTGGACTCTGGGGCAGCCTTCTGTTTGTTTATATGTACTGCACTCTTTAATTCATTTTGTTTATTGCTTATTTTTGATACTACCTAGAGATAATACTATCTTCAATCCCAGGTTACACTCTTATCTTAATAGAAACTTATTTTAGGAAATCTAAAAACATTATTATAAAACAACAATTCAGTACAACGCGTCTATGCTATAAATCTGTTTCAGATTATAAAGTGAAGCCTAGGAAGCACAGTAGGAAACATTCTGGCACTGTGTTTTGATTCTTCCTGGTGTTCTAAAAACCTTAGCTCAAGTTTGGTTATACTAACAAAGAATCCATACTTGTGGAAAATATGCATAAATAATCACATTACTAAGACTGCCCAGAGCGATTTAGCACAGACATTCCCAAGTCACAACTACTTTGCTTCATAACCAGAACAACAGCTACATTAGATCAGTGATATAATTAATATGGTGTTAAAGAGATTAGGCTCCTGACAGTCATTCTGACTTGTGAATCTAGAAAAGAAAAAGTCTCATTCAGGCTGGAAGCACAGTTCAGTGTAGGAGGGTTTGCTTAACTTCTATGCATCCCTCTGTTAGAGCCCAGATTTAAAGGAATAGAGCAAAAAGGAGGAGGAAAGGAGGGTAAAAAGGAGATAAGGAAAGGGGAAGAAAAGAGAGGTACTAGGTGGTAAGAGGAGGCAGTTAGGAAAATAAGTAAAAGATTCAGCATTTATTTTATAACACTAATTTACAAATGAATGCAAAGTACAATACTGCATTTGCTGTGACAGAATGAAGAACTTATGCAATGCTACCAGAAGAACTTTTGTTGCTTTGGGAAAAAGAGAAGCCCATATTTAATATAAACTACTACTGACTTAAGAAAGATAAGTCTGAGAATAAAACCCTCAAGGTCTTTTAATACTCAAAATGGATTCATAAAGTCAATTATATCTTATTTATCAGGATGTGGCTCAAGTTTTTCTGTACTGTTTTGTGTTACATAAGTGTGTCCTATCTGGCTGCAGAGATAAAACCCTGACATTTCAGATCTGAAAAATGATAAATTTTCAGAAGTAGGAATTTAGAAGTAGGAATCACTGTGTCCTGTTCACTCCAAGTAAAATATATAGTATTGTTATTTTCCCTCAGTGGTTTAATATCATTTTTAATGAGCAAGAATAAACAAAAGACCTAAAACCAAGTATCTCAAGGTTCTTTGCTACCGTTCTGAACTGTCCTTTCAACTGGAGCTACAATGTTTCTGACACAATTCTATGGACTCACTCTAGAGAAGAGGGTAAAGGTTGCTGCCAGGCAACTCACTGAAGTATGAAAGAATCTGAGCACTAATAATGAGCCTGTCTGTTTGGCTCCCACACAAGAAGGATTTAGTGAAGTCCACATGTGTTTACAGGCCATTCACAAGAAGAGGGTATCTGTAAAAGTGAGTGTTCAAGAGGAATCAAGCTCAGTATCTAATTCAACTTTAATATTTCTAATATCTAAAGCATTTTTTGCAACTATCCAGAATTCCAACAACAATTAGGCACAAGTCATACTCAAAAGGTCCAGTACTGAATGAGCATTCTTACACATATCTTTGATGCTCCTGTCCACACAGGGCCACTATCACATGTCTTTAATTACTTCAAATCACAAAAATAATCCTGAAAACCTCATCTGCCAAAATTACTTTGAAATTTATCTTTGAAACTGTTTGCAATACTCTCATCAGTAGATAAAACAACATGTACTTTATAAAACCTATGCTCTTTTAGGAGAAAAGATATTAAGATGCAAGAATTAACGTGTTTTTATGAGTACTATACATGCAAGGCTGCTCTGCCGGGTGGGCCTGCTGCAATCCTCCCCTTTTCAAAGCAGACGCTGCATGCATGCTTACCAGGGCAGTATGCATCCACATCCAGTTTCTGAGCTGAAGTGAGGGTTGGGGAGCCAAGCTCGGACTCTGGAATTCGTGGGCTCTCAACAAACTTTGCCTTCCTCAGAGGGGCTAAGGACAAAAAGAGAGAGAGAAAGAAGGAAAAGGAGAGGAAAGCAGAAGAGGGGTGAGAAAAAGGAAAGAGGAACAGAGGGAAAGAGAAGGGGAAAGGGAAAGAGAGAAACACAGAGGGGTCATGAGTAAGGGGAACAGCAGGCAACAGATGGAAGCACTTACATGAACGACACACTCTGTCAGACTCAGATCAGGTTACCCTATTTTTTGTGCCAGAAAAAAAAATTAACTGCATTCCTCATACAGGAGATGGGTCTTGCTTAAAAGTCATTGAAAATGGGAAAAGCTAAAATCTAATATCCAAGACTTTGAGCATAAATGGTAATTGTCTACCACCTCTGGTTACTTCCTCTCTTTATTAAGAGAGGACTTTCTTGTCTTGGCTTTCTGTGCCTTCAAATACAAGTACTAACTAATCAAAGTACTGAAAGAAGTTTTAAGGTTTAATTACAACAGCTGTAATGAAGTTTCCTTTATCCAGAAAAAAATTACTCATGATAAGTACTGAAAGTATGATTAACTATTGATGTAGTTTAATAAGGAAATCAATCATTTTGCTGTTCAGCCACTAGAGTAAGAAGTCAACAATGCTAGGATACTAAAATACAAAGTAGGCCATGACAAGTTAACACAAATGCTAAAAAGATATGTCTTAGTTACAAACTTAATCATGAAACCTAGACAATAGTAACACTCCATACCATAAAATTATTCAATATTATATTAGTATATTCATAAACTTGATATTTGTACTTAATAAAAGGTCATATTCAAAATAGGTATCTTGTATATAACTCGTACTCTCCCTGAAAATCCTAAATGCTTAGATTTTAGGTTGTGCACCACTCTGCCGAACTGCGCATATAAACGAGCTGTGTGGGGTTAAGGTGCATTATTGACTTACATTAAAATATTCGGTTAAGCATCTTTCAAAAAAAAGCCTAGTTAAATATCTTAAAAGTTAAATTAGATTAATTACTTTGACATTTTTCAAACTGAATTATAATAAACTCTAGGGCAGTCTGGTTCTCATGACTGCAGAATAAACTCTTTTCATTGCTGAGCCATCTCTTCAGCCCTGATGATTTAATTGCTCAAAATCTTCAGTCCTTCTCTAGGCTGGTAATAAACCACAGTCCTGGTTTTGGAATAATGACCACACCTGCTGAGTTCTGACAAAGACAGCACTGGTCCCTGATCAAGGGACTTTCTTCATATGAATAAAATTTTCAAAAATATTTTTATGATACAGTTTTTGAGTAATGAACAGGAACCAGCAAAAGGGCAGAGATGTATGAAAGAAATCGAGGACAGCAGTAGGAGAACTTGAGGGAAGACTGAAGCATGTTTGAGCATTATGAGATGGAGTCAAGGGTCCTGGAGAATACAGAAAATGTCAATACCTGAACACTACAAAGACAATGTGGACACTGGAACAAACCAGAATTTGCATTAATTATGGAAGAGAAGAAAAGGCTATTTCTAAAATATATATAGTATTCCAGCAAGCAGAGTTATCACTATCAATGCTATTCTGACTTGTTTTCCTTTTCAGGGAATTGAGGCTAGCATTAAAGCTCACAATGGATATTTCATCTGTTTTTCTTTGTACCTTCACTCAGTAGATATTTAATTAATTCTACTATCTACCTTGTCACTAGTTCATTTAAGTAATAATGGGGTTAAATGACTTGTTTGAGTCAGGGTCTTATTCTTTAGTCCTAGCAGGCCTAGAACCTGCCACGCAGATTAGGATGACTTCAGATTTGCAGTAATCCTCCTGCTCTGGGATGGCAGGGATGTGCTGCTGTATCTGGCTAAATTATTTTGTAAAATAATAATGATGATCACATCCAAGTAATTAATAGCTACACTCTAATGAGAGCAATGCTTGGACTGGATAAGTAAACATAAACTGAGACTCTGATAGCGGATGCTGGGGATGTGGAGGAAGAGGAACACTCCTCCATTGTTGGTGGTATTGCAAGCTTGTACAACCACTCTGGAAACCAGTCTGGCGGTTCCTCAGAAAATTGGAGATAGTACTACCAGAAGACCCAGCAATACCTCTCCTGGGCATATACCCAGAAGATGGTCCAACTTGTAATAAGGACACATCCTCCACTATGTTCATAGCAGCCTTACTTATAATAGCCAGAAGCTGGAAAGAACCCAGATGTCCCTCAACAGAGGAATGGATACAGAAAATGTGCTACATTTATACAATGGAGTACTACTCAGCTATTAAAAGCAATGAATTTATAAAATTCTTAGGCAAATGGATGGATCTGGAGGATATCCTGAGTGATGTAACCCAATCACAAAAGAACTCACATGATATGCACTCACTGATAGGTGGATATTAGCCAGAAACTTACAATACCCAAGATACAATTTGCAAAACACATAAAATTCAAGAAGAAGGAAGACCAAAGTGTGGATACTTCTATCCTTCTTAGAATGGGGAACAAAATACTCATGGAAGAAGTTATAGGGACAAAGTTCAGAGCAGAGCCTGAAGGAACGACCATCCAGAGATTGCCCGACTGGGGGATCTATCCCATAAACAACCACCAAACCCAGACACTACTGCAGATGCCAACAAGAGCTTGCTGACAGGAGCCTGATATAGCTGTCTTCTGTGAGGCTCTGCCAGTGCCTGGAAAATACAGAAGTGGATGCTCACAGTCATCCATTGGACAGAGCACAAGGTCCCCAATGAAGGAGCCAGAGAAAGTACCCAGGGAGCTGAAGGGGTCTGAAGCCCCATAGGAGGAACATCAATATGAACTAACCAGTACCCCCAGAGCTCCTTAAAACTATACCACCAATCAAAGAAAACATATGGTGGAACTTGTGGCTCTAACTATATATGAAGCAGAGGATGGCCTCGTCGGTCATCAATGGGAGAAGAGGCCCTTGGTTCTGTGAAGGCTCTATGCCCCAGTATAGGGGAATGCCAGAACCAGGAATAGTAGTGGGTGGGTTGGCAAGCAGGGGGAGAGGGCAGGGCATAGGGGATTTTCAGAGGGAAAATTAGGAAAGGGGATAACATTTGAAATGTGAAAAAAGAAAATATCTTTAAAAAAAAAAGTTAACCAAAACTCAAACCAAGAACTCCGTTGTGACAGAAGCAATGACTGTTGCTCTGAGAAGTATTTTAATTGACACTGGAAACTTGATTTTCTTCTTTCTTTCTTTCTTTCTTTCTTTCTTTCTTTCTTTCTTTCTTTCTTTCTTTCTTTCTTTCCTTTTTTTAAGACAGGGTTTCTCTGTATAGCCCTGGCTGTCCTGGAACTCACTTTGTAGACCAGGCTGGCCTTGAACTCAGAAATCCGCCTACCTCTGCCTCCTGAGTGCTGGGATTAAAGGCGTGCGCCACCACTGACCTGCTTGGAAACTTGATTCTTATGCTATTAAAAAAAATCTAATTTTGAAGGTTTAAGCTGAAGAAAGTGCTTATGGATTTAAGGGGCATAATCATTTCAAAGATCTAGGTCTTATTTCTAGAACTTACTAGTAACAAACATGTTATTTACAAAGCCTTGCTTTTTTTCAGTCAGAATTGTTGTCTCAACAAATTTTAATCATGAAAAATATTCAATACGGTGCTTAGATATGATGACAGCTCACAATATAATTTACTGATACATGGAACAGTGAATGCTTCAAATATGGAAAATTTCAGCATGTAGAGGAAGAATAACATACTAGAGGAACAGTGAAGAGACAGACCCAGAAGGAATTTCATCCTCTGCTTTTCCTAGTGCTAAAATCCCTGTGCACAGGCTGCCCCTCAGTTATTCTGCATTTCCAACAGTACCTACATCCTGGATGAGTTGTCATGATTACATTAGTTGGATGAGGATAAGGTGAGAACAACATACCTTTAAGACATTTTCAGAAAACTAAGGAAGAAGTTGGGACAGTAACAACTAACCAAGAAAAACAGTACATGTGGCTAAATGACAATGCATAGGAAATGGATGTCAGCACCACATTCTGCAATTAAAAGTCTTGCCAAGTAATATGGTTGTCTATTCCTTTGTAACATTTTGTGAATCAAACCTAGAGAACACTGTTACTACTGAGTTACAGCCCTGGACTCTGAAGTTTAAAAACTATTGTTTTCCACCATTACACCTACTGATGACACTTTCCTTACAGAAATGTATCAGGCATGGTAGTACATACCTAAAATCCCAGCAACTGGAAGACAGAAGCAAGAAGATAAGGAATTTTAGGCTACACAGTGGATCTGAGGATTAGGGCTTTATGAAGCTCTGTTTCAAATATGAAAATAAAAGAATATTTCAGTGGTAGAAAAATGCTTAAGCTGTAAATTTTGTTTCAGGAAGATCAGGAGAAGTGTGTGGAACAATGGTAGGGTACTTCCCTAATAAACAAGAAGCCATGGGTCTTAGGTATTTTTATTTCAAATATTATTTCATTCATAATATTGCTCCCTAATATTATGGTACTCATTTTGAATTATGAAATTTTTTTTAAGTAGCCCAGGAAGGATGTGAATCTCATGGAAGTATGCAGCATGACAAGTCAACATACAAATGAAATGTCAGCAGGAAGGAATTCACTCTGTTTGGGATTTACATATAGTTTCTCTCTTAGTGATAGGAAACTTCTTTTAGAGCCCAATTCTTTAGGATCTATCTATCTATCCATCTATCCATCTATCTACCTAACTATTTATTTATGTGAGTACATTGTAGCTGTACAGATGATTGTGAGCCTTCATGTGGTTGTTGGGAGTTGAAA
Organism: Mus caroli; assembly: GCF_978045245.1. Classification (NCBI taxonomy): domain Eukaryota; kingdom Metazoa; phylum Chordata; class Mammalia; order Rodentia; family Muridae; genus Mus; species Mus caroli. The sequence continues at coordinate 16,384,422 of NW_028227268.1, forward strand.
TTTCAGAACCTCTGCTCACTCTGGTCTACCCTGCTCTCTCCGGTTGGTCCCACTCGCTCCGGTCAACTCGACTTGCTCAGTCTCTGCTCACTCTGGCCCAAAGATTTATAAATAAGTACACTGTAGCTGACTGCAGACGTATCAGAAGAAGGCGTCAGATCTCATTACAGGTGGTTGTGAGCCACCATGTGGTTGCTGGGATTTGAACTCAGGATCTTTGGAAGAGCAGTCAGTGTTCGTACCGCTGAGCCATTTTGCCACCCCTAGAGCCTAATTCTAATTGCAGATACTGAGCTGCTTTCAAAAAAGCTAGGCAACAACAATACTTGACAACTAAGACTTAGATAACTACTTTATAAATTTATCTACATTTACCTAAATCCACTCTACCTTCATAAAACTTTCTTATGAAGAACACTCTTAGCCCTAGTTTGAAAATGGGAAGTCAGAATCACGAGACTTCTTATGAAGGACTACAGTAATCACCTGGTAGAATCTACAGGTATTTTCATTTCAAATATTATTCATTCATAACATTGCTCCCCATATATTATGGGACTCACTTTGAATTATGAAAAAATTTTAATTAGTCTAGAAAGGATGTGAGTCTCATAGAAATATACAGCATGGCAGACATCACTGATGCTTACCAACATCCAGTCTCCATTCAGTCCTAAGCACAAGAGCAATTAGGACTTTCAGCTCTTGTGCAAATTAGGAAGGACTATGTGACTACTGTAGCCAACAGACAACAAAGCCTCTGCTAAGTCTACCATCTGCCTCTTCCTTATGCAGAAACATCATGAAGCAAATCTCATATTGAGATGGTGGAGCAAGACTAACTGAGCTGCCCAAGCTTGCTGGATGAACTAGAAACAGACATTGTTGCATGAAATCATAAATATTTTTAAGACTGTTATGGTATCTGACCTATCATAACTAATGAAATAGCTATAAGCTAGTTCCCTTTTAAATTATGTACCGATCTTTCCAGGTCAAGGAAGACATTTTAATGTAACACTAATACCAAAAAAATCCTTATTTTTAGCCAAGAGGAACAGTTTATTTAGCTTTACGGCTTCTTGAAACTTTATGAATCTATCTAGAATGTTCTAGGGAATCTTCTAGTTATGTAACATACTGATTTTTTCAGTTTGATTGGAAAAAATTCTTTTCTTATATTAATTCTTTTATTTCTTTTTACACATCTGTGTGAGTGCAGTCATTCTCCCTCCCTCCTTCCCCCCTCTCCTCCCAGCCTCCTACTCCCTCTTTCTGTGTGTGTGTGGGGGGCGGAGCGCGCATTTGGAAGCCAGCTGGACTCACAGGCAGTTATGAGCAGCCCAACATGTGTACTAAGGATGGAACTAAGGTTCTCAGAAGAGCAGCAAACTTTTATAAACATAGTCATCTAACAAGTCATATTTAAAAAAACAAATTTATTTAGGGTCTTGAGAGAGGGCTCAGTGGTTAAAAGCACTTACTGCTCTTGTTGAGAGCCTAAGTTTGGTTTTCAGCACCATGTGGTAGCTCATAATCATCTATAACTAATTCTAGGAACCAGATACTCTCTTCTGGCCTCTGTGTGTACTAAGTATGTGTGTAGTATACAGAAATAAATACATGCAAAGAAATACTGACATACATAAAATAAAAACATCAATCTTTTAAAAACTTGAGTAAAAGCACAGAATTCCAGAAAACATAAACAAGTGTGGTTGTAATCAGGTATAGCAAAACATTGTTAAGATGCTAGGCCAAATGAATGAAACTGAGAGTTTATTAAACATCAATAGGGAATCTAAATTTAATTATCCACTTTATGTCCATTCTGTGAGAGATTATTGTGGTGGTTTTAATGAAAATGGCCTCCACAGGCACAAAGGGTGTGGCATTATTTCAAGGATTAGGATGGATGGGTTTGTTGGAGCAGCTGTGGCCTTGTTGGAGGAAATGTGTCTCTGAGGGTGGGCTTTGAGGCTTTTTTTTTTTTTTTTTTAATTTTTTTCTCAGTCAAACAGGGGTTGTTTATCAAACACCACACCCTAAGAATGATGGGTCAGGGACTCAAGTCAGGCTTGGGAGCTGACTGTGACACTGAGTCAAGATCCTGTAGGGCTTTTAAGCCTAAGATCTACAAACATCTGTGCCAAGCTATTCTACCAATCAGGACTTAGTAATGTGGGGATTTCCTTAGGAACATGTCTTTGTTGTGTATTTATCATGTTCCCATTGTTTGGGGTATTCAACTATGGCAGGGGACTTGCCTTGTTTAACATTCATGTCTACTTGTCAACCAGGATGGGCCTTGTCTAACACTCATGTGTTCTCTTGCCAACCAGGATGTCAGTTCCTAGGAGAGTCTTGGGAACTTAAACTTTATTAAACCCCTACTCAAAATGGAAGTTTTAATCTAAATAGATGCAGGTATCTCTCCTATGTCGGGATTCATTACAGGGGTAGCTTATAAAAGCAAATACTATAAAAGCTTATACACAGGTACAGGAAGTGCTGTTGGGTAGTTGGATCGGGTACAAGTTTATTGTGGGTAACTATAAAGAGCAGTCCTTTTTCTTTTTTTTTTCCTTTTTTTTTAAGGTTATCTGCTGAACATGAAGGCTAACACTTTTAGCCAATTTTTGCTCAAAGAGATTTTTCAGATTTTCTTTTGTCCTGATATGTAATATTATAGAGGCTGTGAACCAAATTTTGAAGGACCTTTTGTAAATATCAAGTAGGTATCTAGCTGTTTCAGTATACAAAGCAGTTCTATTGACTTTTATTGTGATTGGTTTCCAAGGGCACAAAACATAAAAGAATATGTAATCAACTTGGACATGAGAAAGTTTCCTAGTAGAAGCAACATATGAAAAAGTTTCCTTATAATAGTCACAACAGTATAGAATGACAGGCTAGCCAGCTGGCAGTTACCTAGCCTTTACCTACACCTTAGCATTCCATCTAGGCCTTGATATTTTACTTAGATCTTAACAGTTTAAATCCTGCTATTAAGGAATATAGAGATAAGGGTGGGGTGGAGTGAGGTGGTGGCTCAACCAGCAAATGCCTTTGCTACTCAAGTCTGGCAACCTGAGTTTGATTCCTAGAACCTATGTAAAGGTGGAAAAAGAAACCAGCGTCCAAAAAGCTGACCTCTGACTTCCACACCCCTATAACACTAAATAAAATTTAAAAGAGGGATTGGAGAGATGGATCAGTGATTAACAGCACTAAGTGTCCTGAAGAGGACCAAGGTTTGGTTCCCAGAACCCCAAATGGCAGCTAACAACCATCTGTAACTTCTGTTGAAAGTATCCAATGTCCTTTCTATGGTCTATGAGAACATAGGCACAAACATGGTACATATACATCCATGTAGACAAATACTCACACACATAAAAGTTTTATTTTAAAGAAAAGAATATTAGGAGCTGGAGTGTTGGCTCAGTTGGCAAAGTGTTTGCCACATAAACTCCTTAGAATCCTTGTGGAAAAGCTGGGGATAGTTTGTCCTTGTAAAACTCCTTCCTCCAGGGAATATCCAGCTCATAAAAGCTTTATGACTGTCTTGTGTGCCACCCTCTATGGACCAAGTGCCTATATGGACACATGTGCTTATGGGAATATTTCGAATTCCAGCAACAATAGCTAGCAATGTGTGGTAGGATGACCATCCCTGTAAAGAGGCTCTGAGAGAATGGTATAAATCTGTGAAAGTGAATCCTAGGTTTTAATGAAGACCTCAGGATATTGGTGGTACTGAGACCATGAAACATCTGCCTAAAATAGTCACAGATGTGGGATAGAGCCAACTCACGAGCAACGGTGTGCGCTCCCGGTGGCAGAGTGGAGTTCTGAGGCTACCTGAAGTGTTTATACTCTAGATGATCCCAAAGTCAATCCCAAATGCCAGATGTGAGGTGTGAGGATTTGGGGTTTACTTGCTGGGTTTGTTTCAAAATTTCTTTGTTATGCCCCAATACCCCATTTTGGAATGGGATTATATACTTTTTGGCATTGTATGTTGGTAGTATGTACTGTGCTTTCAATTTTATAGGAGCTCATAGGAAAGAGATGTCCTTACATCTCAGATGAGATGTGGACTTCTGACTTCTGAACAGTCCTAGACTGCTGCCTTGTTTGGCCTCAGTGGGAGAGGATGTACCTAATCCTGTAGAGACTTGATGCCCCAGGGAAGGAGCATGAGGCTCTGTGTGTGTGTGGGGGGGTGTTGTGGGGGTGCACCATCTCAGAGGCAAAGTGGGGGACCGGGAAAAAGGGCAACATTTGGAATGTTAAATAAATAAAACAATTATTAAAAAAGAAAAAAGAAGCTGGGCAGTGGTAGCACACACCTTTAATCCCAGCATCTGGGAGGCAGAGGCAGGCTGATTTCTGAGTTCAAGGTCAGCCTGGTCTACAGAGTGAGTTCCAGGACAGCCAAGGCAACACAGAGAAACCCTGTCTCGAAAAACAAAAAGGAAAAAAAAAAAAAAAGGAAAAAGAAAAAAGAAAGCGGACAGTGAACAAGACATGGGGCTAGGCTATGTAGCCTCAAGATTTGGCCTCAAAGACGACTTCCTCCACATCCTTCTCAAATATCACCAGCTATGAACAAAGTATTTAAGCATGTGAACCTAAGAGGTACATTTCATGTTCAAACCACAACAGTCTACTCAGGGTACCAATAGGTTAGTGGCCATCTCATGATGCAAAATACACTCAGTCTAGCTTCAAAAGTCCCCATAGTCTTCAACAGTCTAGCATTATTCAAAAGGCTTTGAGGTTTTAAAAGCTCAAGTCATGCTCAGCAGTTCACTTTCTCTTCTTGCTGCCTGCCAATCCAGATGTTTCTTCATCATCATATCTGCCTTCACACTGCCATGTTTCCCACCATGATAACAGACTAAACCTCTGAGTTGCAACTCAGCCCCAATTCAATGTTTTCCTTTATAGGAGTTGCCTTGGTCATGGTATCTCTTCACAGTAATTAAACTTTGAGATTATTGAGAACAAAACATTTATTGGCAACTGCATTTAAATTGGTATCCCAATCTCCAATAGTGACTAGAAATCTAGGTATGTAGATTTGACAGAGTGGTACAATGACTGTCTTACATGTACAAAGTCCTAGTTTGATCCACGATGCCAGAAACAATTTGGTACCTAATATGAAAGATACAACTGATGAAATATTCTTATTAAGAATAACATATTAGAGTCATGATTGGTATTTAGGTAAGAAAATTAGGAAATATCAGGTATAAATGGGAGATATAAATTAGCAAGTTAAACAATTTTTCACATAGACAAACTTAAGTCATTTGAGCAAGGTAGTCTCTTGTTTAATCAGAGCAGTGCACTCTGATAATTTTCCTTGCCATCTCACAGGAAGGTCAACCCAGTTTTACATATTTTTAATAGCTTCTATTTCCACTGATGGCACAGTAAGAAGTCAAAAGTGAGGGCAGAAAGCAGAGACTGAATGTGTTTTACATGTGTCAACACAGAAAAGCTAAAGTTACCATGTTAAGTTAAGAGTACATCATTAGGTCATCATTGAAAGCATCAGATTGATTCGTGGGCTCTCAGATTCAGTTTCTAAAATGTGCTAGGACTAGAAATGGCTGAAGACGTGTGAAAAAGCTTTATTATGGTCACTCATCAAACCTCACATAGAAAGAAAATCTGAAAAGCGTGCTTCCTATAACAATGAGAGAAAAAAAAAGACAGATAAGAAGTATTTAATTTCAGAGGATGGAAGGAAGAATAAAGCGACAAAGAGCTAGAAATGGGAATAGAAGTACATGAATCAAATAAGTCCTTTCAAAGCCCAGGAGGAACAAGAGCTAACCCCAGTTCACATATAAGAAGCAATGTTTCATCTCAGTGAAATGTTGTATATTCAGATTATCTGAGAAAGACTGAAGCCTGTCAAGCTCACTTTTGCCCTTTATATTTATATAAGTATACCTGTTGTCCAAAGACCCATGAACACAGTTATAGTACAATCACGTTTCTCTTTGTCTTGCCTGGGTAGATAAGGAAGGAAGTAACATGATTGTCTCATCACCATGGCGACTTAATACAACAGAATGTATTTTCCACTTGATATAGATGGTTAGCACAATCTGTCAAAACTCCTTTCTTTCTTCTTTCTTATTACTATATAACCCAGCCTGGCCAGGAACTTGTAATTCTCTCACCTCAGCCTTCTAAGTGCAGGGATTGCAGTGAGGAATTACATGTCCAGCTTTAATGCTACTCCTCTGTTGCAGTATACTTTCCATTATTATTCCAGAGCCTTGATGTATTCTCTGCGACACTCTTCTCTGGTCTTTGTTTCCTCAGCTCAGCAGGACTGTCATTCTCAGATTCTCCACAAAGTATATTCAGGCAAGAATCCAAGGTTCGCTTCGTTCTTGACCCCTGCCCTATCCTTTCACTCAGTGATTACATAGCCATGTGGTCATCTGTGCAGTCTCCAAAAACAGTTGTTTCCTGTGGGAAGGCCAGTCTAATAATGGCTAAATTATCACAGTGGGAAGAACCTCTTACAATGCTTCAACTTGCATTTACTGTTTATTATTCAAGAATGTATCTGAGGAGAGGCAGGTTTATCTGTCTGGGATTACAGGCATGTACTGCAATGCTCAGTTTTATGCAGACATTGAAGATTGAAACCAGGTTCTTACTTATCAGTTGAGCAATTCTCCCTGGCCCTGAAGCAAATGACTTTTAAAAGGAGCATGTGGATTCTAAAAATAACAAGTAAATTCACTTGGTGGTGAGACTTATGTTATATGACCTTTTATTGTATTGTCTTTGATAAATTATTAAACTTTTCAAGTGTGGATTCCTTATCTTAAAAATGTGAGGCATAAAGTCTCTCCCCATTATAAGCTATCAAATTTGAATGATAAATAAATTAAGAGGTAGATATGGCTAAAAGATATTAATATTTATTATTTAGATCACAAAACAAATAACAAAGCTATATTAAACCTCCCAAGGCCACAGACTATCCCTGGGACAGAAACTGAAATTCGATGTGAGACTCATTACTTAGCAATGGCATATAAAACAGACACCACTGCTCAAGGTCATCACAAAGATTTAAATGAACTAATCTTTGTAAAATCATCATAATGCCTTATATTATGTTGTGCTCAACACTAGATATTTTATAGTGTATAATGTTGATGACAGTGGTGGTAGTGGTGTGTTGACAAGCAATGGAGGAACATGGAAAGATACACACGGTAACTTTTAGGGTGCTGGCCAGAGTGGCTGGCCTTAGTGAAGATGACTTATGACATCTAACTGCAAAATGTAAGCTGCTCTCAGTTCTTGGCTCAGTTCTTTCTGCCCCTCTATCTTTGCCTTGAAACAGAAAACTTGTATATAAAATAAATAAAAATTATTTTTAGAAGAATATATACTGTACTAAGTGTACTGGTACAAACTGTCTTCTATGGTACAGAATGTTGAGGAAAATTGTTTATAGTAAAGAAAGTTAAAATCAAATTCCCCGCTGAACACTTTACCAGTGATTTAAAAGTATGCTATGTTATATATTAGATCCTGATATTATAAACCTCAAGTATAAATTCTACCCGTTCTATTACTGCATATGAGCAATCAAACTTCATTAGTGTATACGTTTTTAAAAGGTACTACCATCAGATAATCTCAGTGCAGAACTCAGAATCATATAGAATGCAGCCACACTGCTGTCTGCCCTTATGCACTGGCAACTGATAGTACCTCACAATATGCTGATTAAAATGACATAAAACTCCTTGAAGAAATAACTTTCTCTAGATCTGAGACAGAGAAACAGATTTGAACAATAACAATGTACATGATGGGCAGTTGTCATTTACTGGCTGTTTGAAACTGTTGGTTTTTTCTCCAAAGCTTTAAGCAAGTAATCTGAAGACCTTAATTATTCAGTGTGAAGGTAGAAACTGCTACAGTTTGCATAAGCATCAGCATTGTGCCAGTACTAGAATAAAATTGGCTACAAATAAGTTAAAAAGAGGGACCAAGAAGAGGGCTTAGAGGGTAAAGTGTTTGCTGCAAGCAAGAGGTTGAGTTTGAACCCTCGGTACCAACAGTAAAAACTCTGGGCATGCATAGCTCTAGAAACAGAGATAGATGGATTCCTGTGGCTCTCACCAGCCACTCTAGCCACAATGATGACCTCTAGAATCAGTTAGTGATCCTGTGTTTAAAAATAAAGTGAAGAAATGATTGAGGAATATAATTCCAATGTCAACATCTGGCCTCCACACATGCTTGCACAAGGAAGTACATATACATGCACACATATGTGCACACATACATACACCCACACATAAGCATGCACATACAGGAACAGATAGGATAAAAGAATAACTTGTTATAACTATGTATTTCAAAGCAGTAGGAATTTGAATGTTCACAACACTAGGTAATGATGAGTGAGTCTAATCACCCTGATTTGATCATTACACACCCTATGAGCAGTCAATTACTGCAGTGTATTCTACACATATGTACAGCTACTATGCATCATTTGAAACTTTTAAAAATTAACAGATTAAAGCAAACACTTGCCTGTCCTGTGGGCAGAAATGATTATGGAGATATTTCTAAGGATTAAGTGTGAATGCCAGTAACTTTCTGGCTTGTTTTTGGAATGTGCAGTTGTTACTAGTCTTACAATAGGAAATTCACACCAAAGAACACTCAGTAATTCCAACCCAGGGTTAAGAATCACATTTCATTGACCTCAGAATGTTGGGCAGAAATTACCAGTTGTGTAGAAGGGCAAGCTGCTTTTCAGTCTCTGATGCCCTGGTATCATCTTGGTAGAGAACAGGAAAAAGGTAAGAACATGATTAGCTCATGAAAAAAACAGGGTCTGAACTTGAATTGCTTTTTCTGCTAGAAAGGTAAACCATGGGAAGAAGGTAGCCAGATGAACTAGATGAGCACTATGCCAGGGAAGACTGACTTAGGTAGGAGTGTTCCATTTCATAACAGCAGGGAGGACTGGCAGTATGACCATAAGGAGAGGAGACATGCAGTGTGGACACACTACCTAGGCTTGGATCTAGTTTCTGGGGTTTTCACAAATCTGCATTTTGAACTGAATAAACACACTCCTCTCTTTACTGTTTCATTTTTAAGATGTAGAGGGAAAAGCTAGAAGAGTGGAAATAAAATCATGATGTGTAACAGAAGAAAGAATGGAGGCTAAAAAGCCAATCTCAAATTTCTAACTTTAGACACTGTCTCCTACATTGTTCTTTCACTAATGTATCTCACTGGATATCTGAGAAACGTTATGTAAAAGTAAGGGGCAACAAAAGCTGAAGAGGTAAACAATAAAATCAGTTTTCATAAAGCTGGCTCCACAACCAAGTGAGACATGCACAGCACCCAGGAGGCTGAGGCAGGAGGACAGAGTTTGGGCCAAAGCAAACTTGAAACCATCCATAAAACAATCATTTAAGTTTTCTTTGTCTAACTTTGGTCATATACTAATGGTAGAAACACAGGTTATACTTAGGGTTCACTCTATGCTACACAATGCTAAACACCCGGTACATGGTTTGCTTAAACTATTCTTAAGAGATAGTTATTCTTATGCACATTTTATAAAATACAATATAAAACCTGACTGTGAATAACTGGTGATCAGTTACACAGTACAGAGGTACAGATGCTAGAGCCTGTATCATGATGTCTGATCACAGTCCAGGTGATTAGCTTCTACAGTTTTCCTTTAAGACACAATTTATTTACACAATCAGACATGCATCTGATTCTGGCCCCTTCTGACAGAGGAGATTTAGACTCTGTGCTTTGAAATGGTGTTTCGAAGTGTGGGGGAAATGCCAGGGTGGGGAGGCGGAAGTGGATGGGTGGGTGGGTGGGGGAGTACCCTCAAAGAAGCAGGGGGAGGGAGAATGGGATGTGGCTTTCTGGAGGGGAAATTGGGAAAGGGGATAACATCTGAAATGTAAGTAAATAAAATATTCAATAAAAAAAAAGAAATGTTGTTTCTAAACACAAATCTCCATTTTTGACTAAACTTAACACAAGTCATGTATGGACAAGACCACACTTGCATGTCTAGCCCACATTAATGTGGCTTTTCTAGTCGGGAATCTTAAACAGCACAAAGACAATATATAAACGTGGCCCTCTTACTATCTTGATAGAGACTAGTTCATTGTTAAAAATGTTGAAGATAAAAAGGAAAACACCTACACACATATTATTAAAGAATCTAACTTAAAATATAAGTATAAATCTATTAACTACACTTTTGATGCAAAATCTGGACTTTTTTTTTTTTTGTCAGAATATGAGTTCCAATTCTTTCTCGCATAAAGAGCACAAATTTGCATAGTCAATATCTTTAAAACAAAACCAAATGGGACTGGTGAGAGAGCTCAGCAGTTAAGAACACTTGGTTTGGTTCCCAGTACTCCCATAGTGGCTCACAATCACTTGTAATTCCCTATAGTGCCTCTTTGGACACCATGCACACTTGCAGTATACATATATACATAGAGGCAAAATATTAATGCACAAAATAAAAACAAATTTGTTTTAAAAATAAAAACATGGAGAAGCCAAATATAAATGGATTATAAATGGATTATAAAGGCAGACTCAGAAGCATAACTGAAGCACTTCAGAAGTTACTAGCTGTTAGGGTTAATTTATCGTCAAAATGGCCAGATTTGAAATCAGCTAGGAGACAATCTTCAACAATGTGTGTAAGGGCATTTCTAGAGGTAGTTAACTAATGAAGAAAGATCCATCCTGAATATGTGTACTCCATTTCATGAGCTGGGGTCCCAGGCAGAATTAAAAAAATGAAAAAAGAGAAGCCTAGACATTTCCTTCTCCTTGCTTCCTGACTAATTACATGCCATGCCCAGCTGCCTCACACTCCTGCTGCACTGGATGGTGGGGACAAGTCATACAAATAAATCCTCCTTCCTTACCTTCCTCTTGTTAGCTAGTTTGTCACAGGAATGAGAAGAATAACTAATGTATCCATTCTCAGAGTTTAGATTTAGAGAGGTAGATAATACAAAATTCTGCTGAGGTTGGAAACATGACTTTGAGTTTGTTTAGCACATTCACCGTGTGCACAAGGCCCTGGTTCAGCCCTCAACCACAACAAACTAGCAAATGAATAAAAATAAACAAGGAACACCAGAGCCAGTCCAGTAAGGGAAAGGAGTAAGGACCCAAACAGTGTGAAACTGTAGTGCATGAATTACTATAGAACAGGGAGTCATTTGCATGTAACCAAATTTCTATCTCAAAACTATTTAATCCCTATGACATTCTATAGCTATTTTCTCAACAATACACTATTTAAGAAGTGTCAAAAACAAAAATAGGAACATGAAACAAAACCACTGTAGACAGATCAGTTATGATAATGTTTTTCAAAATCCAAGAGACAGCCTAGGAAAAATTATATAACTACACTCTGGCATCAAAGGGAGGGGAGGCCCTTGGTCCTGTGAAGGCTTCATGCCCCAGCATAGGGGAATGTGAGGACAGTAGAATGGGAGTGAGTGGGTGAGTGGGAGAGCACCCTCATGGAGGCAGGGGGAGAGAGGGTTGGATGGGGGTTTTTGGAGAGGAAACCAGGAAGGGAGATAACATTTGAAATGTAAAAAAACAAAATAACCAATAAAATTTTTTAAAAATTTAAAAGCTAGAAATACAAGATGTACCATAGTCCAATGTCACATTGCACACACAAATGAACAACTGTAATTTATATTAGTAGATTAGGCATTGCCATATCTACAAAAACTGCTCACTAAAGCAAATTTATCTCCAAAGTGAGAAGGGAGTTGAAATTACTAGACATTTGGTTCAATGTCAAGCATTCTACTACATAACAGACAATACCTATCTAATGGTAAAGACAAGAAAAATAATAGCAAATTTTATTTTTCTTTGTTGGCATATTAAATTTGTCCTTTTGGGGTACTTAGTCATGAGGTCATACATCCCCACCTCAGCTTAGGTGAGCTCTATCTTAAATACCAGAGCAACTTTCAGTAACACATTTTGAGAGCAGGCCAGTCCTGACATAAAACCAATTCTCTCTTTTCTAGGCCTATAATATGGTGAGTGAGTCCTAAGAATTGGGATGAAGGTGTGACTCATATGGCATACCTCCATCTAGCCTCTGTTTAAAAGAATTTATCATCACAAGTCAGATCAATCTGTAATGAAGTGGTGAATCAAACAGCCTCAAGCTCGAACTTTAATAAAACCTTAGTGAGAAAATGCTCTTTCCATTATAATAAGATTATCTATTTTGGTCTGCTCAGAAGAAGAAACTGAAACAGACTTATTACTGAAGCACCAACTAATCTCAGTATGTTTTATTGATCTATTCACCACCAGTGTCCATGAAAGATCTGTGAATGTCTACAACATGCCAGGCATGTGACTACAAAGTGAAGATAGAATAGATGATGTATTCTGTTTCTGGGCTAGAGGGAAATAAAACATAGATTATAATTTTTTTTTTATGATTCAAACTGTTGAAAAATGTATTCTCTTATAAAGGCCTAATGAAAAGGCTATTGGTATTACCTGTCTCTTGAAGACAAGGAAGGAAACTGAGGCACAGAGGGGTTAAGTTATAGCTTCCAAACAGAACTGATTTGTGTTAGTCAAGAAACAAATCCAGGCCTTCCAGTTTCCATCTGGGGCTGATCCAGTGCCATAGCATTCTATACCCAAATACCACCAGGAGAGAGCTGGTCTTCCAGGAGTGCAAACACACAGGCTTGCAGGAGGGATAAGCCATAGTCAGAAACAGCAAGACCAGCTAACATCAGAGAATAACCAGATGGTACAAGGCAAGGGCAAGAACATAAGCATCAGAAACTAAGGCTACTTGGCATCATCAAAACCCAGCTCTCCCACCACATTGAGTCCTGGATAGCCTAACACACCAGAAAAGAAAAACTCTGCTTTAAAATCACATCTAATACTGATGATAGAGGACTTTAAGAAGGACATAAATAACTCACTTAAAGAAATATAGGAGAACACAGGTAAACAGGTAGAAGTCCTTAAAAAGGAAACACAAAAATCCCTTAAAGAATTACAGGAAGCCCGGCGGTGGTGGCTCACGCCTTTAATCCCAGCACTTGGGAGGCAGAAGCAGGCAGATTTCTGAGTTCGAGGCCAGCCTGGTCTACAGAGTGAGTTCCAGGACAGCCAGGGCTACACAGAGAAACCCTGTCTCAAAAAAAAAAAAAAAAAAAAAAGAATTACAGGAAAACACAACCAAACAGGTGAAGGAATTAAACAAAACCATCCAGGATCTAAAAATGGAAATAGAAATAATAAAGAAATCATAAAGGGAGACAATCCTGGAGATAAAAAACCTAGGAAAGAGATCAGGAGTCATAGATCACCAACAGAATACAAGAGAAAGAAGAGAGAATCTCAGGGGCAGAAGATACCATAGAAACATTGACATAACATTCAAAGAAAATGCAAAATGCAAAAACCTCCTAACCCAAATTATCCAGGAAATCTAGGACACAATGAGAAGATCAAACCTAGCATAATAGGTATAGAAGAGAGTGAAGATTCTCAAGGACAAACAGCCAGTAAATATCTTCAACAAAATTATATAAGAAAACTTCCCTAACCTAAAGAAAGAGATGCCCACACACATACAAGAAGCTTATGGAACTCCAAATAGATTAGACCAGAAAAGAAATTATTGCCATCACACAATAATCAAAACACCAAATGCACAAAACAAAGAGAGAATATTAAAAGCAGTAAGGGAAAAAGGTCAAGTAACATATATAATGGCACAACTATCAGAATTACACCAGACTTCTCACCAGAAATATGAAAGCTAGAAGATCCTGGGTAAATGTCACACAGACCCTAAGAGAACACAAATGCCAGCCCAGGCTACTATACCCAGCAAAACTCTCAATTACCATACATGGAGAAACCAAGGTATTCCATGACAAAACCAAATTTACACAATATCTTTCCACAAACCTAGCCCTACAAAGGATAATAGATGAAAAACGCTAACACAAGGAGGGAAACTACATCCTAGAAAAAGCAAGAAAGTAATCTTTCAACAAACCCAAAAGAAGGTAGCCACACAAACATAAAAATAACATCAAAAATAACAGGAAGCAACAATCACTATTCCTTAATACCTCTTAATATCAATGGACCCAATTCCCCAATAAAAAGACATAGACTAACAGACTGGATACATAAACATGATCCAACATATGCTACATACAGGAAACGGCTCTAAGTGTCAAAAAAAAGATACTACCTCAGAGTAAAGTGCTGGAAACAACTTTCCAAGCAAATGGTCCCAAGAAACAAGCTGGAGTAATCATTCTAATATCGAATAAAATCAACTTTCAACCTAAAGTTATCAAAAAGGATAAGGAAGGACACTTCATACTGGTTAAACGAAAAATCTACCAAGAACTCTCAATTTTGAACATCTATGCTTCAAACACAAGGGCACCTACATTCATAAAAGAAACTTTACTAAAGCTCAAAGCATACATTGCATATCACACAATAACAGTGGGAGACTTCACTCTCATCAATGGACAGATCAAGGAAACACAAACTAAACAGAGACAAAGTAAAACTAACAGAAGTAATGGACCAAATGGATTTAACAGATATCTATAAACATTTTCATCCTATAACAAAAGGATATACCTTTTTCTCAGTACCTCATGGTACCTTCTCCAAAATTGACCATATAATTGGTCACAAATAGGTCTCAACAGATAGAGCAAGATTGAAATAATCCCATGCATCCTATCAGATCACCACAGTCTAAGGCTGGTCTTCAATAACAACATAAACAATAGAAAGCCCACATACATATGGAAGCTGAACAACGACCTACTCGATGATAACTTGGTCAAGGAAGAAATAAAGAAATTAAAGACTTTTTCAAATTTAATAATAATGAAGACACAGCATACTCAAACTTATGGGACACATTGAAAGCAGTCCTAAGAGGGAAACTCATAGCTCTGAGTGCCTCCAAAAGGAATCTGCAGAGAGCATACACTAGTAGCTTGATAGCACACTTGAAAGCTCTAGAACAAAAAGAAGTAAATACACCCAAGAGTAGTAGACAGCAGGAAATAATCAAACTCAGGGCTGAAATCAGCCAAATAGAAACAAAAAGAATTATATGAAGAATCAACAAAAACCAGGAGCTAGTTCTTTGAGAAGATCAACAAGATAGATAAACCCTTAGCCAGACTAACCAGAGGGCAGAGAGACATTATCCAAATTAACAAAATCAGAAATGAAACAGGAGATGTAACAACAAAAACTGAGGAAATTAAAAAAATTCATCAGATCCTACTACAAAAGCCTATATTCAATAAAACTGGAAAATCTGGATGAAATGAAAAATTTTCTAGATAGATACCAAATACCAAAGTTGAATCAGGATCAGATTAGCCATCTAAAGAGTCCCATAACCCCTAAAGAAATAGAAGCAGTCATTAATAGTCTCCCAACCAACCAAACAAACAAACAAACAAACAAAAAAACAAAACAACAACAAAAACCCAGGACCAGATGGGTTCAGTGCAGAATTCTATCAGACCGTCAAAGAAGACCTAATACCAATACTCTTCAAACCATTCCACACAATAGAATCAGAAGGTACTCTACCCAATTTGTTCTATGAAGCCACAGTTACACTGATACCAAAACCACACAAAGACCCAACAAAGAAAAACAACTTCAGACCAATCTCCCTTATGAATATAGATGCAAAAATACTCAATAAAATTCCTACAAACCAAATCCAAGAACATTTCAAAACAATCATTCAACACCATCACGTAGGCTTCATTCCAGGGATGCAGGGATGTTCAATATACAGAAATCCATCAATGTAATCCATTACATAAACAAAGAAAAAGACCACATGATCATTTAACTAGATGCTAAAAAAGCATTTAACAAAATCCAACATTCCTTCATGTTAAAGGTCTTGGAAAGATTAGGAATTCAAGACCCATATCTAAGTATAGTAAAAGCAATATATAGCAAACCAGTAGCCAACATCAAACTAAATGGAGAGAAACTTGAAATAATCCCACTAAAATCAGGTACTAGACAAGGATGCTCACTTTCTCTCTATCTATTCAAAATAGCACTTGAGTTCACAATATAAATATAAAATATTTATATAAACAACAATATAAAACAATATAAGCCAGGCAGTAGTGGCACACACCTTTAATACAAGCACTTGGGAGGCAGAGGCAGGCGGATTTCTGAGTTCAAGGCCAGCCTGGTCTACAGAGTGAGTTCCAGGACAGCCAGGGCTACACAGAGAAAGCCTGTCTCAAAAAAACAAAATAAATAAATAAATAAATAAATAAATAAATAAAATATAAAATATCTTGGTGTGTCTCTAACCAAACAAGTGAAAGATCTGTATGACAAGAACTTCAAGTCTCTGAAGAAAGACGTCAAAGAAGACCTTAGAAGATAGAAATATCTCACATGCTCGTGGATTGGCAGGATTAATATAGTAAAAATGGCCATCTTGCTGAAATCAATCTACAGGTACAATATAATCCCTATCAAAATTCCATCCCAATTCTTCATATAGTTAGAAAGAGCAATTTTCAAATTCATTTGGAATAACAAAAAACCCAGGATAGTGAAAACTATCTCAACAATAAAAGAACTTCTTGGGGAATCACCATTCTAGACCTCAAGCTGTACTACAGAGCAATATTGATAAAACCTGCATGGTATTGGTACAGTGGCAGACAGGTAGATCAATGGAATAAAACTGAAGACCCAGAAATGAACCCACACACCTATGGACACTTGATCTTTGACAAAGGATCTAAATGGCTTCCAGTGTAAAAAAGACAGCATTTTCAACAAATAGTGCTGGTTCAACTGGCGGTCAACATGTAGAAGAATGCAAATTGATCAATTTTTATCTTCCTGTACAAAGCTTAAGTCTGAGTGGATTAAGGACCTCCACATAAAACCAGATATACTGAATCTAATAGAAGAGAAAGCAGGAAAAAGCCTTGAACATATAGGCACAGGGGTAATGTTCCTGAACAGAGCATCAGTGATTTATGCTCTAAGATAAAGAATCAACAAATGGGACCTCATGAGACTGAAAAGCGTCTGTAAGGCAAAGGACACTGTCAACAGGACAAAATGGCAACCAACAGATTGGGAAAAGGTCTTTACTAATCCTACATCTGATAGAGGGCTAATACCCAATATATACAAAGAACTCAACAAGTTAGACTCCAGAGAACCAAATAACCTTATTTAAAAATGGAGAGCAGAGCTAAACAGAGAATTTTCAACTGAGGAAACTTGAATGTTCAAGAAGCACCTAAAGAAATGTTCAACATCCTTAGTCATCAGGGAAATGCAAATCAAAACAACCCTGAGATTCCACCTCACACCAGTCAGATGGCTAAGATCAAAAACTCAGGTGACAGCAGATGCTGGCGAGGATGTGGAGAAAGAGGAACACTCCTCCATTGCTAGTGGGACTGCAAGCTGGTACAACCACTCTGGAAATCAGTGTGGAGGTTCCTCAGAAAATTGGACATAGTACTACCTGTGGACCCTGCTATACCACTCCTGGGCATATACCCAGAAGATGCTCCAACATGTAATAACTATGTTCATATCAACATGCTCCACTATGTTCATAGTAACCATATTTATAATAACCAGAAGGTGGAAACAACCCAGATGTCCCTCAACAGAAGAATGGATACAGAAAATGTGGTACATTTACACAATGGAGTACTACTCGGTTACTAAAAATAATGACTTCATGAAACTCGCAGGCAAATGGATGGAACTTGAAAATATCATCCTGAATGAGGTAACCCAGTCACAAAAGAACACACATGGTACACACTCACTGTAAGTGGATATTAGCCCAAAAGTTTGGAATACCCAAGATTCAATTCACAGCCCATATGAAGCCCAAGAAGAAGGAAGACGAAAGTGTTGATGCTTCAGTGCTTCTTAAAAGGAGGAACAAAATACTCAAAGGAGAAAATATGGAGACAAATTGTGGAGCAGAGACTGAAGGAAAGATCATCCAGAGACTGCCCCACCTGAGGATCCATCCCATATACAGTCACCAAACTTGGACGCGATTGTGGATGCTAGGAATTGCTTGTTGACAGGAGCCTAATATGGCTGTCTCCTGAGAAGCTATGCTAGAGCCTGACAAATATAGAGGCAGATGCTCATAGCCAACCATTCGACTGAGTGTGGGGTCCCTGATGGAGGAGTTGTAGAAGAAACTGAAGGAACTGAGGGGGTTTGCAGTCCCATGGGGAGAATAACAGTGTCAACAGGCCAGACCCTCCCTCCCCAGAGCTTGTCAGGGACTGGACCACCAACCAAAGAGTACATATGGAGGGACCCATGGCTCAGGCTGCATATGTAGCAGAGGATGGCCTTGTTGGACATCAGTGGGAGGAGCAGCCCTTGGGCCTAAGAGTGTTCCATGCCCCAGTGCAGAGAAATGCCAGGGAGGGAAGACAGGAGTGGGTGGGTGGGGGATCACACTCATAGAGTCAGGGGGAGGGAGGATGGAATAGGGGGATACCAAAGGGGAGATCTGGAAAGGGGAACACATCTGAAAAATAAATAAAGAAAATATCCAATAAAAAAGAGAAAAATATATATGAAAAAAAATAGAAGAAGCAAATTCAGGCATAGGCAACCTTATAATGATAAGTAATTTAAAACTTAGATTTCTAGAGGGCTTGAGAGATGGCTGAGCATTTATGTAGACCCAGGTTTAGTTCCCAACACCCACATGGTAGCTCATAATTGGCTGTAACCATTTAGAGGAGATGCAGTTCTTCTGGCCTCTGCAGTAATCAGGTGTACGCTAACATATATGAACACACACTACTTATATACATAAACTAAAAAAATAAAACAAAAATATTTAACATTTCTACTAAATGCTAAAATTTGGAGAAGCCTGTTCTGTACTAAATCTGTAATTTCACAATTTTATACTCTTATTTTTTTCTAGTACAGGCTTCTTTTTAAATTACACAAAGAAATTAAAATGAGTTTTAACTACTTTCTGTTCACTTTGAAAACATAACAAGTAAAAGTGAAAAGTGGCTTGCCTTCTTACCAAAAGAAATAGTAGAGAGAATAGAAAAGTAAAGAAAGGTACAGGAAGATCAGCTAACCTTGTACTTGCTCTATGTGATAATCCATCTGTCAGCCTAGGCAGTAAGTCTTACAGCATGCTGTCAGCATTTATTTGTCCTGACAAACTCTATGGGTATTATTTCTCCACTTACTGAATGAGGAAACTAAAGCATAGCGACATTATCTAGAATTTGCCCAATGTCATATAGCAAGCAAATGGCAGAATCTAAACTACTCTATCATATTGCAGGAGTCAAAGGAAAACAGCATCTACTCTAGGGATACCTTCATCTGTCTTAATATAAAAATGGGAAATTTGTGGGGATGAGAATGTTAAATGGGAAAAGACAAACATTTTTACCTCCAAAGTTGATGAGTCCTATATACAACCACATAACATAAACAATCTCAAACAATCAGAACTCTGAAAAGCATGTTTGGTTGTGAATCTCTTAGATGCTTCCTTACCCACATCATAGTCCCTCTTTTTTTCTGTTAAATGAACAGAATATAATTATCTGTAAAAGTTGAACACCATTGCTAAGGGTTTGGAGTACAGCTCACGAAAGCAACAGCAAATTTTTACAATAGATTCTTGATCCTTTATGAATCTATATTCTTCACCCCTATTAAATTTGAAACCTGTGCACCAAGAATCTATAAATTTTCCCAAACGTCAATATAAAGGAAGAAAATACCTAATAAAAAATTGAAAAGAAAAAAAGAAAAAAAAAGATAACACTATCTTGGTTCCCCAGCATCTTTCATATTAATCCTTAGCTATCCTATCTGCCTTTTAACATATACTTTATTCTTCAGTAGGGTTTACTTAAATATTTGGGGAAAGATATTTTGATGATAAAAGAAAATAAATGCAGACTATTTTAGGAGAGGAAAGACTTTCTAGGAATGTGCAAGTTTCCTTCTGCAAGTTTCCTTCCTCACTGCCTCCCCCCACCCCCTTCTGATGTTGTTTTGTTTCTTTTAAACAAATGCTAAAGTAACCCAGGCTGGCCTTCCACCTGCTTTGTTAGCTGCAGATGACCTGATCTGCCTACCTCCAAATTCTGAGTGGTGAGATCACAGCTGTGTGCTACCATCTCAAGTTTTTGTGTGGTGTTGGGATTGAATCCAGGACCAGTTGCATTTTAAGCCAATATGGTACTGAGCCACATCTCCAACTCTGGGCTTCTTTTTAAAACAGCAACCACAGCCCATTTGGTAAATATTCAAATGTCTCTATCCTAAAGGGAGGAGAGAAGGGGGCAGCATGGAGAGAGTGACCATCTGTACCAAGTATGCTTGGCACTTTACACAAGCTATCTTACTTGCTTTTTGTTTTTTAACTTTATTTTTGTTTTCTTTGCTTTTTGAAGCAGGGTCTCCCTATGTAGCCTAGAATAGCCTTGAACTCATGATCTTTCTACCTCTAATACCTAAGTGCTGGGATTACAGGCATGTTTCACTACACCTGGTTCATTATTCTTTATTTTATTTTGGCATTGAGTCTCATGTAGCCCAAACTGGCTTCATATTCAAACTTAAACTTGCTATCTAAGTGAGGCTGATCCTCCTATCTTCATCCTCCTAATAGGGCTTCAGATGTGTGTCTCCAGCAACCCATACATAATACCTATACCACCACCATCACTACCACCTACTAAAGCATTATTGTACTGATTTTATCATAGCAACCAGAAAAGTTAGCCTGCCCTAATTTAAAGCATAAGTATAGAAACATAGTAATATAATTTGGGGGTAGTAAAAAACACATTTATCACTGAAATGTTAGTACTTATTTCCATTAGAAAAATAAACATGGTAACTAGAGCTCATTCTTTTGTTTTAATCATCTACTTTTAGTTTTAATATTTCTCTTAGTTTTAGTATTTCCTAATGAAGTTTATTATTGGTATCACCATATTCTTTGGTATTCAGAAGTATTGTTAGCATGTTAGTTATGAAAGTTTTAGTCAATGAAACTGAAGGAATGAACTTGGCCTTTTGATCTAGGTTCTTTCCATATTATTTACTCAGTATATCTATTAAATTCATCCAAATTTAAAGTCATAGCTACTATTGATGAAGACTTTGTTTATATGTTACATGAATAATATGTAAAAGACTTTAAATACTCAGAGTAAACTGCAATCCAAAGTCGAACCATTGTGAAACTGAGGCTTACTTTTTTTTATAGAACACTGTCAGTTGATGTTCTTCACTTGAGATAAACCTAATTTATGATAGAGACATGTACCAACCCAAAAGGATAGGGATTATTATAAAAGAACCCCTTGTAACATCTTCAAAAATATGGAAAATTATAGGTAAAATTTAAATTAGCCAATATATATAAAGAAACAAATACTTTATATACCAAATTGGGTAAAGTCACAAATATGAAGATCAAAGTGCATGCCAAGGAATATTATTTTAAAATAAGTAAATAAATAGACAATAAAATCCCTAACCTTATTAAAGAAATCAGTCTATGGTACTATTAATAAGAATTATTTCAATAATAATTCAATATAAAAATCACTTATATACACATATACACAGTTGTGAGTATAAACTAACTACAAAGGTGCATCAACTTATAGCGCAATACTAGTTCAGTATATGAAAAATTTAAATGTACTTTAACTTGAAAAAATGCTTAAAATACAGATATTCTATTAATATGTTAATCATGAGAGGCAAAATTATTTCAGTAAACACACATATAATTGTGATGAGAATAACACTTTTTACTATCTCTTAATAAAGTAATCCTTCCCATGTAAAGGCTTCTTAAACAATGAATAGAATCATACACAGATTTGTAAGTGAAAGTCTCAAATAGGAAAAGAACAGAAATCAAAAGTACAAAATTTGTTTTCATCTAACTGTAAATCAAAAGTGCCCAGTTATGTCTAATGTATGGTTATTGAATAAGATGCAGTAAGAAGAGCAATTCAATAAAGCAAATAACAGAAAAAAAATAAGCCTAGATCAAATGTTCTTTTTTTCTGTTTTGAGGTGGCTGATAATCAGCCTAAATATCCTAATTTTAAAAAAATTCAGTTCCCAGTTTTAGATAATTTCTAAGTTACCATGGTTAGCTAGACAGCTAAAAAGAAAACACTGAAAAGCAGAAAATATGCAGTCTAAGAATATCCAAGTATAAATTCCATTTATCTAGAATTGGCAATTATCAAATGATCTGAAAATGCAAGTAAAAGGGGTTAGGAATAGAACAGCTTAAACTCAACTGACAAAGTAGAGCCAAGTCAACATAACTAGGAAACAAAGCCAGTTTTTAAAAATCTCCCTGCCCTCAAGATGCAGAAATATTCATTTATTTCTAAACATTCCAGGTAATGACAGGACAGGTGTGATGTACTAAGGAAGCCTGCTTACCACGTCTAGAATTCTGTAGTTTCTCAAAAGGGAATTTACTGATAAGCGACTGCAATGCAAAGCAGAGATTCTGGAATCATGTTGCAAAAAAAGAAACCTGACCTCCACATTCATACACACACCAAAAAACCGAACAGTTTAAAAGTGTTTTCTTTATAATAAACATTCTTTTAAGAAATAAAAAAAGAAAGAAAGAAAGAGATTTTTTAAAGGTTCACAAAATAATACATAAAGAACACAATTAAAAATGAAACATGTTCCTGAAAATAATTTCTTAATGGGATCTCTGCTGTAAGTCTTTTAGGCTGCATTTCTTTCCTACAAGCCTCAACATAGGCCTTATGCCTCAGAAACCATGGAACACACAAATATTCTGCTTATCATACTCACAGCCTTCCCTCTTCCTTTCTCATCTGTCAATACTCTGCAGTTGGCTTCCCATTTCCAGGCGTATTCACTGGCCATGTCGTTGGTTCTGACACATTAGTAATGATCCAGCCTTTAATCTTCTCCAGCCAGCTCTTCTCACTGCCAACAACTTACTATGACTTACAGGTGACACTTCTAGCAGATGTTGATTATAGTCCCAATGCACAAGAGATGCTCCCAAAGGGGCGGACAGCCCCTAACAACATCACCTGCTTCTTTTTGTATCCACACAAGCAAGCACTGCTATACTTGTTTTGAACATCTAATGATTTCAAAAAATATACGGATGAGCTCCTTTTGTTAGGTTGCTTGGCATGAAGTTATTTTTTTTTTCAGAATACTGCAGCAAATACAGATTGTACAATCCCATTTGAGAGAAATATTTTTATATGGTTTTCTCTGTGGCGCAGTTTAGTTTACTCTTCTGGTAGAGAAAATTGCTGAAGAACTGGTTCTGAGGTTTCTAATGGCGCAGCGTTAACCAGAGTGAATGATTCACGGATGTTCTTAACATTCAGGAGTAACATGGAAGGCTAACAGAGCAGCCTGAGTCCAGAGCTGATGAATGGCGCAGTGCTGCTGTTGTCATAGCAACCGAGAGAAAGAGAAAAAAAAGCAGCACCATAGAAGGAGCTGTGACATGGATTCTGGGAACAATTTATATTAAAAAACTGTAAGCATCTCGTGTTTTAAAGCTACAAGCTCCTCTGATTCCTCTTTAGGTTTTACTATAAACTCATATTGTAAAATACAGCAACTATGTGAACAGTGCCAAAAGAAAAGTCTAATAAGGCAATTTAAAGGATCAATATAGTACTTTGGCAAGCTAATATATAAATCTCCAGTATCTTCATAATATATGAGATAGATTTTAAAATTAGACACTGATATATAGCTACAATAAAAGAATTATCTAGAATCTAAGACAGCAAAAAACTTGTTTTTAAATACTCAGATATATTGAGGTTAAATTCTTTCATTCAGATGGTATACATCAGATACACCAAAACTGCAGCATCATCGGCAGACTGGCTCATAAAATAGCAATGACACCAGTTTCAAAGAGAGGTATGCTATTGGATTCCTTTTGCATACAGGAAGGTTCAAAAATACTGACTTCACTAAAGATGCTTATTGCCTTCATTCACAAAGAAATTTCACATCATTGTTATGTGATATGGTTACTGTTCTATCCCATAAGTCTGAAGGCCTCACTCTTTATTTCGCCTGGAAAAACTTTTTCTGTGTAGTTTTTCCTCGCTTCTCTTTTAAAAATTCAGAATTCCTTGCTCTCTGGTGAACTGTACAATAGCTTCCAAAAGGACTTATGAAAGAAGGACTTAAGAATGGAGTTGGTATATGGATTGCTAAAATGTATTCTCCTCTGCAGTATTCTAGGTATGGCCCTGAACTAAGCTGTGGGAAGATAAAATCTTTCATTAGATTCCAAATGAATTGGCAGAGCCCATTGGTGCCAATCTATTTCATCTATATAGATAAGATGGTTGCATACTAAGTTATCCTTTTTTCATAACAATGTTGATTTCTTTTCCATCATCACTCATTTAATGAAAGGTTTAGATATAATGTAGAACAAAGTAATTATGGAAATTAATACATTATTTTCTTTTATAGACAGCACTATGATAAAAATTCTAGTATAAATTATATTGCTGTCAAAGATTTCTGATGTATTAATTTCTAGAAATTATGGCCTCTACATTAAATATGACCAAAAGGACTGCAATGCAGTACAAACCACATGCACTTGGCTAATCTGCTGACTGTAATTGAATTATGAATTTGGTTACTTATCAGACATCACCATGGGTAACTCAATCACTCCCATCCTTAGATTCATCACCAGTAAAGTATAGGGAATAACAGATTCCACCTTCTTCCTAAAGTTACTGTGGCAGCAGAATACAATAAAGCAATGACAAACATGTATTTTATCTAAAAATACCTAGTTAAAAAAATACAGCTAAAAAAGGAGAAATAAGTTTTAGTAGACTTCAGCCCAAAAATGGTCTGAAAAGTTAAAATCTTCCAGAATAGGTATTTTTGTTTTTGTTTTTGTTTTTGTTTTGAGGTGTGGGGGAAAAATGGAAGAATGGGGGCAGGGAAAGAGAGAAGAGGAGAGAGGGAGAGGAAGAAAGGGAGAAGGATGGAGAGAGGTGGGGGGAGAGGTAGACGGAGAGGGACAGAGACAGACAGACAGACATTTACTGTCACTACACTGCCCAGGCTGGTCTTCAACTCAAAGATAATTTTGCCGTATCCTTTTAAAGTATCCACAATTATGGTTATACCACAGAATTTGTATTTCTAGGCTAGTTTTCATATCTAACTGCAAATTTGGTATCATATTGTACATAATTGTCACAGTGGCTATTTCTTTATATATTACAGTAGGTGGAGAGGTCTTGGAATATCGTTAAAAAGTATTTAAGGTAAATATAGAAATATAATTCTATAACCTAGCATAACATGCATATCTTAGAAAATGGTAACAATGAGAAAGAAAAGCAGGTCCCACAGAATGATGGAACTAACAAACTCGCAAAGGAAGGAACTTGCTTCAGATAATCTTCAACTGCTTTTTACTTTACCCAACTACAAACTGTAAGGTCAAGTGAAAAGGTACGTGTTTGTGTTTGACTTGAAAGTTTTGCGATGCCATTACTTGGTTCTGTGTCTCTGCTGTACTCTGATCTTGTCTATCTAGTAAGTCTTTAAAATCAAGTATTAACATGTCCCACCTTTTTTCTTTTTGAGGAAAATTCTCTTTAGTTGTAACTTTAGAATATCAACAGTTTACTTGGTGTCAAGGAACAAGTTTTTCTCACAAAATGTCACTCTCCAAACCAAGATGAGGCGATCCACGCATTAGCTAGATTTCAGAATAGCTCTGAAACAAACACTGTGGACTCAGAAATCATTTTCCACCATGTTTGTGCTTGGTAGGAGCCTAAGGATGAGGATATGGTAGAGATAAATGAAAAGACAAATTATAGGTTTGGTTTGCTTAAAATAGTTCATTTAACTAAAAGGTAGAAAGATTTAAGGAGTAGTCCTTTAACTACTAATTTCTAACTCCCTTGTGACTAAATGAATCTAAAATTTACATGGAATTCTTTCTTCTTTTCATGCCTATTCTCTTTTACATTCTTCCCCTTTATAAGCTTTCTCCCAGTGCCCCAAGGCAAGGCAGTACTGAGATTAGATGAATATATGACCTCTCCACTCTCATAGAGAAAGTATCAGTTCTACTTGAATTGTTACAGTAACTTAAGCTTTGGACAGATTTATTTTTTTAATTGGTTATTTTATTTATTTACATTTCAACTGTTATCCCCATTCCCAGTTTCCCCTCCACAAACCCCCTCCTCCCTCCTCCCTCCCCCTGCCTCTATGAGGGTGCTCCCCCACCCACCCACCCACTCACTCCTGCCTCAGCAACCAAATATTCCCCTATCCTGGTCATCAAGTCTCCACAGGACCAAGGGGCTCCCCTCCCAGTGATGCCAGATGACGTAGTCCTCTGCTACATACCCAGCTGGAGCTATGGGTAGCCCCTATGTACTTTTTGGGTGGTGGTTTAGTCCCTGGGAGCATTGGGGGGTCTGGTTGGTTGATTTCTATGTGGGCCCACACCTTTCCTATGAATAGCTGCAGCTCCAGGTCAGGACTTCAACTTGCAACAGACATGACAGATAAAGAAGAGAAAGAAGTATGCTCAGAGGTAGGGCTCATTCCTAGCAAATGTAAATCTCTAACAACCTTGTACACATAAGTCTATATTACTTAAAAATTACAGAACATGACTACCTACATATTGGAATACTTTTGAAGGTTACTTTAATCTCTGAAGGATAAGCTTTCTGGGCTGCATAGTCTGAGAAGTAATGTTTTTGTTTAATGAGTGTCATGAATAATATTTAAGGGATTTCTGAAGACTCACTGTGCTCCGCTTTCACTTTATATGTTGCTTTTATGCCTGAATAAAACTTGTCCAAAAGTGTGATGCAAACTTTACATTATAATTATAACACTTACAAAAGATCACTAGCTCATAAGGGCTCTTCCTGAATGTTTTTATCAGTAAGTTCTAATACATTATCCAATCCCAAGTGGTAAGCCATGGGCTCAGTATATTGTATACATGCCTATATATTAACAGTTATAATTATTGAAGAAGTAAAAAGTTTTGTGAGGAAATGGGAGATAAGAACCTTCAGGAGTTGGAGGGAGAATAGGGGGTATATGTGAAAAATACAATACTCATGAAATTCTAAAAAAAAAAAAACCTTTAAAAAAGAGCACATACTGATGTACACATATCAAATATTCATTTTCTCATTTTACTTGACTCATTAAACTAATCTATATTAAGAAAATATACCAAACAATGTAGATGCATAATTTAAAAAAATCACTTTCAGAAACCAGAAACAAAGACTTTTGCCAGAAATAAAGAAAACACTGTTATCCAACTAACTCCATTATAATTCAAACCACCGTGCACTAGATTAAATTAGATTATTTAAACAAAATAATCATCCACACTTTTGTAGAAAATGTGATAATAACAATGTCTTGTGATTTTTAAAATTCATCCAACAACATGGAAGACTGGTTGACATTTGGGACAGGAATTGTATATTTATAATAAAGAGCAGCTGAATGAAAGTTTTTGAAACTCTGTTCTCTGGTATCTAAAATTCTTATCAGAGGGACACATTTTCATGAGATATGTTTATTGTTCTTAGAGATGCTGAGTCTGTTGATTTGGTTTAGTACTATAAAATATCTATTATAAACCAAGTATATAATTGTTGCTAAGCCTTACACCATCCCACACTCTAACTTACTGCTTGTTTAGAGACTACTAAAAATTTCTTCTAAATTATGGGTATTTGTTTGCCTTTTGTGAGAGTGTGTGAATGAGAAGAATTCCCAATGGTGGACATCTCTTAGTTCTTACATTCCATATTTGACATTTTGAAGTTCACATTCTATGGCAAGTGAACATAAAGCAAGTGGGAAAGGGCAGAGTCAATGAAGCACAAGGACAAATTTCTAGCAACCATCACAGAAACTGTAGTGAAGTTCATGGGAAGACTCCGAGGAAAGAGGGAGCTCCATTTTCCTGTAATCTTCCTGGTATTTGCCATGTTAGGACAGTCACACTGATAAAAAACAAATACAAGGAAATCTGTGACTGAGTGACAGACAACTTTTCTACCTGGATGATTCCTTTTATTGTATCTCTCTCTCCTTACACATTTACATTTTGAAAGAGTTTACCTTTCAAATCTACTTATTAATTTAAATGAATTAAAATTTCAAGTAAAAATGAATTTATCAGAGTTAAGTTAAAACCTTCCCTCAAAACAAATATAGTCATTTATATAAAATGGCAAGAAAAGATACTTATTTAAAATAGTGAGTTATATCGAGGATCATGGCACTCAAGTAGAAAAAATATGATGCTATTTTACAAATAAGTTACCCCCAAACTGCAGTGAACAACTGACACAGAGAGGAACTCTTTACAGGTACTTCTGTATTTTCCTCAGCTTAAGGTACTGTCATCTTTTCTTTACGTATACACCAACAGAAGCTTTAAAGAAGCCAATAAATATACCTAGATAGTGAGCTTGGAAATAAATGCATATATAACTATTTAAAATAAAAAATAAAAACCTTTAAACGTAACTATAAAAATTTTGCCAATTTTAAAAATCACATTTTACTGCACTTATTTAAGTAGGTGGGGGTAGGTGATGGGTTTGGGGGCAGAGTGGGTATATAATGTTATGGCATCCACGTGGGAGGCAGGGGATAACTTACAGAAATTGGTTCTTGAGCCCAGGAAACCTTGAGTGAATGTGTAAAGAACAGCTGAACTTCTCAGTGAATGTGAATTGTTTGATGTTTGACATAGGCACAGTGTAGAAGCATCTTCTACAGAGACTAGCTAACTCCTCTCCACTGTGCTGCACCTACTAAACATACTATGTTTGTGTCTGTGAGTCCATCATTTAAAAAAAGATATTTATTTTATGTTTACGGGGCTCTGTCTGCATGGACACCTGCATGCCAGAAGAGGACATCAGGTCCTGTTAAAGATGATTGTGAGCCACCATGTCATTTCTGGGGATTGAACTCAGAACTGGAGCTATCTCTTCAGCCCCAAGACTATCCTTTTTTCATTCAACTGTCACACCAGTCAGGTTTCTATACCCAACCTATGCATGTCATAGTACCTTCCACAAAGTTGGTCTCAGGGATCACACTTAGATCATGGGGTTCACAGCAACCACCCTTAGCTGTTGAACCATCTCTGCCAGCACAAATATATATGGAATTCTGACCCATATTTTTGTCCAACTAGTTTAACTCTATACGGTGGTTCTTTGGGGTCTGGAGTTATGAGCCATAACTCTACCTCATTATGGATAACTCATAAAGATAAGTAGCAAACAGATATCAACTCCTAGTGACCATTCTTCTTTTATAAAGACCTTATATGAGTGTAAATGAAGAAAATATCTAATAAAAATTGTTTTAAAAAGGGTGGGTTGGGGAGAAGGGTGGAGGGGAGTGTATAGAAGACTTTCGGGATAGCATATGAAATGTAAATGAAGAAAATATCTAATAAAATTGTTTAAAAAACTTTATACCCATGTTTTAACATTCTTTGGACATATAGCTCTTAGAGAAGTATCTGTATATGTCTGAAGCATGGGGTGTGGCTGGGATGGCCCTTGTGCAAGGCTGTGGTTTCAGCAGTCTTTTGTGTTAGTGTGTATCATGTAAACATGCAAAATAATTCTTCATTTTGTTGTTAAACTTGATATAAGGGTCTCAAATTTTATTCTGTCAACTTGATTCAAGAGTCGAGTATTTTCTGTCTGTTCCTTAAAGCAGAATGTTGTTTTTCATGGGAAAACTTTGAAGTCAGATATTCTTGGGGTGAATATTTGACTGGCTCTGCTAATGAGCTATATAAACACGGTCAAGTCATTGCTTATTCTGAGTATATTATCTTCTTGTACTTATTACTATTTTTACCTTACAGAGGACTTTATAGATCAAGCAAGATAGCATGTATATCAGGAAGTTAATAGAGAGTTTGGCTAATAAAAGATGAGTTATGAATACAAGTTTATAAACAAAAATTACGTCATTATCTTTCTTATGCAGTAGATCATTCTTTCCCTTATCATGCTTTTCCCCTCACACCCAAAGTACCCCCACAATCTTTGCTATCTTAAAAAGTTTTTCTCAGTTCAACAGTATAAATAAAGTATTGTTGTACTCTTTGTCTTTAATTCTCTCTCTCTTTTTAATCTCCTTGTCTACTTCCATCTTGGTCTTTCTTCAGAGCTAGGCATGATATAGCTCAGTGGGAGATTAGCATACATGATGACCTGTGCTCAATCCCTAGCATCCTCTCTTTTCCCTAAATTTAGAAACTGGGGGAATGCCTATATTTATTTCTTTGGATGCTTCTATATGCTTAATAATATATAAATTTATATTCATTTTTATCTATACCATTCGTTTTTCCTCCTAAAAATCACCAATCATTGTCTCATTGCTTCTTATTACATTTTAAAAAGAAGTATGCCTATCTAAAATCCAAATTATAGAACTGATATTTCCAGTATTTCTTTTAGAGCTGTAACAAAGAAAGGATCAAGCTATGGACATCTAGGATCTGAGGTGGAGGGGCAAGTTAGTAAAATCACAGTTATGAAGTCCTAAAAGGAAACCCTGAACTTAGAGTTGGTTCAGCAGTAGATGGTTGTTGAGAGTAACAGGACATGAGTGAAACCTGCTCATCACAGGGAATCAAACAGGGATCAAGGTATGTAATTTCAGTACTTAAATAGCAGAGGCAAGAGCATCACAATTTTTTAATTAATTATTTTATTTATTTACATTTCAAATGTCCCACTTTCCAGTCCCCCCTCCACAAGCACACCAACCCATCCCTTTACAATCCCCTTCTCTGAGGCATTAAGCCTCCATATGACCAAGTGCATCCCCTCCCACTGAGGCCAGAAAAGCAGTCCTCTGCTACATATGTAATGGGAACCAGGAACCAGCCTATGTATGCTCTTTGGTCTCTGGAAGCTCTGAGGAGTCTGGTTAGTTGATATTGTTGTTCTTCCTATGGTGTTGCAATCTCCTTCAGCTCCTTTAGTCCTTCCCCTAACTCTTTCTTTTGGTCCAATGGTTGCCTTACAGAAACTTTTCAGTCTCATGAGGTCCCATTTGTCAATTGTTGATCTCAGAGCCTGAACCGTTGGTGTTCTGTTCAGGTAATTTTCCCCTGTATCAATGTGTTCAAGGCTATTTCCCACTTTCCCGTCTATTAGATTCAACATATCTGGTTTTATGTAGAGGTCCTTGAGCCAGTTGGACTTGAGCTTTGTATAAGGAGATAAATATGAATTAATTTGTATTCTTTTACAGACTATCAGTTAGACCAGCACCATTTTTTGAAGCTGCTCCCTTTTTTTCCACTGTATGGTTTTGGCTTCTCTGTCAAAGATCAAGTATATCCATAGGTATGTCGGTTTATTTCTGGGTCTTCAATTTTATTTCATTGATTTACCTGTCTGCCACTGTATCAATACCATGCAGTTTTTATCACTATTGCTCTGCAGTATAGCTTGAGGTCAGGGATGGTGATTCTCCCAGAAGTTCTTTTATTGTTGAGAATTGTTTTCACTATTCCTTGTTTTTGTTATTACATATCAAATTGAGAACTGCTCTTTCTATCTTAAAGAATTGAGGTGGGGTTTTGTTGGGGATTGTATTGAATCTGTAGATTGCTTTTGGTAAGATGGCTGTTTTTTATAAGTTAGTCCTACCCATCCATAAGCATGAGAGCTCTTTCCATCTTCTAAGGTCTTGATTTCTTTCTTCAGGGACTTGAAGTTCTTGCCATATAGACTTTTCACTTGCTTGGTTATAATTACAGCAAGGTATTTTATATTATTTGTGACTATTGTGAAGGGTGTTGTTTCCTTAATTTCTTTCACAGCCCATTTATCCTTTGAGTATAGTAGGAAGGCTATTTGAGTTAATTTTATAGTCAGACACTTTGCTGAAGTTGTTTATCAGCTATAGGAGTTCTCTGGTAGAATTTTTAGGATAGCTTAAGTATACTATCATATCATCTCCAAATAGTGATACCTTGACTTCTTTCTTTCCAATTTGTGTCCCGTTGACCGCTTTTTGTTGTCTAATTGCTCTAGTTAGAGCAACATGATTTTGATACTGGCCCCGGGCTACATAATAAAACCCAGTCTTTAAAAGTTAATTAGTTAATTGATATATGAGGGATTAGGGCAGACAAAACTCCAGGAGGTAATTAGTCAGTGAAAGAAGAACGTGTAAGTGAGAATATATCACAAATTCAGAGAACTATAGGTCCAAAAGATGTTAAAACATGAATATAAAATCTTTGCAAAAGAAAATGATCACTGGAAGTTAATATGGTGTTAGAAGAAAATGTAATTCTAAAATATTGCAAAGTAACCTCCCTCTTGTGCATTTTTTTTTTTTTGGTAATTAAAAACAATTTCTGATAGAATCTTTCAATACAGCCAAGGCTGTAATTGAACACACAATCCTCCTACCTCAGCCCTCCAAATGCTGGAATTACAGGCCCACATTACCATGTCTGGGTTCATGTCCAAGTTGGTACAACTAAGAAGAGATAAGCAACATAGCTTCAGTATCCTCCTAGTAGTAAGCAGGATTTAAATGAAGTCTCTAGATATTTCTAGAGAAAATCATGAGTACTACCTTCTAGAATCTATAAAGTGTTGTCAAATAAGGAAGATGCTAATTTAGTCATATTATTCTAAAAGACAGAACTTGGACTAATGGGTTACAGTAACTAAAAAATGTATTTCATCCATAGAAACCAGAGTGGTTATGACAATCATTCAAGAAACAGGCTCTGCTACAGAAGAGAAACTGTTGAGACAGAGACTGCTGCAATCCTCTTAGACTGCTGTGTAGACTGAATTTCCTCACTGGTACAAAGTACTGAGTGCTGTCTGGAACTTAGTAATAACTCAATAAACACTAACTATAATTGCCATAACTACTTCCATGATTGGTACTTAAAGGTTTAGCTAAAACCTCCCTGTAAAGCCTTTTGGCTTGCTGACTGTGGGGCACATTTGATTTTGTGGTTATCAGGCTAGTTGTTATAAGCTTGCTTGCTATCAATTTTATATCGTTTTCTTCCACTTTTTGCTGTTATGCTCTAAAATTGTGCACTATAGTCTCATAAGTATCATTATTAGTGGCTAATTCAATTTCTTTTGATTTTTTAATGCTGCATATTATTTAATTTCTTTGCTGCTTTCATTTTTATTGTAATTTACCATTCCTCCTGAAGATTCTATTTTCTTAATCTTGTCCAAGAAATAATATCTTTATTAGTCAAGTAATGTTTTTAATTAATTTTATTCACTTTAGCTTTCTATTTTGTTGACAACTCTTCTTCTATTTAGTTTTCCTTGTTTTATCTCCTTGTGTTAAGTGCTTAACTAATTTACTTTAATGACTTTCTTATTTGCCAATAAAGCATTCACGGCAATGACTTTCAACAGTGACCTAATGGGGTACTTCCTAACTTTTAATACACCGCACACTAAACTCCTGAGATTTTAAAAAAGTTTGGTTTCTATTTTTAAATCAAAACTTATTTTAAAAAATTTTAAAACTTGAAAGGAGGAAAAAGAATAATTCCTTATTTTTAGTTGTTAGATTCCATTTTTATTTTCACTTTTACTGAAAGAGATTTTGCTATAACTAATTATATGATAAATACTTAGAAACAGTTCAGTGTTTAAAAAGGCATTTCCCTATACAAAATTCTATACTTAACTAAATGATTAATTGCATTATTCAAGTTCTCCATATTCATTTCCCACTGAGTTATTAATTTTGAGGCATTAGATCTATCTTAAATGTAAAATCATCAATTTTGTAACTCCTTCCATGGGTGTTTTGTTACCAATTCTAAGAAGAGGCAAAGTGACCACACTTTGGTCTTCGTTCTTCTTGAGTTTCATGTGTTTTGCAAATTGTAACTTGGGTATTCTAAGTTTCTGGGCTAATATCCACTTATCAGTGAGTACATATCATGTGAGTTCTGTTGTGATTGGGTTACCTCACTCAGGATGATACCCTCCAGGTCCATCCATTTGTCTAGGAATTTCATAAATTCATTCTTTTTAATAGCTGAGTAGTACTCCATTGTGTAAATGTACCACATTTTCTGTATCCATTCCTCTGTTGAGGGACGAAAGGATAGACCATCTAGAGACTGCTGCACCCAGGGATCCATCCCATAATCAGCCTCCAAACACAGACACCATCACATATGCTAGCAAGATTTTGTTGAAAGGACCCTGATATAGCTGTCTCTTGTGAGGCGATGCCAGTGCCTGGCAAACACAGAAGTGGATGCTCACAGTCAGCTATTGGATGGAATACAGGGCCCCCAATGGAGGAGTTAGAGAAAGTACCCAAGGAGCTAAAGGGGTCTGCAACCCTATAGGTAGAACAACAATATGAACTAACCAGTACCCCCAGAGCTTGTGTCTCTAGCTGCATATGTATCAGAAGATGGCCTACTCGGCCATCATTGGGAAAAGAGGCCCCTTGGTCTTGCAAACTTTATATGCCTCAGTACAGGGGAACACCAGGGCCAAGAAGTGGGAGTGGGTGGGTAGGGGAGTGGAGGGGGGATATGGGGGACTTTTGGGATAGCATTTGAAATGTAAATGAAGAAAATACCTAATTAAAAAATGTTTAAAAAATCATCAATTTTCCTTTTTATCATTAACAATGTTTGCCATAGACAGTGTTTTAAAAAAACATCTTTACAGAGATAAAATTCACATACTGTGAAATTCATATCTCCACTGAAAATAGGCTTTGTATATTCACAGGCTTGAGTAACCATCACCATAATCTATACTTATAACATTTTATCATCCAGAATTAAACTCCCACCCTCAGAACTAACTTCACATACTTGTCCCTTCAGTCCTAGGAAACTGCTAAATGTTCAGTCTCTATTCATGACACTTCATAAGCTAGAATTTTACAAATACTCATATGACCTTTGGTAGCTAGCTTCTTTATTCAGAATGAATTTGAATGGTTCATCCATAGTTCTGACTATTCATGGCACTTCATAGATTAGAATTTCACAAATGATTATATGACCTTCTGTGACTGGCTTATTTTATTTAGAATGAATTTACAAGGTTCATCCATGTTGTGGTGCAGAAAAAGAAATAATTTATTTTTATTGACAAAAAATATGGCTTTAACACGTTCTCTTCCATTCATCAGCTAATGTCATCCATTTGGTTCTAGTTTGCTTTAATAATGCTGACTCCTGAAAACTGAAATTATTTTTAGTGAATGAAGGAACAATTCCCTAACGTTCTTATTTTTAGTATTGAAGGACTAAGTAAATAATCTCTGAAGGGCAAAAAATAGTTCCTGTTTGCTGTTCTTATCACTGAATTAACCTTGGGGTTTATAGCAGGTGAGCCTTCATATTCCAAAGATCTTGAAAAGTGTTTATATATTTATTTCCTCACTTAATGTTATAAAAATGAGAGCATAACAGTTATTGATAGAACTTAGACTACTATGCATACCTATTTCATTTTAAAATTCACTAGGCTGGACTCAGTCAGGCTCATGCCTTTAATCCAAGCAACAGGGAGGTAAAGACAGGAAGATTGGGCATTTATGAGCTTTAGGTTAGTTTGGGATTATAAAAGTCTGCCCTCCTCCTTGACAAAAGAAATTTATAAGACACCTAGAATGCCAATGTTTCTAAAATTCAAAATATGTACTCATATGTTATAGTATGACTGTATCTAGTAAGTTAGACTGTATAGACTAAGATGTGTGTAGACCTTTTATATTTTCAAATTAGGTTTTCAAATTTTTTCTTAGAATGTTTATAAAACATAGCTACATTTCCATATTTATCCAACATAAAAAGAAAACACTATCAGTCAATACTTAGTAGACTATAGGAGGTATCTCTAATAAATCATATTTAATATTCACATCAATTCTAATAAAATTTGCACTCGTACTTCTTGAATTCCAATGTTACCCAAAACTGTAAGGCAAACTGCCAGTGAACACATGTCAGATAATGTAGACTAACGATAAAAGAGCTTTGTAGTGCTTCTTGCAGAATGTCTGTAAAATAAGTAAATGTTTCCATTTTATCTATGACAAAAACAGTATTTTGTCTATATCCAGTATTTCGGATGTTGAAGCTTACCAAAATTAAATTGTTATAACCTACCATCTATACTGCGTTGTTTAATCTATTTGATGACAGTGTCTGAAGATTAAGCATCAAGAAAGTGAAAAGGTCTTTCGAAGTGACTTGAAGGTCTCCTTATAAAAGTCCAGAATACAAAGTTAATACAGATGATAGAAACTCAATTCTCAAATCTCTTAGACACTCCAACAGTTGTGGCTAGCATAACTCCCTACTCTAGGCCAGATACCAACTCACAAGACTTACAGGTTCTCCTCTATTTCTTATTCTTCTATGCTATTATCAATGCTATTATCCTTTTTTCTTTTTTTAACTTAAAAAGCAACTTAAGTACGGCAATTTTTAAATGAATTTAAGCAAGATTACATGGCAAATCTGTTATACCACCTCATAGGTTTTCAATTTCCCACAGGGTAAAAATGATAAACATAAAAAGGACATGAACTAAGCTTATGCTATGATTCTTCCACTTGTGAGTAGTGTCTCTAGCATAATCCAATGCCTGTCTTTATACTTACATATATATCAATTTATAACACATATGGATTCATATGACTGATAAGTAGATTTTATGCACACACTATATATATGTAAATAAGCATACATTTTCAAATTTATTTAAGTTATTCAAGTTTATTTGTAAAATTCAGAAGAATTTGATACATTGAGACAACTGTTTGTATCAATGTTTATAAATACTAGGATAGGTAAGTGACATAAACAAAACAGGAGTGAATCAATACACTCTTAATAGCTGTAGATAAAGAAATACCAAGTCTTTGTGATACAACTAAGACATCTAGGAAGTAGTAATAGAGAAGAACCTGGCACAGTATATCGGGCCAACAGTATATCTCTGTGCACTCTTGCACATCCCTCCCATTATACAGCAATACATAACTAATCAACCGAACAGTGGCTCTTATTCAACTTTTAAGTTTTCTAGTTTCCATTTACCATTTAAACTATTTGACTGTATCTTCTGTCTTTAGAAACACAACAAAAAAGTAAATAATATGCAAATGCATAGAGCAAGTCTTTAACTTCTCTAATGCTCAATTTTCTTGTTGGTAAATGAAGACTACTTGCTAACTGTATTATTTTTGGCAAATTTTCAATTTAGCAAACATGTACCTCTCTGTAACTTAGTTTACTTATTTGAAAAATGAAGATATATATATATGAAACTATACTAGTGAAGCATATGCCACATAGAAGACATTCAATTGAACATTTCTATCACTTTCCATTATTTACTAAAAATATTTCAAAACACATGAAATTTGTTTGTTAATTGATTGGATTTCTCAATGTAATAAAGCTGGCCTGGAACTGACTCTATATACCCTAGACTGGCCACTAATTCAACTTTTTTAATGCTGGGGTTATGTGCGTAATTTACTACATTCAGTTCCTCAAAAATATAAAGCTCCAACTTAACAAACGTGATTTTAAATGATAACCAATGCATTACCATAAGACAAAACTACATCTCCATTTCAGAGAAGAATACAGAGATGGAATAAGTAACTCAGACTTGGAAGACAAACTTAAGCAGTCTTACCACAGAGTCTGTGTCTCAGCTGCTTTTGTTGTATTAACTCTTGTTGGTACTGAACACAGGAATCCATCTGTATGTTTAAAACTACTTTCAAGCTCTAAGCCATTTGTGTCTTTTAAAGTTTTGGCAAACAAGTCAAAATACTAAAAATGGACTTCTTTCTGCAAACATGTCTTCTTACATATACATGTGCTAACTAACTAACTAACTAACTAACTAACATAAAAGTATGTTGGATACAAAAGCTGACCCAAATGACACAAAAAGGTTAATCCTCTGTAGTATCAGATAACAAAAGTACTCAACTTGTTTGAAACTGACTAAAGCTCAGAACAACATGTAAAAGATGGATGAAGAGGGCTGGTGAGACAGCTCAGGGGATAAAGGCACTTGTTGACAAGCCTGATGACCTGAACTCAATTCCTGGGACTCGTGTAGTACAGAGAAGGAACCCATTCCTGCAAGGTTAAGGAACACAGAATGAATGCTCTATTGCTCACACTCTATGCTCCCCACACTTGCTAACATATCCAATTAAAAGTTGAAGGAGATTGTATTTCTTCCCATCCCACTTCTACTTATGATATTACAATCAAAGTAGCCTCCTTACTAGGCAAAACTTTCCAACCTCTGTCTGCCTCTTTAATTCACTTTCTATTCACCTCTCCTTTGACACTGTTAGACAACACTAGGCTCTTCCCCTAGACCTTGCTCCTTACTTTTCTTTCTCCTGTATTATTCCATAAGAAAAAAACCTCCATTTCCACCCCAATTTCTCTGCACAGCTTTCCATACTTCATATCTTCATAATACTTGCTCTATTTAGAATTATATGCTTATCGGTTATTCCCTGACTACCACCAACCCCCATTTAAACAGGGTCTATCTATGTAGCATTGGCTGCCCTGGAACTGTGTAAACCAGGCTGGCCTGGAATGGACAGACATCTGTCTGCCTGTGTTTGTAAAGCCATATCCAGTGGTTATATATTTCTTATCAATATCCCTCACATCTGAAATATAAAAACCTTGAAGCAAGCCCTTGT
Organism: Mus caroli; assembly: GCF_978045245.1. Taxonomy (NCBI): domain Eukaryota; kingdom Metazoa; phylum Chordata; class Mammalia; order Rodentia; family Muridae; genus Mus; species Mus caroli. The sequence goes on from NW_028227268.1 coordinate 16,423,488, forward strand.
CTTTTTCACTGCTATGTCTTACTTAGAGTAGTATCTAGCATATAGTCCTAAACAAATTATTTGTTGAATGATTGAGCCTTACAATATATACTGAAAACAGAAAACCAGATGTTAGAAAGCCACAAGAGAAATAAAACAAGCTAACACTATTTATTCTGTTTGATAGGTAGGTAATATAGATACAAGTAATACTTAGAAGTTTAAATGCATGGACATAGATAATGGCCTCATTAAATTTGTGCTTTTGGTTAAGTATCTCTAGAGGGTATTTCCATATTGTCTGTAGTTTTTTTTCCTTTAAATTTTTATTTATTTAAACAAACATAATTAGGAAAAGGGTAAAAGCAATCTATGGACCAAGGGTGCCTTTTAAACTTTGAAATATTTTCATTTATTCCATTTAAAAAGACAGGTTTATCATCTGCCTTACATGGGGGAAATGATCAAAGAAACATGTTTAAGGAACTTTTAAATTATATTTTATTATATGTAAGTATACTGTAGCTGTCTTCAGATACCCCAGAAGAGTCAGATCTCACTATGGATGGTTGTGAGCCACCATGTGGTTGCTGGGATTTGAACTCAGGATCTTTGGAAGAGCACTCGGTGCTCTTAACCACTGAGCCATCTTTCTTGCCCCCAAGGAATTTTTTTAATGAATCATAAATTTTACTTCAAAATGTAAACATCACTAAACATGCATACATGTTAAAACAATAAAATTTACAATTTCATTAATTTTTTCTTTTGCATAGGACATTACAATATAGAATCTATGCCTTATAAAATATATAACAAAGCTTTATCTGAGCAAGCCAAGGCCAGGTTGGGAAACTGTACAACTGTAATACTTCACTGTAGTGATCCAGGAAAGACAGAAGATGGCCTTTGGAAGCATGCTGGGAGCTAGGTTTTTTTAAAGTTCTTATGGAAAAGGAAACTGGAAACCTGATGGAAATGGCCTTGGACCCTTGGATTTTGTCTTGGGGTTTTGGCAAAGGATCCCACAGACGTTCCACCGATGGCTTTTTATCATATGCCTTACATGGGGGAAAATGATCAAGGAACCATTTTCATAAATTTCTTTTAAGAAAACATATTTCCTTCATTCAGAAGTTTTAAAATTCATTCTTAGTCTTTAATGTTTAGGTTGTTTACATTCCTCAGTAAGTAAAACTTTATGAGACATTCCATACATTTAAAATTAAAATTGGGTGGTTTATACATGTTGTTAGTCAGCTATACCCCATCTTACTGTACCATGACATCACCTCTGAAATAGTGAATTACTGTCTTTGTTATTAAACGAATTTATATTTTAACAAAGATAGCTATTTAAACTGATAATGAAATTGGTATAAGCCAATCAGGTAGGTACCACAAAAACACATGCAATCTAACTTACTTCACAGAAATGAGAACTTTCCCCACTGGATGTGGAAAATGAAACAAACACACAGATTTTGCATTTTGTGTTTTTATTAATGACACCTTTAACTGCAAAAACGAGATGATTTCTAAGTAAACAAAGTATATTCTTGTCACAACATGTTAAAATTGATTATAATTTTAGACTTTGGAAAGGAAGTAGTATTTTAGGTTACTGTGTTATTATGCTTATCTAATGACCCAAGTCAATACTTTGACTCACTCAAGTTACCTTAAAATGCCTAAAACACAATCAGCAACGTAAAGAAGTCAAATCTTACACTTTATGAAACTACTGAATGTGAAATACTGTACTTTGGTGAAAATTATAAACATTAAGTAGTTCATTCTATTTATAAGAGTCAAAAAAGTCTTATTTCACTCTCTTCCTTCTTTTCTTTTAAACATGGACATGACAACCAAATTTCCTACTTTAGCTCAAAGGCACAGAGGAAACAACCGATATCTCCTTGATTTCATCCTTTATGCACTCCAATCCATCAATTCCATCAACGGACATCTATTAGAAGATGCTGCCTAAAATGCCACAGTGAAAGTCATCATTTTGTATGATGTTTTAAGAATATACTGATAAGGTCAGAAGAATCTAACTGTGTAACCCAGGCTTTTGTATCTTCACATGGAAATATTCTTCAGTTATCTCTCACAATTTCTTCCCTGAAAATGTTGAGAACAAAAGTCCACTTAATAAGGACCTACACCTAACCTACACTTAACATGATCACCTAACATGAACAGAACGAGCAATACAGATTTTGAGATGTATTTAAAGTCAGTGCCATAACAATTTATGAATCACAGTAAATATCCCAAGGAGTAGTAATGGTCTATAAAGAGAAAACATCCAAGTCAGATTTGAACACTAGAGATGAAATCTAGAAATCATGATTTCAAACAAAAACATGGCTCAGGTCTACACATTTGCTGAACTGTTACGCTCTAAAACAATGAAAATTCCAATGTCTCCATCTGTTACCGTGACAGGAACAGGCTGGTGAGTGAAGTCAGAACATCAGTGTATCCTGGCAGAACTAAGGACTTCCTGAAAATCTAGAAAGCCTGTCCACAACAGATGGGTCACTTAGAGATGAGTACACCGATCTGCCAACCTGAGTGCAGCTCTAATTCGCTCAATGAAAATCAGCAGGAGCCCCACTTTCTAAGTCTTCTGGCAGTGAGAAGGCCAAAGGGGAGGTAATCCGAAGATGCACAAACACACATCTAACGTGACCTAAAGTGTCACACTCTCAGGTTTCCTGTCAAACATACTAAATTCAGGTAAATTCCTTACCAGTTAACTTCTTCACAGGTTGGAGCCGAACACTGATAGACTGATGTGTGAGTAAGGGGGAGGATGGAAGAGAGCGAGACATGCCCTCCATAATCCGAATGTGCTGCATACCTTCACTCACTGGAAGTGGTGGGACAGCGTAGTCTGGCTCAAAAGCACAATCGCTTTCTGTGGAGATGCCACCTGGTAATAGGAAAGAAGAGTGCAATAGATGATAAGGATGGTTCAGAACAGCATATAACACACACACACATATACACACACACACACACACATATACATACACACACATATACACACATTTGTTTATTTAGTGAGAGGGAGAGATGGATGGATGGAGGAAAGAAAAATAAAGGAAGGAAAAAGAAAGCAAGGAAGAAGAAAAACAGGAAGGAAGGAAGGAAGGAAGGAAGGAAGGAAGGAAGGAAGGAAGGAAGGAAGGAAGGAAGGAAGGAAGGAAAGAAGAAAAGAAAGAAGGCAGAGAGACTGGATCTTACAACTATAACTCCCATAAAATTAAATAAAGACAATAGCAGGTTGCTAGGACCACAAAAACAAGACCTATCACAACATGTCTTAAACTATTTATACAAATTTGCTATACATAGAAAAAATTTACATATACAGTATTTGGTCATTAATTAACCGTAACACATATACATTGAAGATGAATCAGAAAAACCATAAAAGCTGGGGCTATAACTCCATGACCAGACTCCTTGCCTCACATTCTCGAGGCCCTAGGTTCAATTTTTAGTATTGAGTAAATAAGTAAATAAATAGTGTGTGTGGTGGGGGGGAGAGAGGGAGAGAGGGAGAGAACAAACAAGGGAGAAAAAGCCAAATAAAGCAAATATAATCTGACAGAAAATACAATGTGTTCATCAACAAGGTACAACATTTAAAGGAGTAGGCTTAGTATGTTAAGAAACCAAAAGTTTAGAATTTTAGAGTATTAAAGGAATTAAAATTTAGATGGCTTTGAAGGCAAATTTACATAGACAAGATAACTAGAAAATATTAGGATGATAACTAAAGAGTCGAAAGAACAGAAGTGTAGGCCAATGAGAAGGCTCAGCAAATACAGGTACTTCCCACTAAGTCTGACCTCCTGAGCTACCCCAGGACCTACATGATGAAAGATCAGAACCAACTCCTACAAGCTAGCCTCTGACCACCAGATGTACACTGTGGGTATGCGGTTACCCACACATACTTAAAAAAGTGTTTGGTTTTTTTTTAATGCAAAAAGTGTATTTTCTTTTAAAAGAGTAACTTTACAAAATTGGGAATGTGTTCTTGAATAAATAGTACCAAAGCATGAGCAAGAGAAAAGTGAATAAACTGTATTTTATTTAAAACCAAACCAAACAAAAAAAAAAACCACTTTGGGTTGCAAAGAACACTATTTAAAAAATGAAAATACGGGGATTCGGGGGTAGGGAGGAGGTATGGGATATGGAATAGTCAGAGGGTGGATGGGGGGTATAAAATATGGAGTGTAAAAAATAAATTAATAAAAATTTTTCAAGAAAAAATGAAAATACAATTCTCACAATGGAAAAATATTTGCAAATATTTTTGATGAGTCTAGGGTTTATAATATATAAAGAACTCTTACAACCCAACAACAAAAAGACACACACACAATTAAAATTGGGCAAAGGACTTAAGCAAATATTTATAAAGGACTCATAAATTCCCCCTTTGCATTTGAAAATATGCTGAACAATCCTTCTATAAAAGTAAATCAAAGTCAAATGAGACCCTTCTTTATAGCCACTAAGATAGAGGAGGCTTTTAAGAACAAAGAAAAGAATAAATGGATACTTTTAAAATGACAGGCTAGAGAGAAGGCTCAGCAGGTAAGAATGTTTGTTGCCAAATCTGATGACCTGAGCTCAATTCCCAGAACCCACACGGTGGAAAGAAAAAACTCACTCTTGCAAGTTGTCCTCTGATCTTGATATGGGTATGTGTGTTGCATGGTATGTGAATTGTATCTGTGTGCTATGGTATGTGAATTGTACATGTGTGCTATGGTATGTGAACTTTATGTGTGTGCTATGGTTTGTGAATTGTAGTTCAATAAAGAATGACACTTCTAACCATATAATTTTTTAGTTCAGAACCTTAGAAATCATTGCTAATTTTTTTTCTCTTACCAACCCTTTGGACATATACTTCTGAAGATTACCAATCCAAATAACCCTAAACAACTGTTAAGTGTATAGAAAAATGAAACTATCATATAACGACAGGGGTGAGATATGGTGTAGCTTCTGTGTGAAACAGGTGGTTCATCCAAAAGTTAAACACAGAATCACAATATGACTCAGTTTGTTCTTTCATGTATACAGCCAAAAGCACTGAACACAGGTTTACAACCAACACTTCAACATGAATATTTGCAGTACCATTATTCATAATAGCCCAAAGTAGAAACAACCCAAGTGTCATAGCCTGAAAAAATGTGATATATATACATATATATATGTATATATAATATTTCAATAAATTAAATATTTTGCTGTCAAAGGGATGATGGTCTGACATATGACATACAGTTCAAAAAGTCTTGAAGCTTTGAAAGAAGTCACAGTCACATACAATATGATTCTGCTTATATGTAGATGCTCTGGAGAGATGAATCCAATCTGGTTTTCAGATCATCCCAGGAAAGGGAAGGGTCAGCTGCTCAAAGGGCCTGGTGTTTTCTTTTGGGATGATGGATAAGAGAGCAGTGATGTTCGTATAGCACAGTGAATATGCTAAGAGCCAATGGAATACTTGGGAATGTTGAGTTTAATGATTTGTGAACTGTAGTTCAGTGAAGAATGACATGGGCATTTATCTCTAACCACATATTTTTTTCAGTTCAGAAACCTATAAATCATCTCTCAATTCTTCCTTTATCAATCTTTGCAACACATGACTAACAGTTCTGCAGATTACCAATCTAAAATGTATTCCAAAATTCCATTTTCTGTCCACTCTCCTACCACTACCTTAGTTCTGATCATTACTAATGTGCCACCAATATTCAGGAGGCAGAAATATAGAATTTATTAGTTATCATTGGATTTTAGAACTTCTACCAGCATCTTGAAACTTTATTAACAGTCTCTGATCACTGTGTTTAGTATGTTCTATTTTCCCTCTCCCTGCCCCTGCCTGATCAGATGAACAATGCATCTCATAGACCTATCTTTTCAAGTCTGTTTATCTAATCACTGGGCTTTCAAAACATCTGAAATTGATTTATTCAAAATTATATTATTTAACAGATTTGTAATCAAAGAGATATTCCATTATGGTAATTTACAAATGAGTCCTTTGGTGATCACAACCAGCACTAGAGTTTTTATGAAGGAATGTATTCAATGCTGCATCTCATTTAGTGAAGTACTAGCTCTCACGATGTCCCACTGCTAAAAATGAGCTGGCAGTTTTAGGATCTGACAATCCTTAAGGAGTCATAGTGCAATTAGTCCAGTTTGGATGTCCTAGTTCATTCCTCTGGTTAGAAACATTTTCCTTTTATCTTCTTTGTCCTATAAAATTATGCTTGAACTCAGCTGATGCTACAAACAAAATCTAAAAATGTATGCTTCAAGTAAAATATTGGTGAATATTAACAGAATTAGGTTGCCTAATAACTTTTCTTAGAAAACTAGCAATCTCAGAAATTCAGCGGAAAAGCAACTTATTTTATTCTTATTAACCTGCAGTTTGACTGTGGAACAGCTGGTGTATGTTGATCTCTATAGTACTAGGCTAGTCAGCAGATATCAGGTTCAGTACCCCATCAATGTGTCATTAATGGAGAGCCTAGTCACTGAAGGGCAAGTGAAAACACAGCATGCTACGGCTTTTCTATTAGGGAACTGCAGATTGAGCTCTGCAAAAAAGAGTGAGACCAAATAGTGTATCACACATGGAGGTTGGAGCAGACAGGGAAAGTCTCATCATCACTTGTATCACACTGTATCACTTGGTGCCCTACTTTTGTATTTTGTACTAAGGTGGGAGGATGGGGTGGAGACAGGGAAGAACACACTGCTTTGGTTTGACTCTTTTATGCATTACTTGGAGCCTAGAGCACATTAGGTTTCAATACAACTACTATCCAGGCCTTTCCCACACCCAGGTATCATACTGGCAGAGGCCTCTGGTACAAGGGAGCAATCAATCAGGTGATCCACAGGCTTATAGTGAGAGTAAGCTGAAAGTAGTTCCTACACTGGCTGTGTTGCTGGGCTTGCATATGCAGAACAACAGACAAGTACTCAACCTGTCAGAGGTCTTAGCAACTGACAGGCTCCAACTGGTTATGCATGGTGAAGCTCAGTCTACAAACTGCCATTTTTGCTCTAACCTGCTGAGAAAACAGAAACAAAACCACTATCTTGTAATTCACTCCCTTGATGAGGTGGCAGAAAAGCATCTCCATCAGCCACTTAATATTCATCTATTTGACTTGTTTGGCTTTATCTGGATTATTTTGCTTTGCTCATTAATTGTGCTAATATTTTGTTTCCTCTCAGCATTATCTCTCATGTTTTTATCCCAGTCTTCTTTCCTACTTTTGCCTTTTCTCTCCTTTTTCCTTTCTCTGCCCCTTAGTTTGCATTACTATTACTTGCTAATACGTTTGCCTTTGGTAACTTTTAAATCCTTAATTTTTCACACAAGTGCCAGGGGCCTGCCCAGCCTTTAGGGAATGGTTCTGGGTGGGGCACTTCATCAGACAAAGGCCAAAGACTGAGGATCCCTGGCCTTATAATATTACTATCTGTGCTTTAAAAAATGCTGGTGCCTCCCTCTCTCTGCCCCCTCAGAATTTAAAACATTCATAAACACCTGAGTAAAGGGGTAAAATTTGAAATCCCTATAATCAAATGAAAACGAAATGCCAGGTACCAATATCTGTGGGTTGTTGTGAAGACATTCTAAAAGGATGTATGAGTTATCTACATTTAAAAAGTCAGTGATATCAAATAAATAGCCTAATGATATATAAAGTCTTAGCTAGCCAATCAAAAATTATTACAGTAGGTGAAATATAGAATTAATATCAGAGCTGAAATCAATGAAACTAAACTTTACTATAAAGAACAGTATAAAGGATCAACAAAAAAAGCTAATTCGTTAAAAGGATAAGAAATATTGATAAACCTAATGACAGCTAAACATAACAAACAGAAGAATGAATAACAACAGACAGTGCTAAGAGCCAGAGGATCATTATGGGATATTTTAAATTCTTACATAGTCCAAAAACTTGCAAAAATCTTTTTAAAAAATGGAACATGTGATACAGATGATATGCCAAACAGATCAAACCTCATTAAGATAAAAACAGTAACTAAACATCTCTCAAGAAAGAGAGAGATCCTGGAACAGACACTGATGAATTTTAGCAGACCTTTAAGAACATTGGGACTCCATTAAATTGAAATGGGAATACTTCTAAGATCAGTTTACAAATCTAGCACTACCCTAATGCCAAAAGCACATATAGAGTAGGATGTAGTGGCTCACACCTATAATCTCAGCCCTTGGGAGAGTAAGACAGGAGCAATGCCATGCCATGATTTTAAAGCCATTCTGGGCTAACAGTAAGTTTCAGATCTATGTGAATGAAAGAATGAGATCCTATCATACGCTCTGCTTCCCCAGCCCCCTCCCCACCCCTGCCAAAAGAAAGATACAACCTAGAAGAAACTGTAACTAAGCTGTTGAATGAACAAAAGAGAAAAATATAGCCAAAAAAGAAAACTGTAACCTCTTGAATCTTCAACAAAATACTAGTATCCTAAAATCAGTAAAACACTGGAAAGATCACACACCATGATCAAATTGGTTATGTTCAAGTACTGCATGAAAGATTCAACTTATGCAAGTCAGTAAATGTAACACAGTCATAATTAGAATCCTGGACAAAGTCACAAGAAAATCTAAACAGATGCAGAAAAAAAAATCCCTTTAGGTTTAAACATTCCTTTATGACAAAAGTTCAGATGAGCTAGCTATAAAACAATAATGGCTGTTCAAGACAGATGTTTATAGACAACATGAAACTGACTGAAGAATAGAAACTACTTTATTTAAGAACACAGTAAGATGTCCGCTCTCTATTCTTATTCATATAGTACTTTATTCTTGGATAGAACAAAAGGCAAGAGATAGATATAAAGGTGATAGAAATTTTAAAAAGAGGTGAAATTATGCTTATTTATAGACAATGCCATCATTTGTTGGTTTTTTCCTTCCTTTCCTTTCCTTTCTCCTTTCCTTTCCTCTTTCCTTTCCTTTCCTCTTTCCTTTCCTTTCCTCTTTCCTTTCCTTTCCTTTTCTTTTCTCTTCTTTTCTTTTTTTGAGACAGGGTTTCTCTGTATAACTCTGGCTCTCCTGGAACTCACTCTGTAGACCAGGCTGGCCTCAAACTCAGAAATCCGCCTGCCTCTGCCTTCCAAGTGTTGGGATCAAAGGCTTGCGCCACCACTGCCCGGCACCATTCTTAACTTAAAGGCTCATCTAGAACATTCTTAGATCTTATACATTTTTAGCTAAGTAGGAAAACAAAAACAGTATATGAAAATAAGTAGTTTCTGTATATACTAATATGCAATGCTCTAAAATTTAAGTCAGAAAACAATCCACTCAGAATAGCCACAAAACAATATACAGTAACAAAAAAACCTAGCCATAAATGTAAAAATATTAAAGACCCCTCTATAATGAAAACTATAAATTACTTAAGAAAGAAACTGAAGAAGATACAAGAAGATAGAAAGGTATCTCAAGTAAAAGAATGAGCATAATATTGTTAAAATGGCTTAGAGTACCAAAAGGCTATAGATAGATTCAGTGCAATTGCCATCAGAATATCAATGATAGTCTTCATATAAATGGGGGGCTACAATAGAAATAATCACATGGAACTACAAACACCTCAGAGAATTAAAATAATTCTGCACAAAAAGAAAAAGAAAAATTACATGACACTGGCACAAATTCATACTCAAACCAAAGAGAGACTCAGAAATAACCTCACAGTTACAACCATCTAATTCTTTTTTTTTTTTTTTTTTTTTGGTTTTTCAAGACAGGGTTTCTCTGTATAGCTCTGGCTGTCCTGGAACTCACTTTGTAGACCAGGCTGGTCTTGAGCTCAGAAATCTGCCTGCCTCTGCCTCCTGAGTGCTGGGATCAAAGGCGTGCGCCACCACGCCCAGCCAACCATCTAATTCTTTACAAAGCAGTCAAAAACTCATGACGACAAAAAGAAGCCTCTTAACAAATGATGCTGGGAAAGCTATGTATATGCAAAAGACTGACATTAAATTCCCTTCTCTTACTCTGTATAAATTAAATTTAAAAGTGGATCAAAAATTGTAATATAACACACAAAACTTTGAGACTACTTAACTAGGAAAAAACATTTCATGATATGAGCACAAACTTTCAAAATCAGACTCTGGTAGCTCAGGAAATAACAGCAGGAACTAAAGAATGAGATTTGTAACACTGTAAAGTTTCTGCACAACAAAGCAAACAATTAAAGACAAGAAGTGGAGATATCTTTGTTAGCTATTCATCCTACAAAAGACTAATATGAAGAATTTCATAAAAACTCAGAAATTAAACACTACAAGAGAATAAATATCCATCAACAAAATGAATGAATGCCCAGTCCTACATGAAATGAAATAGGAAATGTGTTAAAATGCTCAGCATCTTCAGCCATCAGGGAAATGGAGAGTCAGAATGACAGTCATCAACTGTCAATATAGCGGTGCTTGAAAAGACAATGCTGCCAGGCGGTGGTGGTGCACGCCTTTAATCCCAGCACTTGGGAGGCAGAGGCAGGTGGATTTCTGAGTTCGAGGCCAGCCTGGTCTACAGAGTGAGTTCCAGGACAGCCAGGGCTACACAGAGAAACCCTGCCTCAGAGAAAAAAAAAAAAAAGGAGAAGACAATGCTAACAAATGTTTACACTGAATGGTGCCTGGTCAATCTTAGCGATGCCCTCAATGCATTGGTTTTTTATCATCCCCCTGCAAAGCACTTGCTATGTTGGTGGCACTAACTTCCAGACCACCTCCCAATTCTACCAGAGAACTCTTAAACCTGATAAACAACTTCAGTGCAGTAGCTGGATATAAAGTTATCTCAAACAAATCAGTGGCCTTTCTCTACACAAAGGATAAACACGATGAGAAAGAAATTAGGGAAACAACACCCTTCACAATAGTCACAAAAATATATATAATACCTTGGTGTGACTCTAACTAAGGAAGTAAAAGATCTGTATGACAAGAACTTCAAGTCTCTGAAGAAAGAAACTGAAGATCTCAGAAGATGGGAAGATCTCCCATGCTCATAGATTGGCAGGATTAATATAGTCAAAATGGCTATCTTGCCAAAAGCAATCTACAGACTCAATGCAATCCCCATCAAAATTCCAACTCCATTCTTCACTCAGTTAGAAAGGGCAATTTGCAAATTCATCTGGAATAACAAAAAACTTAGGATAGCAAAAACTATTCTCAACAATAAAAGAACCTCTGGTGGAATCACCATGCTTGACCTTAAGCTGTACTACAGAGCAATTGTGATAAAAACTGCAGGATACTGGTACAGCAACAGACAGGTAGATCAGTGGAATAGAATGGAACCCCAGAATGAACCCACACACCTATGGTTACTTGGTCTTTGACAAGGGAACTAAAACCATCCAGTGGAAAGAAGACAGCATTTTCAACAAATGGTGCTGGCACAACTGGCAGTTATCATGTAGAAGAATGCAAATTGATCAATTCTTATCTCCTGTACAAAGCTCAAGTCTAAGTGGATCAAAGAACTCCACATAAAAACAGAGACACTGAAATTTATAGAGGAGAAAGTGGGGAAAAGCCTTGAAGATATGGACACAGGGGGAAATTCCTGAATAGAACAGCAATGGCTTGTGCTGTAAAATCAAGAATTGACAAATGGGACCTCATAAAATTGCAAAGCTTCTGTAAGGCAAAAGACACTGTCAATAAGACAAAAAAGGCCACCAACAGAGTGGGAAAGGATTTTTACCAATCCTAAATTTGATAGGGGATTAATAGCCAATATATACAAAGAGCTCAAGAAGCTGGACTCCAGAAATTCAAATAACCCCATTAGAAAATGGGTTACAGAGATAAAAAAAGAATTCTCACCTGAGGAATACCGAAAAATGAGGAACACCTGAAAAAATGTTCAATATCCTTAATCATCAGGGAAATGCAAATCAAAACAACCCTGAGATTCTACCTCACACCAGTCAGAATGGCTAAAATAAAAAATTCAGGTGGCAACACTTGAAATGTTCTCCTTTTCTGAAAAAAATGCACATTTTTCAAATTGTTGAGGTGGTTGTTGCTCTCATAATCCTTACTTCAAACCTGGCTAAAAGCAGCCAGTGATATCTACACACCCTAAATACTATGCTATCTTGAAATTCCCTCTACCAAATTAGTCAATTGCTTTGAATTTACTCTTAATACAAAGTTCTGGCACACACAAAGTTAGCCAAATTCGTTACTAGAATATGTACACAAATGCCCTTTAGTTTGATTTTCAATAGACTCTTTCTTCTTTCTCACCTGCTACTTCATGAATCTGCCCTTCAGTAACTATATTATTATTGATGTTCTGGTTTCCTAAGGCCCTGCTAGAATCCCTAGTTAAGCTCTGATAACAATTTGCTAGACTTTCAAACTTGGCAAATTCTTCCTGCAAATCAGTTCCTGGGCTTAAGAACCACACAATTAGGTACAATCATAAGAACAACCCCCACATTTTTGGTACCAATTTTCTGTATAGGTTATTCTTGTAACAACTTAAAGGGGAAGATTCTGGGGGGACACTCATGGTTTCAAAGGGTCCACATAGCTGTTAGGCCTCACACAGTTGGCAGAACATCATGGCTGCGGGGAGTGCATGGTAGAGGCTACCTGTATTACCTCATGGCTGACAAGAAGCAAAAACTGAAGAAGTAACTGGAGGCTAGGTCACCTTCCAAAGGTTCTTGCCGAGTGACCTATTTCCTAAACTAGTCCCCATTCCTTAAAATTTCTAGAACCCCAAAGCAGGATTACCAGCTAGAGATCAAGTATTCAAACTATATATTCGAACTATAACAGCTGTCAAGAGAAATTTAAAAATCTAGAAGGAGAGATATATCATATTCATGGGTCTAAAGATTCTAAATTATTATGTCAATTCTTCTCAAAGTGATTTATAGTTAGGAAGCACTACAAATTCTGACTATCAGACTATCAGAATTTGTTTGTTTGTTTTTGCTTTTTGTTTTTTTGAGACAGGTTTTCTCTGTATAGCCCTGGTGGTCCTGGAACTCACTTTGTAGACCAGGCTGGCCCGGAACTCAGAAATCCACCTGCCTCTGCCTCCAGAGTGCTGGGATTAAAGGCGTGCATCACCACACACGGCTGACTATCAGAATTTTTTAAAATTTATTTATTTATTATTATATGTAAGTACACTGTAGCTGTCTTCAGACACTCCAGAAGAGGGCGTCAGATCTCATTACAGATGGTTGTAAGCCACCATGTGGTTGCTGGGATTTGAACTCAGGACCTTCGGAAGAGCAGTCAGTGCTCTTACCCACTGAGCCATCTCACCAGCCGGACTATCAGAATTTTTAACTTTTATTTTATTATATGTATGTGCACACACATACACACACACACACACACACACACACACAAACAGTTTCTCTGTGTGTAACCCCTGGAAGTCCTGGAACTCTCAGAGATCTCTCTGCCTCTCTGCCTCTGCTTCTACCTCCCAAGTGCTGGGATTAAAGGCGTGAGCCACCACTGCCCAACCTTAGGATTTTAAGAAATCAATAACATACTTTAAAATGTATACACAAAAAAGGAGAGCATTAAAACAATATTTGATAAAAAAACAAAACTAGGAGCTTCATAGTATATAATTTTAAGGTTTACTGTAAAATTGCAGTAATCCAGAAAATATGCAGCACTGAAAAAATTGACACTAAATCAACAGAATTATTAAATCCACAAAAGAGTCATATTTCCATGGTTTGGATATGATTTGTTTCCTAAAGATTCTTGTGCTAGAAGGCTGGTCCCAATGTCATATCCCCCATGCAATGGTAATAAAGTAGAACCTTTAAGAAGCAGAGATTAATAGGTGATTGGGGACATAACAAAATTTGTGAGATTAATGATAATCTGACAGAAACAAATTAATAGTTATGAGAACAGATTGCTATAAAAGACTGGTTCCAATCTTCAAGTTCGCTTGCTTGCTTGCTTCCTTCTTTCCTTTTTTGGGGGTGCAGGTGGGGATTGGGGATGGGAAGAATTGAGATAGAGTTTCTCTGTATAGTCCTAGATGTCCTGGAACTCACTCTATAGACCAGGCTGGCCTTGAACTCACAGAGATCCGCTTGTCTCTGTCTCCCAAGTGCTGGGAACAAAGACATGTGCCATCACTACCCAGCATTCTATCTTCAGTCTCTTTGTTCTACTATTTTCTCTCTCTTGCATAGTACTACCACCTGGTACCCTTATCGTGCTGTGATGTGTACACACACACACATCACACTAGATAAATTATTATTTGGACTTTCCAGAATTAGAACAATCTCAATATTCTTATATTTGTCTGAGAAGTTAAAGTTACAATATAACCTTCTTTGCCCAAAGTTGAAAATAAGAAAACACAGTCACGACAGAGCAGGAACCTCAGCAATACATTTCAAAACAAGGTACAAGAAATTATAATTAGAAATTAAAGTCTCTGTGGTGCCAAGCCTGAAGGATCCAGTTTTGGAAGCCTACCTCATTCTGCTGTATTTTATTTACAGTGGCTTTATGAGGCACACTGATCTTCGTATGAGAAGGAAAGGAAAACTAACAAAAACAAAAACAAAAACCTGAAAAGCAAGCAAAGAAAAACTGAGTACAAGAGAAGCAACCAGTGAAAGTCTGTAAGAGTGCATGAGGTCTAAGGTCACTCTCATTGAGTCCTGAGAGTCTCTTACCTCCCAGGACTCTGGTACTTTCTAGAGGGTCTTCCTATCTCCCACTTTCTGAGGCTGCATAATTCCATTCATTCTGCTGGCCCTCTGGGCTTCTCTCCTGCTCCACCCCCATCCCATACCAGATCCTGTTCCTCCTCTTCCCTCCTTCTCCTCTCTCTTATCCAAATCCCTCCTTCCCTCTGCCTCTCTTGATTATTTCCATTCTCCCAGTGGGGTTGAAGCATTCTCACTTGGCCTTTCTGATTGTTCAACTTCTTAAGTTCTGTGGGTTATATCCTAAGTATTCTGTACTTTTTTTTTTTTTTTTTTTTTTTTTTTTTTGCTAAAATCCACTTATTAGTGAGTACATACAAAGTATGTCCTTTTGAGTCTGGGTTACTTCACTAAGAATGGTATTTTCTAGTTCCATCCATTTGCCTACAAATCTCATGATGCCCTCCTCGTTCTTAATATCTGAGTAGTTTTCTATTGTATAAATGTACCACATTTTCTGTATTCATTCTTCCATTGTGGGACATCTGGCTTGTTTCCAGCTTCTGGCTATTACAACTGACACTGTTATCTATGAACATTGTAGAGCACATGTCCCTCTGATATGGTGCGGCATCTTTTGGGTATATGCCCAAAGTGGTATAGCTGGGTCTTCAGGTAGAACTATTTCCAATTTTCTGAGGAACCACCAGACTGATTTCCAGTGAGAGTGGTTGTATCAGTTTACAATCTCACCAGCAATAGAGGAGTGTTTCTCTTGCCTCCCACCAGCAATGGAGGAGTGTTCCTCTTGCCTCGCCACATCCTCGCCAGGTGCTTCTCAGCCATTTGAGATTCTTCAGTTAAGAATTCTCTATTTAACTCTGTAGCCTATTTTTAAATTGGGTTATTTAGTTTTTTTTGAGACTAGCTTCTTGAGTTCTTTATATGTTTTGGATATTAGCCCTGATCAGATGTGGAGTTAGTGAACATTTTTTTCAAGAGGAGGGATGATGTCACCAACCCACAGTCAAAATTTGTGGCCCAGAAGTATTCCTGTTGAAAAGAACTGCAGAGACAAAAAGGGAGAAGAGACTGAAGGAAAGATGGTCCAGTAACTAGTCCAACTGGGGATCTACCTCATGGGGAGACACAGAGGCCTGACACTATTATTGATGCTATGATGTGCTTACAGACAAGAGCCTAGCATGGCTGTCCTCTGAGAGGCCCAACCAGCAGCTCACTGAGACAGATGTGGATACTGACACCCAACCATTGAACTGAAGTCAGGGACCACTATGGTTGAATTAGGGGAAAGATGGAAGAAACAGAAGAGAAGGGTGACCCCATAGGATGACCAAGAAGTCACCACTAATCCAGACCACCCAGATACTGAGCCACCAACTGGGCAGCATACAGGAGCTGGTCCGAGGCCCCGGACACATAGATAGCTGATTGGTCTGGTCTCAGTGGAAGAAAATGCACCTAATCCTCGAGAGACTTGAGGCCCCGGGGAAAGTGGAGGACTGGTTGGGGGGCATTTTCTCAAGAGATGGGGGTGGGGGAATAAAATGAGAAACTGTGGGAGAGGAGACTAAGAGAAGGGCTGGATTGTAAATAAACAATTTTTGAAAAGAGTGCATAAGGTCATCAAAAAACTAAATATGAATCAGAAGACAAAGACTGTTTCCTTTCCTACACACCTGAACACCATGTAACTAAAAGTATGTTTCAGAAAGACAGATACAGAAACAGACACACAACCAGAGTTGATAACTTAGAGCAGTGGTTCTCACCTTCCTAATACTGTAACCCTTTAAGTACAGTTTCTCGTTCTGTGGTGACCCCCACATAAATCATTTTGTTGCTACTTCATAACTGTAATTTATTTATTTATTTATTTGGTTGGTTGGTTGGTTGGTTTTTCAAGACAGGGTTTCTCTGTGTAGTCCTGACTGTCCTGGAACTCACTTTGTAGATCAGGCTGGCCTTGAACTCAGAAATCCACCTGCCTCTGCCTCCCAAGTGCTGGGATTAAAGGCGTGCGCCACCACGCCCGGCTCCTAACTGTAATTTTACCACTGTTAGTAACTGAAATGTAAATATCTGTGTTTTCTAATGGTATCAGGCAATCGCTGTGTGAGGGTTTTTCAACCTCCAAAGGAGTCATGACACACAGGTTGAAAAGCACTGTCTTGGACCAACTGGACTAATTTCTTAATGGACATAATCTGTTAATCTCCAAACAAAAATAAATGGAAAAAAATAACAAAGCTTAAAAACAAAACTTCTCTGGCCTCAGGAATAGGAAAAGGTATTATATTAATAGATTTTGCTACGTGTACAAAAATTATTGCCCCCAGTTTGGTTTACTACTCTAGTCTCCAAATACAGTGGGTCATTTGTAGAATTTAATCTAAATAACTCCATAATGTTTGAATTAAACAAAGACTCCAAAATGAAAATTATGAGTCTGTGTGTATTGATTGGACATCAACATAAAAAAAAAAAAAACACTCTCCTTAGGAATTAAGCCAAATGGTATAAAAAATGTATAGGATTCAATTGTGTACTACCTGCATATGAAGATACAGGAAAACCTAAACTTAAAAGGGAAAAGTCATAGATGCAAACTATAAGATGGTACATATGTTGAAATTAAAAAACAAGGACTAAAGGAATAATAATAATAATAATAATGTTTTCAAAAAGTAAAGGCAACTATTTCTGATATGACTACAAATATATACTTAAAACCCAACGTGCATCCTATATATAAAACACATTCCTTCCACCAGTCGCATTTCAGATGTTACACGTTGCCAATGGTTACAAACTGCACCATGAAACTTAAGAGTTCTCTCTACAAGACTCAGTCAGCCTCTCCAGAAGATATGGTACAAGTGTCATCCACAACCAAGGCTAGAAAGCTGCAAAAGTGATTAACAGCCTCATTCAACTCTCCTCAGAAGAGGCCTGCATAGAAAACAGACAAATCTTGGGAAATGGGAATTACTTTTTAAAACTTATTTAGATTGCAACAATTGTGACCGTTGATTTAGGTATTGTTTTGTTGATGAAGCAGACCAACATATCCCTGATTTCTAGTTTGCATTTGATCACCTGGAAAACTATTAGAAGTAGTACTTGTTCAGTCATCTGGGTTGGCAATACCTTTCCACCTTTCTACTTCATCTCAATTCTGTGGTTCTAGGTAAGAATCTATTCACATGCCTTTCATTCCACAGGGCATTATGTCTGTCTACTACACCAATGATACCATGCTGACTAGACTTAAAGAACAAGAGCAGGAACCTATTTTGATAGCTTAACAAGGTCCTTATTGCAAAACCTTAGGTTAATCTCAGACCAGACTTTTTAATATTTGGAGAGGTAAAATGCCTTTGTAAAAACTATTATTCTTCAAAATGAACAAATGAACAAACAAACAAAAACCAATTCTAGTTTACCTCTGGAACTTAGAGTCAATGTTCTGTCATTACTATCATGCTACCACGTGACTATGGTAACGCCCCACAAGCTAAGTATTGCTAGGCCAACATAGCAACAGGGCTGGATGTGCACTGCATCACTTCATCAGAAGATCCAGGATCAAAAGTAATTTATATTACTAAGAAGTGGCCCAAATATGCATGATGTCTACTTCCACTATACTACTTATTATCAATATGTGATTGTCATGATCATGACTAAGGGAGGAAAGAAAAAAATTAGTGATGATTTTTGTTGTTGTTGTTGTTTGGTTGGTTGGTTGGTTTTGTTTTTGTTTTTTTGAGACAGGGTTTCTCTGTATAGCTCTGGCTGTCCTGGAACTCACTCTGTAGACCAGGCTGGCCTTGAACTCAGAAATCCGCCTGCCTCTGCCTCCCAAGTACTGGGATTAAAGGTGTGCGCCACCACTGCCCGGCATTAATGATGATTTTAACTGACATGTAACTAAAGTTATTTTAAAACCTTATTTTTAATGATGATTCTTAAACACTTTACCCTCCTTTTCAGCCCACCATCTACCAGAGGTATGAGGAAAGAAAGAATGTGGGGCAGGGGGTGAAAGGTTCTTTAGGGCAACTCCAGTCTAAGTTGTCTGGAAATAGGCAGTTCAGTTTATAGGTTAGTGGTGGCAGCTCGATCCACTGGCAAACACTTCAGCATCTAGTTCCACAGTCAGGATAACAAACAAGAATCAGCAGTGGTAGCACTACCTAACAGAGACATGACAGAGAGCCAGACCTCAACTTCAACTCGCATCAGTAAGATGGACCCAGAGGGTCACCCAGAGACGTTCTTGGCAGTGTCTCTCTTAGTGAATCGAAAATCAGCAAAGTCTTGAGACCCACAAGCACTGCACTGTGCCAACAAGTCAAGCTCAGCCTCTATCACTGTCCATCAAGTCTTTTAGATACCCTCTCCAAACATCATGTGCCCTCCACGGGTCTTGCCTCAGCACAAACATCTGTCTCAGCTGACATCACTTTGCCAATTCGCTCAAGTCCGTGGAAATGGCAAGAAACTGCAGCACACCACCAGAAGTTTTTTGGTGCCATTCTCTCTCTCTCTATCGAGTTCTGACAAGTGTAACTCAACTATGCAATGTAAGGTGGACCAATACATGTGTGTTGTTAGCAAAGAATCTTTCTTCATGTGACCTTAGTAGAACATCATGTGTTTTAGTAGAAACACATCTTCATGTGTTTTAGTAGAACATCCTTTCACCTATGTCTGCTTCAGCTAAACGTTCCTTCACATGTTTGCCCAGCAAAACACCATTCACCCTTAAGTTTTCACTTCACATGACTTGTAGATAGTAATAGCACAATAGACCCACACTAGAGACGAAGGGTCACTGTGAAGGGAAACATTCATTCCCAATGGCAGAAACTTGAGCTAGGTACATGGTTGCTCATTTACTTTCTAAGGAAAATTGACAAAGGTATTATTGTCAGATATTGACTTGTAGACAGTGTTGAATGATATAAGGGGCTAATGCAACTTGGAAAAATAAATGAAGTGATGACAAAGAAATTTAGAGATTAAAAAATGAAGAAGTCTTTGAAAGAGGACAAACTATCAAAGTAATCCATGCCCCATGTAAATACCTGCCAAAGAACAGACTTCAGAGAAGGAACTGCTCAACACTGCATACCAAACAACCTGATTTGAGGACTCAACCAATCTCTTTACTCACTCATTGCTTCTGTCCTATGGAGGAAGACTTTAAACACATACTCAGCCCTATGAGTTGCAGCAACACTATATTGATGATAGCCATAGCAAAGTGTCCAGCCTGGCAGGGCTCCACAGATGCAGTGGAGAACAGCTACACAATCAAGTTCCATACATGGTATCACTCATTAAATGATCTGTGAGCTACCTCTCTGTTCTTCCTTTCTGGCTCCTGCTACTTTCCCTTCCTAATAATTCTATGTATTTTAAGCAAATTTTGATACTTTATTTATCTACCATACGTACATTTTATACTGTTAAGTTTTCAAGTTGTCTTATTCTGCCCTCTTGTGGGAAACAGCTCTTTCATCTTTTACAGTGAACAAAACATTGAGTCCAACTTGTTTCTACAATGAAATAAAGTAAGTATTAATTCTGTAACTGTTTCACTTCAGGCTTTGCTAGTAGGTTCCTCATCCTTTGCCATCCATTAAGAATTATATGAGCTGTATCAAAAGATGGCCTAGTCGGCCATCACTGCAAAGAGAGGCCCATTGGACTTGCAAACTTTATATGCCCCAGTACAGGGGAACCCCAGGGCCAAAAAGGGGGAGTGGGTGGGTAGGGGATTGGGGGGGTGGGTATGGGGGACTTTTGGGATAGCATTGAAAAAGTAAACGAGGAAAATACCTAATAAAAAATAAATTAAAAAAAAGAATTATATGAGCTTTATGAACTATAGAGGTTTTCCCCCCCTTTCAGGCTTTTGTGATTATCTATTAGAAAAACTCAGACAATAATTTAAATCAAAATACTGTGTATATTCAATATGATTTTCAACCTTCTCTGTGGCCATGCTTTTATCTCCTTTTTCAAAAATAAAGACAAGTAAGGACTAACTTCTACAAGGCTTCTATTGCTATTTAGGCAAATTATCATAATGCTAAGTAGTCGGGTATGTTCTGACACAAAATATGCTTGGAACTGTATGTTACAATAACCTTTAAAGACTATAAGTCATTATAAATAACTTTGGAAATGTAAACATACATGAGTAATTGGTAAGAATATTGGTTACTTTCAAGATATAAGATACAATTTGCTAAACGCATGAAACTCAAGAAGAATGAAGACCAAAATGTGGACACTGTGCCCCTTCTTAGAATTGGGAACAAAACACCCATGGAAGGAGTTACAGAGACAAAGTATGGAGCTGTGATGAAAGGATGGACCATCTAGAGACTGCCGTATCCAGGGATCCATCCCATAATCAGCTTCTAAAC
This sequence comes from Mus caroli, assembly GCF_978045245.1. Classification (NCBI taxonomy): domain Eukaryota; kingdom Metazoa; phylum Chordata; class Mammalia; order Rodentia; family Muridae; genus Mus; species Mus caroli. Next base: position 16,444,738 of record NW_028227268.1, read on the forward strand.
GCTGACACCATTGCATACACTAGCAAGATTTTGCTGAAAGGACCCAGATATAGCTGTCTCTTGTGAGAATATGCAGGGGCCTAGCAAACACAGGAGTGGATGCTCACAGTCAGCTATTGGATGTATCACAGGGCTCCCAATGGAGAAGCTAGAGAAAGTACCCAAGGAGCTAAAGGGATCTGCAACCCTATAGTTGGAACAACATGATGAACTAACCAGTACCCCGGAGCTCTTGTCTCTAGCTGCATATGTATCGAAAGATGGCCTAGTCGGCCATCACTGAAAAGAGAGGCCCACTGGACTTGCAAACTTTATATGCCCCAATATAGGGGAATGCCAGGGCCAAAAGAATGGGAATGGGAGGGTAGGGAAGTGGGGGGCGGTATGGGGGACTGTTGGGATAGCATTGGAAATGTAATTGAGGAAAATATGTAATAAAAAAAAAAGAATATTGGTTACTTTCACTACATATTATGTATCAATTTTAAGAAACCATTTCAGGATATTCTGTAGAGATAACCATGCTATGCTGCTTAAGAGAAAACAGGAAAAACAAATCTGCACCTCATTTTATTTATTTATTTATTTATTTATTTATTTTAGGTATTTATTTCATTTACATTTCCAATGCTATCCCAAAAGCCCCCCCCCCCCCCACACACACACACACACTCCCCCATCCAACCACTCCTACCTCTTGGCCCTGGCATTCCCCTTTACTGAGGCAGATAAAGTTTGCACGACCAATGGGCCTCCCTTTCCACTGATGGCCGACTAGGCCATCTTCTGATACATATGCAGCTAGAGACACGAGCTCTGGGGGGGTACTGGGTAGTTCATATTGTTGTTCAACCTATAGGGTTGCAGATCCCTTTAGCTCTTTGGGTACTTTCTCTAGCTCCTCTATTGGGGGCCCTGTGATCCATCTAATAGCTGACTGTGGGCATCCACTTCTGTGTTTGCCAGGCCCCGGCATAGTCTCACAAGAGACAGCTCTATCTGGGTCCTTTCAGCAAAATCTTGCTAGTGTATGCAATGGTGTCAGAGTTGGAGGCTGATTATGGGATGGATCCCTGGATATGGCAGTCTCTAGATGGTCCATCCTTTCGTCTCAGCTCCAAACTGTGTCTCTGTAACTCCTTCCATGGATGTTTTGTTCCTAATTCTAAGAAGTGCACCTCATTTTTAAAAGTATTCAAACTAATTTATGTATGTATCTATATATCCTTGAATATGTCATTATGAACTCAAGAGAAACATAAAAAATAATGCTGATATTTTAGGTGAATGGAGGAACAATTGTTTGGTTAAAAGTACTTTTTTAGCTAATGAGATTATAACACTAGAAATTCAACTATGGTAATATCCAAACACATTCTAATATCACCTCTAACATCCCAAGATCATAAAGAATTATTGGCCAAAAGGCAAATTTCAAATTTAGTTTTATGAAAAAAGTGTTACAGTGGAAAAGATCAGCAAGAATGAATTTCAGATATACAATAGGACTACATATAAAAATGTTTCAAGGGGAATTATAAGTTCAGATCCTTCAAATATAACCAATAATAAACAAATTTATAATTTTAATATCAGAATGAAAGGTTCTAAATACATACTACCAAAAGTACACAGTGAGGCATACTTGGTGCTTATCTATAAATCCCTGCACTCAAGAGACAGAGTCAGGAGGCTCATAACAAGTCAAAACCACTCTGGTCTACCACATGGCAAATTTTGGGTCAGCCAGGCTACAGAGGAAGATCCATCTCAAAACAAAGAAACACACCAACAGAAAAATTGCTGTAGAGTAATACAAAGACAAAGTATTTTCTTGTGGAGAATAATATAACCTAGGTATGGTGATACAATATCTAGTGCCCATATGGCAGCTCAAAACTGTCTAGCTCCAGTTCCAGGGAATCCAATGACATCTAGGCTTTGTACAAACTGGAATATAGGTGGTATAGAGACATACATGCAGGCAAATACCCACACCACATAAAATAGTAATAAAGTAGAAAACAGAAAATATATGCAATTAGATGGAGGAAACTGCAGCCCAGTATATAACCGTTTGGTTTAAACACAGAAGGAAGAAATGTAAGTAGCAACATCCATGGTCAGCAATCTGAGTAAGAAGAGCGCAAGTAGTCAGGTTCATCTCTCACCTTCCTTCCCACTTGTATGTGGTTCAGAAGACATTAGAGGTCTCTGCCCCTAAACTGGAGCAGAGGGTATGGGTATGTATGAGAGAGTAGACTATGGCAGCAGATTAGCAGAATACAGGAAAGACTCTCAAGCCAAAATGACAATGGCACAACGCACCAGATACCTCACATGTCCTCTATTAAGAAGAAACATGAAACTGAATCTACTCACAGTCAAGACAGAGCAGATTATCACATGGCATGGTGGTGTCTGCTGTTACTTATTTGTTCTAAATGGACATGCACTGTTTTGGCTGGCTGATATCTGTAGTATACTAATTATTGATTATTTGAGTGTTATTCATACAAAGAAGAAAAGAAAATGTCATACTAAATATAGAGGGGCAATCGCTGAGATGGCTCAGTGAATAAAGGAGCTTGCTGTCAAATCTGAAAATCTGAGTTCTAATTTCAGGGACCCACATGGTGGAAGGAAAGAACTAATTCATGCAAGCTGGATTGAGAAAATGAGTGAAATCTACTGCTTCTCCTTTCATCTTTCTCTTCCAGTCCTGCCTTGAGGCAAGCCTGTTTCATAAGTAGCTGTACCTAAGGACGCATATGTCTCCAAGAGACGAGAAGAGACTAGAGCCCTGGTGGTAGGAGAACATAACAGAACTTGCAGAAGAAATGGACAAATTCACACTGACTGACAGATGTCAATATGCTTCTCTTAATAATAGAACAAGCAGACAGAAAATTAGCAAAGATACAGAAGACAAGACTGAACATTACCAATAAAAAGAATATGTTGTATGACATTTATAGAACCTTCCATCTTTAGATAGTAGAACATTCTTTTTGAAGGGTTCAGAAACATTAAGGTAAATTGTTTATCATACTCTTTGGTATATACCTATAACCTCAGGACTTAATACTCAGGCAGTGACAGTAGATTGAGAGTTGGAGGTCTTGAAAGCTGATCTATATTGTCAATGTGACTGAACTTTAAAGTCACCATGGAAACACACCTTTGTGTATGCCCAAGAGGGTATTTCCACAAAATTTCAACTGAGCAGGGAAGACCTACCCTGAATGTTTCCAGCACCATTCTATGGGCTAGAATCCAGACTGAATAAAACGGGGAAAGTGGGTTGAGTTCCAAATATTCATCCCTCTCTGCTTCCTGACTACAGATGCAACATGACTAGCTCCCTCATGCACATGCTACTGATTGTGCTATCCATGCCGTGATCCAAATCAGACAATGGAAATATTTGTACCACACACTGACAAAAACTAAGGTTTTCTACTCAAGGCTTAGATATCAGCTACCCTGGACTTTCCCAAATATTGCTGTGAAGTGGAAACTCAAGTGTTCTTCGGAAAGTTGGTTGGATGGTGTTTTGCTAGGACAAAAACATGAAGGAATGTTTTGTTAAAGTGGACAAAGATGTGAAAGGCTAAGGTAGACTCATGAAGGGATGTTTCGCTGAAGCAGACACAGGTGAGAGGATGTTCTGCTAAAGCAAGCATATAAAAGGATATGTGATGACTGATTCTTTGCTAACAACACACATGTATGGCCTGCCTTACACTGCATAGTTGAGCTGCATTTGTTAGGACAGCATAGAGAGAAATGCACTAAAAAACTTCTGGTGGTGTGCTGCAGTTTCTTGCCACTTCCAGAGACTCAGAGGACATGTGTTATTTGGAGGGTATAAATAGGAGTCCACGAAGTGATAGAGACAGAGCTTGGCTTGCTGGCACAGTTAGCTGTACAACTTTTGTAGCTCTTGCATCTTTGCTGATCTTCACTTCCCTGAGAGAGGCACAGTCAAGAACTTCTCCTGGTGTCCCTCCTGGTGCCTCCTGCTGACTCAAGTGGAGGCTGAGGCCTGGGTGTCTCTGTTAGGTCATGTCACCGCTATTGCTAACCAGACTCTACCGAAATGGACTGCTGGTATGTCCATGAAGTGTTTGTGAGTAGATAGAACTGCTGCTAACCTATGAAATGAACTGCCAATTTCCAGACAACACAGATGAGAGTTTCTCCAAAGGACCTTTGTAAACAGATCCACTTCCCCTGTATCATTTCTTTTCCAGTACCTCTGGTGGGTGGTGGGCTACAAGGGCGGTTAAAGTGTTTAAGAACCATCATTAAAAATAGGTTAAAAAATACTAGTTACAACACTAGTTCTCTCTAGAGTTCAGAGCTGCAGATTGTCTTATCTTTTCATTTGCATCTTTAAGTCCTTTCTCTTTACTGATGTTCCTATTTCCATTTCTTTTATTTGGATGACTCTGTCATTTTAATGAGAAGGCTAGGCTAATTCCATGACATGTTTCAAACTGGCAGCAAAGGAGAGGGCCTAAATCTCTGTTTCCAAGAACTTGGCAATTCCAGTCCAAGTCCAGGTCTCAGAAGCTGCCCCACCACCTGGCCTGAAGCAAGGACAACAGCAGTTTCCAGACTTCTTCAGCTACTTCCTGAGCCAACAGTTTCTAGACCTTCCCAGCAAGTTCCAGCCCTGACACCCTGGTAAAGGAATGTCTGTGGAGATAGACCCAACAGATTAACATAGAAGTGCTTTAAATCAGGCCTGCAAGCTCACTTGGATATCTATTTTGGTAATGGGGACAATACTCTTTGCATTTACATATATTTGAGTTGTGGTGTCATTCTTCAATGAATCATGAACCTTTACATTAATGGCTCACATTTATCAAAATAAAACAATCATAAAAGTTTTAAGAAAAAGTACAAGACCACATTCTTAAAATATCTGAAATTTAGCCATGTCTTCTGGAGTACATCTGGAATTCTAACACTTTAGAAAATAAGGCTGGAGGATTAGACCAGCCTGGGCTACATGGTAAGACACAGTCTCAAAAAAGAAAATATTTAAATCTTATTTATATAAATAGTTTCTATGCACTTGAAATTATAAGAGTGATATTATCTTTTTCAAAATTTGAAAGATGTTTTAATTTTCATTTGGTTTCAAATGCTTCCACTAAGAAGTCTAAAACTAACTGAATTTTATTACTCTGTGTGTTAGTGTTGCTATGTTTTGTCCTTCTCTGAAAACCTGAAAGATTGTGTGGTCACAGTGACTGGAATTGTCACAACATGCCTTAATTCATCTCTGTGTTCGGCTACAATACATAAGCCTTTTCAATCGGGAAATTTGTATCTTTAATACAAGAAAATTCTATTGTATCGCTCTGTTGATGATCTCTTCCCTGCTTTCTCCTTTCCTTTGAGACCTATTAATTGAATATTGACACTCCTGGTCCTGCAAATTTCTCCACACTTTCTATTATTTCTCTATCACTCAGTTCTCTTGCTCTCAACATTAATTTCTAATTTTTCTATGGGGCTTTAATTTCTAACATCAGAATTTTAGTGTCTACGAGCCATTTTAAAAAAATATACCATTGGCCCTTTTTATAGTACTTGTTTTGAGGCTGTATTATTTTCTCTTAGATCTGAAGATAGTTAGCAGTTCTGAGTGAGGTGTGGCACATACCTATAGTTCCAGTGCCTAGGGAGGCAGAGGCTGGAGGATCAAGAGTTTTTGGGTAACCTGGACTACAAAGTAAGATTCTAACTCAGAAATAAAAATAACTGGTTTATTATTTTCTTCTATAAAATGTCATTTTCAAATTGCTTTATTCTATTTAATGATTATATCCACATACTAAAATGATTCTTTAAATATCAAGTAAGCCTTGGTTAAGGACTCACATGGAAGAGGAAAGGACTAAAGGCTAAATGGAAGCATGAAGACCTGCAGTAGTTTGAGCTGGGCTGTTCAATGAATCTCTGATGACTACACCAGTATATCTTTCTTTTTAATTAGGCCGCAGACATCCGGCACCCTCCCAGTCGGAGGACAGTGACCTGCCCTGCAGGGAGCGCCATCTTGGCTCCGGGACTCCGCCGAACTTAGTCTACAGGTTAGAGTGAGGACCACAGAGGCAGACAGCTTCTGCGACAGGCGGGAGCCACAGAGCCGCTGAGGCAGCACCCTTTTGGGGCCGCAGACATCCGGCACCCTCCCAGTCGGAGGACAGAGACCTGCCCTGCAGGGAACGCCATCTTGGCTCCGGGACTCCGCCGAACTTAGTCTACAGGTTAGAGTGAGGACCACAGAGGCAGACAGCTTCTGGGACAGGCGGGAGCCACAGAGCCGCTGAGGCAGCACCCTTTTGGGGCCGCAGACATCCGGCACCCTCCCAGTCGGAGGACAGTGACCTGCCCTGCAGGGAGCGCCATCTTGGCTCCGGGACTCCGCCGAACTTAGTCTGTACAGGTCTGCTGACAAAGGATACTCAGAATCCCCAGAAGAACAACCTCTGAACAGAGACAACTATAACAACTCCAGAGATTACCAGATGGCGAGAGGTAAAGGTAAGAATCTTACTAACAGAAACCAAGACCACTCACCATCATCAGGACCCAGCACTCCCACTTCGCCCAGTCCAGGGCACCCCAACACACCTGAAAAACTAGACCTGGATTTAAAAGCATATCTCATGATGATGGTAGAGGACATCAAGAAGGACTTTAAAGAACTACAGGAGAACATGGCTAAAGAGTTACAAGTCCTTAAAGAAAAACAGGAAAACACAACCAAACTGGTAGAAGTCCTTAAAGAGAAACAGGAAAACACATCCAATCAGATGATGGAAATGAACAAAACCATACTAGACCTAAAAAGGGAAGTAGACACAATAAAGAAAACCCAAAATGAGGCAACACTGGAGATAGAAACCCTAGGAAAGAAATCTGGAACCATAGATACGAGCATCAGCAACAGAATACAAGAGATGGAAGAGAGAATCTCAGGTGCAGAAGATTCCATAGAGAACATGGGCACAACAATCAAGGAAAATGGAAAATGCAAAAAGATCCTAACTCAAAAAATCCAGGAAATACAGGACACAATGAGAAGACCAAACCTACGGATAATAGGAGTGGATGAGAATGAAGATTTTCAACTCAAAGGACAAGCAAACATCTTCAACAAAATTATAGAAGAAAACTTCCCAAATCTAAAGAAAGAGATGCCCATGAACATACAAGAAGCCTACAGAACTCCAAATAGGCTGGACCAGAAAAGAAATACCTCCCGACACATAATAATCAGAACAACAAATGCACTAAATAAAGATAGAATACTAAAAGCAGTAAGAGAAAAAGGCCAAGTAACATATAAAGGCAAGCCTATCAGAATTACACCAGATTTTTCACCAGAGACTATGAAAGCTAGAAGATCCTGGACAGATGTTATACAGACACTAAAAGAACACAAATTCCAGCCCAAGCTACTATACCCAGCCAAACTCTCAATTAACATAGATGGAGAAACCAAAGTATTCCACGACAAAGCCAAATTCACACATTATCTCTCCACGAATCCAGCCCTTTTAAGGATAATAACAGAAAAAAACCAATACAAGGACAGGAACCACGCCCTAGAAACAACAAGAAGGTAATCCCTCAACAAACCTAAAAGAAGACAGCCACAAGAACAGAATGCCAACTTTAACAACAAAAATAACAGGAAACAACAATTACTTTTCCTTAATATCTCTTAATATCAATGGACTCAACTCCCCGATAAAAAGACATAGACTAACAAACTGGCTACACAAACAAGACCCAACATTTTGCTGCTTACAAGAAACTCATCTCAGAGAAAAAGATAGACACTACCTCAGAATGAAAGGCTGGAAAACAATTTTCCAAGCAAATGGTATGAAGAAACAAGCTGGAGTAGCCATTCTAATATCAGATAAGATTGACTTCCAACCCAAAGTCATCAAAAAAGACAGGGAGGGGCACTTCATACTCATCAAAGGTAAAATCCTCCAAGAGGAACTATCAATCCTGAATATCTATGCTCCAAATACAAAGGCAGCCTCATTCATTAAAGAAACTTTAGTAAATCTCAAAGCACACATTGCACCTCATACAATAATAGTGGGAGACTTCAACACACCACTTTCACAAATGGACAGATCATGGAAACAGAAACTAAACAGGGACACAGTGAAACTAACAGAAGTTATGGATCAAATGGATCTGGCAGATATCTACAGAACATTTTACCCTAAAACAAAAGGATACACCTTCTTCTCAGCACCTCATGGTACCTTCTCCAAAATTGACCACGTAATTGGGCACAAAACAGGACTCAACAGATACAAAAACATTGAAATTGTCCCATGCATCCTATCAGCTCACCATGGACTAAGGCTGATCTTCAATAACAAAATAAATAATAGAAAGCCAACCTTCACGTGGAAACTGAACAACACTCTTCTCAATGATACCTTGGTCAAGGAAGGAATAAAGAAAGAAATTAAGGACTTTTTAGAGTTCAATGAAAATGAAGCCACAACATACCCAAACTTATGGGACGCAATGAAAGCATTTCTAAGAGGAAAACTCATAGCTCTGAGTGCCTCCAAAAGGAAACTAGAAAGAGCACACATTAGCAGCTTGACAACACACCTAAAAGCACTAGAACAAAAGGAAGCAAATTCACCCAAGAGGAGTAGACGGCAGGAAATAATCAAACTCAGGGGTGAAATCAACCAAGTGGAAACAAGAAAAACTATTCAAAGAATCAACCAATCAAGGAGCTGGTCCTTTGAGAAAATCAACAAGATAGATAAACCCTTAGCCAGACTCACTAGAGGGCACAGGGAAAGCATCCTAATTAACAAAATCAGAAATGAAAAAGGAGACATAACAACAGATCCTGAAGACATCCAAAACACCATCAGATCCTTCTACCAAAGGCTATACTCAACAAAACTGGAGAACCTGGATGAAATGGAGAAGTTCCTAGACAGATACCAGGTACCAAAGTTGAATCAAGATCAGGTTAATGATCTAAACAGCCCTATATCCCCCAAAGAAATAGAAGCAGTCATTAATAGTCTCCCAACCAAAAAAAGCCCAGGACCAGATGGGTTTAGTGCAGAGTTCTATCAGACCTTCAAAGAAGATCTAATCCCAGTTCTTCACAAACTATTCCACAAAATAGAAACAGAAGGTACTCTACCCAACTCATTCTATGAAGCCACAACTACTCTGATACCTAAACCACAAAAAGACCCAACAAAGATAGAAAACTTCAGACCAATATCCCTTATGAATATTGATGCAAAAATCCTCAATAAAATTCTTGCTAACCGAATCCAAGAACACATCAAAACAATCATCCATCCTGACCAAGTAGGTTTCATCCCAGGGATGCAGGGATGGTTCAATATACGGAAATCCATCAACGTAATCCAGTATATAAACAAACTCAAAGACAAAAACCACATGGTCATCTCGTTAGATGCGGAAAAAGCATTTGACAAGATCCAACACCCATTCATGATAAAAGTCTTGGAAAGATCAGGAATTCAAGGCCCATACCTAAACATGATAAAAGCAATCTACAGCAAACCAGTAGCCAACATCAAAGTAAATGGTGAGAAGCTTGAAGCAATCCCTCTAAAATCAGGGACTAGACAAGGCTGTCCACTTTCTCCATACCTATTCAACATTGTACTTGAAGTCCTAGCCAGAGCAATTCGACAACAAAAGGAGATCAAAGGGATACAAATTGGAAAAGATGAAGTCAAAATATCACTTTTTGCAGATGATATGATAGTATATATAAGTGACCCTAAAAATTCCACCAGAGAACTCCTAAGCCTGATAAACAGCTTCGGTGAAGTAGCTGGATATAAAATTAACTCAAACAAATCAATGGCCTTTCTCTACACAAAGAATAAACAGGCTGAGAAAGAAATTAGGGAAACAACACCCTTCTCAATAGTCACAAATAATATAAAATATCTTGGCGTGACTCTAACTAAGGAAGTGAAAGATCTGTATAATAAAAACTTCAAGTCTCTGAAGAAAGAAATTATAGAAGATCTCAGAAGATGGAAAGATCTCCCATGCTCATGGATTGGCAGGATCAACATTGTAAAAATGGCTATCTTGCCAAAAGCAATCTACAGATTCAATGCAATCCCCATCAAAATTCCAAATCAATTCTTCAACGAATTAGAAAGTGCAATCTGCAAATTCATCTGGAATAACAAAAAACCTAGGATAGCAAAAACTCTTCTCAAGGATAAAAGAACCTCTGGTGGAATCACCATGCCGGACCTAAAGCTCTACTACAGAGCAATTGTGATAAAAACTGCATGGTACTGGTATAGTGACAGACAAATAGACCAATGGAATAGAATTGAAGACCCAGAAATGAACCCACACACCTACGGTCACTTGATCTTCGACAAGGGAGCTAAAAACATCCAGTGGAAGAAAGACAGCATTTTCAACAAATGGTGCTGGCACAACTGGTTGTTAACATGTAGAAGAATGCAAATCGATCCATTCCTATCTCCTTGTACTAAGGTCAAGTCTAAGTGGATCAAGGAACTTCACATAAAACCAGAGACACTGAAACTTATAGAGGAGAAAGTGGGGAAAAGCCTTGAAGATATGGGCACAGGGGAAAAATTCCTGAATAGAACAGTAATGGCTTGTGCTGTAAGATCGAGAATTGACAAGTGGGACCTCATGAAACTACAAAGCTTCTGTAAGGCTAAAGACACCATCAATAAGACAAAAAACCACCAACAGATTGGGAAAGGATCTTCACCTATCCTAAATCAGATAAGGGACTAATATCCAATATATATAAAGAACTCAAGAAGGTGGACTCCAGAAAGTCAAATAACCCCATTAAAAAATGGGGCTCAGAACTGAACAAAGAATTCTCGCCTGAGGAATACCGAATGGCAGAGAAACACCTGAAAAAATGTTCAACATCCTTAATCATCAGGGAAATGCAAATCAAAACAACCCTGAGATTCCACCTCACACCAGTCAGAATGGCTAAGATCAAAAATTCAGGTGACAGCAGTTGCTGGCGAGGATGTGGAGAAAGAGGAACACTCCTCCATTGTTGGTGGGATTGCAAGCTTGTACAACCACTCTGGAAATCAGTCTGGCGGTTCCTCAGAAAATTGGACATAGTACTACCGGAGGATCCAGCAATACCTCTCCTGGGCATATATCCAGAAGATGTCCCAACCGGTAAAAAGGACACATGTTCCACTATGTTCATAGCAGCCCTATTTATAATAGCCAGAAGCTGGAAAGAACCCAGATGTCCCTCAACAGAGGAATGGATACAGAAATTATGGTACATTTACACAATGGAGTACTACTCAGCTATTAAAAAGAATGAATTTATGAAATTCCTAGCCAAATGGATGGACCTGGAGGGCATCATCTTGAGTGAAGTAACACAATCACAAAAGAACTCACACAATATGTATTCACTGATAAGTGGATATTAGCCCAAAACTTAGGATACCCAAGATTTAAGATACAATTTGCTAAACGCATGAAACTCAAGAAGAATGAAGACCAAAGTGTGGACACTGTGCACCTTCTCAGAATTGGGAACAAAACACCCAGGGAAGGAGTTACAGAGACAAAGTTCGTAGCGGTGATGAAAGGATGGACCATTTAGAGTCTGCCGTACCCAGGGATCCATCCCATAATCAACTTCTAAACGCTGACACCATTGCATACACTAGCAAGATTTTGCTGAAAGGACCCAAATATAGCTGTCTCTTGTGAGACGATGCTGGGGCCTAGCAAACACAGGAGTGGATGTTCACAGTCAGCTATTGGATGTATCACAGGGCTCCCAATGGAGAAGCTAGAGTAAGTACCCAAGGAGCTAAAGGGATCTGCAACCCTATTGTTGGAACAACATGATGTACTAACTAGAACCCCGGAGCTCTTGTCTCTAGCTGCATATGTATCGAAAGATGGCCTAGTCAGCCATCAATGGAAAGAGAGGCCCATTGGACTTGCAAACTTTATATGCCCCAATATAGGGGAATGCCAGGGCCAAAAGAATGGGAATGGGTGGATAGGGAAGTGGGGGGGCGCTATGGGGGACTTTTGGGATAGCATTGGAAACGTAATTGAGGAAAATATGTAATAAAAATATTAAAAAAAAAAAAAGAAAAGACTTCGCCAATCTCCTGCTTACAAGCCTTACATTATCAATATTTGAGTGTCCAGAAAGATAAACAAAAGAGAAAACTCCTGGGGTCCAATACTCCTGGGAGTTTTAGCAAAGAACTCCTTCCCTCAACTGTGCTGTCTTTCAGCCTGGATAGTTTGTAAAGAATGAATTTTGAGCTTTACCAGAGTCCTAAGTGGGAAACAGGAGCCTCTGATGTGTGGCTGATTCGTTATGCTTTAAGAAGACATCCCTGGTGCCACACCCACTCCAGTGGAGTCTGAGTGACAAGTCCAAAAGTTTGGCTAAAGTCCTGAGGCACAAAGTTTCATGAAAACTGGTCTCCTGGAGAGTCCCATAACACAGATGTGGTCCAGAAACGTCCTGTGATAGTCGGTGAAGGGCTTAGAGTGCTTTCTTTCAGTATTGTTTTACTATAGGTTTCCCCTAAGAAATGGTTTGACTTATTCAGACTAAATGCCTCCAGTGTTGAAAGAGATAGTGAAAGAAATCAGGCACTGCAGTTTACTGGGTAAGAGTAAAAATCTCAGGGCAAGTTCTATAAAGTAAACTTAGAATAACAGCCCAGTCACTCCCATATGCAGGAATTTACAATGGTCTAGGAAGAAGGAGGGTTGTGGTTTAAGGAGGGAAAGGTTAGCAAGAGTGGAACCTCCCTGGTGGTGGGTTATCCAATAGACTAGAATTGTGACTAGGGTGTGAAATCCTCACCTGGCTCCTAGAATAGCTGACTTTAGATACGGCCACTTTTTATCTCAGTTGTAACCACTGCCTGGTTCCAGCTAGTCTTTATGTATGCATTTCTCTGTTTTGTGTTATTATGCACCGGATGATCTCAATGTACCTAACTTCCTTGTTTTCTTCTGTAATACAAGGCTTTGTTTATTTCTACTGTGACTGAATTTAGAGCTCAGTTTTCAATGATGTATCTATCTGTAGGTCCTAACATTATATGGAGGCTGTCTCATTGCTAATCCCTGTACTGATCTTTCAGTGGGTTTCTGGGGCAGCTTCACCATTTCTGGGGCAGCTTCACCATTCTCTACTCCTAATTTTACTTCAATTTTTTACTGTTTAACATCTGTTTTATACACTCATTAGGCTATTCCTCCAATATCTAGTCAGCCTTGGTTAGCCACACACATTTTAGGAAAGGAGTAATAACTACAATTTCTGTACTAACTTTCTTGTTAGTGTTCTCATATATGTGTTCTCTTCTTTCTTTCTTTCTTTCTTTCTTTCTTTCTTTCTTTCTTTCTTTCCCTCTTTCCCTCCCTCCCTCCCTCCCCCCCCTCTCTTTCTCTCTTTCTTTCTTTTTGGAGTATGTTTAGAAAGTTAGAGTGAAATAGTAAATAACCCCCCTAACATCTGCAATATTGCAGAACACTTAAGAATGATGTAAGCATTGCTTGTAAAGATAAAACTTCAAAATCAGCCATGCCTTTTAGTAACAGGCCCCCAGACCTTAGCACAACTACCATGATGGAAAAAGTACCACTTGGGCCATAAACTCAGCACATAGATGATATCACCTACAAAAATGAAAACAAAAGCCTAATCCATCAACCCCATAGTTTTGGGAAAGTCTCTAAATGTGCTAGTTCTGCTTCTGGCTAACTATTCTAAACTGAATTATGTCAGCCCAGAATATGTTTCTGTGCTTAAAAGCTCACCCTAAGAAAGGTTCAGGGTTACACTCTAAGATTCTGAACCCCCAGTGTGGTCACTGGCTCTAAGTACTCTTCCATGGTGAATACCCACAACGTTTCCTGAAACAGTGTGTGTGTGTGTGTGTGTGTGTGTGTGTGTGCGCGCGCGTGAGCATGCATAAGAGATATGAAAGGGTATAGAATTATAGAGTAAATGGTCCTGGGAGCTCTTTCGAGACCAACACACCAATACGACAGCCAGTCTGTAGCTTCAATTCTCATGCTCTTGGTGATCACACCACCTACTTAATGAAATTTATTTAGAGTTCAGATTTTTCCCTCTCTCTCTCTCTTTTTCCTTCTTTTCTTTTTTTCTCCTTCCTCCCCCACCTGAGGCAGGGTTTTTTCTGTGTATCCCTAGCTGTGCTGGAATTATGTAGATCCAGTTAGCCTTGAACTCACAGGGATCCTGCCTGCTTCTGCCTCCCCTGTGCTGGGATTAAAGGCATATGCCAAAATGACTAGTCAGATATACTCTTACCACTAAGAATATAGTATTAACTAAAATAAGCAAATGGATACAACAAAGAATATCAACAAAATAAATACAAAGATAATAAGTACTGAAAAAATAAGAGTGGAAGATGCTTATGCAATTTTGAATAAACTAGAAAAGACATCAGAAATTTCAGTAGATTGTTTTTACATGTCCACTTCAAAAATTAATCAAGGCACTGCATTTAACCTACCCACCCAGCCAAATCTCTCATTTCCTTCCCCAGGGTCCAGTCTGGGAAGTCTCTGTGCCTTCTAGATCTAGCCTGGGTCCTATATACAGTGTCCAGGTTTAATCTGGCTACCCCTACTGTGGTGGTCTGAATAAGAATGGTCCCCATAGGCTCATTTATTTAAATGCTTGGTCATGAGAAAATGGCACTACATGAGAGGGATTAGGAGATATGGCCTTGTTGGATGAAGTATGCCACTGGGGATGAGATAGAAGTTTCAGAAGCCCAAGCCAGGCCCAGTAGGCTGGCTGGCTTGTGCGTGCAATCTCAATCAATCAATCAATCAATCTCTCTCTCTCTCTCTCTCTCTCTCTCTCTCTCTCTCTCTCTCCTTCCTCCTTCTCCTCTTCCTCCTCTTCTTCCTCCTCCTCCTCTTCCTCCTCCTTCTTCTTCTTTTTCTTCTCTCTCTTCCTCTCTCTCCCTCCCTCTCTCCTTCCTATCTACAGATCCAGAACTCTTAGCTACTTCTCCAGCATTGTGTCCACCTATGTGCCACCATGCTACCTGCCATGATGACAATGAACTAAATCTCAAACTGTTAGCAAGTCCCAATTAAATGTTTTCCTTTATAAGAGTTGCTATGGTCATGGTGTCTCTTCACGGCAAAAGACCATAACTAAGACAATTATCTATGTTGTAACCAACCTCTAGGCTTCTTCTAGGACCCTTCTTACATACCCGCAAACCGACAGGCTCCTCTCATGCTATATCCAACCTTTCCATCCAACAAGATCAACTCCAACTTTGTAGGTTTAGAAAAGAAGGCACATCCTGTACATGGCCCAATCTCCTCTGTCCACTTGACTTTATAACATCCAAGCCATTTCAAACCTCTAGACTCAACCTACCCACACATCCTCAATTCTGACCCAACCTGGTCTACTCATAGCAGACTTAGAACTACCAAAAAGAAATCTACGTGCTCAAAACTCATTGGAAAAATGCAAACATAGTGGATCAAGTCAGTATCTTCCCTCCAAAACCTACTGCTTTTGCAAAAACATTTGTCAATGAGAATTTCCTAGATATACAGAATTTAATACAACAATCATAAATTCATCAAAGATCCAAGGAGTTTAAAGAAACACAAGGAAACTGATCAATGAAATTGTGGAAAAAGAACTTAAGGAGAATAAACACCTGAATGATGCCCAAGACAACACAAATCTAAGACAAATGATAATGATGAAAATAACCTCTGGCTTGAGAATGGAACTCAACAGGAGAAAGAAACAGAAGAGGACTCACCCTGAAAGTCGCACAGACTATCTAACAAAAACCTCAACACCAAGCAGGAGAAACCCCCTTTTGCTTTCCTGGTCAAGGTTGTCTACGAAAATATTATAGACTATTGCTGTTGCCCTTGTTTGGCCCCCAGGAGTAGGTTAAGTCCCTATTGCTGAAGACACTATGTATTTCAGTCAGATACAGGGTCTAAAGGCTCCTTAGCTGGAACTGACCTAAATGTTTTCTCCCTGAAGCTTTCACACTGCCAGAAGGCACATGCAATCTTCCAAAGGAGGGAAGCAATCAACAGTCTTACCCAGATATAACACCTATGTACAACAACAACTAGTATGGAACAATTATCCTAAGGGCACAGTAGTGGTAAGCATACCGTGGTGATAACCAACAGGTCTCTAACTAGGTTTACATAAGAATCACTCACCAAGAGGGCAATTATGCTTGATACTGGAAACCTACCCAACTACCCAGAACTAGTCAAGTAAAAGATCTTGCAAGGGAAACTATAATACACCTACAATATAGGTAAAATAGAGGATTTTTTTAAAGGTAGATAGTTAGTATGGTTACTAAACCACATAATCCCTAACTACCCTCTAAATATTTGTCCTTATACCCACACATAAATGTAGTTCTCATCTATCATCAAAAGAACTTCTTTTTCCAACAGATGAAGACCATTACAGAAAACTACAACCAATCACAATACAGAGTTATGGAGCCCAGTCCTGATGAATACATCTACAAAACAACTACCATACCTAAGGCTCAGGGAAATTTTAGGAAGAAGGGATGGGAAAATTGTAAGACCCTGAGGATCAGGAAGCTCACTATGAAACACTATCTCCTAGGAATGTCAGAAGCTGTACTCATAACACTGCACCAGCATGACTGCCTAAGCATGAGCTGTGCCAAAGTGTACTAGAGACAGGCCGCCTTGCCTCAACCCTACACAAAACTACAGGCAACCAAGGAGTGCTGAGAATGGAAGAAATAACCTACCCCAGAGAAGAGAACACCAACTGGTTCAGCCCTGGTAACATACATGCAAGTAAAATTATACAGACTGAATAACACACACACACACACACACACACACACACACACACACACACACAGAGGAAAAGTTTAGGAAAGGAAAGGAGGAAATGATGTGATTATATAATAATCCCAAAAATAAAAGAAAAACTGAATAGTAGCCTTATTAGAAAAAATTAATAAAAAGCCAAAAATTAAATAGAAAAGGGAAATAAAAGAGTCTAAAATAATACAGCAATTTTATCATTTCTTCTCAGACAACTATGACAACAAATATATTGATGAAAAGTTTAAAATACTATATGAAGCGCTGGAGTTGTAGCTCAGTTGTGAGACGCATACAACCTCTACCCTGTACCACACAAACCGGATGTGGTAGTGCACACCTATAATTCTAGCACTTAGGAAGAGGCCAGACAACCATTAGTTCAAGGTCAGCCTCAACATGAGACTGTGTCTTGAAAAAAAGAAGAAAGGAAGGAAGAAACAAAGGGAGAGAGAAGAAAAAGGAGAGCAGAAGGGGAAAGCCAGTATGTTATTATACTCCCAACAAATGATGGTGTTAAAATTTTAATTTGTTACTTTCCAAAGATAAAAAATAGTATCTAGACATTTGCCATTAATGCTGGGGGAAAAATTAAGCCTTAATATCATTTTAAAAAGTGACATGGGGTCCCATTGGATTACATCAATAAACATTAAGTGAAAACTTACAATACCTAAAAGAGACCCAGCAAAATCCCAGTCCCCAAATGAAGTTATGAAGAAGGAACAGCTGACACTGAGAAATTTTTACCTTGCCCAGAGCGGCTTTGGCGAGAATCTACACTCGACTGTCTTCGATCCGGTGGTTCCTCACTTCCTCCATCTGCATTAAATTAAAAACAACATAAATAGATGAAGAATTTGGCATAATTCCAGTGACCTCTGTATCATAAAACTACTATGTATATCACTTGTTTTCACTTCTTATAATTAAGATCATTAAAAAATCTTAGGATTTTCTTATGTAAATCAATAGCTATTGCCTTTACTCTTGTAGGAGGGTTTGCATTCACATCCAAAACACAAAGCTTTCCCCTCCACCAAACACACTCGTGAAGGAATGAAGACATTTATTGGTTCCAAAGTTTATTTAAAGCATTCTAGTTTAGAAGCCCTGACCTTTAAACAATATTTAAAAGACAGACAATTGCTTGCCTAAAATATGTCAAATAATTTCAAGAACTGTATGTTTTACTATAGTAAAATGTTTAATAAGACATTTAAAAAAAATGAACAGGCCCGCCCTTGATTAATTTAAAAAAAAAAATCAGTAAACTGCAAGTGATTTGCAAGTGATTCAATAAGAGATACAAGCAGACAAATCCTGAAGATATTTTACTCATGATTTTTTAAAATTATGTGGCAATACTCATTTCACTATCCATATTTTAATTTTTTAAGAAACAAAAATATATCTCTATACAATTTTTTGAAAACTACAGCAAATATAAGTTCATAAATAATTCTATTATATTATATAGAAACAAAGTGACTCGTGATAGATGAAAATAGATTTAGAATTCCATAAAGTATATGAAAATTAAAACCAAAAACAAACACAACCAACCAACCAACCAACCAACCAACCAACCAACCAACCAACCAAAAGAAAACAAGAACAGCCTACAATCCATGCTTCATGGTGCATGTCTATACTCCCAGGATTCAGGAGGTTGAAGCAGAGGAGCTGTAGAGATTAACTGCTTCAGGTAAATCTGGACAACATAGAGTGCCCGGTCAGCCTAAGTTAAATAGCAAACCAAAAATCAAACTAAAGAAAAATCAAACCAAAAATCTAACTAAAGAAAGCCACATAGTGGTCTAAAGTTATATATTTCTTTTCATTTCCATCAAATATAAAATGTACTAAAGACTCAATAAATAACTTCCACTTGTTTCTAGTATAACAGAAATAAGAAGCAACAATTATGGGCAGGTTTAAGAAACACTACTCTTTTTTTTCAAATTTTTATTAGATATATTCTTCATTTACATTTCAAATGCTATCCCAAAAGTCCCCTATACCCTCCCCCTGCCCTGCTCCCCTACCCACCCACTCTGGCCCTGGTGGTCCACTGTACTGGAGCATATAAAGTTTGCAAGACCCAGGGGCCTCTCTTCCCAATCAATGATGGTCGACTAGGACATCATCTGCTACATATGCAGCTAGAGACATAAGCTCTGGGGGTACTGGTTAGTTCATATTGTTGTTCCACCTATAAGGTTGCAGATCCCTTCAGCTCCTTCGGTACTTTCTCTAGCTCCTCCATTGGGGGCCCTGTGATCCATCCAATAGCTGACTGTGAGCATCCACTTCTGTATTTGCCAGGCACTGGCACAGCCTCACAAGAGACAGCCATATCAGGGTCCTTTCAGCAAAATCTTGCTGGTGTATGCAATAATGTCTGCATTTGGTGGCTGATTATGGGATGGACCCATATGGGGCAGTCTCTGGATGGTCCATCCTTTGGTCTTAGCTCCAAACTTTGTCTCTGCATGAATATTTTATTCCCTATTCTAGGGAGGAATGAAGTATCCACGAGTTGGTCTTCCTTCTTGATTTTCTTGTGTTTTGGAAGTTGTATCTTGGGTATTCTAGGTTTCTGGGCTAATATCCACTTATCAGTGAGTGTGTATCAAGTGACTTCTTTTGGGATTGGGTTACCTCACTCAGGATGATATCCTCCAGATACATCTATTTGCCCAAGAATTTCATAAATTCATTGTTTTTAATAGCTGAGTAATACTGTGTAAATGTACCATGTTTTCTGTATCCATTCCTCTGTTGAGGGACATCTGGGTTCTTTCCAGCTTCTGGCTATTATAAATAGGGCTGCTATGAACATAGTAAAGCATGTGTCCTTATTACCAGTTGAAACATCTTCTGGGTATATGCCCAGGAGAGGTATTGCTGGATCTACTGGTAGTACTATGTCCAGTTTTCTGAGGAACCACTAGACTGATTTCCAGAGTGGTTGTACAAGCTTGCAATCCCACCAGCAATGGAGGAGTGTTCCTCTTTCTCCACATCCTCGCCAGCATCTGCTGTCACCTGAATTTAGGATCCTAGCCATTCTGACTGGTGTGAGGTATTTTGCATTTCCCTGATGATTAAGGATGTTAAACATTTTTTTCAGGTGCTTCTCAGCCCTTTGGTATTCCTTGGTTGAGAATTCTTTGTTTAGCTCTGTACCCCATTTTTTAAATAGGGTTATTTGAATTTCTGGAGTCCAGCTTCTTGAGCTCTTTGTATATATTGGATATTAGTCCCCTATCAGATTTAGGATTGGTAAAAATTCTTTCCCACTCTGTTGGTGGCCTTTTTGTCTTATTGACAATATCTTTTGCCTTACAGAAGCTTTGCAATTTTATGAGGTCCCATTTGTCAATTCTTGATCTTACAGCACAAGCCATTGCTGTTCTGTTCAGGAATTTTTCCCTTGTGCCAATATCTTCGAGGCTTTTCCCCACTTTCTCCTCTATAAATTTCAGTGTCTCTGTTTTTATGTGGAGTTCTTTGATCCACTTAGACTTGAGCTTTGTACAAGGAGATAAGAATGGATCAATTTGCATTCTTCTACATGATAACTGCCAGTTGTGCCAGCACCATTTGTTGAAAATGCTGTCTTCTTTCCACTGGATGGTTTTAGTTCCCTTGTCAAAGATCAAGTGACCACAGGTGTGTGGGTTCATTTCTGGGTCTTCAATTCTATTCCATTGATCTACCTGTCTATCACTGTACCAGTACTATGCAGTTTTTATCACAATTGCTCTGTAGTACAGCTTGAGGTCAGGCATTGTGATTCCACTAGAGGTTCTTTTATTGTTGAAAATGTTTTTTGCTATTCTAGGTTTTTTTTTATTCCAGATGAATTTGCAAATTGCCCTTTCTAACTCAGTGAAGAATTGAGTTGGAATTTTGATGGGAGTTGCATTCAATCTGTAGATTGCTTTTGGCAAGATAGCCATTTTTACTAGATTAATCCTGCCAATCCATGAGCACAGGAGATCTTTCCATCTGAGATCTTCTTTGATTTCCTTCTTCAGAGACTTGAAGTTCTTGTCATACAGATCTTTCACTTCCTTAGTTAGACTTACACAAGGTGTTTTATAATTTTTGTGACTATTGCGAAGGGTGTTGTTTCCCTAATTTCTTTCTCAGCCTGTTTATTCACTGTGTAGAGAAAGGCCACTGATTTGTTTGAGTTAATTTTATATCCAGCTACTGTACTGAAGCTGTTTATCAGGTTTAAGAGTTCTCTGGTGGAATTTTTAGGGTCACTTATATATACTATCATATCATCTGCAAATAGTGATATTTTGACTTCTTCCTTTCCAATTTGTATCCTCTTGTTCTCCTTTTGTTGTCAAATTGCTCTAGCTAGGACTTCAAGCACTATATTGAATAGGTAGGGAGAGAGTGGGCAGCCTTGTCTAGTCCCTGATTTTAGTGGGATTGCTTCAAGAGAAACGCTACTTTTATTCTGTCATCCATGCTCTTTTCTGCTGCCTAGAGAGCTTGTCTTGACGTTTACCTCTTTTTAAATTCAGGGCTTATATTTAAATTTATTATGGAAATAAAGTTTTTAAGAGTACATTTACCCTATGTAACAGTGACTAATATATATCAAGTATAATTTATCAATTTTTATTCTATTGCATAGGACCTATGTAGTAGGTACCATGAGGCTCAGCATCAATTGATTGATTTCATAAATATAATAGTTGTAAATATAGAAAATAATTGGCAGGAAATATTTATATTTGAGTCCATTATAAGCTTGATAACTTAATATTCTGCTACTAGCAAGATTTTTAAAATAATGCAGCAAATCAAACGATGCAATACAAAGCTGTATTTGTGTCAGTATAAAAACATTTTAAAAATAAACCCAGCTCAAATATTATATACCTGATAAACATGCTAAGAAAACAAAAGACTACTTGAAATACAAGGCTATGAATCTTTCCTTTAAGTTAGGTTGTGGTGTATATCCCTTTAATCCCTCAAAAAGCAGAGTGGTTTGAGGCCATTAATTATGATCTACAGAGTAGATTTTAGGACAGCCAGGGCTAGACAAACGAAATTTTGTCTTGAAAAACTAAAGAATCTTTCCTTTAATATAATAAGACAAAAAAATTTAAAAAGGTCCCTCTATATTATTATTCCAGAATGAGTTATCTGCCTTGGTTGAAATTAAAGCTCAAATTCTTCACAATGCTGGAAGCTGCTATACAGGTAGCAAGGGGATGAAAGTCAACAAGGGTACTTTACAGCTTTAGAGCCTGCATGCTATAACACCATCTTGCTGGGCAAGAGGTGCTCACCACTACAATTATGGCACAAGTATTATGGTAGTAACCAGCTGATTTCTATTGAGGGCCACTTTGTAGGAGGAAGTTCATGTGCTAACATAGTCAAAGGTCCATGGCTGGTAAGTCCTAGGTACTAGGGAAAATTTACTACTATTTTGCTAATGAACATATTTATGTTTATGTCCACAGACTAATACTGTCCTCAGCCTTAGGAAGTTTCTCTTTAGAGCAAACAGCTGTTAAAGCAAGTCAAGGGGCGAACAATGAATGATTGTAAGTAGCATGCTCTGCATTGACTAGGCCTCTCTAGGCCTAGGAAACATAAAAAAGAGAGGCACAAAACATGTAGGAAACAAACAACAGATAAGAATGCCATAAAACACCCACTTAAGGGCATGACAGCAAAGATACCCATAAACTCCTAACAGCTGCTGCTGCTGCTGCTCAGTCTTGTAAGGCTGCACAAGACTGAGTCAGGAAAAAAATGTCAGACTTAGATAGGAGAGGGGTACATGAGTTCCCACCTTATCCAGGACACTAAAAGCAGTCAAGAGCTGCTGGATGCTAGGAAATCATTGTCTTAAGTGATGTGGCTCTTGATTAGTTATTCACGCTCCAGGGAGATAGCCTCACACCCATGCCACACATGAGCAACCCTGTTTAAAACCAATATATCACAAAGCAAAATAAAAGCAAAACAAAAAGAAGTACAAGTGTGATGGGGACTTGGTGAGAAGAAGGTGAAGTACTGATGGGGGTGGGAGGAAGAAGAGAGACCATGAAAGGATGAATGTGTTACAGGTGTGCAAAATTGTCAAAGGATAAATTAAGAGACTTTTAAAAACTTCTAATTATTTTTAAGGAAATGTCTATGTTTACATCATTTTAACTCTACATTCTAAATAAACAATTTTACAGATTCTTTTAATAATGCTTGATATTTTATTTTATGTATTTATTTATTTTAGTTTTTCAAGTCAGGGTTTTGTTGGGGTTTTTTTGTTTTTGTTTTTGTTTTTTTTTCTCTGTGTAGCCCTAGCTGTTCTGGAACTTACTTTGCAGACCAAGCTAGCCTTGAATTTAGAGATCTGCCTGCCTCAAAGTGCTAAGACTAAAGGTGTGTGCCACCACATCTGGCAACATGTGACATTTTAACTGGACCAACTCAAAGTTAGAATGTGTTGTTATTTTTAACCCTCTAAGAGGTCTTTCATGTCAGACATTCATGAATTAATATCCAAAATGCCCAAAAATCTTCAAGATTTTTGCTTAACTTGTATTTCTCTTATTAATAGTAAAATTGAAACTGGGATGATGGCTATGTAGCTAAGATACTTGCTGCACCAGAACAAGGACCTATTAACTCTAGCACTGAATGGGCATAGAAATGCCAACCCTGAGGATTCAATAACCAGCCTGCCTGGCTAAACAGTAAGCTTCCAGTCAAATTAGACACCTCTTGCAAAAATGTAGGGTGGATAAGCAATTGAGATGACATATGTATAATGTTTGCTCTCCTCACCTCCATAAGTGAGTCATGTGTATGTGTGTACTCTCTTCTAAAAATAACAAACTTAAAAAAGCAAATTGATTTATTCAAAAACGAGTGAAGTTAAATATATTCCACTGGCTATTTGGTTGTATAATCTTGTTTCTATCCTATTTTTGCTACTCTGTGTGTGGGAGACAAGTCCTTGTATATGCTCAGTGAAACACAATCACTTGAGTGACATCTGCAGCTCATTGTCACATCTTCTAATCTTTGCAATTCTGGAAACTCCTGTTTCATTTTTCTCAGATTGATTTCTAGACTTTGTTTTTATATTTTAATTGATTGATTAATCAATAGTAACTGGATATGAATTTCTTTACATTTTTCTGTTTAAGGTTCAGTGAGTTTCTTTTGATAAATATGACAAACATTCAGCTATTGTTTAAATAATGTTTTATCATGTTTCTATGTCTCTTCTTCTGGAACTACAATGGCACAAATGTTGACCTTTTGTTTCTGTTTTACATATCTCTGAGGCTCCCCGTTTGTTTGTTTCTCTGTAGATCTTGATAATCTGTATTTATATGATTTCAAGGTCATATAAATGCTAACTCTATCCCGTTAGATGATCCTACAAAGTACCTTTTTTCTTTGGTTATTATATTTTAGTTTTAAATTTTCTATTAGATTCCTTTTTTGTCTTCTATTTCCTCATTAAAACTTTTGTCTTTGTATTCATTTTGAGAAAGTTCATATAATTGCTGTTCAAACATTTTTATAAGTCATCTTTGTCTAGTAATTTCACTTACTCACCCAGATATTAACATCTATTATCTTTTCCTTTATAAACTGGTATTTCCTAGTTCTCTGTACATCAATTTTATATTAATTTGTTAATCTTTGTGTGTAATTTTAGAATAAATCTGAGCGATCTCAATATTTTAAATTATGATTTAAGTCTTTCCTTCTCTCTTTCTTTCTCTCTTTTTTAATTCTTTAATCATTATCCCTCTCCTGGTCTGCTCTCTGACTGTTCTTCATCCCATATCTACCCCCACCCCTCCATCTTCAAGAGGATGTCCCTCAATCCCATCCCACCAGACCTCCCCACTCCTTGGGTCCTCAAGACTTCTTTATCTGGAAAATGTGAGCTCCACTCTTGAAAGCTTTTTTTCACAGTTTTATTCTCTCCTATCTTGCCTATGTGCCATCCAGTGGTTGGTCTGTGTTCTGGTCAGTGATCTCTTGGATCAATCTTAAAACTCTTTCATATGATAATTATGGTCAGAGCAACTGTAAAGCTAGTTGTGAACCTTAGTGTTTATAGCTTTCTCATCTTCTTTCTTGAGGTCTCCTTCTCTACAGTCTTCAGTATGTTCCAGTTTCCTCGTATTCTTAGAAAACGAATTGTAGTAAACAGCTCTACTATTAGAGAAGGTTCTCCTCTCAGAATTTTATCTTATGTGGGTTCTCACCTTCAATAACAAGATGGGCAGACAGAGCAAGAAGAAAAGAAAACAAGGAGGTTAGGGAGGACTTCTATATGATCTCCCTGTGTGAGAAACACTCTTTTCCATTCCTCTAATCAGAACTAGAAAGCTTCTATTGAAGATTCCTCTGTCTGTAGCCTGGTGCCATTTAGCTGCAGTAAGCTCTAACTAGCAGATATCAGAGGAAAAGAAAATCCTAAATTCATGAATGGTTCAGACTCCCCCCACAATGTTCTCATTGCTCCTTCCTTTTCAGTCCCCAAGGAGTTATCTCATGCACTGTGTTCAGGATAGCTGCAATCACAGTAGGAAAGGCTGTGTGACCCCATCTCATGCAGAGCTGCACTTGGCTTCATATTATGAGGCTGCACCAGACTTTTTATTGTATGCTTTAAACACAAATCTCTTTTTTATGACAGGGCATGAATTTGTCTACTGTCTCTATCATCTGTTCATATTTATCCATTTTCCAGACCATACTAACAGACTCATTCAATACAGACTCAAACTCCAGAACACTTTCACAGACTCAAGCTCTAAGTAAGCCCTTGTAGACCCAGAAACCTGGCCCACTAACCTGTTGATTCACGTACTAAGCAACTTTCTAGAAAATCTAGCAGCAACCCTACCTATCTGTAGATACAGCCAGACAGCCTGCCTAGAATCTCTGCATGAGCTAAATGGTAAAGAACTTTCTCAGCAAAAGCCAATCCATAAGGGGCAGAATAGACACTTTTTTCTGCAAACATAAAACCAATACAAGGCCATAAGGGTAATGAATAAGATATGTGACATCACCAAAGGAACAAAACTTAAAAACATCCTAAATAAACAGAACTATGAACTACTTGATCAAGACTTTGAAATAATAATCATAAAGAAATTCAGCAAGTCACAAGAAAACACAGATAACAAAATGAAATCAGGTAAACACTACTTCAACAAAATGAGAAACTGAGAAAGAAACAGGAATTTAAAAAAAAAAAGAGTCACACATGAGGCAGGCACAGTATCACATACCTCTAAACCTACTATTTGGTGGGAGGATGAAGAAGGATCACAAGAGTTTGAAAGCAGCCTTGGCTACGCAGGGGAAAGCTGTCTCAAAATAAATCATTGAAGTCTGAACTAATCAGCACAATTACTGAACTCAAAATTTTCATAGAGCATATTTAATCAAAGAAAAGAAAGAATCAGTGAGTTCACAGGTCAGCCTGACAAAAAGAGGGAACATAGGATGCAAGGAGTATTACAAAGCACACATGAAGAGAAAGGAATAAAGAATATCTACTTAAAGAAACAGTAATAGAAAAAGTCCACAATCTACAGAAATAAGCATTCATATCCATGAAGCCCAAACATCCAATATAAAGATACCTTTACCAAGACATACTATAATTATATTCTCAAAGCAAAGACAAAGACAAAGAGTTTTCTGTCTGTATTTTGCTTTCATTGTTGCTTATTTTGTAGGTCACCATGCTTCACTGTATTTTCAGTTGTGTTTTGGAGACAGCATCTATGTAGTACAGGCTGGCCCTGAAACCTACCTCCATTCTACGTTAGCAAGAAACAACTATGCAAGTAGTTGATAAAAATCCCATAGACAAAGATATTAACTACCATGATATGTCCAAAGTTCTGAAAGAAAACAAATTTCCAACCAAGAATACTTCAGTCCTCCAGAAACAAAGGAGAGATGAAAAATTTTTCCCATATATTCAAAAACTGTAGGTTCATCACCACTAAACCTATCTTATAAAAAATAAAGGGAAATCATCCAGTTGAGATGAAAATGTGTTAAATAACAGCATAAAAACAAAGTTATAAATCTGTAAAAGTTAGAAAATAGTCAAATTTTGAATACACTGATTCTGTAATGATGTTAGATAAATAACTTTTAATTGTAAACAAAAGATCTTTCCGGGCTAGAGAGATGGATAAGTGGTTCAAAGTACTAGCTGTCCTTCCTGAGGTCCTGAGTTCAATTCCAAGCACCACAAGGTAGCTCACAACTGTCTATTTAATTTGATGTCCTTTTCTAATTCCCTATTCTGCATGCAGGCATACATGCAAATAGGGTTCTCACATACAGTAATAAATAAAAAATATTTTTAAAAAGTTAAGATAAAAATGTTTTTAGAGGCAGGTGGATTTCTGAGTTCGAGGCCAGCCTGGTCTACAAAGTGAGTTCCAGGACAGCCGGGGCTACACAGAGAAACCCTGTCTCGAAAAACCAAAAAAAAAAAAAAAAAAAAAAAAAAAAAAAAAAAATGTTTTTAAAATATTTAGTTATCATGCTTTGAAAATAGCTGCCTGTAGGTCAAAGGCAGCATTTCAGCAATAAGTTTCCTCCAAGGACATATCCATGTTCATACAATTTATACATTATTGGTAAATTGACTGTGTAAAATTGTACATTTGGAAACTATGGTATTAATAAAATGAGAAATTAAAGTATATATTCTTTATGTGTTTGATGTTATGAGCTTAAAATAAATTAAAGATGCTTCATGGTAATCAAAAAGAAAAAAGTAGTAAGTAAACACAGAAGACAAAGAATATCCTAAGAAAATAATAATATTAAAATATCAAAGGAAGTAGCAAGAAGAATGAACAAAGGAACTATAAAAGTAAGAAAACTAATAAAACGGCAATAATAATTCATTATCTATCAATAGCTATGTAAATATCAACTCTCCTATCAACAGACAAAAAGTAGTTAGTGGAGGGAAAAAAAATGTAACTGTATGCTGCCTGAAGCGAGATTCATTTTAGCAGTAAGGACACAAGTAAGCTGACGTTGTGAAAGGAAAACTGTGTATCACAGGGCTCCCAATGGAGAAGCTAGAGAAAGTACCCAAGGAGCTAAAGGGATCTGCAACCCTATTGTTGGAACAACATGATGTACTAACCAGAACCCCGGAGCTCTTGTCTCTAGCTGCATATGTATCGAAAGATGGCCTAGTCGGCCATCAATGGAAAGAGAGGCCCATTGGACTTGCAAACTTTATATGCCCCAATATAGGGGAATGCCAGGGCCAAAAGAATGGGAATGGGTGGGTAGGGAAGTGGGGGGTGCTATGGGAGACTTTTGGGATAGCATTGGAAATGTAATTGAGGAAAATATGTAATAAAAATATTAAAAATAAAAAAAAATTAAAAAAATAAAAAAAATAAAAGAAAACTGTGTGTAAACAGTAGCCAAAGGGAAGCAGGCTGGCTACTCTAATACTGCATTTACTTACAGAGAGCTGGTATTGGTTTACTGATGGGAGAGTTAGTAACCCAGAGGCAGTCACACTGAATGTCTCTACTCAATATATATGAGGACATTTTATAGTTTTGACAGACTTTCTTTTTAATTGTTTGGATGTTAGTCTGATACAACTAACAGCAACTAGTTTATCAGACAAAATACAACCTTAGACATTTTTGAAAACAATATTAATGTTCCTCAAAACTTAAAAACTGTAGTTCCAAATGAAGTGTATCAACAGAAATTAAATCACTATATGCAAGAGATATATATAGTTCCATGTTCATTGCAGCGTTATCTATTGTAAGTAAGATACAGAATCAACTAAACTAAAGTGCTCATGAATGGATGGATGGAGTTTTAAAAACTTATGAAGCACTACTACTCAGACTTTAAAAAGCAATGAATCTTGTCACTTACAAAAAACATGGACAATGCTAACTAAAGTAAATCAGGCCCAGAATGAAAAATACTATATTATCTCATTTATATGTTGAACTAACTAAAAGAACAAAATTATAGTTGTCAAGGACTCCAGGAAATAGGGACATATTGCTCCAAGGCTTTAAAGTTTCAGTGAGACAGGGAAATATGATGCTATGGGGTGTGTGTGTGTGTGTGTGTGTGTGTATGTGTATGTGTGTGTTTACAGAAAAGCTGCTACAACAGCACAGGGGGAACCCACAACCCCCTCACTTAGTTCCTTCTATAATCATCTGTTACAACTAATGAATCTATATTTTATTTAGATCCCCTTAGTTTTTATCTAATGTCTTTTTTGTGTTCTAGAATAACCCATTACATTTAGACATCATGTCTCCATAGGACTCTCAGACTGACAGTTTCTTAGACTTTAATGTTTTGAGGAATGTTCCTCAATTAGAATTTTCTGATGTCTTCCTCATATGAAAACAAGGTTATAAGTTTTTGGAAGAAGCCACATGTTAGGTCCCAAAGAAACCCAAGACAAATGGCTGAAGAGTGCTACATATGTACACCACTCAATCTTCAACAAAACCCTATGAAATATAAATGATTTTTTGCCTTAATAGATTACTATTTCTCTCCTACATAAATTCAAATCCATTACACTATTGGATGAACTCCTACTCAACTATATGTTTATTAATTGGAAAAGCCTTTCTATCTGTTAGAAATAAATTCAGGGTCTCAGAAAATAATACCACCACTCCAATTAAAGTGTCTCAACAAGGCAAAACTTCCCTTCTCATCAGAAGGCACTGTTACTCAGCAATGCAGAAGAACAAGCACACAGGGACAGGAAGGTTATTTGGCTTTTAGTCTAATATCGACTAAAATATCTTTTCCACATTGGCTAGAGCACAACCTCACAGTCTTTTGCAATTCCTTAGTTTTAAAAGAATGGTACAAAGGCAATGAAGGAAAGGAGGAATGTGTCATTAGTGTAAGTAATTTAAGATCTGAGAATACAGCATGGTCTTTGTGTAAACAAAAATTGTACCAAATAAAGGGGCTTAAAGCATTTGCATAAAGGTTTTACAAAATGGTGTAATGTAAAGATTTGAGGTCCTTGTTGTAAATAAATGTTTTACAGTGCTTGACAGAACAGACGAGACTAATATTTAGTGTTTCTTACAAATAAAGTCCTTTATAAATCTCCACTTGGATATATCAATTATTCACAAAGTTCATAATATCCAAACATGAAACTCTCTCTTGCCTCCTTATTCAGGCCTAATTCTATTGTAGTTCTTCACTTGAATAAATTCAGAACTGAAATCTTGATGAACAACTTGATTTGATTAAAAAAGCATAGGATATCTCTGAATGCAGCTGGGTGGAAGTTTCCAAAAAGGATTAGCTTTTAGGGTGAAGAACCACCCTTAAATATGTCTTCATGCCATAGCCTATGGATCCAGATAGAATAAAAAGGGAAGAAAAAAAAACAGAAAAAAAAATGAAAAGTCCACTAAAGCAGGTTTCCTAGCTGCCATGTGATAAACTGTTCTGCTCTGCCATGCTAGGCTTTGTTCAGACTTAGTTCACCAGGTTTATGTGGTGGCTGAGACTAAATCCAGTGCTCTGTACATGTTAAACAAGCATTCTAAATTCCAATCCATACATGTGTTAAGTACTTTGCATAATATGCTCTTGAACTCCTAATCCTTCTGCCTCCACTTCAGGAGTTCTGAGGGCCAGCAGAAAGAATGGAAACAGGCAACCTCAGGAGATAGGAGGTTGGTGTGACCCTCCAGAATGCACCAGAGACCTGGGGGGTGAGAGACTCTCAGGACTCAAAGGGAGGGACCTTAGATGAAATGCCCTACATTGGGGAGAGGGAACTTATAGAGCCCACCTCTAGCAGGAAGATAGGGCATCAAGTGAGGGATGGGGTTGCCATCCCACAATCACATCTCTGACCCATAATTGTTCCTGTCTGAAAGAATTACAGGGATTGAAATAGAGAGGAGCCAGAGGAAAAGAAAATCCAGTGACAGGCCCAAAGTGGGATCTAGCTCAAGGGGAGGCTCCAAGGCCTGATACTATTACTGAGGCTATGGAGCACTCACAAAAAGGGACCTAGCATGACCACACTCCAGAAGACCCAACAAGCAGTTGAAAGAGTCAATTGAAGATATTTGCACCCAACCGATGGACAGAAGCAGCTGACCCCTGTGGTTGAATTAGGGAAAGGCTGAAAGATGCTGAGGAGAAGGGTGACCCTGTAGGAGTACCAGCAGTCTCAATTAATCTGGACTCCAAAGATCTCTCAAACACTGGACCACCAAACAGACAGCATACACCAGCTGATATGAGGCCCCCAACACACATACAGTAGAGGACTTCTGGGTCTATTTTCATTCAGAGATGATGTACCTAACCCTCAAGAGACTGGAGGCCCCAGGGAGTTTAGAGGTCAGGTGGGGTGGGGGGTGACATCACATGGAGAAAGGGGCATGGGTAGGAAGTATGGTATGTGGAAGGGTCGGAGGGTGGAGTGGGGTGGAGATGGGAATAAAATCTGGAGTGTAAAAATTAATTAAAAAATATTTCCTAAAATAAAGATCTATGGGTACTGCCATTTTAAAAACTATACCTGAAGTCTTATCTCTAATTTGTCCTATTATTTTCTTCTACCCTTAGTGTATACTAATCTAAAATGCTAATAAATACATAGAACTCTCAGAAACTTCTCCCCCAATTCCCTTAATTCTGAGACGATAACAAGTTCCTCCTCTTTTGTTATACCTTAACTGTGCATCATCTTGAAAAATTTATAAACAACACCCTCAAAAACTACCTCAGCTTTAGAATTACACAATGTCAATGACAGGTAAATAAACTGCAACAAGAGATTTCCTTGTTTGGTTAAACGTTACAAACGTTATAAGTGTTATAAAGTCTTACGTTTTAAGCTGTAAAAAACTATACAGTTTCCTTGATAAAAGTATTCATTTATGGTCAAAAACATCTGAGCTCATCATCATCTTACTTTATAAAACCCTCTTTCAACAAATGGGTATCTTAATTACATCTAGCTATTGCAAATTTACTAATCCTTGCCAGCCAGTTTGCCTTTAGCTTGTGACACTTCCAGCCACCTGCCTTCAGCCCAACTCTATTAGCACATCAGATAACTTACAAAATAAGCACAGAATGGAACCTGTATGATAGAGTTGGTGCTTATGGAAATACCTGTATCAGAGTCCTTTTAAAATATGCTTTCTTTTATGATTTTTGTCAATTTCAAAATAATTTGATGTCTTTATTTAGATACTGATCCTGGCTCATAGTAATTGTCCCTCTCCCAGACTCTATAACGTTAACCTAATACTGCCAAAAGATATAAATTTTTGCTAAACATGGTGGCACATGCCTTTAATCCCAGCACTGGGGAAGCAGAGGCAGGCAGATCTCTTGAGTTTGAGGCCAGGCTGGCCTACAAAGTGAGTTTCAGGACAGTCAGAGCTGCAAAAACAAAAAACAAAAAAACCCAACCCCCCCAAAAAAATACTGTCTTGAAAACAAAAAATATTTTTCTAAGAAATGTTTTAAATATTTTCTGTTAAAAACAGAGGGTGGCATCTTTGTTACTATGATTTAAGGTACAGCCCAGCAAATAATCTAGCCAATAATAAATCAATAATAAATATATGAAAGCTAAGATATTTTTATTCCCCCATCTCAATATTTCTATAGTTGCCAGGAGAGAGCAAGAATTCTCCAATTGCTTTCAGCTTGCAGCATCCTATTCTTTGAATAGCAATTATAGTGTGCTCTTCCTAAATATCACTGAAATCTTTAAAAGACAACTACTCAATGCAATTTTACTGTAATGGAGAATGGTGGGGTTGAGCAGTTTCTTCCAACTTTTCACCATGTTCTCCTCGTCTCTCAACAAATTCCACTCATTCCTACTTCATGAATGTTCTAAAAATTGTTACTCATTAACCCATTCTATCACTTGAAGCTATTTTTGAAGAGACTCTTCTTTCAATAAATAGTGCTATCTAGAAAGTTTATTAATTTAGTAAGACATAACACTCTCTTAGTAACAACAAAGGGAAAGAGTTGTTTGCTGACAAGAACAAAGCCTGCAGGTTATTCAAAGAAAAGAATTAAGTAGGGGCCTCAGAACCTCAATTTCTCCAAGGCATCTGTTGTCACTGTGATGCTAGCTAAGCTAAGCACCCAGGCTGCTGTGGAAGCCTCTGGTTAAAAAAGATTTCAAGGCTGCTGTTTCTTGTGAGGAACCAATCAGATTTCTTTGTTTCATCTGCAACATTCCATCAGGGTTATATAACATTTGGATACATGAAACATTCTAATAATACAGTTTGTTTCACTCTATAGTTAACTATTTGCTGTCATAAATTTTGGCACATAAAAATACCATATTTTAAGTTCGTAGCTGTGATGAAAGGATGGACCATTTAGAGACTGCTGTATCCAGGGATCCGTCCCATAATCAGCTTCTAAACGCTGACACCATTGCATACACTAGCAAGATCTTGCTGAAAGGACCCAAATATAGCTGTCTCTTGTGAGACGATGCCGGGGCCTAGCAAACACAGGAGTGGATGTTCACAGTCAGCTATTGGATGTATCACAGGGCTCCCAATGGAGAAGCTAGAGAAAGTACCCAAGGAGCTAAAGGGATCTGCAACCCTATTGTTGGAACAACATGATGTACTAACCGGAACCCTGGAGCTCTTGTCTCTAGCTGCATATGTATCGAAAGATGGCCTAGTCGGCCATCAATGGAAAGAGAGGCCCATTGGACTTGCAAACTTTATATGCCCCAATATAGGGGAATGCCAGGGCCAAAAGAATGGGAATGGGTGGGTAGGGAAGTGGGGGGCGCTATGGGGGACTTTTGGGATAGTATTGGAAATGTAATTGAGGAAATTATGTAATAAAAATATTAAAAAAAAAAAAAAACAAAAACAAAACAAAAAAAAAAAAAAAAAAAAAAAAACAGAATTATACCACAGATTTTTTTTCTAATTTCTGAGGCAATAGAGCTAATTTGCTCTGTCTAAAAGAAACTATTCTTGAGAGTACATAAGTGCGGTCTGCAGACTACTAAGATTTACTAAGATTAATGCTGATTCTGTATTATTCCTGTCTTCAGTAAAGTGGGTGAGGTAATCTAACATAGTGGCAGACAGCCATACAGTTGTTAATTCTAATCACATACAAATGTCCTTACTATGGAATAAAACATTATAAATAGATTTAAAAATCAGTCTGTCTGCATTGCACATCTTAATACCACATAAAAATCTAGTATTTAAAATGTCTCAATACATATTTGCTCAAATAAGAAAACCTGAATTTGGACTTTCTTACCCACAACACTAAGTGACCAAAATAATATACCAGCATCACTGTTATCTACGTGATCAGAATCCGTGCCATAAAGTCATCATAGAATCTCACAAGCAGCCTTCCTCTCAGCGAGAGAAAACACTGCACAAGTAACATACTGATTTTCTGTGCTAGTAAAACAACTCAAATGTTTAAACCGTCTTAAGCTAGAGCTTGTGAATATCATATATTTCTTCTTTTTAAAACTCAAAAGTCATCCCACAGATGATAGTCACAAATCAGCACAGGATTAAAATAAGTAGCCAAAGCATAAAAAAAGAAGAATCTGTTGGGTGTGGCTTATGAAAATGTATCCAGTCTCAACTGGACAGCTCCTCAGTTACAGGCAGCTAAAGAAACCCAAAATATACACATACAGAAGTAAAGTGCTTTGTAGGGAGTGGGACTAAGCCTTCATGATTTTTAGTGTTTAATGCTAAACTGTTTCACTAGTGCTTCTAACAGTACAGTCTGGGATCAATACTGAGATAGCTTAGGAAGCCAAAGACAGTGAAATTTTACTTGTCCTACTTCCTTCCTCTCCTTTATTTCACACTCACTGTCAACATGGCCGTTCTTACAAACATTTTGCTTTCACAGAAGAGGTAATCATTTCAGTCATGACTATGTGCAATGCGAACTCACTGCATTACAGTCATCAATAAAATATGAAGTGCCAACTCTAGTGCTCATCCTACTGATGTTTTTCCCTGTCTCACTGGAGAATGATTTCTTCTATTATAAAATGAACAATATAAGGAAAGAAACATTGGCATGAACTCAAACAAATATGCAGCAGAGAAAATACAAAACCCACTAAGTGTTTACTTAAAAACAAAGCCAAGCTAATACTAATAGGAAAAGAAAACCTTTCATAACACACATCTATATATACACCAGCCACATACATTTTATAAAACAAATCTGTCCGTAAACTACCATGTATGCACATACTAATGTTACACATGCAATACAGCAGAACCTCTACACACAGAGGGCATGCAGATTTCACAACTGTAACAGTTTCATTCCTAAATGGCCATCATCAAATATTAAAAGAGCTACGAAAATCTGACATGCCGATCTCTGCCTGAGCCTCTAGACTTGTTAAGCAATCTCTTTTCTGAGCAGTGTAGCAGACCCACCTCTGAATCATACTGACGGTTCTTTTCCCCCAAGTCCTGAGCGTGCTGCACCATTTTGTCTGTCTTCTGGACAGTAGGGGAATCAGCAGAACAGCATCGAGGAGTGCACTGGAGTCAGCAGAGTCAGTGCCAGCCTCCTACTGCAGCCTGTATATTGAACGCACTCAAACCCACAGGTGCCTACGTAAAATCCTCCAGCTGCAGCCTGCAAGTCAGTGCTTCCTTGGCAGTAAATCTGTATGCTACCTCCACTTTGCTTTAGCCAACAAATGACAGAATGTACAACAACATGACACTTTTGAAAAAAGAATGTTTACATAAAATGCTCACATTATCTGTAGTAAGTAGGAAAAAAGTATGACTTTTAAAAAAAAATCATGAAGACTAAACAGATATTGCTTAAATGGAAATGCATTTCAAGTGGTTCTAAATTTCAAACAGAAAACATTAATAATTAACACATTTACATCCTCTTATGAATAATATAAAAATTATTTTATATACCTAGTCTATTATATACAACTATAGAAACAGGAATAATTCTATCCATTTTTGTTCATAAAATTATTAGAAGAAAATATAAATATATGTTGAAAGGCAAAGTTAACTTAAAACTAATGCTCAATGAATGACAGGCAAATCAAGAAACAGACAGTAAGGGTTTTCACATCACCTTCAAACACATACACTATCATCCTATCAGAATTATAAAATTCAAAAAGTAGAGGGAAAATACATTAGAGACAAATAAGTCTAATTCTTAGTTCTTCAGATGAATAAATTAAGGACCAAAGAGCTTAAAGCTGAGGTACCTTCTCAAGGTCACACAGCTATCCAGTACCAGAACCTGCCCTTCTAAATGTATCTTTTAATAAATAACTACTCCTGGAACACATGCAAGCTTAAACAGTAACACGAACACTCAAGAACAGTAAGTCCATGGCTTAAAAACAAACAAACAAAACAACTTTATGGAACCAAATATCCAAGTTCAAATGGCTTCACAAGTCAACTAAACATTTAAAGAAGTGACACCAATTCTACAAGATTTCTTCCTGATGATAGAAAAAGAAATACCTCTGATTCAGTTTGAGGACAGAATTACACAGAATATGAATAGATAAAAGCATTACCCGGAAAAAACAACAACAACAACAACATTCCCTATTGTCCCTGTTGCTGCAGTGAAACACCATGACCCAAAAGCAAGTTAGAGAGAAAGGGTTTATTTGTTCATCATTGAAGAATTCAGAACAGGAACTCACACAGGGTAAGAACCTGGAACAGAAGCTGATACAAAGGCCATGGAGGGATGTTGCTTACTAGCTTGATCCCCATGCTTGTTCAGCCTGCTTCCTTATAGAATCCAGGACCACCAGACGAGGGATGGTACCACCCACAATAGGCTTGGTCCTCTCCCATCAATCACTAATTAAGAAAATGCCTGATGAAGGATCTCATGGAGGCATTTCTCAGTTGAGGTTCCTTCCTTACGGGTAGCTCATTTGTATGTCAACTTGACATGACTAGCCAGTACACTTATAGAAACAAATGAAAAATTTGGTAAAATATTAACAAATCTAATCCAATAACATATAACACACCAAGTGAGAAATTTATTTTTCCTGAAAAGCTAGCCACTTGGGTAGTTTAAAATCATTATTCCACCCTATAGCCTTCTATATGAATTATTCAAATATGGTCTACTATCTTGTGATGGTTTGAATATGCTTGGCCCGTGGGAAGTAGCACTATTAAGTGTGGCCTTGTAGGAGTGTGTCACTATATAGGCAGACTTTCAGGTTTCCTAGGACTCAAGCTCCAACGAGTGTGGAATGAAAGCCTCTCCTGGTTTCCTGTGGAAGACAGTATCCTTTTGCCTGCCTTCAAATCAAGACATAGAACTCTCAGCTCCTTCTCTAGCACCATGTCTGCCTGGATGTTGCTATGCTTCCTGCCATGATGATAATAGACTGAACTGCTGAAACTATAAGCCAGATCCAATGAAAATATTTGCCTTTATAAGAGTTGCCTTGGTCATGGTGTCTTTTCACAGTAACATAATCCTGACTAAGACACATGTGAACATTATCTACCATGGTGCAGGTTTAGAGAAAAATTACATGACCATATTACTTGATGCAAACAGCATTCTTAAAAACTAACACCTGAAAAAATGATGAAACTAGGAACAAATAGAAACTCCATTAAGAGGACAACAACAAGAACACCCTACAGCTAACCTCATATAAAGTGAAGAAAGACTGGATGTTTCCCACATTAACATTAGGTGCCAGAAAAGAAAATAATGTGGAACACAGGACCACTAATGAAGGAGCTAGAGAAAGTACCCAAGGAGCTAAAGGGGTCTGCAACCCTACAGGAGGAACAATGATATGAACTAACCAGTACCCCCCAGAGCTGTGTCTCTAGCT
This sequence comes from Mus caroli, assembly GCF_978045245.1. Classification (NCBI taxonomy): domain Eukaryota; kingdom Metazoa; phylum Chordata; class Mammalia; order Rodentia; family Muridae; genus Mus; species Mus caroli. The sequence goes on from NW_028227268.1 coordinate 16,482,734, forward strand.
GCATATGTAGCAAAGGATGGCCTAGTTGGCTATCAATGAAAGGAGAGGCCCTTGGTCTTGCAAAGATCATATGCCCCAGTACAGAGGAATGCCAGGGCCAGGAAGCAGGAATGGGTGGATTGGGGAGCAGGGTAGGGGGAGGGTATAGGGGTCTTTGGGGATAGCATTTGAAATGTAAATGAAGAAAATATCTAATAGAAAAAAGAAAAAAGAAAAGAATGCTCATCACCCTCAGCTAGACTACTGTACTAGACTCATTAACCAGTTTCATAAGATAAGGAATACAACGAAGAACATACATGCAGGAAGAAAGAAAAGAAATCATCTTCAAAAGACATTGTCTACTCAAATTAAAAACACACATAAACAAAGATTCATACAAATCTTCAAATCTTAGTACTAATTAGTCAGTTTAGCAAGGTCATGGGATACAAATTCAGAAAGCCAATTTATATATACAGGTTTACTATATTAACAAAAAGTCACTTCCCTTTTCCTGCCCTTACCTTAACTCTCTGCCATCTGCCAGCCCATAAGCTAGTTCTGACCTGAGCAGTGAACCCTGTTTGTAAGCAAGCCACCTCCTTTCATAGATAAATTGCTTTTCCCCTCTCTCATCTTTACTTCATCCCTCTGCCATCAGAAAACCTACAAGCCTGGCTCCAGACCTGTGGTTGTGAACCTTCTTCATTTGTGATCCCCCACCATTTTGCCTGGCCTAGTTCTAGACCCATCTTTAGTTTGGGACCCATCTTTCCATGGTCTAAATTAAACAGCTTATCTACCAGTTTTACCTGGCCTAGCTCAGGTCATGCATCTCCTGCACTGGCCCAATCTAAGGAAGGCCAGATTACCACATGAGACACACACACACACACAAGTCTATATGCCCTGGTCAAAAACAGCATGAATGGCCAAAACAGCATTCTCCCATCAAACCAACTAGTTCTATATAAGTGCTCCCTAAAAAGCACTACCTAGGGCTGGTGAGATGGCTCAGTGGGTAAGAGCACTGACTGCTCTTCCAAGGGTCCTTTGTTCAAATCCCAGCAACCACATGGTGGCTCACAACCACCCGTAATGAGATCTGACACCCTCTTATGGTGCATCTGAAGTCAGCTACAGTGTACTTATGTATAATAATAAATAAATCTAAAAAAAAAAACCACTACCTAGATGAACTTTTTATAATACATAGACCATCTGGACAAAAAACAAAACAAAACAAAACAAAACAAAACAAAACAAAACAAAACAAAACACTCTAAACAGAATTACATGGCATCTTACATCAAATGGACCTAACAGGTTACTACAAAATAGTCTACCTAAATGCCAAAGAATATATATCCTATTCAGAAGCACATGGAAGCTCTTCTAAAATAGACCACATGTTGGTATATGAAGCAAACCTTAACAAATACAGAAAAACTGAAATAATCCTCTGTATACTATTTGACCATTATGCAATAAAACTTAAAATTAAAAGCAAACAAAACTCTAGTAAGTGTGCAAACATGTGACTATTAACTCATTACTTACTGAATGATGAATGGATCAAAGAAGAAATCAAAATATTCCTGGAACTAAATGAAAATTTAAACATAACACAACTAAATTACTAGAACATATTAAAAGCATCTCTAAGAGGAAAGTTTACAACCTTAAGTGCAAAAAAGAATCAGAGAACAAATAAATGGTTTAATGATATAACTTTTTAAAAAACCAAATCAAATCCAATACAAGTAGATTACAAGAAATAACAAAATCAAGGCAGAAATTAATGAAGTAAAAACAAACAAACAAACAAAAACAATGAATCTAAAAGTTTTTTCTTTGAAATATTGACAAGATTGACAGATCATTGGCCCAAATAACCACAAAAAAGAAAGAGATGACACATAATACCAAAGTCCAAAACAAACATTGGAGCATTAGAACAGACACCAAAGAAATACAGAGTATTATTAGGGAATACTTTGAAAACCTATGTCCCATTAAGATGGAAAACCTAAAAGAAATGGATGAATTTAAACAACCAAGAGGAGGCTAGTAACCTAAACAGAACAATAGCAAAGAAGGCAATGGAAACAGTAATAAAAAGTCTTCTGATTGAAAAAGAAATGTAGGCTCAGATGGAGTCACAGAATTCTACCAGACTTCAAAGAACTACAGAGTACTTAATGCTTCACAAAACAGAAACAGAAGGAGCACTCCCAAACTCATTCTATGAAGCCAGTATCCAAGACAGACAGAAAGACAGACAGACAGACAGACACACACACCTGCAGACCAATATCCCTAATGGACAAAGAGGCAAAAATCTTCAATAAAATACTAGTGAACTGAATACAAGCACATATAAAGATCATCTACCATGATCAAGTTCATTTTACTCCTGGAAAAGCTGATTCAACATGCATAAGCTGATAAATGTATTAAGTAATGCAAATGGACTTAAAGAGAAAAATCACACTGTCATTTCTACAGATACAGAAAAAAAAAACTTTGACAAAATTCAATATGCTTTTATAAAAGCCCTAAAGAAAACAGACTAGAGGGTACCATGTTTCCACATGATAAAGCATATATACATGGCAAATCCCACAGGCAACTTTATCCTAAATGGGGAAAAACTTGAAGCAAATTTATAGTCAGGAAGGAGACGAAGCTGCCCACCATCCTACTCCTTTTCATTACAGTGCTGAAAGCACTGAATTAAAGGAATAAAAACAGAAAAAGAAATCAAATTATCCCTATTCGCAGATGATATGACATTTTACATAAGATTTTCAAAATTCCCCAGAAAACATCTAGAAACCATCAATCATTTCAGCAAAGTGGGAGGATACATAATTGACTCCAACAAATCAGTAGCCTTTCTCTACACCAACAACAAAAACACTGAAAGAGATCACGGACAAACTCCCATGTACAGCAGCATCAAAGGCACAATCTTGGAATTAAACCTAACCAACAAGGTGAAAGACCTTTATGATGAAATCTTCAAGTCTCTGAAGAAAAAGCTTGAGAAAGACACTAGAAAATGGGAAATCCCAAAAGGATTTAGAGAGAGAAACCAACATTCCATAGATTTTATAGAACAGCAAAGGATTTTAAGTGGCCGAAACAATTTTGGGTGGAAAAAAAGTTGGAAGTATCACACTCTCCTAAGGTTTACACAGCTGCAATGATGACACCATATGATAGAAACACAGACCTAAGATTGGAATTGGGATGAATAAGTAGGGCCAAGGATTTTTAACAACAGTCCAAAAGTAATTCAAAGGATGAAGAAACATATTTTCAGCAATGTAAAAACAAACAAGCCAATCTTAATTTTACACTTTGTGTTAAAAACAGCCCATCATGGATCAGAGACCTAAATATAAAAATTTATAGCTGGATGTGGTAACACAGGCCTTAATCCCAACACTCAGGAGGCAGAGACTGGCGGATGCAGATCTTGTGAGTTCGAGGCTAGCCTGGTCTATATGATGAGTGTCAGGCCAGCCAGAATTGCAGAGTGAGACCTTAAACTTAAAATAAACAAACCCTTTAAAAGATAAAACTTGGGTTAATTAACTTTTTTTTTAACTTTTTGTTGTTTGAGGTTTTGTAGTCTAGCTTTTGGGGGCTAAAGATTGAACATAAGGGCTCACATGTGTTAAGCATACACTCTACCACAAAGCTACACACCTTAGGACCAGGGTTTTAGGTGTGTTACAAAAAGCACACACAATCCATTTTTAAAAAATGATAAATCATCAAACACTGTTAAGAGCCTCAGCAAAGCTGGGCGTGGTGGCTCACGCCTTTAATCCCAGCACTTGGGAAGTAGAGGCAGGCGGATTTCTGAGTTCGAGGCCAGCCTGGTCTACAAAGTGAGTTCCAGGACAGCCAGGGCTATACAGAGAAACCCTGTCTCGAAAACCAAACAAACAAACAAACAAAAAGAGCATAGGCAAAACACAGGTTCAACAATGGACCTGGATCTAGTAAACAAAATAAACTCTCAAAGCTCAAAGAGTAAAACAATATAATAAAGACTTCCAAGAGATATGAAAAGATTTCACAATAAAGAACACATGAAAGGCACAGGAAAGGATGTTCCTTAACAAGTAGAAAAAAAACCCATAAACTGCAGTGGCAAGGCCAGCAACCCTGTGTGCTAAGTATGCTATGCTACACATGATATATGGTGACGCACTCCTGGTATCCCACACTTGAGGCAGAAGCACAGTTGACATCAGCTGCTACTGAGAATGGGTGAACACCACCAACATTCTAGGTTCCTGTGTCTGAACCAAGAGCTGAGCAAACAATACCAAATGACAGCAGAACAGCACAGCAGACTAAAAAATATACTTCCAAGGGAGGAACCAGGCAGAGCAGAGAGTTCATCAGCTCAAGAGCCTGCCCTATAAATGATCTGGGCTTTTATGTTATTTCATAATAATAATAATGCATATATAGCACATAGGTTTTCTGGCTTGTATAATGTTGGTTGTATAATGTGAGCTCTACCTGCTAAACACAATCCTACATACAACTTCATGCATATCTTATTAAATCTTAAATCATTAGTAGGGGTATGCATTTTAGCATTATAATGAGCCAAATGTTACTTTTAGACCTTTGTACCTGTGCCAGTGATGTGAGCCAGTCCATCTTTGCCAGGAGTTTCTAGCCTTCCTTGGTGCCAACTTGGTTTCCCATATGCTAATTCTGCAATTCTGCAATTTCTGTATCTCCAAACCTCACTCTTCACCCCACTTCCCTGCCTCCCAGACAGCTGTTAAGTTTGAGGTCAGCCTTGACTACATAATATATCCTGTCTCACTGACAACAGCGACAAAATAAAATGAGATGCCACCACATACCACATAATAATGTGCCCAAAGTTTATTTTTTAATTGGCAACACCAAATGCTCCCATAGATATGAAGCCATGGGAATGAGTTCATTATAACTACATTACAAAATAGTTTGGTAGTTTCTTCTAAAGTTAAACATACATACATTCACTATATAAATTAACCATCTCACTCTTAGGAGCTGATAACCTAGAAATATGAAAATGTATCCTTATGAGGGATGGATCTGTGGTTAAGCGTACCTGCTGCTCTTCCACAGAACCTAAGTTCAGTTCCCAGTCCCTACACTAGGCAGCTCACAACTTTCTACAACTCCGGCTCCTAGGGATCCAATGCCTCTTGACTTGCAGGGGATATTTGCACTTATCTGCACATAAACATCTATAAATAGTTAAAAATAATAAATCTTAAAAAATGAAACCTAGGTGTATCAGTATTTACATTTCATAATCACTTCATACTAAAAAGAAACCAAATGTTTTCCAGTAGCTGAATGAATACAATTTGTAATGAACCCATACAATGGAAATACCAGTTAGCAACAAGAAAAGCCTTCTGCTTGACACAACATGGATGAGTCTCAAAGAAAAAAAAAAAACAAGCCTAAAAGGTGATATACTATAATATTCTATTTATATGACATTCTAAAAATAAAAATAAAAAACACTAGGATGAAGAATAATTCATTGGTTTCCAGGGTTATAGATGGAGAAGTGTAACAACAAAGAAATACTATGAAATACTATGCTAACCTATAGCATTGATAGAAACTAAATGTTAATAGTTGCATACAAGCACAAACATGCACGCATATACATATATACACACACCTTATGATACAGTTTACAAACTTGTAGTACCATTGAATAGCTCTACCTTCCAAATCTAGATCTCTTCCTATGAGTTCCTGGGCCTCTAACACATTCACCAAACTTCCTTGTTATCTCATTATTACCTCAAACTTTACATCTACAAAAAAAGAATTCATTACTTTTCCCTTTAAACCCAAATGAACATCACCACCATTCACCAGTCACCAAAGTCAGAGACATAGTATTTATCCTTGAACATAAATTCTGAGAACTACATAATGAAGACAAAGTGACACGATAGAAGTATGTGGGGTGGTCCTCTGCTCCTAATAGAGTTCCTAAAAGTCTTATATTTTCTTAAGAAGGATGACAGGACAATGTTTTGTCATATTTCATCCTAGTCCCTTGCTTAGAGATACAAGGCTTCTAGGACTCTTGAATTTTAAGACAGGGATGATGAGTGTTTTTCTATGTGTTAACAGTATGGCCAGTAGCTGAAAGCCTTATGGGAGCTTCAGGATAGGGATTAACCATATAATTGGTAGGAACTTTCAGCATTAACCCTTTGAGCCCTGGGGGAGGGCAAGAGAAATGAAGATCAAGTTCAACCACCAGTGGACAGTGATCTCATCAATCATGTCTACATAGTAGACTCTCATACAAAATCCAAAGTAATAGATTCCTGGTCAGTGAATGCATCCAAGTGCAATACACCCACATGTGAACAAAGTGGCTGACACTACCTCCATGAGGACAGACACTCCTGTGCTCAGACTATACCCCCACCCACATCCCTTTCTGAGAACTGCCTTTTGCCAACCTTCATTCTATCTACTAATTTATAGCCTCTCTTCAACAGCTGATTTTCATTAGAATTGGCACCTTATCCAAAAGAGGATAATCACAAACTTAATTCCTAGCAAAAGTATAACTAGCTTGATCTAAGGATTTATACCAGATCTAAGTTAGACCAGAATTAATTCATCAACAGTCATGTTACAATGGGTCTTATGAATTTGGCCCAAATCTCCCTTTTGATTCCTAAACTATTAGATGTTGGTAGTTATGTTCCACTATTTGGACTGAATAATTAAAAAAAAAAACATAAGAATTAGTAAACAGAAGAAATGTCAGCCAACCAGATTATCAAGCGGCCTTCACTAAATGTGTCAAACTTTCTTACGATTCCATGCATTTATGCAGTACCTATGCCTCAAACTTTGTCCCCCACTTGTGGAACTGGCTAGCTTACTCCGAGGACACAATAATAATCACCATCTCCTCCAAAAACTGCTACATTTCTTTCCAGTCTGAATGAATACTCAGTACTTCAATACTTCATATAGTGGGTGCTCATTACATCCATGTTTTGGGAAACAGAGGCAGGAGGTGGAGCTGCCTGAGGAATTCCCCTAGATTTCTAAAGACCCTGCCTTAGACCAAGCAAGGACTTGTGGCTTTTATATAGAATAGAGTTTCAAAAACTCATCTATCTATGAAGCAGAGTTAGTTTTTTAAAACGGTGTTTTTAATACAGAGTTTGAGTATAAGGAGGAGAAAACCACTCAGAAGGAAAGACAAGTCATACGAACAAGGGCTTCTCCAAGAGACATAGCTCATTTATTTTTAACAGCAGTCACACAGGATTTTGGTGAGGTTTGAAGTTACTATCTTCAAAGGGTTCCTAAGACATGAGATCACTAGGTGTTTCCTGAGGGACACTCACCAAGACTACAATTGACAAAGTAAAAGTCTAGATATCAGGGAAGTTAAAGTCTCTTCACTGTAAACAGAGTTAACAGTCTTGTTTGAGCTTCCCGGGAAATAACTGGGGACAGGAATGAGGCCTCTCAAGTGGGATAACACAACCCTAATTAACCTGACTAGTTGCTACTTTAAGAGATCTCTTTATAAATGAATTTTCTTTTCAAATCAGCAACCTTCACAGCAAATGCTGTTAATTGTGCTGGAATTCTTGTTGGTAAGAAACTCAATCAAACACACAGGTAAGGGGCTCCATTCCCATCCACAGCCTCATTAATTTCCATTGCCTATCTACCCTTTTCAGTCATATATACAGAAATACGAAGATGACAAAAAGAGGGGAGAGAGAGAAGAAATGTTTTAGTGTCTTCTTACTCTAGAGCATAGCTCTATTGGAAGTTAACAGAAACATCTCCTTTACTAAGCACCTGGCCATCCACTTTCAAGAGAAGTCAAAGAATGACAATACAATACCCCGAGAAAATGACTGGACCGTCTATATATGAATAGTACCAGGTAACAGAATAAGGCATACAGTAAATTTTTGGAGCAAAACAATACATTCAGATGTTATATTGGAATTTATCAGTTGTGCCAACCCCACACCAATATTATTTCTTTCTCTTCCAGTGAACATACCTAGCCAAGGGTTTTGTTTATAGGATGGAAGATGATGTAAAAATAGCCACAGAAAAAAAAACCAGAAAACTTTGTTACTAATATTTGAATTTGAAAAAACTTAGCCCCTAGAAATTCTTTTTTAAAAAGTACCTTAAAAAACAGGTTTTTCCAAAGAAAAGGTAAATGGAAATCTCCCATCTGCTCTTATTTCAGACTAGCAAAAAGCCCCACCACCACCACCACCACAAGAACAATCATGCAAACCTATCTTCTGGAATGATCAAGGGTTAGTTTCCCAGGCCTATCACACTAAACCCTACTCATCTAAGGCCTGGACCTCACCTTCTATGAGGATCTTCAAGGATGAAAAACTCAAAGGCTCACTTACTCAACACCTCTGTATTTATGAAATCTTTGTATCAAATTAAAGTTACACAAATTCTTCCCATCTTTTTCTATCTGTGCAAATTTGGGTTTGTACTTGTTACATAAGTGTTTTGTTGTTCTTGTTTGGTTGATTTTAAATGCTACTTTAATCCTTTCCATTTTTACAGTTATGTATGTCTGCATGCACTTACTATACAAGTGAACGGGGATGCCCACAGAGGCCAGAAGAGGGCATCGGATCCCCTTGAGTATGACTGATGAGACTTGAACACGGATCCTCTGCAAGAGCAGCCAGTGCTCTTAACCACTGAGCCACCTCTCCAGCTCCCCTATTTTTATCTTTAATTGTCACATTTTCCATGGTTTGTATGGACATTTGTCAACCAGATAGAAGTTACGTAAACATATTTACATGTTTTAACTTTAAAGCCCAGACTTCCTCACTAGACCTTGTGTGTTTAGTATGTTTAAAAAAAAAAAAAAGGCTAAAATATATAAATAAACCCACAAGACTAGCAAACAAAGTGGCAGACTTCACAATGGCCTTCTTTAGTGCTAACAGGAACCTGGCTTTAGTTTATTTAGGTAGCTCCTCCCAGGAAAGCTACAATTCTCAACCTTGGAATGGAATCTTTGATTAGCAAAAGAATCTTGGTAACTTTTGCAATTCCATTAACTGGTTGAATAAAGATTACAGGATACAATTTGGCTAATAGGATATGAGGTGAATGAGGGAGGGGCACGAGTGGCTTTCAGGGTAGTCTTCTTTAATCCTAAAAAGAGCCACCTAGGAAAAGTTGTTCTACTAACTTTTGAACAATGCTATGTGCAGGAGGTCAAAGTTGAAGGTAAGGCTGCTTCATGAGAATAACCTAAAATAACAACCAATATCCTGAAAATCACCAAGTAGAAAGGGCAGTGTCTCAGTCTTTGATGATCCTACTGAGCTTCAGGATGAACCTACCTGCTATCTCCCTACTACTGGAAGGTGTATGACCTTCTACATAAGAAGACAGGACAGAAAGGCAAGGAGGTTATGAGTATATGGAAAGATAAGGAGCTCCTGACCCCAGAGTCTGGGTTGAAGCCTTTCTTTACCTGAGAATCAAGAATTCCAACACCATTATTATTTACTGAAAAGGTTGTTAACATAGAGACAATATTTCTTTAATACATAGAAAGTTTCAAAAAAGGATGATAAAATAGCAATGAATCATGCTAAGGCCTAAGTATATATGGCCTTTCTCCTTTCCCAGCTATAAACTTGCTATTTTCTAGGACTCTCAGAAGAAATTCCATTCACTCCTCTTAGGTAACCCTAAAGCCCAGAGTTTTTTTTCTTATCGGGTTGTAATCCCACCCACCACACCTCCTCTAGAGCCACCAACAATCTCACTTATCAAAAAAGAAAGGAAAAGGGGGAAAACAGGTTCTTTTGAAACCCTTTAGATCCATGGTTCTCAACCTTCCTAATGCTGCGATCTTTAATACATTCTGTGTGTTGTGGTGACCCCCAACCATAAAATTATTTCATTGCTACTTCATAACTGTAATTTTGCTACTGTTGTGAACATAATGTAAATATCTGTGTTTTCCAAAGATCTTAGGTGTCCTATGAAAGGACAGTTGAGCCCAAAGGAGTTCTGACCCCAGACTGTGAACTACTGCTTTTAATATGTCAAGAGCCACCAAGACAGTAAATATGGCTCCTTCTAGGATGCAAGTACAATCCCATCTAGAAGCTTATACTCAGCAGTGCTCCTTAGTCTTTCCCTGAGTGCCCATCAATCCCACATTAAGTCTATGCTAAACTGTCTTCCTAATAAACCCCTATTTCACTTCAAACTGGATCATCCAGAAACTCATTTCTGTAGGGAAGTCAAGGATCCAGGTTTATCTCAGGGAAGATCCCTAAAAGATTAGGAGCCTCTCTGGCTGCTGAGGGAAGTTCTTGGAGGTATGTATGTACCTCTTATTATACCTCTGATGTTTTAAGTTGGACTATTTTGTCAATTCTGACTATTCCAATTACTACAAGAATAAATAAGACTGAGAACTGAGCTGGACACTAAAATATTTTTACGTCACAATTTAATATCCTGCAGTGGCTCCTTTGAAGTATTAGGAAAATAATCACAACTTTTCAGCATGGCAAATAAAGTACATCATTAGAGCTGGGCGTGGTGGTGGCACACGCCTTAATCCCAACACTTGGGAGGCAGAGGCAGGCGGATTTCTGAGTTCGAGGACAGCCTGGTCTACAGAGTGAGTTCCAGGACAGCCAGGGCTATACAGAGAAACCCTGTCTCAAAAAAAAAAAAAAAAGAAGAAGAAGGAGAAGAGTTAATGTTTTTATGTTTATTTTTCAACTTGTTATTTTGTTGAAAGTGTGAATCAGATTTAAGAGGTTTTGGGTGGTCTCTTCAAGAGCTTGTAAGTAAAGGATTATATCACATGCAAATAGGTACATTTTTAGTTCTTCATTTTTTACTTGCATCCTTTTTTGAGGGGGTTATTTGTTTGACAGTCTTGCTGTAAAATCCAGGCTATCCTGGAATTCACTATGTAGCCTTATACTCATGGCAATCCTCCTGCCTCACTCTCTTAAGTGTAGGGAATATCAGAGTCAGCCACCACATCTAGTTCCTATTTGCTTTTGTTTCTTTTTCTTGCTTTATTGCTCTGGCAATGCATTCAAGAAATATACTGAATAAGAATAAAAAGGTAGACATCCTATTCTTAATTTTGGCTCTAGGAAAATATATTCAGTATAATGGTGGCTGGTGTGTGTGTGTGTGTGTGTGTGCGTGTGTGCACATAGCCTTTATTATATTGACATCTTTTTTCTGGACTTTTATCTTGAAGGCATGTTGAACTTGCTTAGAGGGTTTTCTGCATCTATGTATGTTCATATGATTACCATACCTGATCTATTATATCACATATATTAAGAGTTGCTAATCAAGCAGGGTGGTGGTGGCACACGTCTTTAACCCCAGCACTAGAGAGGCAGAGGCAGACGGATTTCTGAGTTCAAGGCCAGCCTGGTCTACAGAGTGAGTTCCAGAACAGCCAGGGCTATACAAAAGAAACCCTGTCTCAAAAAAAAAAAAAAAAAAAAAAAAAAACAGTTGCTAATCTAATTCAAAGTGACTCAATATGTGTGTATGTATATGTGTGTATGCATATGTGTATATATATATATGAAACAGCAAAAGACTAGAATAACATGACTTTCTCAGAAAACTAGCATCAAATGAGAGACATTCATTATGATGCATTATGTTATAATGGACTAAGGGTACAAGGCAGGAAAGAAGAATCTATAAGAATCTATTCCTATTAAAAATTTTTTTCTGGCATTGACTTCTCCCTAAGCAATTTTACAATAGCTATAAATGTTGTATACTATAGTCTTTCCTAATTAAAACTAGAGGTTCCTCCAATTAAAATCTATAATAAGCAAATAGGGAAATCTCAAATTTTTGAATTATATGCATATTTCAAACTAATACAACTATCTAATATAATACTTGCATACAAATGTAGTTAAAGAATTTAACATCATTCTTAGTAAATATTTAATGTATACTATCTGAGTAGGTCAAGCCTATAGTGAGAATTACTTGGGAGGCTGAGGCAGAAGGATTAATTACAAAGTCAGCAAGGACTACAGAGGAAGTTCAAAGCCAGTCTGAGGCACAAAAAAATGTATTCCTTGCTGATATGAGGCCCCCAACACATATACAGCAGAGGACTGCCAGGTCTGGGTTCAGTCAGAGAAGATGTACCTAACCCTCAAGAAACTGGAGGTCCCAGGGAGTGGAAAGGTCTGATGGGGTGGGGAAGTATGGGATGTGGAACAGTCAGAGGGTAGACCAGGAGGGGGATAAAATCTGGAATGTAAAAAAACAAAAGATTGAATGCATTTTTTAAGTAGGAAAAAGGGTTAAGGATACAGCTCAAAAGGCAATTGTTGCCTAGCATATAGGAGCCCCTAAAATGAATGCCAAAGACCACAATAAACAAACAAATAATATTTGCTGAATCTGAATCAGTTGTATAACAAGAGGAACAGATGTATTTTCCAAGTTTAAATCTTGACATAAAGGATATTTTAACACTACATATTCATGTAAAGACAGTTAAAAATACTTTCATAAGAAAAATGTTATATTTAATTAATATTTAACCACTATTATTTCACTAATGAAATATCTTACAGATTATATTAACTTTCATTTTCATAAGAAGTTTGAGTAACAGAATTACCATGCCCAAAATGCTACTTTGGCATAAAGATTATTTTGAGTTAAAGGGACTTTGTAAACAGCAGATACAGGAAGGGCACTCTGACTTTCATTTTTCTTCTGTAAAAGAGATAGAATTTCAGTACGAAAGGTATCTTATATCTGCCAAGATAAAAGCAACATTCTTATCCCTGGAGATAGGGAGCTGCAGATAAAGGAGGCCTGCATAACTCTGTAACTAATCTCTATCTTCCTGCCTTCTTCTCCATGATTACCTAGATTAGCTGTCCAGTCCAAGCCTCTTAAGTCTTATCACACAATTTACACTTCTTCCAACCTTGTATATATGTGCTAGCTTTAACTACTTCTTAATATCTGCACTTTCCTATGGGGACTCCATGTACATATAGAATCTGCATGTTCTCTCTCTGCACACACATTGCGTCTGTGTGTGTGTGTGTGTGTGTGTGTGTGTGTGTGTGTGTGTGTGAGAGAGAGAGAGAGAGAGACAGACAGACAGACAGACAGACAGACAGACAGACAGACATGTGTTTGGGAGCACATGTGAGAAGAGAGTGCATGCACAGATATAAGAGTGAGTGCTTTCCATCTTATTCACTGAGACCAGATCCCCAGAGCTTGCTGGATAGCAAGAACAGTGAACTTCAGGTCCAATGAGAACAGAGACTCAAGTGTATAAGGCAAATAAGAGATAAAGGATCTGGCCTCCATGGATGCATGCACAAAGAGACAGAATTTTTTATGGCAAGATAGACCAAAGAAAAACATGACTCCAGGTCAAAGAGCTCTAAATCTGAGGGAAAATGTTATCCTATTGTATTTAGGAAGTCAAATCCAACAGAGAAGAAAACTATAGAAGCAAGGTGAGAGTAACTGTAGGACCTATTTTTAAGACTGAATTTTTGTTGTTGTTGTTTCTGTTTTTCTTTAAAGAAACCATGACTTGCTGGGCTGGAGAGATGGCTCAGCCATTAAAGGCTAAGCTCACAACCAAAAATATAAGAAACCATGAAACTAAAAACTCTTCTATTTATAGAAATATACTCTGGGAATCCTGGAAGAAAAGGAGTCTATGTTTGGTATGCATAAAACTTGCCAGACAGGTACACACCATGAAATACTCTTTCCAAAAACAAAACAAAACAAAAAGACAGATTCTATCCCTTTCTGCATCTCACCCACTTCTTGGTGTTATCATCAACATTCTGTTGTTACATGTTCATAAATGGAATGCATATATAGACTTTTAACCAAAATTCCTATAAATAAAATAGTAACAGTCATAGAACTGCACACCTATAATCACAGCACTTGGGAGATGATGACAGGAAGACTGAAAGTATGAACTCTGTCTTTACAAAAGGAGAGGAAAGGGGGGGAGAATGAATATGCATGAGTATGTATTAGATTATGCATAAGGAGACCATGGGACAGTACCACAAATTTGTAGAAGCACAAACCTATAATCAAAGTTTCTTTTTGTTTTGTTTTTAAATGAGCCAGGCACAGTGGTATAACATCTATAATCCCAGCACTCAGGAGATGGAGGCAAGATAATGACAAATTCAGGACCAATTCACACTGAAGAGGCTTTTTCTTTTTTTACTTAAAATATTTATATATTTTTTGAAAAACTTGATATATTCAAATGAAAACTTTATAGTATTAAAGCTACTATTTTTTCTTAATAAAAAAATACTGATTTAAGATGTGGTATAAAAATAGACCATTAGAGCCAGGCGGTGGTGGCACACGCCTTTAATCCCAGCACTTGGGAGGCAGAGGCAGGCGGATTTCTGAGTTCGAGGCTAGCCTGGTCTACAAAGTGAGTTCCAGGACTATAAAGAGAAACCCTGTCTCGAAAAACAAAACAAAACAAACAAACAAACAAAAAAATTGACCATTAGAAACAAAATCAGATGTGTAACTTATTACTTAAATCCCTTCTTAAATGAGAAACCAGAATCTATTTCTTCAGTATTTTTATTCATTGTATACTCTAAAATTAATTAATATAGAATTATAAATAGTATATCTGATATATACTTGAATGTTTGTTTGTATTTGGTTTTGGAGACAGGGTCCACTATGTAGCTCTAGCTGTCCTGGAATTCACTGTGTAGACCAAACTGGCCTCAGAGTCACAGAAAGTCACCTGCCTCTGCCTCAGAGTGCTAGGGTTAAAGGCATATGGCATCACACTTGGCTTTTACTTGCATTTTTAAAGTAATTGATATGTAGCAATAATGCCCAATTAGACCAGTTTAAATGCCTTAACTTAATCTTTTTCAAAAATTTGCTTTTTATTGAAGAACTCTTGCTAGTTTTAGGAAAACCTGCTGTCCCACTTTGAGATATGGGCCAAACCAGAATAGAAAAAAATGTCTAGGGTGAGACAAAGCCTTCTTGTTTTAGAATGACAGGGGAATGGAGCACACAGACCTCTTCATCAGACTGCTTTCTCTGCTTTAGTGTCAAGTCAAATGCAGTGCCACCCTAGTGAGGGGAAGCAGGGACAGCTGCCTGCCTCTGGCTGAGGATCAACACAGAACAGTCCTCTGAAATTGCTAGCGGTCACTCACTGCCTTTTTGAACTACACCTACTAGGTGGCAAGCTGACACGGTAATGATAACACAGTAAACAGTACCACCACTGGCAACTGACAAAACAGTTTTGGTTTTAAAGTACCTTGCTTAAGGTCACACTTAGTAAGTTGGATTTTAACAGGAATATGTATTACTCTAATAAAACTTGATCCTGGAACATTAAAAACAAAAGCTGAGTGTGGTGATACACATCTTCATGTAACAGCAACTCTTGAGAGACTGAGGCAGAGGAACTGGTACAAGTTTGCGACCAAACTGGCTAAAAGATAATTCATTCAATCCTTAAAAATAAATAAAATAAGCTTGTATTGATCATTTATGAAAGCATTATTGAAGAACTTCAATCAGCAATAAGAAATGACTGTGTTAATCTCAAGAGTCTTATAAAAACTGAGCTGTAGAGAAAGTGGAAATTCATTTCCTTTAAACTGTTTTTGAATCGGGTCTCAAAAATGGCTTGTGTTGATAGTGTAAACTCTACAGTCTTCTCTGTCTTCCTTCTCCATCAGCCAAGATGGAAACTACAAACTCTATAAGTAACAAACCATAATAGCAGATAGTGGAAAAAAATCTTTAGGCTAAAATATTATAGTGTACAGAGTATCCGTTTTAGAGTCCTAAGGAAAAGTAATTATCTTGCTATAATAAGGATAAATTTAAAATGAGCCCAGGAAATAAAGGTAATTACACTGGAAAGAAAACTTAGTACATGTTTCTGGACAGCTAACCGCTGAATAGATGGCCACTGTGCATATTACATGGGCCCGAAACCTTAAAGAAACTAGCCAGTCTCCAACCAGAAACCCCAGCACATGTGATTTCCTCTCATGCTTCTCACTTCCCACACAACACAGAAACCACACTTGCTCCACACACCTCACCACACAGCCTCTGCTTCTTCTGTCCTGAGATCACTTGTTTAGCCTTTTGATCGTCTCTTAAATAACAGTGAGATCGCTGTGATTCCTTTTCTTTCTTTCTAGACAGGTCTTAATGAGCTAACAGGCTAGCCTCTAAATACTGGGCTAAAAGTTTCCCCTGCCTCAGCCTTCTGAATAGCTGTGATTACAGTTGTGTGCTACTGTGACCAATCACAGCTTATATACGATGATAAGCTAGTTGCTTTTTTGTTTGTTTGTTTGTTTGTTTGTTTGTTTTAGACTGGGAAGGGGGAAAGGTATTAACATTTGAAATATAAATAAAAGAATCAATAAAAAATTTAAAAGTTGTCCGGTGGTGGTGGTGGTGGCCCACGCCTTTAATCCCAGCACTTGGGAGGCAGAAGCAGGCGGATTTCTGAGTTCGAGGCCAGCCTGGTCTACAAAGTGAGTTCCAGGACAGCCAGGACTACACAGAAAAACCCTGTCTTGAAAAAAAAACAAAAACAAAAAACAAACAAAAAATTTTTTTAAAGTTGTTTTCTTTAAAATGATATTTACTCATAAAACAAATGTTACTAATGCTGGTTATGTGACAAACAGGACACAACAGTTGAAAACAGAATAAACTGGCCAAGCATGCCTTTTAATACCAGCACTTGGAGGGATTTCAAAGCTAGCCTAGACTATAGCCTGGCAAGTTCCAAGCCACTAAAGACTACATAGTGAGACCCTGTTGAGAAGAGAAAGAGAGAAAAAATAAAGTGTCATAAGACGTATGTTTCTAAAGTAAAGACAGAGTAGAAAAATAAGACATATTTAAGATAAAAAGTAATAGATGCTACAGAGACAAAAAGAGAAAGGGCCAATGTTACAGAGGAATGTTTAAGGGAACAGGCTTAGATCTAATGGTCAGCAAAGACCTCAATGAGAAGATGACATATGAGTTATGGCCTTAATGAAGGAAGGGGCCTAACGTAAGGAACAGCAAGCAGAAAAGACAGAAGGCATGTGGCTGAAACAGAGTGAAGGGAGGCAAAGAGTTGTAGGAAATGAAATCAAAGGCAATTAATACCATCTTAAACACAGAACACCATGAGCTTCTAATCAACACAACATTGGTTTCTTATTTAAAGACTATATTTCACCTGTGTGCTAAGCACATGCACTCTCACTGAGCTACACATACCCCCAGGTCAGCTAGCTCTATGTTAGCTAAAGTTTTCATCTCTCACCCATAAGATGGAGTGGAAGTTGCTGCAAAGTTGAACTGAGGTAATACATGTCAAAGTTGTCCTTCTTTGTGACACACAGGACATTTGTGAATGTAAGATAACTGTTACCCAACACATGCTTCACTAAACATAATTCTGGCCACATGATCTCTTTACATTCTTTTCCAATGCAATTCCATTATAGATTAGTAAATAAAATAGAGACAGTATGAACTATTGCAGGAATAACAGGAAACAAGTGTGCATTTCTGATTCTTGGACAATTAAACTATAGTAGGGAAGCATATCTGCAAGCTCATAAGCAATAGAAAGTATTTCATTTAACTTCACACTGGGAAGACAGGTAATAAACACCCTAGGAGAGACGACCAAAGAACGATCACTGTAAGCCAGAGTGAATGTAAGCACAACTTTGATGGTTGAGGAGGATGTTTTTCAGTAGTTCAAATGTAGAAGGCAAGTCTATTCCAGACAAGGTCAACGTCATGATTATGGAGAAAACATAAGGTATTATAAAGACTAACTTGTGAGTAAAACTTTCTGAATAAGACTTAAAGAGCGTAAGTGTAGAGAAGTTAGAACAGGTCAGCTCCTGCCAAACTAAATTTCTAATAGTTCTTTTAAAAATTGAGCTGGAAAAACAGCTCAGTGGTAAAGTGCTTGGCTAGCACATTCAAGGCCCTAAGATTTTAATCTTCTCAAAAAGAGGTGGGGTCAAGAGCAAATCAGAGAAAACAGTTTATTCATAACTCAAATGCTACAAGTAGTCAGGTAACACTCATGATTATGAGAACATCTAGATAATTGTCTTATCTATAAGCTGTTCTAGCAAATAACCCTGAGAAGTTCTAGGAAACTCCAGTAGGTAGACAAATAAGAAAGAAGTTGAAGGTAACCTAGGAATCCACCAAAGGGGAAGGCAGCTTGTGGGACCAAGACCCCATGGGCCATGTGCTTGCTCCTCGTCATGTTAATTTAACTGGAAGAAAAGTATCCAGTCAGTGTCTATCAAAGAGCTGGAAAAAACAAACAAACAAACAAACCTGTGGCCACAGTCACTGATGCCAGTAAAGTAAAAGAGGTTTTCCTTTAGTTGGTATAGAAGTGTCACTCAAAATAACAATAACCAGAAAACCAACAAGTACATGGAAATTAGTAAATGTAAACATCTGAAGTTCAAGAAGTCACAATGTAAATCACCACATCTGAAATAGTGATAATGAATACACTACCAATGTAAACCTATAATAAGCTCAAGATAATCAGGTTGAAAACATTCAAAACACAAAAGTTGATCATCCTTTATGAACAACAACAAATCTAGTACATTTTTGTTCAATACTGCCTTCCAAAAGTTTTTTTCTTTTACCTGAAAACCCGATTTATTCTCCCATTCTTTAAAAATAAAAATAAATACACATACATCTACAACAACAACAAAACTGTCATCAACTTTAGCACTTATAAAGATACTTAATTCTTTGTGACTGGCTCTTAGCCTGAAGCCAGTGCTGGGCTAGAACTCACTTGGTAGTCGAGACCAGCAAGCCTTAATCTCAAGATCCTGCTGCCTCAGCTGCCAGAACACCGAGATTACATGGGTGTACCGTGGCGCCTTTAATTATATCTTGCTGTATAAATCTAGGGGACAGTTCCTATTTTTAATGGTTTCTTTCACTAAGAGTATCTATAACTATAATAAATTCCTATGTGAATTTTAAAAATAAACATAGCTCTAGAGTTTTTAATAAACAGATGTCTAGAAACATTCTCCCATAAAACAGAAGTAAGTACTTCTCCCTCACAGTTTTCCTTTAACAGACAGCTGCTGACAAGTATTCAAGGGTTCCTACCTCCTAATAAAGAATATGGCAGTCTATAAAAAAGTAAACATTCTTTTTCTCTAAATTTAATAAACTGCTTAATAAAAACTGAAGTATGATAGCATCAGTTTGGGTCCTTAAGTACTTCTAAACTGCCACACGCAGTAAGCAGAGGGGAGTCACTTACCACTTGACCTGTTTTTCCGACTTGATTTCCCACCAGTAAGAAGCATCTTGAGACTATTCCGAAACATGGTTGTGCTCTTTTAATATAAAACTACAAAAGAAAGAAGGCGGGTAAAGTAAGTTTAACAAGACATTTTCCATTCAACATACTTCTAAGTTTAATTTTAAAAGTATACCAACAATTAACTGTGTGGCACAGCTATACTTTTTGCTTTTTCTTTTTTCTCTCTCTCTTTCCAATGCCACCCAAAACCTAAGTATACTTTTCCTGGGATTCTGGGCTTCACTCTTTAAAGGTCCCCTATGTTGCATGTAGTTTTGTCTATACTGCTTTGTGTTCCCACCTGGTCACACCTGCCCTGAAGCTATCTCAGATCCAGGAACAGAAAACACACACACACCAGTTAGTCTTAAAATGCCTTGGCAAACTCAGTGACTGGGCACTCCTAAATCTCCCCCTGTTACCACATGTCCAGTTGGGGAAGTGGCCAGAGGCTACTTACATGGCTGGAGCTCAAGTGGTGTAGACAAAATTCCTGCTAACACCCTCCTCACCATGTGGCTAACCTCCATACTACCTTGACTCAAACAAGATGGCTTTTTCCCCTTGTCTTCTCTATTCTCCTCCATCAGGAAGCTGCCAACATTTACAGATTGCTTGCCCTGGGGTTTTTTTTTTTAAACTCTAATAAAACTATCCTCAAGCTTCCATTTGAGTAGATCCTAGCTTTTTTTAATTAATGAGACTAAGAATCTTAATAAGAGACCCTGATTCCCCTGGTATCACATGGCAACCACAAATAAACTCCTTACATTTTCTAGTAGCATTAGCACTGAAGATTCACAGAAATAATTAGTAGTGATAAATATTTCCCTTATTTCATTCAAGTCTCCAATTCTGGAATAACTTTCCTGTCTCCTCTTCCCCCTCCATTTCTCCTTCCACCCTCCTTGCCTGCCCAACACACACACACACACACACACACACACACACACACACACACACTGCAGACTTCCCATTAACAAGCCAGAATTATTCCACATCTGAAGAGTACTTATGTTCATGAGCCAGAGCCTCTCTTCTCTGTACTGCTGCTCTGGGTCAAAGAAAACCCTGGTTGTATTTTTCACCACATCCCCTAGTACTTGTTGCAACAATACCGATTAAAAAAGTATCTTCTGCCAGGCTTGGTGGCGCACGCCTTTAATCCCAGCACTTGAGAGGCAGATTTCTGAGTTCAAAGCCAACCTGGTCTACAGAGTGAGTTCCAGGACTACAGAGAGAAACCCTGTCTCAAAAAAAACAAAGCAAACAAACAACAAAAAAAGGTATCTTCTTTTTGTTCCTTGCTTCTCTTCTTGGTACTAAACAGTCATATGATTCTTTGTATATCTAAAACTAAACAAAGCCTGTCTCTATATTCCCTTGTGATCTAATTTACTGTGCCTATAGCTTTGCTCTCCTTTTCTACAAAATTTCTCTATAGTGTATGTTTTTGTGTGTCCTGTGAAGAAAACTGCACAAACATAAAAAACTTTTGTCAACAGAAAATTTCCAAACCATAACACAAAGGTTGGAAAATATAGAAAAGATTATTAGCATCATATGCAACCCACCAAAAAGGTGTAGCATACACACAACTAAAAATTCAGAAAGCATCAAAGTTATATTTGCGGTGATAAGAAGGAAGAATTTTCTAACTAATAAGATACATGAATCTCTGTCTGTTAAAACAAAACAAAACAAAACAATAAAAACAGAAAAATAAAAACAAGGGAATCACAGCCAAAGTACCAACAACATCTACAACAGAAAGAAATCTCTGTAACAGCTAAACAAAATGCTGCAAGTTTAAAAATAGCAACAATCACTAAACTAAGAGATGCCTTTCAACAGAAGGAAGAACAGGGAACAATGGAAAACATCTTCCAAGAGTCTGACTGAACTCTGAATTGTTTAATGAAGATTGAGTAAAAAGGTTGTTTTAAAACTAACGAAGATTCTAACTAAAAGTAGGTATCAATCAAGAACTCTCTTCTCAGGCAGGGAGATGGCTCAGCCTCTATAGGCACTTGTCACCAAGACTGATGACCCAACTCCCATTCCTGGAACTGATATGGCAAAAACCAGAACCCACTACCTCAAGTTGCCCTCTGACCTTTCGCACAAAAACCATTCACAAGCATGTCCATATATTCAACCAATTAAAAATAAATGTTAAAAAAACTATCTAGAATTTAAATTTCTCTGAAAAATAAAAAAATTAATTTTAGAAAGAAAAGCAAACAATATTTGACTAGCAGAAATGCAAAAAAAGGGAGTTCTTCAAATAGGAAAATAATACTTAAAAGTCAGGTATACAAGAAGAGTGACAGACCAGGTTAACATGTTGCCACATATGAACTGGAAAATAGCATCAATATTGATAACTTTAAGATACACGTAAAAGGCTGGGAGCAGATGAGTGGTACAGAGCTTCGCAGTACATATAAGGCCCCAGGGTCACTCCCAGCAAACAAATAAAGCACAGGCAAACTGAAAGTGCTGACAACAAGCAAAAAATTTGTTTTGTCTGGAAATAGTAATACTATAATAATTCTGCAATTGGTAATAGTCTTCATCTGATAGGACCTGGGGTGCAAAGGTGAATGAATGCACGTCACAACTTAGCAATGTTTATAGCAGACTTACATATTATATGTAAATATTAACTCAAAAGTACAAATTTGAGCTCTAATGATTTCATGTTTAAATATTTAGCAAGAGCACACTAATGAGTACATTTTACTTTTTTTTTTTTTTTTTTTTGGTTTTTCCAGACAGGGTTTCTCTGTATAGCCCTGGCTGTCCTGGACCTCACTTTGTAGACCAGGCTGGCCTCGAACTGAGAAATCCACCTGCCTCTGCCTCCCAAGTGCTGGGATTAAAGGCATGCACCACCACCGCCTGGCACATTTTACTTTAAAATAAATAAAAAAATGATATAGACTGATGAAGGCATGCAGTAGTAGATAGGATATAAAAGCAATCACAGACCCCCCCCCCCAAAAAAAAAAAAAAAACACTATCCAGAGAACTGAGCATGGCTTTAATCCCATTAAAGCACTCAAGGAATCTAGGCCAACCAGGGCTACATAGTGAGACCCTGTCTCAAATATCCCCTCAACCCCAAGACAAACAAACAGAACTGTTAACCATGTATTTTAAGCAGCGGCTACTCGTGTATTAACTAAAACTCTTTAAGATTTAAATAACGGTGCTGTCGATGACTTAGAGTTGCTCCTCACTTCTGAAAATTGCCCTTTGCTCAATGGAATCACCTTGCCCAGAAAGTTTCATGTCTCACTGTCCTGTGGAAGGCTCTCAGCCAATGATTAAAACAGAGGTACAAAGAATGAGCTTTCTTAACTCCAGGAGGGGAAGACTGTGTGATAAGATTCATATATAAAGTCTTCATCCATATGTCCCATGCTTTATTTTTAAAACATCCTTTTAGTGGCTAGAGAGATCACTCAGTGGGTTAGAGCACAGTACAAGGACCTAAGTCAGCTCCGACTATCCCTGTGAAAACCCCTGGGTGGGTGGTAACCCCAACACTGGAGGGACTGGAGACAAGACTGCCAGCCTAGCCCTAGGTTCCATGAGACCCTGTCTTAAAGAAACAATATGGAATAATGATAAGGCAGTATACTAAACATCTTCCTCTGGCCTCTGAGAGCGTATGCAAATAAGTATGTATACCCTCACATGCACATATGTAAGCATACACCATAAACACACACACACATTCAGCATCAACTCCCCACTAAATACAAGCTCTAAGATGGCAGGAAAGTTCCTTAATTCAGTTATGTGGATGAGCTCTAACACACATTAAACACTATAAATGTACCTTTATTAAATTTATCAATTATATTTTTGTCTGTATATTACTGTCCACATCAAAACCTTGCAAAGAAGGTTGATTTTTATGAATCTGAGAGAGAACAAGGAGGAGAATATGAGAGAGGATGGAAGGAGAAATGGGAAGTGGGGAATTATGTGATTATACTCTCAAAAACTAAAAGAAGTATTTTTTCCAAAAAAAAAAAAAAAGGAATTAAAAAGGAGGAGTAAGTTGGAGGGAGACTCTATTAACAGGGAAACATTTAAATCTTTGCACCGAGATACTATAAACTAGAGAATATAATGCATGGTTTTAAAAGAAACACTATGTCTATTTGTTCTAAATCTCCCCAATGTTTATCCCTAAGGGAGAAAAGGAACCAGCCAGAGTAATATGCACAGCATGATCTTACTACTACAATATTTTAATCTATGCACTTGTGGACATATATAACATGGACACACGAGGGAATACATAGAAAATTTTACATAATTCCCACAGGAGGTACATATAGGATTGAAAAGGTAAAACAAATAAAATTCAATGTGATACACACTTGTTCACCATCTCTAGTTTGAAAATGTTTTTATTAACCGAAGTATTTATTCATCATTGAAATCAGCACAGATTATAATTAATAAGTCAGTAAAATTCTCATGAAACACCACAAAGGAGATAAAATATCAGAATGGAGGATGAAAGAGTTCCCTTAACAAATACTTGACAATCAAGTTGACTGTCTCCTCAGGGAATTTCCCTATCAATCTACAATGTCCCATTATATGACATATATGCACTAAAAACATGAAAAATAATTTCTGAGAGCTTATATTTATAGATTCTTCCATTCCCTTACCATCTAATAAAATATTTTAATGCTAGACTACATACGTCTTTTGTCACCAGTTCAATGAAAGGCCACATGGAAAGAGGTGTTTTTACAGAACTGCAACTAATGTCCCTATGTCACTTACTTTCCTTGGTTTCTCCCAGCCATAAAAAAAAAGATCTACTATGTCTATGAGGTTAAACTATTATTGTAGAGGAATAAGTATAATAAGCACTAAGCAGTATCAGATAACATTAAAAAATGACCAAAACATATATAAGCACTGAAAAACTTATTTTAGCACATACTATGGCAAAAAAAAAATCAAAAATTATATTCTTAGGGCTTGCAATGCTTCTTGATTTTAAGCTATATGACATAATAAATGGCCCACTGCTTTGGGTCTTTTTTCTAGTATTAGCTATGTAAAAAGCTTTTCTAGACTTTTATTTATTTGGTGCTTATTAAGATCAAACTAAGTATAATCCTTGAACAGGCACTACAGGGGATCATTTTTAAAGGTTAATAAATACTTCTTGCCTAAAATGAACATCTAGTATGGTAGTGAGAGTTCAGGGGAAATGAAACCAAGTACCATTCTCAACAGACAGTGCTGTGCATCATCAGTTTATTTTAAAAGATTAGAGATTTAAGTGAACAAGTATATGTTAAATGCATGCTTTACCATAAAAGAATAATTTCTGCTAACAATCCCTCAAAGTAAATACAAAGTTACCTTTACACAAAAATCTTAGCAGCTAAAAATGTTCCATCCTGAAGGAGAGCAGACAAACTAGTCTTACTTCCTTCTATCTCTAACGGTCAGTTCCTGGGCATGCCAAAAAACTGGAGCCAGTGCTGTCTTTGTCTTCTGAAAGAAGTTTCAAAGTTGTTTCTGAGTACTGGATTTAAAAATCAAATATCTCTGTTGTGAATTCTCTGTTTAGTTCTATACCCCATATTTTGATTGGGTTGTTTGGATTTTTGGTGGTTAGTTTCTTGAGTTCTTTATATATTTTGTATATTAGCCCTTTATCAGACGTAGCATCTAAAGAAATGTTTCCTTAGTGATCAGAAAAATACAAATCAAAATGACTCTGAGAATCCACCTCACACCAATCAGAATGGCTAAAATCAAAACCTCAGGTGACAGCAGATGTTGGCGAGGATGTGGAGAAAGAGGAACATTTCTCCATTGCTGGTGGGATTGCAAACTGATACAACCACTCTGGAAATCAATCTGGAGGTTCCTCAGAAAATTGGAAATAGATCTACCTGAAGACCCAGCAATACCACTCTTGGTAATATACCCAAAAGATACCCCACCAGGCCACAGGGGCACGTGTTCCACTATGTTCAAAGCAGCCTTGTTTGTGATAGTCATAAACTGAAATAACCCAGATGCCCCACAACAAAAGAATGGATACAGAAAATGTGGTTCATTTTACACAATGGAATACTACTCAGCTATTAAGAACTAGGACACTCTGAATTTTGCAGGCAAATGGATGGAACTAGAAAATATCACCCTGAGTGAGGTAACTCAAACCCAAAAGAACATGCATGATATGTACTCACTAATTAGTGGAAATTAGAAAAAAAAGAGAAAAAAGTACAGAATATCCAAGATACAGTCCAAGTGAGGATACCTCAATCCCACCAGGGAGGAGAAGAAAGCAACCACAAGAGGGAAGGGAGGGAGGGACCTGAGTGGGAAAGAGGACAGGGAGGGGAAGAGGGGAACCTGATCTGGTATTGGGTGGGGGAAAAGGACTGAAGCCCTGAGGACCAGCAGAAAGAATGGAAACAGGCAACCTCAGGAGGTAGGAGGTGGGGTGACCCTCCAGAATGCACCAGAGACCTGGGAGGTGAGAGACTCTCAGGACTCAAAGGGAGGGACCTTAGATGAAATGCCCTACATTGGGGAGAGGGAACTTGTAAAGCCCACCTCTAGCAGGA
The DNA here is from genome assembly GCF_978045245.1 of Mus caroli. Taxonomy (NCBI): domain Eukaryota; kingdom Metazoa; phylum Chordata; class Mammalia; order Rodentia; family Muridae; genus Mus; species Mus caroli. The sequence continues at coordinate 16,508,870 of NW_028227268.1, forward strand.
AGACAAGACATCAAATGAGTGATGGGGCTGCCATCCCTCAATCACATCTCTGACCCATAATTATTCCTGTCTGAAAGAATTACAGGGATGGAAATAGAGAGGAGTCTGAGGAAAAGGAGGTCCAGCAACAGGCCCAAAGTAGGATCCAGTTCAAGGGGAGGCTCCAAGGCCTGACACTATTACTGAGGCTATGGAGCACTCATAAAAAGGGACCTATCATGACTGCCCTCCAAAAGACCCAACAAACAGCTGAAAGAGTCAGATGCAGATATTTGAACCCAACCAATGGACAGAAGCAGCTGACCCTATTGTTGGATTAGGGAAAGGCTGAAAGAAGCTGAGAAGGGCAACCCTGTAGGAGGACCAGCAGTCTCAATTAACCTGGACCCCCAAGATCTCTCAAACACTGGACCACCAAACAGACAGCATACACCAACTGATATGAGGCCCCTAACACACATACAGCAAAGGACAGCCAGATCTGTGTTCATTCAGAGATGATGCACCTCAAGAGACTAAAAGCCCCAAGGAGTTTAGAGGGCTGATGGGGTGGGAGATGAGGAGGTAGGTACATCCTCGTGGAGACAGGGGTGTGGGAGGAGGTATGTGATGGGGAACAGTCAGAGGGTGGACCGGAAGGAAAATAAAATCTAGAGTGAAGAAAAAAAAGATTAAATACATTTTAAAAAAATCAAAACATCTAAAACATATTCACTGAGAATCACCTTGCAGTTTGTATCCTAATTCTGGAACCCTAATTGCACACCATAGAGTTTTTAAAAGCTTTTCTTCATTTATTTTCCTCAAAATTCTTGATTTGCCTATTTGGGGCTGTAGACCAAGGCAATTGTTAGTAATAGCTGCACTGTAATTTCATAAATCATTCTTACACAGACACCATTACTGTTCTCAACATTTAACAGGAAAACCTCATTACAGCTTGAGCAAAGCATAAGTGTTGAAGAAAATCAAAACAAGAAAGCAGGTACCAGCTACAACATCCTGAAAACATAGTAATCAGATTCTCCAGATATCCTTATCTTCCAAGAACAATTAATCTCAGTAAGCAAAAATATTATATGAATAAAAAAGACTGTAGTTATTATAGACACCTTAAATACCAACACACTACACTAGTCTAAAAGATCATCACAATGAATTAATATATTTCTAATAGTACTCATGCAACATATTTACTTAAATAAGACCCAAAGTGAACAAAATTATGCAAACAATACAGAGCAGAGAGGGTGGGCTTTGGACAGGGTAGACTGAACTCATGCCTCCATCCCTACCAATGACTTGCTGTGAGGCTGAACAGCACTTAACCTTTCTCTCAGTTTCTCCTTGGCAATAAACATACCCAAAGTATAAGGCTGTTTCAAAGAACAAAAATATACAATTGCCTATCATCTGCTAATAGCTAGTTATCTAGCCAAAATTCTACTATCTTCCATATTAGATTGATACTAGTTTGGGATATGGAAATAAAGTACATAAGATAATAGTTTCTCAAACTCCCCTGCAGCCTATGACCAAATATGTAGCTTAGGTAATATCAATGAGATCAAAACATAAATAAAAGTCTGTGGAATAGGACTTTACTGAAAAGTCTAGAGACACAACAGCCACCTTGCTAACATAGGGGAAAAGCCACTATGAAAAATGGTAAAGAAATATAAAGGATCCTATGCCCTTAATGGCATTGGAGAACAACCATAAACCATGAACTGCCTATAGACAGATTTCCTATTACCAAGAGAAAAAAATTAAGCCAATGTATTTAGATTTTTTTGTTGCATGAGGCCAATTATAATTCTAACTGAATATGTAAAGTCTAGGAAAAAGATCCAGCAACTAGTTCAATAAAGGCATTTATTCCCTAGAACACGCCAAGTACTATTGGTAGTGTTAAATTGTTTATCAGTAAAATCATGGAATAGTGAGATGCTAACACATATAAAACCCAATTACTAAAATTAGGTAATATAATAATTAAGATAAAAATTCTGTAAACAGAGGGTCAAAGAAGAAATGGTTTTAACCATGAGAGATGTTCCTGGTGGAGTGGAAAAGAGTGAAAAATATGACCAGGTGAGCATTTGGTAGTGACAGCTTAAATGATCAGTCACTAATAGCTACAGGCTACTATACCACATGTAAGCTACTATAACAAATGCTGTGGCATGAACTGTATGAATTTAAAACAGGTGTTATATATTTAATGAAAAATAAAACTTCCAGTGAGGAAGATGAGTTTGGAGAGTAAACACAAATAGAACTGTGTATTCTAGTTTCCATGGAGTAAAATTTTAAATTATTTTAGATTTACTCATTTTTATTTTATGTGTATGGGTGTTTTACCCACACATATGTCTGTTCTACAAGCAAGCAGTGCCTGCAGAGGCCAGAATAAAATGAAGATCACTAAAAAAGTACTTTGACTGACAGAACATGAAATTTGCTTTAAAATTAAAGAACAATATTATGTAGGCATTGAGGGGAAGTAGAGTATTTTAAAATCTAGAATGGAAGACATTGCTAAAGTAAAGATTCAAATTCCAGAAGTCTGAAGGAAAATTATTTAATGCATACAAATTGTAAAACTCATAAAACAAAACATGGCATACTGAAATTAAATAGCAAGCAAATATTTGATCAGAAGAAACAAAAATAATAGGTTTTTTGAGTTATATAAAGAGCTCTTATAAATCAGTAACATAAAAATATAAGTAAAACATCTGAACAAGAAAATACAGATGATTTCACACACCTGGTTAGTTATTCAACTTTCCTAAAAGTAGGGAAAGTCAACTTAAATTATGCTTAATTCACTTGACTGACAAAAATCAAAATCCACAGCATCTACCATAAGCAAGAATGAGACAAGGGGAATCTTCTACAACTGGTAGCTGTCTGCACAAGAGTGGTTATCCCTGGGAAAGGTGAACTTAGTCATATCTCTCAAAATTTTAAATATAGATACTCTCTGATATTCTTTTAGAAAGCTATTCTAGAAAAAGGACACACGTGCACTAAGAAGCACACAATCACACTCACTGCAAGCACTGCTCAGCTCAAGCTGACAAAACAATGACAACAGGGCTATACACACAGCCAGGAAAAGACCTGAGACATACTGAGTGGGAACACTAAGTGCAGAATACATATATGGTCCCTTCATGCATAAGAGACAAAACATGTATTTGTATGTACATTTATACCACTAAACGAAGAGATACCTAACACAAGACCACCTTAAGGTCTATAGCTCCAGTTCCAGGGGATCTGAAGCCCTCCTAGCTTCCACTGGCACCTGCATGCACACAGTACACACACACATTCAGGCAAAAAAAAAAAATCATATATAAAATATATCTAAATAAGTAAATAATTTTCAAAGTACATTCAAGTCAGATGCAGTAGCACACCACCTTGAATCCCAGCTATTCAAAAAGCTCAGACTGAAGGACCACAAACTCTGCCCCACTTAGAAAACACAGTCAAACTCTATCTCAAAAAATAAAATCATATACATATATGTATGTGTGGATATGTATGTGTATATATGTGCATATATATGTTGAATACTGACAGTTTAGAAAACAAAAATAAAGGAAATGTTTTCAAAATAGAAGTTATGATGGTAAAGTTTGGACAGACTCAGGGAACTGTGATCATTTCTGAAAATGTAAATTTCTGAAAGAAAAGACAAATAAATAAAGGAAAAAATTTACAAGTATAAAGAAAACCTTTCCATAATACAACAGTGGGAATTGTGCCCAGGTCCATATTTATGCATTCTATCACTGAGCTATATCACAACTTCATTTTATATTATATTATATTATTTTTTAGACAGTCTTATTAAGTTGTCTGGACAGGCTTAGAATTCACTCTGTAGCAAGACAGACCTTGGATTTAGGATCTTCTTAACTTATATTTTTGGTTGTGAGCCTAGCCTTTAACAGGGACTTTGGGAATAGCATTTGAAATGTAAATGAAGAAAATATCTAATAAATAAATAAATAAAGGTCATGGGAAAGTGACAGGTCAAGAGGTGGGGTGGGTGATAAAGGAGTGTAGGGGAGAGACAATAACCAGAATGCATTATAAGAATGAATGAAATTGTCAAAAAACATAACTGAATTGTTTTTAAATAGAGGCTTGTATAGAAAAAAAAAAAATCTTCCTAACTCGAGTGCCCCAAGTGGTTGGGTTTAGCAGCCTGAGCCATCAGGCCCAGCTATTACAAAATAATCTTCCACTGCAACATACTGGAGACTAAACTGTACACTAAGTGCAGAATACATATATGATCCCTTCATGCATAAGAGACAAAACATGAACTGACCAAGACCTACATAAAGAAGAGAGAATAAAGATCCTTATAAAGTAATATACTTCCTTCAACACATTGCTAAAAATGTCAAAATGCAAAATAAAAATATTGTGTACTGCCTTTTCAGAGGAAGAGGAAATAACAAAATAAGTATATATGCTAATTTTTTAAAGAAATAATTCAAGAAGGATAAATCAAAACCATTTTTGTCCAGTCTACAAAGTGGGTCAGCTATAACACCTAAAGAGAGCTCTGAAAACTTGCCAGAGCAGATACCAAGCCCTTCTGATTTAAAAAAAAAAAAAAAGTCCCAACCACTTCAAAATATTTGAAACCAAAGGCAGGCTAAAATAAACTATAGCTAGAATAAGGTCCTAATATGTAAGTAAAACAGACTGATGCGACCTCACATCCAGTCACTAGACAGGTGAATGTCCCTTCATTTTCTACCATTCTTTTATAAAACTGCAACCATATAACTGAAACCTATGGAGGCTTAAGAGTAGAAAATAAGACTTAAACTAATATTTGCCTTACTGCCATTTAGCTCCAAATTCATTCATCTTTATTTGTTCTGAAAACAGACCTGAGCCCTTTGGATAAATTTTCTTTGCCAGCTGGTGCAGTGGTAAACTTCGTGGGAAGGTGAGTGGGTTTGGCTTCTTCTCTGGTATTTGGCTCCTCAGACAACTTCTCCAGCATCAAACTACTCGATCCAGTATGTGCAACCTCTCCAGTCTCCCACTCTTGCCTTGCACAGCGGCAAGAGCACCAAACAGTCAGGCCTTCACTCTGGTGGTTTTATAATGGAACACTTTTGGAAAACACCAGTATAATTTAGCATGATAGGAGGGAGGTATGTCCTAGAAGCCCATTTTCGAGAAAGTTCCACCTGTGTGATACCATACAATTTCTCTGCCGTTCAGACAGCTATGATGTCCTTTCCAGCAGAGTCCAGATGTCAAGCAGGGGTTGGGGGAGCACTTTCTGAGTACAGGAGTAATGCTTTCTTCTTGTATCTTTATAGTCTGTGTCCATCTTTCTAACCAATCTCTCATTTCTCCAATTCCTTTTTATAATTATTAATTATTATACTAAATATTCTCCACTTGAATTACTAGATAGTACTTTTTCATGACTGAGCTCAAAACTGATACAAAACCCAAACTAAATAATACTTCCATCATAATTCATGTACATAAAGTAAAAGACTAGGCAAATTTAAAAGTTAAAATAAAAGGGGGTTGTTGGTTAGAAGGGACTACATAAAATGAAGCATGGACAAAACTTTCTTAGAAGATAAATATGTCCTTTATCTTGTGTGAAGTAACAGTCACACAGATTGTGTGACAGCTAGTTTTATGTCAACTTGACACAAGAGTCATCTGAAAAGAGGGAACCTCAATTGAGAAAATGTCTCCATAAAATCAAGCTGTAATGCATCTTCTTAATTAGTGATTGATCGGAGAGGGCACAGCCTATTGTGAGTATGGCATCTGTGGGCTGAAGGTTCTGGGTTCTATATGAAAGCAGGCTATGTAAGCCAAGGAGAGCGAGCCAGTAAGCAGCACCCTGCCATGGCCTCTGCACCAGTTCCTGCCTCCAGGCTCCTGCCCTGTTTGAATTCCTGTCTTGACTTCCTTCAACGATAAACACGGATATGGAAGTGTAAGCCAAATAAACCCTTTCCTTCACAACTTGCTTCTTGGTCATGGTGTTTGATCACAGCAAGAGAAACTCTAAGATAGATGGTGTCTACAAGTGTGAAAACTCATAAAACTGAAACTTTCTTTATTTACCTTTTACTCCTTGTAGGTCATATCTCAGTTAAAAGAGAAAAGAAAAAAATCTTTAGCCCCAAAAGAGAAATATCAGATTATAAAATGGGACAGGATTGTGGCTGAGCCTTGAGGATCATGTTCTAGAAAGCAAGGAAGTACTGAAAATAATAGTTAGGGTATATACTAGAAAAATCCATTTGAGCTATTATTCCTTTTTTTTGGGGGGGTTTTTTTGTTTTGGTTTGGTTTGGTTTTTTGGGGTTTTTTTTTTTTGGCTTTTCGAGACAGGGTTTCTCTGTATAGCCCTGGCTGTCCTGGAACTCACTCGGTAGACCAGGCTGGCCTCGAACTCAGAAATCCGCCTGCCTCTGCCTCCCGAGTGCTGGGACTAAAGGCGTGCGCCACCATGCCTGGCTTGAGCTATTATTCCATTGATCCAACAAGAAACAACCAAAGCACTGAGTCACAGAAAGAATTATAAACCCTTGAATAAAATTAACTCCACAAACATGCAGACATATGCATGTGCATCGATACTCAGGCACACACATAAAATACACATACACACAAAATACAAAATTTTTTAAATACATAAATTGGGTAGTAGCTGGAAAGACAAGTGAGGTCAAAAGAACCTTGTCTTTTTAACATGAAAGAAAAGAAATGGCATATTTGATGAGAATGAGTTAATTAAAAAAAAAAAAAAAGAATTGCTGAATTAGCATTTCTTTTTATTTTACTTAGTTACTGGAATTTTTGTTGTTTTTTGTTTTTGTTTTTGTTTTTTGTTTTGGTTGTTTGTTTGTTCTTGTTTTGTTTTATTTTTGAGACAAGGTCTCTCTACATAGACCTTGCTCTGTGGACTCTGTAAACCAGGCTGGCCTTGAGCTTAAGAGATCTGCCTTCTTCTACCTCCTGAATGCTAGGATTAAAAGAATGTGCCACCAAAACTGGTTGAAGTGGCATTCTTAAATATATAGCAGGAGACAGTTTACTGCACAAATGCAGGGTTATCTATAGAAAGAAGTAAGTGAACTTCTTAATGCTAGTAGATGCCTAAAAGTGGCTTCTAGTGGATTTCTCTTCAACTTTTTCAGTAAAGAATTAGAAAAGGCATTAGCTAAGAAGAAGAATGGAAAGTATTAAAAGTGTAAGGTGAGAAAGAAAAAAGCTAAGAAAAATCCATCCACTCTGCTCCTGCTCTGTATAACATGATGACCTGGAAGGATTATGGTCTCACTTGAAGTTTGTGGTGATGAATTTAAAATAAAACCAATCAGTAATGTTGTAAGCTTTTCACTAACCACATTCAGCTTCATGGGTGCAGGCATGGAAAAAGTGGAAAGCTGGATTTATCAGGAATGCAGTTTTGGCTCCATAAGGACAATGAATCAAAGAAATGTGAGAGCGAGTGTATAACTCAATACTACAGACCTTGCCTCACATGTGCAAGGCCCTGGGTGTAAACTCCAGCACTACTAAGAAACAAAGTTTCTCTTTGAAGAAGAAAATGTTATCAAGGGTTGTATGCTGAGATAGTTAAGATTGGTTTAAGCTGAATAAGAAAGGGAGCCAGGCTACCTATAGTATAAAATGGCAGTATAATCAATGGATTAGAAATTCCAGTAGGGTTAAAGGATTGTAAAATAAGGCTTTCAAGGAGAAAGATGAAAAGAAATAAACAGTTATCAGACAGTGAGATGCAGGAAATATAAATTATGGAGATTCTTTGGTTAGTAATAAAGAATAACTAAATTAGAAAATGAGATCAAAAAAAAAAAAAAGAAAGAAAATGAGATCACTTCTAGAAGTTACATTTAAAATACTGAAAGAAGCCAGGCAGTGGTGCCGCATGCCTTTAATCCCAGCACTTGGGAGGCAGAGGCAGGTAGAATCCTGAGTTCAAGGCCAGCCTGGTCTACAGAGTGAGTTCCAGGACAGCCAGGGCTACACAGAGAAACCCTGTCTCAAGGAAAAAAAAAAAAAGAGAGAGAAAATATATATATATACTGAAAGATTGAAATGCAAAAAAAATTCTCATGATCAAAATTACCAGAGATTAATATGTGAAATAGTACTGCTAAGAGAAAAGGGAAACAAAAGAGAGGGTGACTTTGAGTAATAACTTGGCTGACTTCTGTCTCCCAGTGCCTGGGAGGTAGTCTTTAAATCCTGGTAATTTCCTGAGTGATCCAAATGTCTTTCTCACTCAGGGCAGGACTAACAGCAGCTCCTGGATAGTTCATGGTAACGATATAACTCTAAATAGGTCAGGCTACACCAGAAAAACCAACCATGTGACTGGTGGGCTGAAGCTTTGAACCATGAGATACCAACCTGACCAAAATAAAGAGGAAAGTCAGAGACTGAGCTCAACCCATAACCAATAATTTAATTATGCCTACATAATGAAATCTCATTAAACATTAGATCCTGATGCTTGTGTGAGCTTCTCAAATTGATAATACTCTGCGTGTACTGTCAAACATTCATGTGACAGAAGATTTGCTCTGACTCCCTAGGCAAAGATACTACCAACTTCCCATATGGAAATCTCTCTGCCCTCTATGTCTTTTCATTCAGCTCATTATGATTTAAATCCTTGATGCTATAATAAAAGTACTCTGTAAGTACACTGCTTTCCTGACTCCTGCTAATTGTTCCCATGAATTCTCAAATCCAAAGAAGGTGGTAAGGACTCTCAAATTTGTAGTCCACTGACCAAAAATTAAGAGTGTTCAATCTCTAAATTTACAGTCTTCTAGCCATGCCTGAATGCCAGCACTCAAGAGGCAAAGACAGGTGGATCTTTGTGATTTTAAGGCCAACCTGGTCTACAAAGAGAGCTCCAGGACAGACAGGGCTACATGGAGAAACTCTGCCTCAAAAAACTAAATAAAGAAAAGAAATACCCATCTTGTAGAGAGCTGAGACTTTAATTTGTGAAGTTTGTTCTAACACTAAATAGCCAGAATAAAAATTCATTGTAGGGAATGAGCCAGGAGTCACAATCAACAGGGGTCTGTAAATAATATAATCTAATAACATGCTGTTCAAAGCCCGAGAATTTTAGAGATAAAAAGGAGAGTGACCTGAACACATGAGGAGCAAAAAGGACATCTTTCTCTAGCTCCAGCTCCAAAAGTCTGAGTCTTATAGGAAAGAGAAAGGGGGAAGAGGATAGCATCATTTGAGAGGGCTTCACAGAAAGCAATGACTTAAGAAGAAGAAAAAAATTCCTACAGAGCATTCCAAAAATTTAGTAGGTTGTAAAGATGAGAACGAATAAGCAAACGAGATCCACTACCATGGATCATAGAAAATAGAACAACTAAGAAGTAGTGAAATACTACAAGTTAGAACTTCAGGGGAAAGATGTGATTGTCTTAGGGTTACTATTGTTGTGATGAACACAAAAAGCTGGGGAGGAAAGGGTTTACACTTCCATACACTGCTTATCACTGAAGGAGATCAGGACAGGAACTCAAACAGGGTTGGAACATGGAGGTAGGGGCTGATGCAGAGGAGTGGTGCTGCTTATTGGTCTGCTCAGCCTGCTTTCCTGCAGAACCCAGGAACAGCAGCTCAGGGAATGGCACCACCCACAGTGGGCTGGACCGTCCCCCACTGATCACTAATTAAGTACATGCACTGAAGATGAGTCTTACAGATACATGTTTCTGAGTTGAGGTTTCCTCCTTTCAGATAACTCTAACTTGCTGACATAAAACTAGCCAGCACAACAATCGAATTACCAAATAATGCAAACAGGTCAAGTAAAACAAAGTCTAAGAAAGGCCCAGTGACTAAACAATGTGAAAGCCACTGATGAGCAATTTCAGAGAAAAGATGGAGAAGAAAGGCTGGCTGGAACAATTCAAAGTAGAGAGAGCTGACTTTTCAATATTCTGGAAGCCATCTAAAAGCAAACAACAAAAATGTGTTTCCTAATAAATATTAGAGATGGTTAACTGCGAAAGAAGTATCCATGACTTTGGTATTTCCTCCTGGGACTACTATTCTCATTCACCCCAATTGCATCCCCCAAAATGTGGGTCAACCAAAGTAGGGAATCCCTTGAAAACCAGCAACTTTGTTTCCACTAATAAACAAGACTTGATCTGCAGACTTGAGATATATTAGCCATCCCAGTGGCATCTGCTGGGAAAGGCCAGGGTCGCCATCATTCTGAAGTTGTCCTATCTGGAGGAAGGCCAGGGTCGCCATCATTCTGAAGTTGTCCTATCTGGAGGAAGCACTGAACTAATTGAGTATCTGAGGATTTAGCAGGAAATTTAAGGTGGTAAAACCCTACAGATAATTATCCCTCCCTATTAACCCAGGTACTGCTTCCCAACAAAGATGCAAAACAACGTAATGGAAGAAAGGATAATCTTTTCAACAAGTGATTCTAGAGCACCTAGATATGCAGACATACAGAGAAACAAACTTAGATCCTTATTTCACACCAAAAAACAGGAATGGGCCCAAACAAAATTAAATCATTTATCCACATTAACACTGCACATGAATGTTTATAGCAGCATTATTTATAAAAGCCAAATACTGGAAAGAATTCAAACGTCCATTTGGTGAATGGATAAACAAAATGGTACAATTACACAATGGAATAATATTCAGCAAGAAAATGAAATACTAATTCATGATCAACACAAATTAACCTAAAAACATGCTAAGACAAAGAAGCCAGAAGCAAAAAATTATATTTGTACTTGTAAAATAAAACTGCATAATATGATTCCACTTATATGAATCTCCAAAGGCCAGTTACAGAAACAAGCAGATTAGTGTTTGCTACAGCAGTTTCTCTCTTTTTTTACATTCCAGTCGTTGCCCCTCCCCAGTCTCCCCTCCCACAGTTCCTCTTGCCCCTTGGCTCAGCAGGCCTCCCCCTTCCCTAGGGCCTCAAGTCTCTGGAGGATTAAGCCCATCTTCTCCCACTGAGGCCAGACCAGGCTGACCTCTACTATTTATGTGTGTGCTCCTGGTTGGTGGCTCAGTCTCTGGGAGCTCTCTGGGGTCTGGGTTAGTAGAGACTGTTGGTCTTCCTATGGGGTTGCTCTCTCCTTCAGCTTCTTCAATCCTTCCCCTTATTCAACCATTGGGGTCCCCGATTTCAGTCCAATTGTTGGGTATAAGTATCTGCATCTGTCTCAGTCAGCTTCATGATCTCTTTTCAACCAAAAAACCCTTTACACAATCCCAGTATAGGTGATTAACGTGGTTATACAAATCAAAAATACTTCATGATAAAAAAGTCATAAAGACATTTAATATAATTCTTTTATAATTTTACCATTTATTAAAGACAAAGCAAATCTGTACTCTAAAGAGATGAATGTGCTTGTTTATGTTTACAAAAATAACAAAATCTTGGCTGAATAGTTGATATTTATGATATACAAGTAACTGGATTTTTTCTTAATTGATCAATGTTTTTATAATTGTCAGTGCTGAGAAGGCCATTTTACATAAATATGTAGTATAAAATGACAAAAGTAATGTTTAGGTCCATTTCACAGATTGTTGGGAATTCTATCTGTACTGGTTTTTTTGTGTCAACTTGACACAAGTTAGAGTCATCAGAGAGAAAGGAATCTCAGTTGAGGAAATGCCTCCATGAGAACCAGCTGTAGGACATTTTCTCAATTAGTGATCAATGGAGGGGAGAGTCGAGCCCATTGTGGATGGTGCCAACCCTGGGCTGGTGGTCCTGGGTTCCATAAGAAAGCAGGCTGAGCAAGCTAGAGGATGTAAGCCATCAAGCAGCTCCTGCCCTGATTGAGTTCCTATCCTCACTTCCTCCATGATGGTCTGTGATCTGGAAGTGTAAGCCAAATAAACCCTTTCCTCCCCATCTTGCTTTTTGGTCACTGTGTTTCGTAGCAGCAATAGAAACCCTAAGTAAGACACTATCTTTCTCCCAAACCAAAATTCATTTACTACTCTTTTAAAGTCAACAACTCAACAATTTTTAAAAATCAACACTCTAACACAGTGCAACCTAATTGAAATACAACACCAAATTGATAATATGATGAAAATGACAGTAGGAAAATATTAAAATTCTCATTTTCCATAATTAAACTACTGTTTTCTATGAGTACAGAAAACCATAGATACAAAGAAAAAGAACCCAAATCATAACATACCACATACAACTGTGGTTCTGTTTTTCACTTCTTCCTTTGGGCTATCCTGGTGCTGCTGCACACCAGATGGGAAAGGACAGAGCAGAAGCTGAAGTCTGAGGTTTGATCATTCCTTGGGGTGTCCAGGCCCCAATGCACACAGAACCAGAAAAGACGAATCAAAGTCCGAACGGGTGGGTCAGCAGGATTCCTGTTCCGCCCTTCCATATTACAGCTCTTTTAGACAGTAGTCAACAAAATAACCTGTGCTCTTTATTTGGTGTGAACATGGACTATATATAAACCTGGGAAAGTGGGAAGGGGTTCTTCTTAGAGTGAAGTTTCATTAGCTGAGGCTTAAGGTACTGAGGATACTTCGTCGGCATGGAGAGGCATTCCAGGAAGTTGAGCCTGGATTTCAGCAAGGATGACATGACATTCTCCAGGTAGAGTGGGTGTCGGGCTCCCCAGATATAGCAGAGAAGAGGAAGCCCTGCTGACAAGGGGAGTCCTCCATTTTGTGCAGAGTCCAGGGAAACTGTCAAAACAAGGTAGACTACAACCTTTTAAATAGCAGGATCTTCCAACATACAATATCAAATCTGAGCCAAGGTGTCAGACAGTGTTCACTGGAGTCCATTGCCTTCATGGTATGTACACTCCAAAATGCACAAGTTGTATGTTCAAAACCAAGGTTGTAATGAAGTGATACAATGAACAAGCCTACCAAAATCATCTTGGATTCATTATATATTGGCTTTTGATTCATTTTTGGTTGCTGTATGTTCAGAATTTTTTTTAACTGTTGTTAAATTTTCCATGACCCCTACATTCACTCTGCAACCCAATATGTAATCATGACCCACAGTTTAACATGGCCTACAACTGGGATTAGGAAGAGTAGCTGACTATGAACAAGCTGAAGGGAATTTTCTGAGGTGATAGAAACATTCTAAAATTAAGCTGTGATGACTGCTCAATTCTATACATTTATCAGTGAATCATTTAATTATACATTTAGAAGAAAGCTATAAAAAAATATCAGACAAGTGAATAAAGATAACTTATTATCCTTCTGTGACATCTAATATAAATGGGAGAAAAGATGGAGGATGGTAACTAAGAGAGATGATCAAGGGAGAGTCTCTTTGAAATTAAAGAAACCAGGATGTTTTTAAGCTATTAGCAGTGGTCTAGAAAAAGAAGGAAAAAAAAAGTACAAAACAATGCCCTTGAAAAGTGAGAAGGCAAATGTACTTTGGTGGGCACCTAAAAAGAAAAGATAGTTAAATCATAGTTAATGCTGGCAAAGACACAGGTGAGAGGAAGATTATTTCTATTTTCTTAGTGCTGAGAGGAATCTGATGGAAAGAAAATGTTGGAAGTCTGAGTTCAAGGAAAAAAATGTAATCATTTACATGAACAAGAATATAGAAGAACCAGAGTAATACAGGAAAGCTGGGCAGCACTAAATTAATTTAAAGTTGTTGAATGAGCAGTACTTTAAAGTCAACAAAGTTATTCTGCTCCAGCAATCATTCCTTGTAAGTATACAACCATAAAACAGACAGCACTGGTACTAACTGGCATTATATTTTACCAAGTAAGGAGGGTTCAAATGGGTTGAAAATAGATTCAGGAGAACAACTATGACAAGCTGAGACTCCAGTTATCAGAAAAGGAAGTGAAAAATAAATGAGTGTTAGGGGATAGAAAGGGCAATAACAGAAAAGTTACTATTGGGGCTGAAGATGCAGCTAAGTTGGTACAATGTTTGCCTAGCATTCAGGAAGCACCTGGGAAGGGGAGGAAAAAAAGATAACAAGTTCAAGGCTAGCCTGGGCTATCTAAGATTCTCTTCAAAAACAAAGGGGACCAATAAAGTAAAAGAATTCATGTCACTGGGTACCATTCTAGTTTGTTTTTACTATCAATTTGGCATAATTTGGAGTCATCTGGGAAGAGGGAACCTTAAGTAAGGAATTGTCCAGATCAGACTACCCTGTTGGCATCACAAGATTGATCATCTTGATTAATGATTTATGTGGAAAGGCTCAGTCCACTGTGGGTATAGCCATGCCTTGGACAGGTGTGCTCATGGCGTTTTCTACAATTACAAAACCTGTCAACTCTAAGATAGAATATAGTTTTAAATCCTACAACTTTAGTCGTTTAATAAGATGTTTTATGGATTTTTGTGTTTTTTACATTTTAATATCCTTGCCTCCCTAGAATAAACCTACCTGATCATGTTATACTGTCTTTTAAATGCACAACTGGATTTAATTTATTAATATTTTATTTAGAATGCTTGCTTCTCTGGTCAAAGAGTAGACCAATATCCCTAATAGTTAATTACAGCAGACAAAACAAAAGCACCCTTAACATCCATCTGTTGGATAGTAACAATAAATGATGGTGCTACAAGCTATAAGTACTCAGCTTTTTAAAATCAGAATTCCATTTACTGAGCCTGGAAAGAGAGCTCTGATAGGTGGTTAGATAAATAATGCAAGTCATTGAGCAATGTAAATAATATGATCCTCTATTTAACTGAAAAAAGCTTATAAATGTACGTATATCTGCTTATATATTTTTAAACAAAGAAATCCAAATTTCTGCTAATGTATATTGCCATAAGGAATATAAATAGAAAAGGAAACGATCTAAGAAAGGAAAATACTAACATTTTATTTACCCCTTGTTTATTTATTTTAATGGTTATAATCATATATTTTACTCTGTAATTTTTTTTAAAAAAAAGGCAGACTAGTGGGGAAATACCCATTGTCTAGTACAGTGAATAAAAATTAACAGCTATTAACAACTGAACTATTTTTAAATGTGTAACAATATAATGTGAAACTGCATAAAAATGATCTTTCTGAAGGGCATTAAATGGGATGTTTTCAAGACAAACTTTACTAGAACTTCTTGTGTAGCCAAGGATGACTCTGAATTTTGAGTTCTTAACCCCCTGCCTCTACCTCCCGGGTGCTGGGATTAGAGGCCTGTACCAGCACACTGGTTATATGGTGCTGGAGATCAAAACCAGTGCCTCACACACACTAGGCAAGCACTACCAACAGAGACACTGCCAGCCCAAGACAAACTATTTTCATTTTATAATTAGTACAAAAGTACTGATTTGTGAGGTCATTCTCCCTCTCACCCCGCCCCCCCCCACTTCCATGTCCCTCTCCCATCTCCTCTCTGACTGAACCTAGGGCCTTAGTCCTGCTAGCACTCTACTACTACGCTATAGCCCCAACAATGAGATTCTGAGCACCTATCCATACTACAGAAAAAAGGACAAAATTTTTTCAGGATATTTTTCTATAGCAGATTGCCAAGGCCTTTTGTTTTATTTCTGTTGTTTTGTTATATTCCTGTTGTCCTTGTTAAGTAAAGACTACAGAAGTAAATGCTCTAAGAAATTCACCTTGTCTAATCATGTATTCTTTAGAAAAAAGAATAACTACAAAAACTATCCACCTGGAGCACCGGCAGGGAAGAACTGGTGGGCGGTGGGGGAGCAAAACCAAATTATTCAAAAAATAAGGGCCGATGTTTGTAAAAGCTGAAAACATGTACATGACCAAACTGGGGGGACTATTTGCCACGTTCTCGCTGTGTGGGGAAACACTGGCTCTCACTCACTTAGATCATTCCATCCTATAACCATAAACTGTAGCTGGTCTTCTTTGCTACTTTGTAGATTTTTTTCCCACCTTTCCCCCCAGTTTCACCCCTTAGCACTAGACAAGATAGAAAGAACGGGGGTGGGGGTGGGGATTCCTTGACTCTAGTTTCTTTCCCACTGTTTCTTCTTTGAGCTTGACTACTAGCAAACCCCAACCAACTCCCCTGAACTGCTACCAACCACCAACCACGGCCTACCAGGGCACTAGCCTTTACATACTCTCTTAAAAGTTCCCAGAATTCCAAACATCACACATCACAGAAATTTTCTGTAGGTGGCAAAACCATGCCTATGCTAGAGCATGAGGTAAATCTAAGTCAGCTGCTGTCAAGGCAGCACCACCATCTCCATAACTGGGAGTAAAATGAAAGAACATTCTTATAATATTTCTGTATTTTTTTTAAAGAAACCAAAATTCCAAAATTGTCTCTATATAAAACCTTGTCAAGGTAAGTTTTTTAAAAAGTCCTTCACAGATGATGAGTGACAGAGCAATAATTCACACCTGTTTTACTGATTTAAAAATAAGGCATGTTCTTTCTACTACACAACTGGTCTCTTTATGCAGAAAGTGAAAGCTGCTTTTTTGTTCTGTTGTGTTTATTTTAGACACGCTCTTATTATGTAGTGCAGGTTAGCCTCAAACTCCTGCCTCAAGTTCCTGAATACTGGGATAACAAACAGGCGTATACCATTATATTCCACTTAAGGCCTCTTAAACTGAACATGATTCTTAAGTAATCTTGTCACTTTCTAATATCAGAAATATCTAACAACTTTCAAAAAAAGTCTCTCTTCTGCTTTAAAACCCTAGAAAAGGGAGCCTGGAGAGATGGCTCAGAGGTTAAGAGCACTGACTGTTCTTCCAGAGGTCCTGACTTCAATTCCCGGCAACCACACAGTGGCTCATGACTCTCTCAGTCATGAGATTCAATGCCCTCTTCTGGTATGTCGGAAGAGAGCAACAGGTATTCACACATATAAAATAATAAATAAACTTTTTTAAAAAACTAGAAAAGGAAGTAAGATCAATGATAAAGCAGGATTTAAGTATAAGTGGTTGGCAGTGATTATTTGTTTATATGCCTTAATAAGTCTGCATTCCACTGGTCTACAAAAGCTAAATGCCTTCACCACCACCCAACTTTAAAAGCCTAAGAGCTGGAGAGATGGCTCAGTGGTTAAGGGCACTGACTGTTCTACCAGGGGTCCTGAGTTCAATTCCCAGCAACCACATGGTGTCTCACAACCCTCTGTAGTGGGATCTGATGCCCTCTTCTGGTGAGTCTGAAGACAGCAACAGTGTAAAAGCCTAAGGAACTCTACAGTTCCTTAGCACTGAAGGAGAAGTGGACTTCTAGAACATAGCAAATTATCTATAAGTTTCCACAGACCAGTAACTAGAAATTTCTGGGACATTACCCCAATTCCATACAAGATCAGGAACAAAGGTTAAGAAAACACAGTCTTCATTTAGACAGAAATATTTACTAAGATCTGAAGTATACTCTCCAAGTCTAAAGTGACTAAATAATAGATTATCTACATACTCTATCCAAGTTCAATAAATATAACCTATTATAAATAAATCCACAGTAAAAGGTGTGCTTCTATGACAAATCAGAGTCACGTTTCTCCATGCCTATCTTTAAGACCAGATAGATATGTTCATATATTTAAGATGAAGAAATGTGTGTCTATTGCTTCAAAGATATTTGCAACAAATAAAGATCATACTTTTCCTTGTAAACTTTATGTCTGAAATCTCGCTCATATTTATAAAAGTTAATGTATGGGACCTAGAGAGATATCTTGGCAGGTAAAATGCTTGTTATGCAAGCATGAAGAGCAGTGTTCAGATCCTCAATTCCCAGGGAAATGCTAGGCAAGGATAGTGGCCTGCCACCATGAGGGAGGAAGAAACAGGATCCCTGGAGCAAGCTGGTTAGCTAAACTAGCCAAAGCAGCAAGATCTGGGTGCAAACGAGAGATTGCCTCAGTGTGTAATAAAGTAGAAAACAATTCTGCCCTCCACACATACAACCCACCCACATATATGTAAATACACAACAGATGTATAAATCATATAAAATCCTTTTACAACACCTTTGTCACAAAAGGAAAACAGTAGACTTTAGAAAAGTAAAACTTTAGAAAAATGGAAATACTAGTTAATATGCTACATATTTTATTTTTCAGAGGTGGAAGAATATCTAGGACACAGAAAAAACAATATGAAATTTCTAAGTTGGGCATAGTGGTGCATGCCTTTAATCTCAGCATCTGATCTTTATGAGTTCGAGACCTGCCTGGTCTACACATTCAGTTCCAGGACAGCTACAGAGAGATCCTGTCTCAAAAATAAAAAACAAAACAAAAACAAAAACAAAAAACAAAAACAAAGCCATAAAAGAGAATATTAAACTTCTGCCCTCAACTGAAAGAGAATAGTAATAAAAAAAAGTCAAGAAATACACATGGAAGGAGTCAATAAGCATCTAAGAAAATGACACACCCTAAAAATGCTCCAATTTTTTCAAAATAACTAATGCACATTCAAACCTTACATATAACAAAGACAAATATATATGTGTGTGTGTGTGTGTATATATGTATATGAATGAGACAATTTTTTATGGAAAATACACAAGAAACAAACTAGTCTGTGTTCCAAATTCTTCTCTGTTTCAGACACTTCTTTTCTTTCTTTTTCTTTTTTTCTTAAGACAGTCTCATTATGCAGCTGGCTAGCCTGGACTCACTCTGTATACCAGGCTTAACACCTCCTAAGTGCTAGGATTAAAGGTGTCTACTACCACACGTGGCTCTGCTTGGGATACTTCTTAAAAACAAACAAACAAACAAACAACTGAATCTAACTTCAGAGTTATACATATTAAGAATACTATAGGCTGGCAGCATTGGGGGGCGGGGGGCAGCAGCACATGCCTTTAATTCCAGCACTCAGGAGGCAGAGGCAGGGGATTTCTATGAGTTTGAGACCAGTCTGGTCTATAAAGTGAGTTCCAGGACACAAGGCTTCACAGAGAAACCCTGTCTCAGTTCACGGGGCTGGAGAGAGGTTGACACGGGGCACACAACATGTTATAAAGAAGTACAATGGGTTTTTCAAGTAAGCAGTACTAAGGCATAGTAAATTTTTTCAATAAATAGAAGCGGGTATTTTCTGTAAAAACCTAATAGACATACATAACTCCTAACATTCAAAGAACACTAAGGACATAGACTATAGAATAAATCAAGGAATGGCAAACTTATTTTAGAAAGTAAATATTTAGGCTTTGTAGGCCATACGGTCTCTATGGCAACTACTAGACTCTGCTGTTGACCCAAAAACAGTCACAGCCAATATGTAACCAAATGAGCATAGCTATGCCACTTAAAAAAAAAATCTAAAAACTATTCTTAGCTTGAAAGACACAAAAATAGATGATGAGCTGGATTTAGCCCACAGTATAGGTGGTCAATTTCTATAATACATAAGAAAGTAATTTGGCTCAAGCTCACACAGAGAACCTTCTAATCTTTCTCCTGCTACCACCCTAGGAAACATTTTAAAGAAGAATTTGTTTACCTGTAGAGACAATGTTAATTACAATCTAAGTATTAGTAAGAATATTTAGATTTAGGTATGTGTATGTATCTTGTTTATACTATCCTGAGACAGTGTCTTTCCACGTAGCCCTGGTTGGTCTGTAAGTCCCTCTGTAGACCAGGATGGCCTTGAACTCGCATAGCTCCACTGCCTCCAAATGCTGGGATTAAAAGCAAGTACCATCACGCCTGGCATGGGTTGAAGTTTCAAAGGCATAACGAAAACAATCTTTACTCAGTAAGTGGACAGTGAGTACCCATTATCAGTAATTATACTGATGCAAAATACAAGATGAAACGTCATAAGTCCTGCCTAAAGAAATCTAACAGATTAGCGATGAGGCAGTCACATAAATAATGGTACAAAGGGAGAAGAAAGAATAGCACACTCAAACCCAAGTAGGTGAGTTAAGAAAAACCTTCTTCACTCAAAAGATTCTGTGTAGGCTGAGACATTAAGAATTTGCCTATAGAACAAAGAAAAGGAAAGGGATAGTCCAATGCAAAGAGAGCGTTATACAAAATAAAATCTGAAAATGTAAGAGGTTATTATATATTAAAGGAATTTAGAATTACTGAATAACTTAAAGACAAATGTGGCAAGTAATAAGTCAAAAGATGTAAGGAAAAGACCATTAATTACCGCATTGGTTGCTAAGGAGCTCCTATTTGATTTTTTTTTTTTTCTCTAATGAGAAGCAATAAAGTTTCTGAAGAAACTAAAATGATCAGCTAAAATTTTAAAACTGTAATTCTGGGGTTGGGGAGATGGTTCAATGGGTAAAATCATGAGGACCTAAGTTTGAATCTCCAGCACCCTTAGGAAATATGAGCTATGGCTCCATGCACCTGTACCTTAGCACTGAGAGAAAGAGACAGATGGATTCCCAAAGCTCGTCTGGCAAGGCTGGCCTAGCCAAAAAGGCAAGCTTCTAGTTCAATGAGACATTTTGTCTCAAGAGAAAGACAAAAGCACCAGAAGAAAACATCCACTGTCCTCCTCTGGCCTTTACATGCACAAGTGTATGCCTCATATTCATGTATATGCAACACACATACACACACACCACACCACACACCCCATTCCTACTGCCACCACAGACAGAGGACGTGCATATATATTACTCTGACAGCAATGTGGAGGGACCCACAAAAGAAAGAGTAAAGGTGTCTTCTAGGCAATCTGATTTATTTTTTTTAACATGCCAAGATTATTGACTAAAATGCAATAGCTTAGTTTAGGTGACTGATATCAGACTAACTTGAGTTCTAATAAAAAGACACTAGAGAGGTTTTGTCTAACACAACTAAAAAAAAGACAGAAACTGATTCTATGAAGAGAAAAAAAATAAAGTATGGTAAAGACTGGCATCAGCCTAGTTTTTTTGTCTCTCCCTTTTTATTTTAAAGAATTAATTTTATTTTATATATGTGAGTTACACTGTACACTGTCGTTGTCTTCAGACACACCAGAAGAGGGCATAAGATTCTTTACAGATGGTTGTGAGCCACCATGTGGTTGCTGGGAATTGAACTCAGGACCTCTGGAAGAGCAATTATTACTCTTAATCGCTGAGCCATTTCTCCAGACCTCTTTTGTCGCTTAAACTTGATCATATTTATCATTCACTAAAGAAGGGCAAACAGAAGCTGAAGACAGCAAGATACTTTGGTGTGACCCATAAAATAATCAACTCATTTGATGCTTTCATCATCGACAAATATAGCCTTCAAATGATTTCTTTTTGGGGAGGTGGGGATTAAAGATAGAATTCAAAAACACTTGCCCAACACATACAATGGCCCATGTTTCAGCACTACAAATCAAAAGTAAACTGATCTAACAAAAGACATGTACTTCCAGAAATAACTACGGTACTACAATTCTTTAGAACTTTCTGGAATAATAATAAGTCCCTCCTTTTTCCACATCCACAACCTGCATAAGCTTTCTGAGACTCAGACACTGAGTTCTTGGTCTCCATCTACAATTTCTTTGATCCTAAGACTCACCGTAAGACATTCTCTAAGAGAAAAGTGGCCTCTGAATAGAAAACATACCTCTTAAGCCTCAAACTTTCAATATTTTTCTCCATAGCTTCAAAAGACTTACTCTCCACTACCTTAGCTCCTTGTTCTGTTTTGGTTTGGTTTGTTGTTGTTGTTATTTTTACCTTAAATAATTTTCATTTAGTACATTACTAGAAAACATGCAATTCAGATAAGCCAAGAGATAGTCTTCACAATATAATAAAGCATTAAAAAATTTATGTTTACAGTATTATTTATCTCCCCATCAAATACTATTATTTGATGACTGTAGGCATATGAAACAAATATAATAATACTAAGTTATCAATTAATTCACAGAGAAAAAAAGAAATGTATAATATTAAGCTGGCTTCCAGTATTTATTACCTTGCTCAGACTTGTGTTAGAAAAATTAAAAGCCATATGAACCAGTATGCTCCAAGTACTTGAAAGGAATCTGAGTACCATCCTTAAAAATATTCTCCTTAACTTTGAGTGATTCGGAATTTGATCCAGTATAATTCAGCTAGAGTGACCAAGTAATTTCCCTCAGACTTTAACTGTATTTCAAGAAGGAAAAAACTTTGACAAAGAAAGACTCCTATGCACTGCAATTCATAATAATCATTTTAGTATATATCCAGTAAGTATCAACCATTTCAGTATTTCCCCTTTGAAACTCCTGTTATTAGTATATTCCTGTTTATAGTCTATTTCTTTTCTTCATTCAAAAAAATCGTAATTATTTAGGAACTGCTAAAGGGATATGGTCAACTATAGCAAACAAGGAGAGCTAGCATGACAAAGGTAAAAATCAATGGTGAGGGGCTGGGAGTGCAGCTTAATGTTAGAATACATGTCTAGTAAACACAAGGCCGTGGGCTTATCTCTAGCACCACTGGAGGAAAAAATATTAGTAACAGCCAGACAAGGTGGCCCATGGCTTTAATGCTAGCACCATGGATGAACAATAGAATGGGTAAGTCAGTGTCACTGGGGCTACACATGGGGACCCTGTTTCAAAGAAAAAAAAGTCAATGATGGGAGATGGAAATAACCAATTAAGGTTTAACAGTGTTGGTGGTAAATGTTTACAGTAAAAATGCAAATCAATTACAAGTAAAATATTATCAATAAAAATTCAGAGCAAGTCTGAACCTATATCTCATTCAATTTCTTCAGTATAATAAATTATATAGTTTTACATCCTAAAAATGTTTGTTCATAATTAATATGTTTAATACCCATAATATCAACAAATGTATATTAAGGTAAAAGACTGTTTATCTACATGAACTATGTGAGTCACAAGGTAACCAGAAAATATTTCTGTGAACAGAATGGTAGAAATAATTTGCAAATAAATAAATATCACAATCATGAGAGGTGACAGTCCACTTTCTAAAACAATCGAAGCTGTATGAGGAATGTAGAGTGCACTGTTGTTCTTTGAGCTTTATTCGTTTTTGTAAATATTTCATATGTAAGGAATATCTATAAAACAATGGTTAAGTGCTAAGAAAAATCTGAGCAAACAGTTGTTTGGAAAAGCTAATTATTCAAAAGATACATTAAAACAAATAGAGATCATAAAATGTAAGTATGCAGGAAAAATAATTTCATCTTGATTTTCCTAATAAAGTTAGCAATAAAAATTTACTGATACTTTTTTTTTTTAAATACCATGAGGTATATGTGTGTGTATCAAACTACCTGAATATAACTTTTGACCTCTAAAGATCCTCCTCAAAGAAAACATGACTATAAATGTGTCTTTAATCACATGAAAAGTCCTGAATAAGAATACTTACTGCTTATAATCACATAAAAAGAATTTAAAAACAAATTCCTAAAAAGAAATATTTACTATAAGCACTCTTTGCATGTGTGTAGACAGTTTATTTGCTTTATGGTGGACATGTGCATTTTAAGTACAGTATGCCTTGTCAGTACTAATTCGAGAGGACAATCCAGTATAGTGATGAAGGACAGTTAGGAGCCAGAGTTTCCAGCCAGAGTTTCTAAATTGAAACAGCATTTCCAATTCTCAGCTACATAATCTTTGGCAAATTAATCTGTTTCCATTTCTCCTGGGTAAAAATGGAAATAACAATATATACCTCAAAGAATTTTGTAACTGTATAAACAATGTACAAGACTGTCAGGAAGTGTATGCTGTATAGATGTAACCTACTACTACTAAAGTAATTGAGTCCCATGTTCCTGAGCATACTGGAAACATTTTTAGCAACCTGAATTAACTAATATCAGATACTATTTAAACGGGACATCAAATCTAAGATCTGGTTAACATAATGTTCCTAGCTATGCACTTTAAAGTAAACAAGTGATTAATAGATCTACATAGCCACTCCAATGATAAAGAACAATCTGAAAAGACTGTTTCCCAAAAGTTGCAGCTATCAATTTCTTCCCTTACACAAGGGGGCAGTGATAACAAGGAAAGAACAGGGTTCTGCAACACCTCTTCCTACAGACAGTAGGGGGTGGCAGTGCATATGGCTTACAGTCAGAACAAAACAGGAAGACCCAACAGAACTGCTCTTTATTCTCTTCTGGTCCTCTTCTCTCTTTAGCCTCAACAGAGCCTCTTCAGAAAAGGCTAAATATCTTCAGAAAAGACTAAAGTTCAAAATTAATCAAGGAAAATCCAATTTCGTTTTTGAAGGGAATGATCCCTCAATGAATGAATCTGGAACCAGGGCGAAGCCAATCACTATGAATTTTCAGATTATCTGGCAAATTACTATAATAAGAACAACATTCATGCAGGTAATTCAATTTATAAGAATTCCAACATAACACACTAAGATATCATCAATATTAAATACACCCTGGTGAACACATCAAATATTTCTGCTTTTGTTTCAGTTACACAGATACTCAATGTATACACACGTTATTTTTACATGGCTCATCTAGCTGTCTTTTGTTACTTTTGAAATTACAGTATGTTCTGACAATCCTCTCAAAACACAGATGTTCTTAGACGGAAGTCACAACGTTTTGTAGCATGTGGACACACACACACACACACACACACTTAAGAGAGAAAGATGGGGTTGAAAGGAGGAGGAAGAGAGGTAAGGAACAGTTGTTTCATTTGTTTCTGGTTTTCACTCCCATCCCGAAGACAATTTACCTGGTAAATGCTACAAGGAACACTAACTACATTGACAGTATCTATGTTGCTGCGTTTTATGCCAATTTACTGTATAGCGTTTTTATCTTATCTCATCATCCCATCTCAACAGCTAAAACATACCAGAATATTCCACTATTGCCAGGCTCTGTAATTAGCCACTGCCATAGCTTTTGGCTCCAACCCTTCAAAATGCCTGAAAATTTATCCCTTTTGTTCACCATATTGTTCTGTTTTCCTTGTTCCACTTATTTTCACCTGTATAAAAGCCAAGGCAGGGACACAGATGAAAAATCATTCCCTTTGCCTAACGATCCTGAACACACAATTACAGTCAGGGTGCTTGGCTTGTTTGTCTTTTTTTTTTGTTTGTGTTTTTCTTTCTTTTTTTTTTTTCCTTGAGAGGAGCAGAAGAGAGAGGAAAAGACATCCAATCTTTCCCTAATGCTAATGACCATTGTTTATGTTTTCTGGGAAACATTTTAAACATTCCACACCTGGAACAGAGAGACAGGCTACAATTGCACGGATGCTCTACATGTTGATGGCAAAATCTGAAATCATTTTAGCCCTATTTTTTTTCCTTTCCCATCTCACAACCAGACAATCTGCTTTTTGCTTTTTTTTTTTTTTTTTTTGCCTTCACGTGGGTACTTTCCCCATGTCAAAAATCGCAGCTCCTCTCGATCTCCTACGACAGAATATGTAGCAAAAGCCCCATTAGTCTTTTATTATAGTACACCTCCTTACCCAAAGGAATTATCCATATTCCTAATAACACTTCTACCATGCATTTCTACGCCACAGAGGCCAGCCCATACTGTGCCTTTACCTGGCACATTTCACAACTACTTTTATGCTGCATTCAGGGACACATTTTGCAACTCGTTCTGCACCACATTCCTTGCCACGTTTAGCAATGTGCCTCGCATCTCATCCCGGTCCCCGTCATCCAAAGACCCTCCAGGTACCAAATACCAAGACCAACCTCGGTGACAGCCACGTAGTAGACCCGGGAGCCCTCCGAAGCCGCCCTCGGTCCCACATTCGGAGGCAGCCTGCCTTCCCCACGCCTTCGACACCCGGAGGCACTTCACTGTCCGTTTCCCTGTCTCCCTGCTCGCCCCAGCCCCAGCCCCCGCAGCTGAGGCGTCGCAAGCGAACGCCCCTGTCACCTCACCCTCACCGACCCTTCTTCCCTGCTCGCCCAGCCCTTACCTGCCGTTCTAAGGGGCGCGGCGCACCTCGGGGTCAAGCCCGCGTGCCGGTGGTCTCCGGTGAGGACCGCGCCGCCCGCGGACGCCCCACGGAGGATCCGCACCTCAGTCGGGCTCGGCGGGGCCTCGCGGCCGGCGAGCGCTGGCAACCCGCTGCGGTCCTCCTGTCAGCGGCGGCGCGGGGGGACAGGCTCGCCCCTCAGCACCGCGGCGGCGGCGGGCGCCTCGCTCCGCCTCGCGCGCTGCACAGCCGGGAGGTGAGCGCGAGGGGGATGGGAACGGGGGCGGGGCCGCCCGAGGAGGCGCGCGGGGCGGCGGAGGGAGCGCGGCGCCTGCTGCCTGGGGCCCCGCGCTAGCGGCGCTCGCAGCTGGCGGCGCAGGGCGGGCGGGCGGCTGGCGCGAGGCGGCTGTGGCCAGCGGGCCCCGCCGGAGCAGCGCGCGCCCAGCAACCCGCGCCGGGCCGGCCGCTCTCTAGCGCCGCCGCCGCGCCGGGGGCGTCGCACCCTCGGAGGCCGCCCGCAGCCCCGCCCCCTCCGGGCCGGGTTGGGGAGGAGCGCGAGCGCGGAGGGAGAGCGCGTGCGTGGGGGCGCGTGCGTGGTGGAGCGCGCGCGCCCCCGCCCCCCGCCCCTCCACGGCCTGGGGGCGGGGAGGCGTTGCGAGAGCCGGTGGTGGTGAACCCCGGCGCCGCGCTGACAGAGGGGGCCCTGGCGCTGCAGGACGTGTAGGCATTTCTGGTTTCCTCAGGGGGCTTGGGCTGGTGGGGTCGAAGGCATTTGGTGAGGAAGAGGAGAGGAAGCTCAATAGCTGACAAGGCCCTAAAGAGTTTGGCTCCGCCCCCCGGGATGATGTCACTCTCGAGGTGGCTGCTGCTGTCACGTGCGCCCACTTCTGGGGGCCTTTCCTCCTGCTTTGATAGCCGGAACGTTCCTCTAGACTGCCCCCGACTCTGGTCACCACAGGCACACGTGTCACTCAAAGTCATTGACGCCAACAAGTGTCAGTTATTCCTCTCCTGCGTCTCAGTGGTAATGTGTAGACTGCTTTCAAGATGCCACCATTGCCTTTCGAACAGGGATGGGAGGGAAAACAACAATGGTTTGGGGGCGGGGGGAAGGCGTAGGGAAACTAGAGAGGAAGAAAGAAAACTGTCATCTGGAACAATTGCTGACAGTCCTCTAACCTTAGCTTGCTAGACTTCAGTAAAGTTGACATGCTGCCTCTGTCATTACCAGCTTCAATAAGAACTATCGGGATTTCAAGGCACCCTGCTAAGCACAGAAAGTCATCACATTAAGACCCCATTGGAGGCTCTTCAGTCATGTTTCTCCCCAAACTCTCCGCCTAGATGGTCTTCAGCTTGCTTCAAACCACGAAAACAGCCCTTCAACTTTGCAGGATTCTTGGAGTAAAATTTTTTTCCCAAGTGCGTGCTACAAGATGATACAAAGCAATCATCGTTGAATATTTTGCTTGGGTGAACTTCCGTTCCATTAACTGAGATGACTTTTTAGTCATCTGCTTCTTAATGAAATGCCATGATTGGAAATAGATTCACAAATTGCATCAATCAGGGTGTTGTTTCAATGCCGTTTAGAAGGTGGAGAGGTTGATTGATTGGTTGCTTATTTTGATAACAGTCCATCTGAATCTACCCCAACCCCGTAGCACTTATGTAATTTCTTTGATTTTTTTTAAAAAAATATTAATTTCAATGCAATATTTTTTAAAATGGACATGAAGTCACGTCAGAAAGCGAGCCATTCCAGTGAACGCTTGAGAACTCTGAGGTAAAACTCTGAGGTATGACTATAATTAGTCATGTGAAAGACATATGGACTGTTGATACTAGTTCCAAAAGTTAAGTCTAACTAAAACCTACCTGCCTATGGTGATAGGAGCAGGGGACTGATTATTTATATCTGAGGTAGGTGAGGTGGGCATCAGAGGGAAATTTTCTGGATTATTAGAATGGTCAACACTGGTTAATGGTCACAACTGCATACACACCTCAAAAGGAAACTGTGCCTGTGTTTAGGTTTTAACCCACAAAGAAACGTTACATTTCAACAGTTTCACAATGAAACATTACAATGTCGCTATCTTTGGAGTCAAAAAGCAGGTTTGGTCAGTGTCACTTTCCACTTACCCTGGGACATGGTGCTTAAGCAAGTCTTTGAAACTGTTCTTCACCTGTCTGGAATGAGTCATGATACCTCACAGAGTAGTTAGGAAATTTAAACAAAACTTTGAGAAATATTTAGTACAGAATATAGTATACAATAAAATGTTCATGGAAAAATACCAACTGTTTACATTGTTTTTACACTCGAATTTACCCTCCTTCCTTCTCTTTTAGTCTTTTTATTTATTTTAAAGATTATTTTGTATCTAAGCTGTTTCCTGTGCGTTTTGCTGGAGCTAATAGATTCCTTCCCTTGAGAAATTATGAAGCAGTCAGGGGTATAATATGTTACGTTTCAAACTAGTTCAGGTGGCAGCACCTAGAAATTATGGTGCTCATTGCGAAGCACCATGAAATATTGGTAGATTGAATTCTGCCATATGGACTTGACACAATTTTACCAGCTCTAAGGTTGGTTATATTATGCTAATGCAGATAGCCTCATATTAAAAATAATATTTTAAAAGAAATAATATGTCTGTTATTCTCTTTTTAAATCCATTTGCTTTTTTATGGTTTAAGAGCTTTATTATAGAAACGCAGGGGAAAGAGAGAAGGGGGAGAGAGAGACAGAGACAGAGACAGAGGAAAGGCTAGAGAGGCAGAGAAAGGAGACAGGAGAGGAGAGAAGACAAAGAGAAAGGGAAGAGGAGAGAGAAGTGAGAGAAGTGAGAGGTTAAGGAACAAAGTGTAAGAGAGTGAGGGGAGCTGAGCACCCCTTTTTATGGTCTTCACTGTTGCTAGGTAACTGGGGAGGAGTTTAGCCTGAAGGTCAGAAGCTTGGGCCATTGCTTACATGACTACTGACCATGCTTCTCTTGTGGGGCTGTGGGAGGTGGTACCTTAGGCAGGGGCCAGACCTTTAATCCCAGCACTTGGGAGGCAGAGGTAGGTGGATTTCTGAGTTCAAGGCCAGCCTGGTCTACAGAGTGAGTTCGAGGACAGCCAGGGCTACACAGAGAAACCCTGTCTTCAAATAACAAAACAAAACAAAATCCGTTTGCAACTTTTTCACAGAGCTTAATAATAATTCGCAAAATGAGAACCTTTAAACCCATTTTCCTGGCAATTGGAAAACCACTGTAATCCAGTTTTAGCAGCAGATCTCTTTATTGGATTTTTGCTGATAGCTGTAGTCCACATGGTCTCTTGCTCCAACAAAGCACCTCACAACTCATTTCTTTGGACTGACCTTCTCCAGATCCTGTATTCATACTGGGCAGTGCTGGTGTCCACTGGAATGAGCTCAGTTTCTGTTTTGATCATCAACATGCTTCACCCAGTGCTCTCCCACACAACCCTGCTGTCAAGCCTAGCAGTGCATTATCACAGTCTGACTCTGTGAAGGAAACAAGATGTGACTGCTAAAAGTAGGAATGTGGTCCAGCAGAGGCAGAGGACAACACGGAAGCCATCTCTCTCCTCAACCCGTCCATCCTGCTGCTTCCTTTTGTTTCCCTAGAATCAATACCTAAAATATTGGGAATCCTAATTGTTTTACTTACTAAAAATCCATTCTCATTAAGAAGGTGTTTTAGTCTATATCTTAATGTGGGAAACCAATATATGCCACATAAATTTCACTTTTGTTTCTTCAGGCGGGATGAGATGTAAACAGTACCTAGGGTACACAAATACACACACACCATGGGCTGAGCCCAGAGTGTTTCCATCTCTCTTTTAACTATTGCTAGCCAGAGGCCTTGCAGATTTGAGCCTCCTTACAATCCAATCTTCTGTGCTGACTGATTCAGTCCTGCTTCTCTGGGCTTCTGCTGAATTGCTCTGCCTCACCTCATAAGACCTTTGGCAATATGTTCTAATCTTCTGGCTCCTCATGCTCTGGCTTGTTCTATCTTTGCCTATGTCTAGTTTGTTCTCTCTATAACCTGTGTCTGTAAAACTACCACACACCACCACCACACCATGCTCTTTCTCCCTTCTCTCTCTCTCTCTCTCTCTCTCTCTCTCTCTCTCTCTCTCTCTCTCTCTCTCTCTCTTGCTCTCGCTCTCACTCTCTCTCTTGCTCTCCCTCCCTCTCTCTCTCTCTCTCTCTCTCTCTCTCTCTCTCTCTCTCTCTCTCGCTCTCGCTCTCGCTCTCGCTCTCTCTGCTCTTAGCCTCTCTTCCCTGTGCAATTCTCATAAGAGTTGGACATATCCTATCTCTGACTCAATTCTGTCAAATCTGTCTCTGATTTGTCACTTTCTCTGCCCCTCAATTAGACATCACTTTTAAACATGGCTGCTTCCTTCTCCAAACTAACCTTGCCTTCATTGTTAAGGATTAAAAGTATGTACTAAGGGGATGTCTGTATTCCAATCCGACCATATTGCAATCCAAGGCACCTGCATTCTGGCAGGTCATATCTTTGGATGTGGTCCCTTGTCAAAGCTCTATGTTGAAATTCCTCTACAATGCCACGTAAGAAACACTTGCAATAAATGCACAGAGTGCCCTAACCCTGCCCAGACCTTCCAACCTGTCTAGTGCCACCATTTTTTTCTTCCCAAATGCCCTTCCTAGATCTGCCTACTCTAGATGAGCTCTCATCCTAGCATGGCCTCCCCTGACATCTCGAAGTCATAAACCAGTAAACCCACTTTTTTCCTTTAACCCTCCCTCTTGTATAGACAGCAAGAGTCACCACTTACTGAGCACCTACTGCTTGCAAATGTTTTACTGTCTTCAAAATACCTCCCTATTTAACCCTAACATCACATGAGTAGCCTCAATTTTTAGATGGTAAGGCTCTGAGGTTAAATGACTAACTTTCTAGATCGTGCTAAATGGTGAATAGTCCACGTTCTGTCCTAGTTAGCTTCTCTGTTGGTTGTGATAAAACACTGACTAAAAACAACTGAGGGAAGACAGAGCTCATTTTATCCCTCCGGAGTCATAATCTACCACTGAGGGAAGTTGGACATGAGCTTGAGCAGGGACCTGGAGGTAGGAACTACAGCAGAGACTGTGGAGAAATATTGATAATGGCTTACTTTCCTTGGGTTATTCGGTTTTTTTCTTATATAGTCCACAACCACCTGTCTTGGGGTAACATTGCCCACAGTGGGCTAGGCCCTCAATCATTAATCAAAAAAATGCCCCCATAGCCAGTGCCCACAGGCCAGAAGAGGCCACCATGGGCCAGTCTGATGGAGATGGTTCCTCAGTAGAGGTTTCCTCTTCCCAGGTGACCCTGTTTTGTGTCAAGTTAACTAAACTTGACCATCTTGGGCCCAAAACATAAACCCTGCCCTCTATCACTTGCCCTTAAAGAATGATGTATAAAATGTAAATGTGAACACAGAACCCACTGGAAAATTGTTAGCCAACTTACAATTGAAGAATCCTGATTTTCTTCCAGCACTGGAAACCTAGGACCTTGTATAGAAAGCAAAACTCCAGAATTAGATCCCTTCCCCCAAGGTATTCCGAAAGGCTGATATAAATTAATTTTTTTCTCATGGATTTTCATAATCTCATTTCCTTTTGATCTCCAACCAATGACTTGAAATGCAATGTTTTCAACATTTCCCCCATCAACTCCCACCTCAGCCTTTTGATGAATATTTTATCATTTTTTAGACTAACAGTTAAAAACATATCCACAAAGAGGAGCTACTAGTTAAAAGTTTTTAGTAAATCCCTTCTTTGTGAAGTGAAAAATTCATGTGCAGTGCTCATAAGCAAGCCATCATCTATTTGCCACTGACATTTGTAAGTGCTTGACAGGTACTGCTGCTTACTGCATGTGTATAGCTGTGATCACGCCGTAAGGCATAGATAATTGATGTGAGGGAAGTCTTGCATGCTAGCCCCTCACAGTCTATTTGGGAAACAAAATGCCTAAAATATTTAAATATTAATATAGCATGTGATGAAATTAGATGTTCCTAAAAGTAAAACAGTACGTTCTGTAGTATTTCACAAGGAGAGAGAAATTTGACAGGAGTGGTACAGGATGCTTCCCGAGGAAAGTAAAAGGGAAGGAAAGGAAGCCTTGGGGACTGAAGATTGAAGAGGAGAGGCTGGGATAGCAACAAATAGGAATGGACCCCTTTTGGAAATGAGTTGCTTTTTAAAATAAAGAGAATTGACAAAGAAACAGATTGATGATATAAGGAATAGTTGGCTAACAGTGAATGTGGCTGAGTCAGAATATTTATTCATAAGGAGATACCAGTTGCTAAAGGGTAGACAGGTAGGACAGAACCAGACTGCAGAAGGTCTTCTCATGTAGGAAGGATCCACCGTTAACTCTGGACATCAGAATGACAGACAGGACGTGTGGAAACATTCGTCTCATAGAGCGGATTTAAATGGGAAGGAACAAATAATAAGAATCTGGTTAAGAAGATATTGCTGTTTAATGAGCTAAAAACGATGATTGCTGAAAGTCAAGAGGTGTGACAGTGGAAATTGAAATGAACAGTGCCAATGAGCACTGCGTGGGAAAAATGAACAACTTTCTGGATAACTTGATACAGGGGTTAATGAACAATTTTGGAATCAAAATACAACAGGATGAAGCTTGTGTGCCAATGACAAAAAAGGGGAAGGAAAGTCAGAAAGGCTAGATAGTTTGGAGTATTTGTGTTTGTAGTGGTTCTTTACAACTTTTAATTGTATATCTATTCCTGTGAGAATCTGATAGATATGTTATGCAGAGGGGGAAATGCATTCATATATATATTCTATAATTTATAAGGTAATTCATAAACTTGATACTCAGAGGGCTCTTGATCCAAGTGGGGAAATCAGAGCCTGTTCCGAAATTTTTTCATTTTTATATCCAAAGGATTGAGTCTTCACTCCCTAGTGGAAAAATCTACGAATACTAACAGAGGAGCCTAGGGAGCAGGATGCTCAAGCAGATACTGTGAGGACAGTCTGGTAGAAAAAGAGAAGGAATGTACACATCAGACATGAGAGGTATATAGACCATGTCCTAAGGTTGCGTCTTCCTGTCTGTCACACTCCTATCCCGGGTATAAGATAGATATCCCAGTCCCTTATTGATATTCCTTCATGGTTAGGTTTGTTTGAACCAAATTTCTGCTAGTTAGATAAGAGTCTTGATTAATAGGTTAAACATATCCATTTAATTAAGCATATTCTCTCCATGGGCTTTAGGCTTAAGGTGTTGGGAAGTCATCCAAGTAGAATACAGCACTAACAGGCTAGAACTTGGAATTGAAAAAACAAATTCAAGGACAGGAACTATAAATAGCATGACTCAAGAGGAGGCACTCAACTGCCATCAGGTCCCCATTCAAAACTGTACAGTTGAAAACAAGGTATCCTACATTTCTAGATCTTGGGACACTAATCTGTGAATGGGAATTCTAAAACTATCACTAAGTTTTCAGTATGTATATTTTTTATTTTAATTTATTTTTTTACTTATTCACTTTACATCTTGCACAGTCGTTCCCCTGTCCCTCTCTCCCCTTCTCCTCTGAGCAGGTGGTTGGTGGATTTTACTGCAATAAAAAATTGGGGAGGTGTGGTGGTTTGAATATGCTTGGCCCATGGGAAGTGGCACTATTAGGAGGTGTGGCCATGTTGGAATAGGTGTGGCTTTGTTGGAAGTGTGTCACTGTGTAGGTTCTTCGTGGGCTCCCAGTGCTCAAGCTTTGCCCAGTGCAAAAGAGAGTATCCTCTTGATTGCCTGAAGAAGACAGTTTTGATTAAAATGCTGATCTAGAATAATTGAATAGAACCTAGAGAAGGTTCTCACTTTAGTTGATAGGGCAAACTGTTCATCCTAAGAATTATTGCATCAAAATAAGGGGGATTACATAATCCTAAACGGCAGAAAAGCAGAGTCTGAGAGTAAAACCCTCAGGTTGAACTCATCACTTCTAAGAGGGAAAGGAGACATACTGGACATTGGACTCAGCCTAAGGTAGGCATGTCCCTAGTGTAATATTGCATACATCTGGCTAACATAGGTTAATGTCTACCATAGTCTAATTTCCATTATTTACCCAACAATACAGCACACTGGGTGAGTCACACATGCATTTCTTTGGTTCACAGTCTTGTCCAGAGTCATAAGCCGTATCTGGAGACGGTTTTTTTTCTTGCACATTCCAGAGCAGCACAGGGCATCACATCCTTAACAGAGAGTTTGCATGTGATCTAGCCAAGATGTCATTTATAGTAGACTCACTCTCTGGATAATCCAATAATCCATTAATCACATGAATGGATTAATGCATCTAAACTTGACAGAGCCATAATCATCTCTTAAGGGCCCTGCCTGGTATCACCTCTTAAAATCTCATAATCGGGACTAAATTTCACGTGAGTTTCAAAGGGGAAAATCTATAGTATCATCATCTAACATTTAAATCATAAAAGATACTCTGACTTACCACTCACTAAATTTAAACCCTTAAAAGTTCATGGCTACTTCTCATATTCAGCAAAATATGTATTGTTTATATAATAGATCTTGAATAAATATTTATGAATTTCAGTTTTTTAATTGTCTACTTGAAGTAATCATTTAAATCAAAGTAGAGATAGGAAAACCATAAGATCCCAAATGGTCTAATCAAACTAGTGGTAATATTTCCCAATATCAAATTAATAAATTAGACTTCTGGAAAATAAAAATAATTTACCATTATTTCAGTTAATACTAAACTACCCTCCCTGAGTCCAAACTCTAAATCATGGACAGGCTGGAATTTTCAGACTTGTAAAGGCCAAAACTGTGGATCAAGCTAACCTTTAAACCAAATTCCCTTCAAAGAACCTTTACTTTACCAGTATGTCATTTCAATTTTTGACAGCTTGAAACTGTGAAAATAAGTTAATTTATCATCAAAAACAAAATGCCCTGTATTATAGACTGCATCACTAGGAACTTGCTTATTTGGAAAAAAATAAAACATCAGCAAAGCAGAGAAGCAACAGGCATAAAAGGCATCCCCATTCTTGTTACTGTGCTATCTCCCTGCTTCTCTCCAGTTTGAAGGAATACATGTTGGTAGTGCTCGTTTTGTAAGTAATTGGACAGCAGAGCAGAATTGATAAAGCCTCATTTGTAGTATTCTTTGGATAGGGCCTTAGTTTATTTCCTATCTGAACAGAAATTTTAAATCCAGCAGCATGGTTGCTCTGGCAAGGGATGATATCCAAAGACCTTCTAGGTCAGTGTGATCTGGCTGGGATGATAAACCTTGAATCCCTCTGGCTGTCATGCAGACAGGCCCTTAGTACACAGTTTCAATCCCAAACAATGAAGTAAAGTCAGTTTGTAAAAAGAAGCAGCCATGTTTGAAAGTAATATCTAACTGAGTGGCAGACAAAGTAATAAATCAGAGAAAATTTTGATGGAATGAATCAGAGACAGGATACAATAAACAATCACAATAGGGCAGATAGAAAAGAGAGGCTACTTAAGAGTGCAGCACAAAGAGAGAGAGGGAGGAGTAGCTTTATTTACCAGGACAGTTTTACAGAGACAAGTTGCAGGTGAAGGCAGAATGAGCCAGAGAATGAGAAGGAATCAGAAGATTAGAAGAGACTGTCAGAGTTAGCTTGAGGCCAAGCAGAGCAATTCAATCAGAAGCCAAGAGAAGCCAGTTTGAATCAGTCAGCTTAGAGGGGAGTTCTGAACTAGAATAGCTGAGTTGAACCAGTGAGCAGGAGTTTAGAAAGAACTAGAAAGGGTGAGCTTTTTCAGCAGTAAGCTTCTGAGATGACAACTACAGCTAGCAAATAAAAGATACTTTAACAGGGCTAGAGAGATGGCTCAGCAGTTAAGAGCACTGACTGTACTTCCAAAGTTCCTGAGTTCAATTCCCAGGAACCACATGGTGGCTCACAGCCATCTGTAATGGGATCCAATGCCCTCTTCTGGTGTGTCTGAAGAAAGCAATGGTGTAGTCATATACATAAAATAAATAAATAAATCTTAACAAAAAACATTGACAATCACACATTTTCCACTCATAGATGAAACCTTTTTTTTAAAAGGTAGCATTCTTTTAAAATGATAACACTGTTGTTATTGTTGGTGTTTATTATATCCAGATAAAAAGAGAATGGTATTGATTCACCACTAGTAAAATGAACTTTGAGTTGGTTCTCCAATAGTTACATGTATTTTAAAGAACCTAGTAATACCTCTACTCTCAAAGTCCATGGTATTTAAATGGCAGTTAATAAATACTAGGGGGAAATCAGCAGCAAAAGGAACAGCCATCTCAGTGAATGATCACATGGTTTAGTACCACAGCACGGTCATGAGACTAGAACAAACGTGGAGCAAGAACAGAGTATAGTTGTATAAATTGCCTTTATTATCTTTCATACAATGAAATACATTTGATTTTTAATCAAACAGAGCTTTGGATCATAAGTGAATTTTTTTCAACAAGAAAACTGATATAAACTATAGAGTAGTTTTAATTGTTAAAATAATGTATAGCTGAGGTGGGAAGAAGGAAAAGAAGATGTAACTTGGACTTTATCAAACTCATCTGAAACCAAGCAAGCAGGTTTTCTAGGTTTGGTCAATGTGACATCGTGAAAAGAACAGAGAGAACGAGCCAGGAGGCAGTCAAGGAAAAGAGAAAGGAGCATTTTAATATTATGTTACCAGCCTAATAATTGTAATGAAACTTCATTTCTGTGGAACTTGGCCACCTGGCAGTATCTGTCTGGAACACAGCAAAGACTCAAGGGAATAAAGGAGATGAAAAAGACCTCCATCTCTGGAAATAGTCCATGCCTCAAAGATCACATCCATCACTTCTAGACACGCACCAAAGCTTTCTCAGAGGCTATTAATTCTTACTGGATTCAATTTAAAGGCTTTGTCAATCTGGTTTCCAACCCCTTAGAAAAGTAAACAAGAAGAAGAAGGAAGAGAAGCTGTCTCAGCAGGCAAGCAGATAATAGTCAAAGAGCAGGCTGGATGCTTACAAGCAGGTAGAAACACCAACTTGTGATCAAAAGGCCTTGGGGTAGAAATTTTGAAAACTGATGCCTATATTGACCACAAACAGTCAGGAAAGAATTACATTCCATTCAAAGATACTCCCATGAATTAGGCAGCGTACAGTTTTTTTGTAAATCATTCCATAAAGCACATAATAAAAACGTAAAGGTGTTTTATATCACATCAATAAATGAGAGAAGTTGGGTGTATCAGTGATGGTCACAAAGTAAGCACACTAAGCCATCAGTTGGAGCTTTGGAGGGGACAATGGCCCTTCCTGGTCATTCTTGATGGTTTCTTTTCCCAGTGAAGATCCTTGTTGTGTCAGGCCTGTGTTATGATACTGCTGTATGTTTATCTTCTTTTTATTATTATCTAATCGTGTCCAAAAAGCAGCTAAGTGACAGGAGGAACTAAAGACCAGTTTATAATAATAAACAAAGTGCTAAATTCTGTTGGCACAGCCCATAAGCTGTTAAGTCCCAACCTATTCTCAAGTCTGAACCAAGATGATCACTAGAGCCAAATAATATGAAGCTACCAAGGCCACATAGAAAGACGTCTACTATTTTAAAAAAACAGATATGTTTTCAGCAGTCTTCATTTCGTATTATCTACAAGATGGCTGTATTGTGGGTAAGACAGAAATGTCATATATACTTTGAGGAATAATATAGAACAAAGCTGTGTACAAAGAATAATGGAACAAAGATATGTGTACAAAGGCAAACACTGTGCTAGTGTCCTGAATTTTTTAAATTAGAGGCAATCTAATTTATTAACCAATATGAAAAAGTAGCTTCATACATAAATGTTTGATGAATAATTATATAATTATACTTTATTAGGCTATTTGTATTTTATAAAATTATGTTATGATGTAAGTTCGAGAGTTATTTATGCAGCATAATCTCAACCATGTACAAAAAATAGGATGGAAAGATTCTACTAGTGATACCTATAAAAACAAAATTTAAACCTAGGAACAAACTGTATGTCCAACACACACACAAAGGAAGATATTTACCAAAAGACATTTTCAAAGCTTGGAAAAATGAAAAGGTATATCATGTCCCCTTATAGAAGATTCAGTGTTGTAAATATTCTAAATATTTGTCAGATATAATGTAGTTACAATCAAAATTACAGTAGGGTATTAATTAAGTTGACATATTAATTCTAAAATGTATCTCTTCCCTGGTTTGTTTCTCTGTTACTATGATAAACATGACCTGTCTGTCTTAATTAAGGTTTTATTGCTGTGAAGAGACATCATGACCATGACATCATGACCATGACATCATGACCATGACATCATGACCATGACATCATGACCATGACATCATGACCATGGCAACTCTTATAAAGGAAAACTTTTAGTTGGGGCTGGCTTACAGTTCAGAAGTTTAGTCTGTTATAATTATGGTGGGAAGCATGGTAGCCCACAGCCTGACTTGGTGCCGGACAGGTAGCTGAGATTTCTACATCTTGATCCGAAGGTAGCCGGAGACTGTTTTCCACATTGGGCTTAGCAGGAATGTAGGAGAGCTCAAAGCCCACCCCACAGTGACACACTTCCTCCAACAGGGCCACACCTCCTAATAGTGTCACTCCCTGTGTGCCAAGTATTCAAATAACACTCAATAGGAAAGGGAGCCATTCCTATTCAAACCACCCCATTAGCTAAAAGAGACTTGCAGAAGAAAGGTTTATTTGGCTTACATCGTACAGTCCATCCATCACCAAGGGGAGACAAGGCAGCAACTCTAGTCAGGAACCTAGAGGCAGGAACTGAAACAGAGGGCATGGAGGAACACTACTTACTGGCTTGCTTCCCATGACTTACTCAGCTACTTTTCTTATACAATCCAGGCCCAACTGCCCAGAGATGGCTCCACCCTCAGTGGGCTGGGTTCATTACATCAATCATTACTCAAGAAAATGTCTGACAAGTGCCTGCAGGCTAATCTGATGGAGGCAGTTTCTCAATTGAGATGCCCTTTCCCAGGCATGTGTAGTTTTGTGTTAAGTTGACAAAAGCTTTAACAATCTGGAAAAGTGTACACTCTTAGGAAGATTATGATATTTATTTATTATGTATTGACAGGGTTTCACTACGTAGCACCTCAGAGATCCTCCTGCTTCAACCTCCCAAAAGCTGGGATTACAGATGTGAATCACCACACCCAGCTAAGTGAACTTTTAAAAAATATAAGGCTAGGCCTCTTCCTACCAGATAGAAAAACATTTTACAAGTCCAAGATCATGATGTACATCTATAATCACAACACTCAGTAGTTGAGGCAGAAGGATTTGACTTTGAGGCCAGCCTGGGTTGCATAGCCAGATTCTCAAAATACAAAACAGAATAAAAATGTATTTTAGAGTCATAGTAAGGTGTGGTGTTGGCTCTCAAATAGAAAAATACATTAATGAAAAAAAAATAGATCCTTGTTTGCAGATACAAGTGAAATGGCTGACATTGAGTGCTGGGACAATTGGCTCTTCTTCTTTTTTTTTTTTTTTTTTTTAAATCTTCTACAGCATACTATTCAGAAGTAAATTAACTGGGCTTTCCCAGCGATTGATATGGGCCAAGGCATGAAGACTCAGCAGCAAACAGGATAGGCCAGGACTGGCACATCTAGAACCAAGCAAGCAGGAGCTGGCAGGGCTGGGGCTGCAGGGGATTCCAATATGACAGACAGAGGTACTGAGCAAGTAAAACAGAGTGAGGATGACAAAAGTAGGTCTCCTCACTGCCTCTCCTCTCTCTCCCTCCCCTCCCTCCCCCTTATGCCCCTCCCCCACCTCTCTCTCTCTTAGTAAGGTATTATAGACAAGAAATGGCAAGCCTCAAATGAGTTGGGGGAATGCTGGACAGGAGAGACCAATATGTTTATATATTTATATGATGTTATCTCTTTCCTGGTTCTGATGCTTATGCTAAATTTGTGTAAAATAATCCCCTTACTTTTAGAATATGCACACTAAAGGCAGGTATGGTGGCACGCCTTTAATCTCAGTACTCTGAGGACAGAGGCAGGCGGATCTCTATAAATTCAAGGTCAGCCTGGTCTACATAGAAAACTCCAGCCAGGGCTACATAGCAAAGCCCTGTCTGAGAGAGAGAGAGAGAGAGAGAGAGAGGAGAAACACTGAATGAGGTACCTAGTGTTCGGGAGGGCTTTGTATCCCTTCAGAGAAAAAGATGTGTATCGTGTATTCTGTAGAATGAAGGAGAGAAAGAAGAAAGGAAGGAAAGAAAGGTGATGAGGCGATACAATGAGGAATCAAGCTGGAGAGGCTATTGTGACTCTTGGTAATTTTGAAATTATTTCCAAACAAGTTCAAAAAACTGAATTTCAAATGAATAAAAATAGTTTCATCTCTTAAAACCAGTGGTTCTCAACCTTCCTAGCCCTAGGATCCTTTAATACAGTTCCTTGTCTTGGGATGACTCCCCCAATAGTAAAATGATTTCCTTGCTACTCCATAATTAACTTTGCTACTGATATGCATCATAATGTAAGCATCTGATATGCCGGAGATCTATATGTGACTCCAAAGGGATCCTGACCCACAGGCTGAGAACCATTACTTAACATATTAAAATGTCTACAAAAGTATTTGCTATGCATGGAAATGTATTGTAATAATTTTGATAATAAAAAATTAAAATAGCTGGAGAAATGGCTTAGCTGTTAGGAGCGCAGGTTGCTCTTGTTGAGGACCCAAGTTCTGTTCCTCACACTAGGACTATGCCGCTAACCACCCGCTCTTGCTCCAGGGCATCCAGCATGCTCTTCTGGCCTTCACACACACCTGTACTCCCATGTGCATACCTACACAAAGGCATGCATGCATATACATAATTAAATATAATAAATCTTTAAAATAGAAATATAGGATATATGCATCAATAGGAAATGGTGTATATATATAAGTATATATATATACATATATATAAGTGTATATATATATACATATATATATATATAAGTGTATATATATATTACAGAATGTTACACAAACATTAAAAGGAATACATTTGATTTATACATACCAACCTGTAAGGATCTTCAAAATATGTTGTTACATGGAACAGAAAATACACTCCCCCCCAAAAAAATAGAATATGATCCCATATACGTTATTATTTAAAAAAAATAGAAATAACTGCTATGGGACCAAGGAGATGGGTAAAGGCCTGATTAGCCTGAGTTTCATCACTGGAACCTACAAAGTAGTAGAGAGCCAACCCCTGCAAGCTGTCCTTTACCCTCTGTCTGTGTGTTGTGGCATCATGCACGGCACCACGTATGTACACATACTTGTACAAGTAGAGTACCTGCTGTGGTGGACCACGTGTGTGTGTGTGTGTGTGTGTGTGTGTGTGTGTGTGTGCTTATAAACATACAGACTTGTCTGAGAGAACACACTAAACCAAGAGCTGACGCTAGAGACGCTTCTAAGTTTTCCACAAGAGTCACATAACACTTTTATTACCAAAAGAGAAGAGCCAAAGTCAGGGAGGGAGAGGCAGGAAAATACATTTTCAAAGAGTTCTTTTTAAAATTGATCACGATACTTAATGTTGGGAACAATCTTTAGGTAACTGGAAAATTCCTAGTCCAAACTGCACGTATAGGGACTTGGCCTTGCCACGGCCTGTGCTCAGGTACACTTTATCATTAACTTAATAGAGAATTAGGCAGCCCGCTGAGCCACTCGCTGGGCCACAGTCCAGAAGTGAATTCCCTTGCAGCTTTCCAAAAGGAGGTCAAACAAGTCCTCTGGGACTCTCAACAGAAAGTTGCCAAAGGCTAAATCTGGCATAGAAGCCAGGGGCTGGTCTGGGATAAACTGTGCCAGCATATGTCGGTTCTGCTTTCAAGGCCCTGACGAGAATAGGAAGGATGGGAGAGCTGCTTCCAAGAGCAGCCTTACAGCAAGAGCTGGAGTCGGGGCTGAACCTGAAGATGTGGCTTCTTCACTACCACCTCGACCACTCCTGTCCTGTTTGAATCTGGTTTTATTAACCTTCCTTTTCTTTCCTCAAGCAATCCATCATGTCAACCTGGTCACTCCAACTGTGACCAGACTCAAGGCAGAAAAACAAAACCAGTAGTGGGATGTTTTTGTTTTGTTTTGTTTTGTTTTGCGTTTTGGTTTCTTACCCCTCTCTTCATCCAAACCTCTATTTTATTTTAAATGTATAAAAAGCAGCCAGTTTTATAATTAAGTGACTTTTTTGATCCTCTTTTCTGCTATGATATTTTATTAAATTATAATTCACAGATCCAATTCCTTATTCAAAGTCAGTGATTTTGATCACATTTCCAGGGGCTCAGTCATCGAGATACGTTTTAGACTACTTCCAACACTCCTGTTTAGCCACTCCCTGTTTCTCCTCAACCCTCTCTATCTACACTCCAATTTATCACACCTGAAGTCATTCAGTACACGATGACTTACGAATGGCTTCCTTCACTTTGCTTAATGTTACTGAAGTCCAGGCCTGCTGTGGTGTGTGTCCTTATTCTCTGCTGTTTTCCTTTCAGGATGGTTGCTTTGATTGTTTGGTTTGATTTGGTTTGGTTTGAGACAGGGTCTCCTGTGGTCTAGATTGACCTTTGAACTCTCGATCTCCCTGCCTCCACCTCCTGTTTTGATTAGAGATGTGCACCAGCGTACCTGCCTGGTACTCTAAGTGGCTGGATAGCACTCTGTCTATAAGACACTTTCATTTGTCTGTGCTGGTTCCCACTTTGGAATAATATGAGCAGTGGCACTGTGAACATTAGTGCACGTGTTCTGTGTGAGCACACATTTTTCAATTCTTTTGTGATATACCCACAAATCAATGGATTGTGTGGTCGTGTCCTGTGTTTAAGTTTCTGATAAACTACTAAGCTGTTTCTCAAAGCAACTGTGCCATTTCTAAATTCCCACCAGCAATTTATATCAGTTTCAGTTTCTTCACATGCTTACCAATACTGACATTTGTCTTTTTATTTTGTGTGTGTGTGTGTGTGTGTGTGCGCACGCGCGCACGCGTTCCTGCACATGTGCGAGTTCCTGCATGTGTGCGCACTCGCATACATGCAACGAGGCCAGAAGGGGTCAGCTCTCCTGGGTATTGGAGTTACAGGTGGTTGTGAGCCATTTAATGTGCTCGGAATTAACTATGAAGAGCAGGAAGCACTCTTAACTGCTATGCTATCTCTCCAGCCCCACCTGCCCCAACCCAGGTTTGTCCTTTTTATTACAGTTGTCCGAGTGATGTGAAATGGTTTTTCATTCTGGTTTTGGATGGCATCTTCATACTGGCTAATGACAGTGAAACATATTTAGGCCAGTGAGACAGCTCAGTAAGTAAGGGCACAGGCTGCCAAGGCTCACAACCTGAGTTTCATATCTGGGACACATACAGTGGAAGGAGAGAAATGTTTCCACAAGTTGTCCGCTGACTTTCACAAGTGTGCCATGACACTTGTGTGCACACACAGACATATGCATAGACACAAAGTAAATAATTAAATATAATGAAAAAAATGTAAACATAGTTTTGGGGCCGGAGAGATGGCGCAGTGGTTAGGAATGTGCACTGCTTCTTATGGAGGATTCTAAGTCAGTTCCCAGCACCCACATAAGGTGACAGGTGACAGCACCTGTAATTCAAGCTTCCGGGCAACTAGTGCCTCTGGCCTCGGCAGACACCTGCACTTCAAACACATACACCCCATACACATGCCTTTAAAAAATAACTCTTCCGGTCAGAAAAGCACCGGGGCAGCTGGGGCGCAGGGTCGGCTGACACTCACCAGCTACCCACAACACCCGCCACAGGATCTTAAGAC
Source organism: Mus caroli (assembly GCF_978045245.1). Classification (NCBI taxonomy): domain Eukaryota; kingdom Metazoa; phylum Chordata; class Mammalia; order Rodentia; family Muridae; genus Mus; species Mus caroli. The sequence continues at coordinate 16,552,876 of NW_028227268.1, forward strand.
TTCTGGAGAGTGGAACACAGCTTCTGCTCCAATCCAATTGCGCGTGGGACCTGAGACTGCATTAGTTAGGGAAGCAGAAACCGGCCTGAGTAGGGCCACAGGCCTCATCCGGCTGGATCAGCGCAGGGGTAGCTGGAGCGCAGGGTTGCCTGACAACCGCCAGCTACCCACGACCCCCGCCGCAGGATTTTGGGACTGCTGGTGAGTGGAACACAGCTTCTGCTCCAATCTTTAAACAGTGACAACGATAACAACTAACCCCAGAGATTACCAGATGGCGAAAGGTAAACGTAATAATCTTACTAACAGAAACCAAGACCACTCACCATCATCAGAACCCAGCACCCCCACTTCGCCCAGTCCAGGGCACCCCAACACACCGGAAAAGCTAGACACGGATCTAAAAGCATATCTCCTGATGATGGTAGAGGACTTCAAGAAGGACTTTAATAACACACTTAAAGAAATACAGGAGAACAATGCTAAACAGGCAGAAGACACTAAAGAGGAAGCACAAAAATCCCTTAAAGAATTGCAGGAGAACACTGCTAAAGAGTTACAAATCCTTAAAGAAAAACAGGATAACATAATCAAACAGGTAGAAGTCCTTACAGAAAAACAGGAAAACACATCCAAACAGATGATGGAAATAAACAAAACCATACTAGACCTAAAAAGGGAAGTAGACACAATAAAGAAAACCCAAAATGAGGCAACACTGGAGATAGAAACCCTAGGAAAGAAATCTGGAACCATAGATACGAGCATCAGCAACAGAATACAAGAGATGGAAGAGAGAATCTCAGGTGCAGAAGATTCCATAGAGAACATCGGCACAACAATCAAGGAAAATGTAAAATGCAAAAAGATCCTAACTCAAAACATCCAAGAAATACAGGACACAATGAGAAGACCAAACCTACGGATAATAGGAGTGGATGAGAATGAAGATTTTCAACTCAAAGGACCAGCAAACATCTTCAACAAAATTATAGAAGAAAACTTCCCAAATCTAAAGAAAGAGATGCCCATGAACATACAAGAAGCCTACAGAACTCCAAATAGACTGGACCAGAAAAGAAATACCTCCAGACACATAATAATCAGAACAACAAATGCTCTAAATAAAGATAGAATACTAAAAGCAGTAAGAGAAAAAGGCCAAGTAACATATAAAGGCAAGCCTATCAGAATTACACCAGATTTTTCACCAGAGACTATGAAAGCCAGAAGATCCTGGACGGATGTTATACAGACACTAAAAGAACACAAATTCCAGCCCAGGCTACTATACCCAGCCAAACTCTCAATTAACATAGATGGAGAAACCAAAGTATTCCACGACAAAACCAAATTCACACATTATCTCTCCACGAATCCAGCCCTTCAAAGGATAATAACAGAAAAAAAACCAATACAAGGACAGGAACCACGCCCTAGAAACAACAAGAAGGTAATCCCTCAACAAACCTAAAAGAAGACAGCCACAAGAACAGAATGCCAACTTTAACAACAAAAATAACAGGAAACAACAATTACTTTTCCTTAATATCTCTTAATATCAATGGACTCAACTCCCCGATAAAAAGACATAGACTAACAAACTGGCTACACAAACAAGACCCAACATTTTGCTGCTTACAGGAAACTCATCTCAGAGAAAAGGATAGACACTACCTCAGAATGAAAGGCTGGAAAACAATTTTCCAAGCAAATGGCATGAAGAAACAAGCTGGAGTAGCTATTCTAATATCTGATAAGATTGACTTCCAACCCAAAGTCATTAAAAAAGACAGGGAGGGACACTTCATACTCATCAAAGGTAAAATCCTCCAAGAGGAACTATCAATCCTGAATATCTATGCTCCAAATACAAAGGCAGCCACATTAATTAAAGAAACTTTAGTAAATCTCAAAGCACACATTGCACCTCATACAATAATAGTGGGAGACTTCAACACACCACTTTCACCAATGGACAGATCATGGAAACAGAAACTAAACAGGGACACAGAGAAACTAAGAGAAATTATGAATCAAATGGATCTGGCAGATATCTACAGAACATTCTATCCTAAAACAAAAGGATATACCTTCTTCTCAGCACCTCATGGTACCTTCTCCAAAATTGACCACATAATTGGTCACAAAACAGGCCTCAACAGATACAAAAATATTGAAATTGTCCCATGCATCCTATCAGATCACCATGGACTAAGGCTGATCTTCAATAACAAAATAAATAATAGAAAGCCAACCTTCACGTGGAAACTGAACAACACTCTTCTCAATGATACCTTGGTCAAGGAAGGAATAAAGAAAGAAATTAAGGACTTTTTAGAGTTCAATGAAAATGAAGCCACAACATACCCAAACTTATGGGACGCAATGAAAGCATTTCTAAGAGGAAAACTCATAGCTCTGAGTGCCTCCAAAAGGAAACTAGAGAGAGCACACATTAGCAGCTTGACAACACACCTAAAAGCACTAGAACAAAAGGAAGCAAATTCACCCAAGAGGAGTAGACGGCAGGAAATAATCAAACTCAGGGGCGAAATCAACCAAGTGGAAACAAGAAAAACTATTCAAAGAATCAACCAATCAAGGAGCTGGTTCTTTGAGAAAATCAACAAGATAGATAAACCCTTAGCCAGACTCACTAGAGGGCACAGGGAAAGCATCCTAATTAACAAAATCAGAAATGAAAAAGGAGACATAACAACAGATCCTGAAGACATCCAAAACACCATCAGATCCTTCTACCAAAGGCTATACTCAACAAAACTGGAGAACCTGGATGAAATGGAGAAGTTCCTAGACAGATACCAGGTACCAAAGTTGAATCAAGATCAGGTTAATGATCTAAACAGCCCTATATCCCCCAAAGAAATAGAAGCAGTCATTAATAGTCTCCCAACTAAAAAAAGCCCAGGACCAGATGGGTTTAGTGCAGAGTTCTATCAGACCTTCAAAGAAGATCTAATCCCAGTTCTTCACAACTATTCCACAAAATAGAAACAGAAGGTACTCTACCCAACTCATTCTATGAAGCCACAATTACTCTGATACCTAAACCACAAAAAGACCCAACAAAGATAGAAAACTTCAGACCAATATCCCTTATGAATATTGATGCAAAAATCCTCAATAAAGTTCTTGCTAACCGAATCCAAGAACACATCAAAACAATCATCCATCCTGACCAAGTAGGTTTCATCCCAGGGATGCAGGGATGGTTCAATATACGGAAATCCATCAACGTAATCCAGTATATAAACAAACTCAAAGACAAAAACCACATGGTCATCTCGTTAGATGCGGAAAAAGCATTTGACAAAATCCAACACCCATTCATGATAAAAGTCTTGGAAAGATCAGGAATTCAAGGCCCATACCTAAACATGATAAAAGCAATCTACAGCAAACCAGTAGCCAACATCAAAGTAAATGGTCAGAAGCTTGAAGCAATCCCTCTAAAATCAGGGACTAGACAAGGCTGTCCACTTTCTCCATACCTATTCAACATTGTACTTGAAGTCCTAGCCAGAGCAATTCGACAACAAAAGGAGATCAAAGGGATACAAATTGGAAAAGATGAAGTCAAAATATCACTTTTTGCAGATGATATGATAGTATATATAAGTGACCCTAAAAATTCCACCAGAGAACTCCTAAGCCTGATAAACAGCTTCGGTGAAGTAGCTGGATATAAAATTAACTCAAACAAATCAATGGCCTTTCTCTACACAAAGAATAAACAGGCTGAGAAAGAAATTAGGGAAACAACACCCTTCTCAATAGTCACAAATAATATAAAATATCTTGGCGTGACTCTAACTAAGGAAGTGAAAGATCTGTATAATAAAAACTTCAAGTCTCTGAAGAAAGAAATTATAGAAGATCTCAGAAGATGGAAAGATCTCCCATGCTCATGGATTGGCAGGATCAACATTGTAAAAATGGCTATCTTGCCAAAAGCAATCTACAGATTCAATGCAATCCCCATCAAAATTCCAAATCAATTCTTCAACGAATTAGAAAGTGCAATCTGCAAATTCATCTGGAATAACAAAAAACCTAGGATAGCAAAAACTCTTCTCAAGGATAAAAGAACCTCTGGTGGAATCACCATGCCGGACCTAAAGCTCTACTACAGAGCAATTGTGATAAAAACTGCATGGTACTGGTATAGTGACAGACAAATAGACCAATGGAATAGAATTGAAGACCCAGAAATGAACCCACACACCTATGGTCACTTGATCTTCGACAAGGGAGCTAAAAACATCCAGTGGAAGAAAGACAGCATTTTCAACAAATGGTGCTGGCACAACTGGTTGTTAACATGTAGAAGAATGTGAATCGATCCATTCCTATCTCCTTGTACTAAGATCAAGTCTAAGTGGATCAAGGAACTTCACATAAAACCAGAGACACTGAAACTTATAGAGGAGAAAGTGGGGAAAAGCCTTGAAGATATGGGCACAGGGGAAAAATTCCTGAATAGAACAGTAATGGCTTGTGCTGTAAGATCGAGAATTGACAAGTGGGACCTCATGAAACTACAAAGCTTCTGCAAGGCTAAAGACACCATCAATAAGACAAAAAAAACACCAACAGATTGGGAAAGGATCTTCACCTATCCTAAATCAGATAAGGGACTAATATCCAATATATATAAAGAACTCAAGAAGGTGGACTCCAAAAAGTCAAATAACCCCATTAAAAAATGGGGCTCAGAACTGAACAAAGAATTCTCACCTGAGGAATACCGAATGGCAGAGAAACACCTGAAAAAATGTTCAACATCCTTAATCATCAGGGAAATGCAAATCAAAACAACCCTGAGATTCCACCTCACACCAGTCAGAATGGCTAAGATCAAAAATTCAGGTGACAGCAGATGCTGGCGAGGATGTGGAGAAAGAGGAACACTCCTCCATTGTTGGTGGGATTGCAAGCTTGTACAACCACTCTGGAAATCAGTCTGGCGGTTCCTCAGAAAATTGGACATAGTACTACCGGAGGATCCAGCAATACCTCTCCTGGGCATATATATATATCCAGAAGATGTCCCAACCGGTAAAAAGGACACATGCTCCACTATGTTCATAGCAGCCCCATTTATAATAGCCAGAAGCTGGAAAGAACCCAGATGTCCCTCAACAGAGGAATGGATACAGAAATTATGGTACATTTACACAATGGAGTACTACTCAGCTATTAAAAAGAATGAATTTATGAAATTCCTAGCCAAATGGATGGACCTGGAGGGCATCATCTTGAGTGAAATAACACAATCACAAAAGAACTCACACAATATGTATTCACTGATAAGTGGATATTAGCCCAAAACTTAGGATACCCAAGATATAAGATACAATTTGATAAACGCATGAAACTCAAGAAGAATGAAGACCAAAGTGTGGACACTGTGCCCCTTCTTAGAATTGGGAACAAAACACCCAGGGAAGGAGTTACAGAGACAAAGTTCGTAGCTGTGATGAAAGGATGGACCATTTAGAGACTGCCGTATCCAGGGATCCATCCCATAAGCAGCTTCTAAACGCTGACACCATTGCATACACTAGCAAGATTTTGCTGAAAGGACCCAAATATAGCTGTCTCTTGTGAGACGATGCCGGGGCCTAGCAAACACAGGAGTGGATGTTCACAGTCAGCTATTGGATGTATCACAGGGCTCCCAATGGAGAAGCTAGAGAAAGTACCCAAGGAGCTAAAGGGATCTGCAACCCTATTGTTGGAACAACATGATGTACTAACCAGAACCCCGGAGCTCTTGTCTCTAGCTGCATATGTATCGAAAGATGGCCTAGTCGGCCATCACTGGAAAGAGAGGCCCATTGGACTTGCAAACTTTATATGCCCCAATATAGGGGAATGCCAGGGCCAAAAGAATGGGAATGGGTGGGTAGGGAAGTGGGGGGCGCTATGGGGGACTTTTGGGATAGCATTGGAAATGTAATTGAGGAAAATATGTAATAAAAATATTAAAAATAAAAAAAAATAAAATAAAATAAAAAATAAAAAATAATGAAAATATGAAAAATACATTTCATGTGTTTACTGGATATTTATATGCCCTGTTATTTTAATGCTATTGTAAATGACACTCTTTAAAGAAAAAAAAGGAAGAATTGTTTAGTGCTAGTATTTAAAAATAAAATTGTTGAGTATCTTCATATTTGATCTTCCAGCCTTGCCAAAGTGGCCGAGTAGTTTAGTAGTTGTTTTTGTTCTAGTTTTCCAGGCTGGTCGGCTTGAAGAGTGTGGAGAAGATTGCTCAACTCAGCTGGAACTGACTCTCAGCTGTCCCGTTCTGTCAAGTCCTTATTTTCTTCTTATTACTGACTTACTTATCTCCAGCAGTAAACTCTTAGCACATTCCTTTTGAAAATTTGCCTGCCCCTGGGCTGCCTTTCTGACCTATGGCAGGTGTCTCTTTAGCTACTTATCCTACTTAACTAAAGACTCAGCCAGCAGTTACCACATAAACTATGACACTGACTTTTCCAGGCGAAAAAGACTGCAGTGAATTCCTCATTGCTCTGTCTTCTTCACTTGGATTGCATGCACTCATTTCTGTCCTGCAAATTCAATGAACCTAGGTTTTGTGTTGTTTGGGATCAGTGAGCCTGAGTTCCTTCAAGCTGTTGTAATAAAATACCATAAAGTAAGTGCCTTATAAACAACCTGAGTTCCTAGCTCACAGGTCTAGAGACAGGGAAGTCCACGATCAAGGCAGTAGCAAATGATAGCTCAGATGAGGAGGGCCAGCTTCCGGGTTCGTGAGGGCATCATCTCCCTGACTTCTCACACAAGGGACAGCGTGCGAGTCTGGGAGGATTTTTTATAAGGTCATTGATCCTGCTCATGAGAGCTCTGCCTTCACAAACTAACCACCTCATAAAGGCCCCAATGTAGTAGACCATGGGTTAAATACATTTGCAAATATGCCATAATATCAGAAGAAAATGACCAGTGGTGGTCCAAGAACATAGCCTCAGACTCTTGTCTACTAAGTCAAAGGTAATTTCTGCTATAATTGCTACTTAAATTCTTTGCAGCTAAGGAAAGTATGGAGCCTGTGATAACTCAGTGGCAGGGAATGTGTCTAACATACACACTCAAGTTTGATCTTAGGTACTTTGAAAAAAAGAGTGGAAATACATTATAATACAATCTCCAAAAGGCAGTATTGTGTGAGAGAACAAATTACACAGGTCTGTATTACATTGATTTTCCAACGTTATTACAAAAAATCAGCACAAAATTAGTGGCTTATACAACACAAATTTATCATACTTCAGCTTATAATTTAGTGTAAGTCTCACCAGGCTAAAAACGTCAGGACTGCATTCCTTCCTGAAGGATTCCTGCTTTATTAGCATGATTTGGGCCTATATAGTTATAGTGCATGTCTCTGCTCCTTGTCTCTTCTCTCCTTTCAGCTAGGGAGGTCTCCCTTAACCCTAGCAGCCTCTTTCTGCTCCTTGCATGTAACCTTCTATGATTCGAAACCAATAACCACACATCAATTTTTTTTTCATACTGCATCTCTTTGAGCATCCTTCAGAGTTCACAGCTGAGAAGACTTCCTCACCTTTAAGAATCTTTGTCATTAGATTGGCCCTACCCAGTTAACCTAAACAGAGTAAGGGAGGAGGATGCGGAATGACTAAAGAGTAAGGACTTCCTTTTGGCAATAAAAAAGCATTGTGGTTATGTGGTGGTGATGCCCGTGTAACCATGGATACCCTGTAACCCACAGACCAGGATAAAAGGATACAGTTAACACGTGCATGTTATATTTTATTTCTTAATAGAAAACCATTTTAAAGTATATTTTAATTATTTACCGGGCAAGAGAGATGACTCAGCAGTTAAGAGCACTTGTTCTTGCAAAGGACCTAGGTTTGTTTTCCAGCACCCACATGATGGCTCACAAACACCTCTAGCTCCAGTTCCAGGGTGGCTAACACCCTTTCTAACTTCCATAGTACCAGGTATGCACAGCGCACACGCATACACACAGGCAAACACTCATATACATAAAATAAAGTAAATCTAAATATTAATTTTAAGCTATCTTTCTAGCCTCTATTTTTATATTTTATAGAAACTATTTTAAAAATATACTGACCCATTGAATTCACACCTAATGCTACCATTTCATTTTCATCTTAATTTTCTTTTATTCTTTGACAATTTTATATATGTATACAACGTATCTTGATCATGTCCTGCCTCCTCATTCCTAACCTCACCATGCTTGCCCCTTCCTCCCTCCCTCATGTCATCTTTTTTCTCCAACCTTTTTATGGGCACTGCTGGATGCTGAGATGGAGAGATGATAGGATTTTGTCACTACCTTTCAAGAGCCCAGGGCCTAAAACAGGAGACAATCACATAAACCCTTCATTTTAATTGAACTTCATCAGGACTGGGTGAGAAGTGTGCTTTGGGATCAAGAGGGCTATCCTAGGAAACCCAGGCTTCGTTCTAGAGGCAATATAGAGCTGCTGAAGACTTCAACTAGGAACTGTCCCTGCCAGGTGTATTTTCGTCACCTGGTCCTGGCAGCCATGAATAAGACTGATATGAGGGCAGTGTAGCTAGTCAGCGAGAGCAGAAGACCAAGACAGAAATGGTGGGTCCTCGAATGAAAAGCATGAGTCAGTATGATGGCAGTAACAGCAGAGAGATCTGTTAAATACGGACTAAGTAAAACTATACCTGTGGTGTGATGAAGACTGAGGAGAGGCAGGAGTTGGGGTGACTCAGACCCTGACTCGGGTCACTAGGTGGCTGGTGGTGCCATTGCTGAGGAAAAAAAACATATAGAGTAAGAAGTTTGCAGGCTGAGATAATGACCCTGTTTTAGACAACATTTAAGTATAAGATGCCTGGAAAGATGATGCAGAACCTGTGCCCAGTAAGCAAGGAAGCTTGGATCTAAGCTACCTAATTTCTCTCTCCACTACTCTGCTGGGGCCTTTTGATCTCTAAGATGCCGCAACCTTTGTAATGGGAACCTGGGATTTTGTGTGTCTGTGTCTATGTCTATGTCTGTGGATCTGTGTGTGTCTATATTTTACCCAGAATTCAACAGTTAGGAGTACTCATCTAATATGTTTCCAGGAAACTGTGAACTACATTAACATTTTTGGTGAGGTCTCATTATGTAGTCCAGGCCTCTTTCTGCCTCAGCCTCTCAAGTCCTAGCATTACAGATATGTATCATATCTAGCTCGTAATAACTATTTATTAAACACATGCCTGAGCAGGCTTTGGTAGCACATACTTTTAATTCCAGCATTTGGGAAGCTGAGGCCATAGGATTGTGACTTCAAGGCTAGCCTGAGCTACATAGTTGGAGGCTGTCTCAAAAATAAACAAATGTCTGATCTAGGGCAATAGTTCTCAGCCTTCCTAATGTGTCAACCCTTTAATACAGTTCCTCGTGTTGTGCTGACTCTCAATCACAAAATTATGTCGTTGCTACAGTTAATTTTACTCTAATTTTGCTACAGTTAAGAATTATAATCATTATTTCAGATAGTCTTAGGCAAACCCTGTGATAAGGTCGTTCAGCCCCAAAGGGGTCAAGACTCACAGGTTGAGAATCATTGCTCTAGAGGAAAACTTAATTAGAGATACATTTATATACATAGTTACAAACCAACTCAGTGAAAACAAATGTATCAGAAAGATCCGACAGATGATAACTTACTATCCTAAAAGGTAATATGAGATTCATTTAATTAGTGGATTTAAATCAATCTACTGTAAAGAAGTTAAACTTTTCAAAAGGAACACAGCAAGCTTTTGTTTTGTGTGTGCCACACGCTCTGTAGCACAGGAAGCTTTTTATAGGTATTATCCTTTTATCTCACACTAATCCTGTTGTGGCAGATAGTATTCACTTTCCCATCTTATCAGGAAACAGAAACTTAGAGAGGTTAAATAATAAAAAAAAAAAAAAAAAAAAAAAAAAAAGATCACTAATCTAATTAACAGTAAAGCCAGGATTCTAACTGAGGTTCCTCTACCTCCAAGATACAGATCCCTGGTGTGGATCTTATTTTATGCAAAGACGTGATTGTAGGGTTAGAGAGAGAACTCAGTCAGTAAAATGTTTGCCACACAGTCATTAGGACCTAGACTTGGATCTCCAGCATCCTAGTAGAAAGCTGGCATTAGTGGTGTACCTTTATAATCCCAGCTTTGGGGCGCGGGGGGCGGAGGGGGAAGATGTCTGGATCTTGCTGGCCAGTTCTGGTTGAACTGATAAGCTCTGGATTCAGTGAGAGGTCCTGCCACAAAAGGTACGGTTGAGAGCATTTGGGAAGACACCTGGCTTTGACTTCTAGCTTCCATACATGTGTACACATATGAACACTCACACACATAAAATGCATGGTTATGGACTGCACATGTTGGCATATACTTACAATGTAAGCACTGAAGCAGGAGGATCATAAGCTCATGGGCTATACAACAAGACATGGTCTCAAAGGAACGGGGAACGTGGTTAATGGTTTAATGGTAAAAAACAACAACCTGGTCTTTTGTTGTTTTGTTGGGTTGTTTGTTTGTTTTTCAAACAGTTTTTTTGTGTGTGTGTGTGTAGCCCTGACTGTCCTGGAGCTCACTCTGTAGCCCGGCAGTCTTGAACTCACATAGACCCATTTGCTTCCACCTCCCTAGTGCTGGCATTAAAGGCATGCACCACCACACTGGCCAACCTGGTCTTTTGTACATGGAAATCAGTGGCCCTTCACTGTTGCTTCATTTCCTTATTCTTGCTCAGCATTCTCTGTTAATGTCCAGATTTCCTGTCATCATATGAGATTCTATTCTCTCCCTACCCATCTCCTCTTTCTCTCACAACATTGCTCTGTTTCACACGCTCATTAGACATGTTCAGTAAACAAGGGAGCTTTGGCTGAGAAGGGAAGCATTTATGCTATTTCAAAAGCCTTTTCCTCAGACTCAGCCCTGACCTGGGCTTCTATAATCAGGATTTCTGAAATTACTGGTGCTCAGTCCAGCAGCCCAGCAGCAGAAAAGCTTACACAAGAAGAGGAAGGGCCAAAGCACATGCTTATTCATAACAAGATGAGCCAAGAGTGTCAGAGGAATTTGCTGAGTGGCAATGGTGAAGCAAAGAGTGATTTGTTCTTCATATGAGAGTTTGGTTGTGCTTTTTCCAGCAAATGAATGGAAGCCAGCTGAGCATGGGGCATTGCTGGCATGCAAGCAGTTGGTGCACAAGAGAAGGGATGCAACAGAATGGATGCACAGATGGGCTAATATGTTTGAATGAGGGCATTTCTGGACTCTTCAGTCCCTTGTAGATTACTTACGCAGGGAATAATAGTTCCTGCCCATTGTTATTTGTCTGAATGGTGACCTAAAGTTGGGGGCAGACTCTTGCTAAGGAACAGGGCTTTAATGTAGCATGCAGATATTTCTTCTTGGAATCGTTGCACTGAATTAATTTTTTTCATGGTGGGAATGCACATCAAATAATCAAGGCACATTGTATTCAGGACCTAATTTCCCAAATGTCAGCATGCAATACATTTCAAAAGTAATTCACTTTGCAATGTGTTTTTCCCATTACACTCATAAGGCAGAAATTATTGCAAATAATAGCCTAGGAAGCTGGGATCATCATTATATCAGCTAAGGGGTCTGACTGGGCCATTGACAGTAAAGGTTATTTCTACTGAAAAGGGAAAGAGAAATCCACATTATTTCAAAAACAAACCTATTTGATGTCTTCTATCAACGTTCTCTCTAGCCTCCTATATTTTCTTGATTCCTCAAGCCTGTCTTTTTGTAGTTGCCTAAACATGACTTATGATCTTGCCTCTGAGTTTTCTGGGTACTACTTTCTGGTTAGGAAAAACAAAATAAAAAAATACCCATGTCCCTTCTCTTCTCCATACTCCCTTCTAGCCTTCAAACCCAGGATTCACTACTTTTTCAATGACCGTGAAGCCTCATTATGTGTGGCACACACCTGAAATCCCAGCACTTGGGAGGCTGACATGGCCATCCAGGGTTATATAATGAGACTGAATCTAAAAAACATGCTGCTGCCACTAAGATGACAGGGAGAGGTCCCCACATCCCAAGTGTGATTTTCTAAAAAGATTTCTTATCAGTTATAGCTTTAGTCTGTACTATACCATATTTTCTTGCAGCTAAAATGTTCCTTTGGATTCTTTCTCGGGTTGTTTTATGTGTGTATGTCTTAGGCTCCAATTAGATTTCCCATTCCCTGGGGATCTCGAGGCCCCTGCCTTTTATTTCTTTAGCATCCAGGAATAGTACAATGACTCATATTAGAATGGCATAAATGCCACACCTGTGGATATACTTCAACCAGCCTTATACTTTTGACAGTGATACAATGTTACTAAGCAAGCATCAGATGAACTTCAAAATGACAGTGATACAAGATACAATGTTACTAAGCAAGCATCAGATGAACTTCAAAAGGTTAAAGATAAGATGTGAGCATCCATCCTGTCCCATGTGGGGAGCTTACAGAGGCTCCTATCCCCCTGGAGCTAGACTTGCAGGTGGCTATGGATCACCAGCATGGGCACTAAGAATCCAATGCAGTCCTCTGGAAGGCAGTAGTTCTTAACTACTAAGCCTTCTCTACAGCCCCCTGGGGTAAAAAATATATATCACTAGTGGTTGGAAGGATCTGTGCTAGAACACATGATGGACAACTGTTCATTACCAAAATATTCTTCATCAAATTTAACAATTCAATAGATATTTGTTAGGCTATAGTACATAGGTCACTTATAGTAGGTACAAAAAGGATGTCAAATTTATGTTCCAAGAAACTAGGATCCATAAAGTGAAATTCAAACAAAATAGGATAAAATGTGTTGCTGCTAGCAGAGTGGCACTGAAGGGGTGGATGAGATGTGGATGAGGCCGTGGCCAGTGAAGGGATTATGGTGTTGATGTGGCCTCAGATGATGGATAGAGAAGAAAGCAAGGCACAGAAACAAACTGTGTGCTGTACTTGTGTGAGTGGTGATGGGTGTCTACTCCAGCTCTGAGAGATGGTCTTTTTCTTGGGTTTTTATTATTTCCTGAATTTCTGATTTTTAGGCTGGGATTCTTTTTACATCCATCTTAATAATTTCCTTTACCCATCTCTTCTTTTAGAATGTGTTTGCTAATGATGAACACTCTATGTTTTTATTTTCATGAAAATGTCAATTAAGCCAAAAATATTTACTTTAATTTCTGAAAGTATAGAATTCCCCTCTATTTTCACTGGGTATAAAAATCTTAAGTTTGCTTTTCTTTTCTCTTTAAAGAAACCATCCCAGTATCTTCTGGGTTTCATTGATTCTGTTGAAAAAGTTAGCTGCCAATAATACTGTTATTTATTTGAGAACAATGCTTCTTTTTAAAACAAAAAAAGCTCTGAATAATTTTAACATTTGAATGTTTGCTTACAGGGCTGAGGACATAGCTCAGATAGGGAGAGTGGTCATTCAACATGCGTGAAGCCGTGGGTTCATTCACCAGCACCACTTCATACACATGCTGCTCTTGTTTTTCCCAGCACTTAGGAGATGGGGGCAGAGAATTAGAAGTTCAAGGTCATCCTTGGCTGTCTAGTGAGGCTGAGACCAGGTTGGACTACAAACCTTGCTTTGAACAATAACAACCCCCCCCCCCACACACACAGATATATCTGCATGAGTTTCCATGGTCTAACTAAACATCATTTTCTTTGTATTTACCCTGTTCAGAGCTTGAATGTATGGCTTAATACCCTCTGTTAGTTTGGGAAATTTTCCTGATTGGCATTTCAGGTATGGCTCCTACCTTGGTGTATGGGGCTATTTTGGGCCTCTTAATTTGTTCAAGTGAGCTCGGTGCCTACCCTTTTACCAGTACCTCACTGCCTTAGACACAAGAGCTTTCCATTAAATACTGAGAATAAGAAGTATGAATTGTCCTGGTATTTTGTTTCAAAACTAGTTCCTTTAGTCTTTCCACTGAATTTTTGAACCAGTTGTCAACATATAAGAAAATAGAATTTTTAAAATTAACTAAGAGAACTAGGCTTTTACTATTTCTAAATTCATAGCATTCCTTCCACTTCTGGTTATGAATCCTTTGTTGAGAGCAGCTATAAAAATCTGATTAAAACACAAACCCATCAGGATTTTTCAATACATCCGGGAGCAATCAAGACAGTCAGAACTTCAGGATCATAAAATCTTTAAGACAGGGAGAAGAGTGAGCCTGATTTTATGATTGCAAATATCCCTAAGAATCTGACAGCTCCCAAACTGCACATGTGCAGAAAAACACAGAAAGCAGCTACAAAGAGGCTGGTCCGAGCTGACATAGTCCTGGGGGACAGAATGTGTTCAGGGTCCATCAGGGAGAAAGGACCCCAGCAAGGGCATAGGCTTGGGCCTTGGCAGTGAGGGAATCATCCCACTTCGACTAGATGATGTACCTGAAGCCAATCTCACTGCCAGAAAGTAATTTACTCTTCTGTGGAGGATCATATCTTAGCTCTGTCGTACAGACCCACCTAAGTTGTTCCTTTACCAGAAAAACATCTATCAGCATAGCTTCAGAAATCACATGACTGAGTACTTATAGAGACGCCACCAGCACTCACATGCTGCCTGTTGGCATGAAAAGGGTCCAGAAATCTGGAAACATAAGTTACAGTTTCTTACAAAGTTAAGCATCCTGTTGGCCTTTGTGCCAAGGGTGTCTTTTCTAGGTATTTATTAATGAAAATCAAAGTCTTATTTTCACATAGAAACCCATATCCTGGTTTTTATGGAAACTATTTAAAAAACAAACAAAATCAACAAAACAAACCCCAGAAACCACCCAAATGTCTTTCTGGTAAAGGGATAAACAGGTGACTAAGGTGACTCTGTGTAAGGAACACTATCTAGCAATCACACGGGAAGTGCGGGTTACTCGTAAAGCATGATGCTAAGTGAAGGACACCACATTCTGCATGGTTTGATTCACATGATATTTTAGAAAAATAAAAAGAACAGGAACATGAAGTGGCACTGTGCGTGGGGTGCCAGGGCTTGGGAGGGGTTGGGAATCCAACCATAAAGAAGAATAAGGGAATTTCACTGAGATCGGAACTGCCCTGTGAATCCACTGTAATAATAATAACAACAGAAATGTATATATTTATGAAATTTTGGAATTTTACAATAAAGAGGTTTTGTTTATAAATTTGAAAAGATGAGGAAAAATAATGAAAAGTTTGACTTTTGGGTTTTTTTTTTGTCTTTTCAAAAGAATCTTCCTTATATAAATATATATACACATAATTACATAAAATGTGCATTTAAATGAGTATTTATAAGGCAAATAAACTTGAAGTCCCATTAAGGTCCAGAAATGGAACTTGGGGGCTGGAGAGATGTCTCCACAGTCAAGAGCACTGGCTGTTCTTCCAGAGGGCCTGGGTTTAATTCCCAGCACCTACATGATGGCTCACAACCGTCTGTTACTCCAGTTCCAAAGGAAAGTAATGCATCCTTCTGATCTCCTGCAACAGCAGACATGCACATGGTGCATAGACGTACATTCAGTCAAGACACCCAACACATGAAACAATGAAACTAAACTGTTTTAAGAACTGGAAACTGAGGTATGAGGAGGTCATGGTTGTTAAGTGTGTGCTCAGCATTAAGTGTGTGCTCAGCGTGAACAAAGCTCTGGGCTCAGTCACCATCAGGAAACAAGGAAGGGAAGGAAAGTAAATGAAACTGGAAGGTCCTTTTGGTGAGTCTAGTTTGAATCACAAGTCCTTCACCTCTGGAGTAACCATTATTCTGAGTTACAGTAATCCCCCATGATTGCTGTCATTCAGATGTACATCCCTAAACACAAACATCTTGTCCATGAAAACAAACAAACCTCTGTTACAAACCTCACTTTAAGCTATAAGCTCCCCTCTGTTGTTTCCTTTCCTTACAACTGATTAGGCCCAAGGTCTGAATTCTGCTCTTTGCACAATTGCGGTAAGCTTTAGTATGTTCTTGTGTTCTCTGGGTTTCCTGGAATTCAGCTTCGGCTTCCAAGACTAGATAGGGTTCAACGTTTCCAAAGTCTTCCGAAAGAGAGTGCAATGGTGTTTGGTAGCTCCTTATGGTGATGTTGCCAAGGTATCAATTTCTCTCAAGATAAGAAAGCATATGATATCTGATTATGTTTTTGTGTTCTTGTTACCTGAGTTTAGGAGAACAAGTCTCGGCCCAGGTAGCCCTAACAGGTAAATCCCAGCTAATTATTCCAGTATACCAGTATACTCTTTAGAGACAAGTAAGAGTGAAAACAGAGAAAGATGTATTTAATATGCACACATTGGGAAGAGCAACAAAGGGGGTCCATTGACACCCTCACCCTAAATATGTCATTGGAGCACTGACATGAGGTTCACCTTGGAATAGATCCAGGAATATGCATCATTAAGCAGCCCTCGTCTACGTGGGATGCCTCCCATCCCTGACTCACCTCTCAGATGGGGTTTGTCTTGAAGGTGATCTGACTGATTAGTTGTCAGGTCACAGGAAGTCTCCTTCTGTGAGGCAAGTTCTTCCTCTCTGGCACCAAGTCTTCAGTCTTTTTCTCCCTCCAGCATGAGACTCCTAAGAGTGTTTTAATTAAGGGTGGGCCATTGTTTCAATAGTCTGGTAGCTGAAGGGATCATCACAGGTGTCCTTATCTTGTCTCTGTAGCATGTCTCCTTTCTTGACTGTGGTGGCTTAAATGATAATAATACCCCCCATCCCCCCGCCAGGTTCTCATGTTTGTGGGAAAGTAACTAAGATAGACTTTTGTTCCAGGAATAGGGTATTTATGGGAACAGCCTGACCATGCTGTACTTTGTAGGAATGGGGAAAACTTTGTAAGTTGAAGGGTATGTAAGTTACTTTTTGATTTTTACAAGGTGGGGGCTGCAATTTAAAGATTGCCTTGAGATTTCAAACTTTGGACTTTTAAATAGTGTTGAGATTGAAAAACTATGTGAATTTTTGAAGTTAAAATTTATGATATGCCCACAAGTCAATGGGGTCAGGGAGTAGAATGTGGGGCTTTGAATGAGAATACTTGCTCCCCAGTTAATGCAACTGTTTGGGAAGGATTAGGAGGTGTGGCCTTGTTGGAAGAGGTGTGTCACTGGGGACAGATGTTGAGCTTTCAAAAGACTCAACGCATGCCCAGTTTTCTCTCTATGCCTCCTGCTTGCAGATCAGGCTGTGAGCTCTCAGATGGTCCTGCTGCCATGCCTTTGCTCCCCCATTGTGTCTTCTAACCCTCTCAAACTGTCAGACCAATTATAGGATTTATTTTATAAAGTGCCTCAGTCATGCTGTTTTTGTTTATTGTCATGACAATAGAAAAAAAATGACTAAGCTACTGACAATGACCTCAGCAGCAGCTGCTGCTGCTTACTGTATCCCTTCATTCTTTGGGGTTGTAAGATGCCAAGATTCTATCTTTTCTTAGCTTTTGTCAATGGGGAACATTATGAGGAGACACATCTTATCTCTTTCACTTGCTTACTTAGCAGTACCTTTCATCTGGGAAAGGCAGAATAAATGAAATTATTTTCCCTTGTTTTCCCAACCTCAGAATAGTGACTTAGTTCTCTAGCATCTCCTAAAGATAAGCATTTTCTTTTTTTTTTTTTTTAGAAATTTCCTACTTGATTCATGTGTTTAAACATGTGCTTGAGAGCTGGGGAGATAGCTCAATCGTTAAGTACCTGTCACACAAGCATAAGAACCCGAACTCAGATCTTTAGTGTACATGTGAAAGCCTGACTCGGTGACATAGATCACAACCCCGATGCTGGGGGTAGGGATAGAAACAGGAGAATTACTAGAGCTCATTGGCCATCTAATCTAGCCCAGTCATGAGATTTGGGTTCAGTGAGATCTTTTCTTAAAAATGAGGTGAAAAAAAAAAAAACATTATGTTGGTTGACCTCTGGACATACACACACACAAATGTGTGCACACAAAAGTGCATGCATACACACATGCACAAACTTATGTGCACATATGCATATATACCCACATACACACACACATATATATATAAATAAACATTTGATGACTTTAATTCATTGAAATTTTTATTATCAAAATTCAAGTAGTCCTATCTTCCTTGACTTGACCCCACCATACTTGTGACACAATGCTGGTAGTTGTTGATATGGTCCCTGCTGTTTTCTGACACAATGCTGGTAGTTGTTGATGTGGTGTTGAGAGCTGGTCCCTGCTGTCTGTTTTGACAGCAGGTATGCTCTGTGTGCTTCCTCCTCCAGCCACTTCTCCAGGATACCCTGGTATCTTTTAATGGGAAATAGTAGATAGAGATCATATTGTGGGTCTTAGGGATGTTTACTGCTGCTAGCTGGGCATTATTTTCAATGTTTGCTTGTAGTTTTCAGTATACAGAATAGACAACATTTGCACTACACAGAAAGAGGAAATGCACACATGCATCGATTTTTATCAGTAAGATAAAATCCCTCATGAATTTATATTGATACTTCCTAGGCAAACCTGTTCTCTCCGTATTTAGCACCTTTGTTGTTAGTGTCTATCTACCACTCTCTGAGATCTCTGTGCCTTTTTGAATTTATGGACATTTAAAATATTTTTTTCTTTTTCACCTAATTCTCATCTTTGGGTATGACTGCTGAATTTATTTGCTCTTATTTTCTTTCTGGCTTAGTCATTTCTTAAATTATTTTGGCTTTATTTCTAATCATTTCCTGAGCTCTGTCTCTTTGTTTCTGAGCTTCTCATTCTTATTCTGTTATTTCATATTACATATTATTTTCTTAATGTCTTTTATCTCATTGAAAATAATAGGCTACAGTTTTAATCTGTTCTATGAGTACTTTTTCTGAAATGATCTTACTGCCTGTGGGGTGTTATTCAGTTCTTTGTTCCTCATGCTTTTTTCAAAAGTAAAAATTATGTGACCCTGATATTTCTATTTTACCTTTTAATGTGGAATCACTTTTCTCAAACTTATGTTTCAAAGTAGCACGCCAGTCAGGAACGTCGGTTCTTCCCAGGACTCTCTCTGTTGGTTTGAGAAATGTTAAGAGCGAGTTTGTTTGCTTCAGGATGTGTCACCTTTTGCTCCACAGCTTTTCTTTCCTCCATCTGCTGCGCAGGGCCTATTTAGTCCTCATTTCCCTCCAAGCCATTTATTCTTCAGTCTGAGGCTCTGTTCTCCAAGGTCTGGCAGGTTGGTTTTGAAAGTTTAAGGGAGCACAACCGTTCGAGCCTCTTAGCCCTTTTCCCAGCTGGCTTGGCACTGTGATTGGCCAAAACCCCATTTCTGCTGACGTTCTTGGGTTAGCCTGCTCTCTTTGACTGACGGCTGTTGGCTATTTTGAGGTTTTTCAGGTCCACTCAATGTAGCGTCCTTATCTTGCCCCAGACAGTGACACAGTGCAGGTCGTGTGGCTGTTGGTTCTTTATCACACACACACACACACTTGTATTTTAGCATTTATGGAGACATCTTGTTACCCAGTGCTATGATTTGGATGTGTTTACTGGAATTCATACGTTGGAAATATAATCTTTAGAGTCTTACGTTATAAAAATTGGAGTTAGGGCCTTTGGGAGGCTTTTTAGGTATAAATAAAGTCAGAAGGGCGCGCTCCCCGTGATCAGTAGCATTAGCGGCATTACAAGGAAGAGACCTGATTTGGCTTACATCCCGTGTCACCATGTGATCCCCTCCAACATACTAGGATTCATCAAGAAAGCCCTCACTCACCTCGTGCCATGTTCTTGGAAGTTCTTGCCTCCAGAACCATGAACGAAATATTCCTCTATTCTTTTATAATTCCCAGCCTGTGGTAATCAGTGATGGCCACAGAAAACAGATGAAGACACATTTGTTACAAATGTTGCTAATGAGTTTCTAGTTTCCCTCTGCAGTTATTTTTCCCTCTTTTTACATAAGGATTTAGAGAGGATAAAAAAAAACTATGCTGTGGATGCTGTCATCTTCCCAGAATCCTCTCTCAAGTTATTTCAATTATAAGGGTATTCTGTATTATAGTCCCTTTGGGAGGTTGCTCATAACTTATGAGTGTTGACATATTGCTTCTATTTGGGCCTAGGAAGGTTAAGAGCTTTAAATCTCAGCTGTTTGTGATTTCACAATTAATGACCAAACATAAGGAAACTAAAATATGAACCTAGTGCACTTTTTAAAAATTTAAATTTAATTACAGCAGAAGCATCTCTGAGGATTTGGGGGTTATTTTTAACAATAAATGAAGGAAACCAGTTGTGTTTATATTCTCAGAATTAACACAATGCCACTTTCTTTTATGGAGTACAGATGCATAAATTACATGTATACGAGTTTCATAGGATATATTCACACACATGGCTGCAAATCTAATCTTGTCAGAAATTTGTTAGAACTGGCAAAAAGAAGAGAGACAGGTTTTTCAGAAGCGGGCAGCCAACTGATAGCGCTAATAGGCTCTAAGAGGAACCAACACTAACAACAGTCTTCAGAACTAGAGGAAGTCTCAAGTGCCCATCCAGACTGCAGTCTTAAGAGTCTAACTCGGTGTGTTTAAGCTCGGACAATTGTTAGCAATTAACAGCATCAGGAAGAAATGGGTTTTGCTGTCTAAGTTTTCAACCAGATGACAAGGTGTGGCACCAGCAAAATAGAACAAACAGAAGCAATGCTTAGGCATGAAATAAAAATAGATAAATAAATATTAAATAAATAAATAAATAAATAAAGATAGCAGAGCTGCGGTATCTAGGAAACAGCAGCATAGAGCGAGTATTGAAGAGGAATAGTTGAGGATCCAGGGGCAACTCTAGGGCCATATTATAATGCTGTGCAAGTGGCATTACGCATGGTTGCCATAGCTACAGAACCACACACGCTATAGACACATAGGCCCTATGGACCCACCCACCCTGCTGCTTCTGCCTTCCACACCTGCCCCTGTGAATTCTCTACAGCATCAGTATAAGGGGGGAAAGGCCGTATGGCTTAGATCAAAATATTGTTTTCACTTCTAAAAATCAGAATTCCAGAGATTCAGAGCCAAAGAAACACATAGAAAAAGACTTGTTTCCCAGGGATTAAAGGCTTTAGAGCAGCTACTCAAGGAGGAAAGGTCAGTGCCCTGGGATGCTCACCTGCACATCTACTCTCCTGATCCTTTCTACCCTCCCTGGCCACACAGATCCTGCCTCTCCTCCTCAACAATGGCACCCAGGAGAGGTGTGACTTGATGCAATTCGATACATGCAGATTTGCGGGGTAGGTGTGATATTTTGGGTCTCTGGTTCTATCCTGCCAGATGTAAGTCAAAGCCTGTGAGTTGAAAGCAAGCAAATCAACAGTGGCTGCTTAGGACAGAGGCTGGGAAACAAGCAGGAAACAGAAGAGCGAAGCGTCTGGGAGTGGAGGTCTCTGCACAGCAGCCTGTTTTTAGGGGGTTGGACAATGAGCAGTAAAAATGCAAGGTGGAGGAGCACCCAGCAGAGCACCACATTTCCCATGGCCTCCTCTTCCTGGAGAGCTAGCTGGCACTTTGTCAACTGAGGGACTTGCTTCTTCATGTCCCTGTGTTATGGTGTGAGGAGTAAAATAACTTGAAGACTCGGTGGCTCTATTTTAGAGATTTCCGACAAGGCGAATCCTCCAGACCCTTGTACACACAGTTTTATTTGCTGAGGTCACAGAAGCCATCCCTGTCCGAAGTGTGAAAGACAATATGATACAGAGGAAAGATACTGCCATTCATGTTAGTGTCCTAGGACTGATACAACAACGTGTGCCTAGGGCTGGCTGGCGGAGGACAATAGGCATGTATTGTCTCATGGTTATGAAGGTTGGAGGTCCAAAGTCAGAGTTCCCAAGAACCCTACTATGAATCTTCCCTTCTCTCAACTTCTCATTGTTTGCCAGGAACCTTTGTGTCTCGCCTTCCAAGTGCATCTGCCCAGTCGTCCGTAACCACAGTTCTCACCCTCTTGCCACATCTCTGCATGATGTTCTCTTTGCAAGGATACTAGTCACATTAGATTACTGCCTAGCCCTAATCCACTGTGGCCTTGTTTTTATTAGATACACCTGAAATTACCCTATTTCCAAATATGGTCACATTCTGAGGTACCAAGGAGGCAAGACTTTGACATCTCCTTTTGGTGAAGATACACCTCAACCCTTAACACCATTCCTCTCTCTACTTTGAATCTAAGCCCAGGCACTTATGGGCTATGTGATGTTAAGTGACTCTTTTAGCTTCTCTGAGCCAAGGTTTCCTCCTCTACATGAGATATGAAGTGTGGGGGGGGGGGGTCAGGGAGGAGGGGCGCAGGGGTTACAGCATGTTTCTCCCAGAGTTAAAGATAGGGGCACATTTGGTGGAGAGTGGTCTGCTCTGGACTCACTTGTTAGGGGGTAGAGCATGGGAGAAGTACTTCTGATCCACTGAGTGAATACTAAGATAGAGATGGAAAGGAATCTCAGGCTCATGATTCTTCAGACATTAATGCCTTGAATTCACTTTAGGTTGCTTCATAACAGGCCAGGCCTGCAATGATTTGTGTGTGCTCCTAGGTGCTCACTGTTATTATTCTTAGGATATTTGGAAGAGCTTATTACAGATATTCTGATCCACCTGTTCATCCATTTCATCCATCCATCCATTTATCCATTCATCCATCCATCCATCCATTCATTCAACAAATATATAGTGAACAGCCAAGATAGAAAAAGAACAAAATAAAGAATCCGTTCTTTGGAGTCTTCACTTCTGTGAACGCAGAGCCTAGGAGTGTGCTGATTATTTATACCCAAAGCAGGCACACACTGTGAAGAAAGGAAGCAGTGAGGACTCAGGACACCAGACACAGGGAGGGGCTCACACAAGACATGACTGAAACCCAAAGGTGCATGACATGTAAGGACTGTTTTCTGCCTGGAGAAAAAAGACAAGCTGAGTGAATGGTAACATGGAGGCCGAGACCAGACGTACCTGCCATGACCAAGGGCAGCAGGGAAGCCCCAGTGGCTGGAGTGTACATGTGGTAAGTTTTAATAAAAAAACTATGTAAGCCTAGTTGTAGAGACATATGAGAACGTGTCAAGGATTTAAAGTCAGTAAGAACCAAATTCAGACTTGGGCCCTGATTACTTTCATATGCTTGGGCAATTCATTGGACATCGGTGAGCATCAGTTTCCTTATCTGAAAAATGGGGAAATAAGAGCTGTTTTGCAGGGATATTGCCAAGTGAAAACTGAGGTTTGGAAACTGATGTGCTCTGGATAGACTTGGGGTGGGCCTGCTTCTGTACATTGCTTGTTCTGGGGCTTCCAGGCTAGAGGTCGGCGTTCTCATAGGTGAAGGGGTGATAATAATAGCATATAATAGACATGCTACGAGGTTTAACTAGTATCTGTGGATTTGTTTTTGTCTTCCTCTGGACTTGATATTCTCATTTCTCTCAAAGATTTCTCTCTCTCTCTCTCTCTCTCTCTCTCTCTCTCTCTCTCTCTCTCTCTCTCTCCCTGTCTCCCAGCACTGAGATTACAAGCATATGCTACCACTCTTCCTTCCTTCCTTCCTTCCTTCCTTCCTTCCTTCCTTCCTTCCTTCCTTCCTTCCTTCCTCCCTTCCTTCCTTCCTTCCTTTCTCTTTTCTTTTCATGAGCTCTAGGGAATCAAACTTAAGTCCTCATCTTTGAAAGGCTGGCACTCTGACCTTATTTCTCCTTTTTTTTTTTTTTTGCAGTTTTCCTTTTTTCAAAATTTTTTTTATTTGTCTTCTCTCATATATTACATCCCAACTACAGTTTCCCCTCCCCCATCACCAGCTCCCTGTTGCATACCTCCCCTCTCCCCAAGATGCACTCTCCCTCCCCTCAGAGACGAGCAGGCCTCCCAGGGATATCCACCAAACACACCATAACAACCTGTTGTAAGACCAGACACATGCCATCACATCAAAGTGGGACAAGGCAACACAGTAGGAGGAAAAGGGTCCCACAAGTGGGCAAAAGAGTCAGGCGCAGCCTCTGCTCTCACTATTAGGATTTCCACAAGAACACCAAGTTACACAGCCATAACATATATGTAGAGGACCTAGGTCAGACCCCTACAGGCTCCTGGTCTCTGTAAGTTCCCTCAGTAGCCTTGCTCAGATGATTCTGTGTGCTGTGTTCTCTGGTGTGTCCCTGACTCCTCTGGCTCCTCCCATCCTTCCTCTCCCTCCCCCACAGGACTCCCCAAACTCCACCTAATGTTTGGCTGTGGGACTCTGCATCTGTTCCCATCTGTTGCTGGATAAAGTCTCTCTGGTCTCTTTGATGATGATTCTGTTAGGCTCTGGTTCCAGCACACTCTGCGGGCAGGAGAATCTGTAGGCCAAAGGTTTTATCGTTATTCATGAGCTCTTTGAGCGATGTCTCTCATGTCTGCTTGCCATGTTGTCTATATGGGTCAAGATGGGCTTTCTGCAGAACAAACAGTCTCATCATTAAAAAGGGTCATGCCTCACACCTGCTCCATTTAGTGTTGACTCTGTCCTCACACCAGACCGTCAGTATTTGAAGACCCAGTGAATTGGACAGCCACAACTGTTGCCCCGGTTGCCCTAGCAAAAGTGGGAAGAGGAGTATGATGAATTGTGCACTGAATCTTAAATATTCTTCCCAGAACCAGCACTCACATGCATTGGCTAAAGTGAGTCACATGACCACATTTCCGAGTAGTGCGGTAGTACAATTATCCCATATTCCAAATGGAGACCAGAGAATATCCAGAAGTCGCATAATGACTAGATATGGCACGGGCCCTTTATTCTTTTCTCTGTGCTGCCCAGCTCCTCCTCCACTTACTCTTGGTCCCTTTCTGAACTGAATATCTTGACTGACTCATGAATCCTGTCTTTAACTGTATCCAGACTGCAATTTGGCCAGACACCAGCAAGGAGACAGGGAATGAGCTGCTTGCTCCAGGGGATAGAGCCAAGGCGGGGACAGGGTGTAAGAGATGCTCTCTCTCTAAACTTCCTGTTTTCCCGTTAGATAGGATCAGAATGCTATCTATGTCAGGGCTGTTGAGAAAATCCAGTGTGTGAATATAGCACGTCATAAAGAAGTATGTGTGGCACACACGTGTGTACTCTTGAAAAACAGTGCAGTAGCACGTGGTACCTCTGCTATGGAAAGTGGAGTTTTCTAGACATTTCTTACACTAGTTGAGCTCAGTACTTTATTTAAGTGAGTGAGCGTGTAAAAAGGAAATAGCATCCCAGTGCCTCAGATCCAGCAAGAGACGAAGCCTTCCCCAGGGAAGACTCAGAGGGAGAGCAAAACCTTTCTCTTGTCTGAGTGCGAATGTTGACAGAGTGTGCAAGCATGAGTGTTTACAAATAATTGACCAGCGTGTACAAACGCTAGCAACTGCAGCTTTCTCCTCCTAGTTTTTACAGTCTGATTGCCCGCCTACAGAGACCTCCTACCAAGACTGTGTTGTGTGCATATAATAAACACACTGAGATATGGGGTTGTTGCACAGTCAGTGCTACTACCTCAGAGTGCACAACAGCCCACCTAGAAGCTGCTTTCCTTTGTCTGTATCTGTGTGTCTGTCCTTTCTTCATTTCCTCACAGATCCCAGTCAGGTCAGGGTGCCAAGCCACGCAGGATGCAGCCTTTCTATGTGTTTAGACAGGGGGATGTGGTTCTCTTCAGCCATCTCTTAAAGAAAGTGTTTCTTTATTCTTAAGTCTTTCATACATATATACAATGAATGTGATTCTATGCTCCCCGTTTCCCACCTCCATCTCTCCCTTAACATACCCCCCTCCCAGCTTCATATCTTCTTTAAAATAACCCACGAAGTCTAGTTACTGCTGCCTGTTTGTCTATAGTACAGGTATGGAGCCATTCACTGGAGTGTGAGAAACCTACCAGTTGCCACATGCTCAAAAAGAATTATTCTCAGCCAGGAGTGGCGGTGCACGCCTTTAATCCCAGCACTCAGGAGGCAGAGGCAGGCGGATTTCTGAGTTCGAGGCCAGCCTGGTCTACAGAGTGAGTTCCAGGACAGCCAGGGATACACAGAGAAACCCTGTCTCGAAAAAAAAAAAATAATGAAGAAGAAGAAGGAGGAGGAGGAGGAGGAGGAGGAGGATTTTCCTTGCAAATAGCTGTTTGGTAAGGACGGAGCCTACAGAGAACCTTCCCTTCCTGCCTATGTCATAAGTCTGGCTGGCTGTACTCTGTCATGAGTACTGCAGCTGCTGTGCAGTCATGATTGTGATTCGCATGCCATGGCCAGAGGACAACGTTTAGCAGCACTTCTTCCCATTCTCTGGCTCTCACATGCTTTCTGCTTCCTCTTCCACAATGTTTCCTGAGCCATATGTGGGGAGATGCTTGTCAGGTGTTGTAATTTTCCATATCGATGGGAATTTTCTATATCTTTTATTTAGCATAAAGGAGTTCAATAGATGATAACTACGGGGTGATGAAGGGTCAAGCAAGCAGTTTTAGAAGAGAGGAGACATGCATGAGCATGTACAGATACTCGGGGAAGGGTGTTAGAGGTGGGTGAAATAGGAAATGGCAAATACACAAACGGAGGGAGAGGAACCAGGTCAGAGTCTAGATGGGAGATCTTAAGATTTGGAGCACAGGTAGAAGGGTCAGACGGCAGAAGCTTTAACTTCCTGAGAACAGGAAAAACAGGGGGAAAGGGATTTGGTTAGCTATAAAACGGCTGGACTTAGAGCCTGGCACGTGTTTGTTCTGGTGTGAGATAGGATACCAGGTAAGACAGAGATGGAAGACTGGAGATGTTGAGGTGCTGCAGTATTGGCTAGACACAGGAGAGAGGAACAGAGATGGACACCGTCAGGGACTCCAATCAGGTATGGACCAACACAGTGCCACCAACACAGTGGCTGGGTGATGATTTTCTCCCCTCCTAACCCACATGTAGAAGAAAATTGCATGGTAGAAGGTTAGAGCTTACAAGGCAGTTGCTGACAAAGTATAAACAAGCTAGGGGACAGAGCATGGGAAACCACGAGTGGAGAGAGAGCGTGGGAGAACTGAGAGCTGACCTTATCCTTGAACAGTAACAAAATGAGACAGAAGGGGCCACAGCTAATGATACAGTCTCTAAAGTACAATGTGGCCTCCACAAATGTCAACACTCGCGATACAGTGTTACTTTTGTGATCAGATAATTTGTTAGGTAACAATTGTCTTGTCATTGTGGGGACAGCTAGTCTATGCTTCTGCTTTCTCTGATCTTGAACATAATCCACTGAGAATTTTCAGAGTGCCGGGTTTGAACTCCCAAAGAGAGTGTGTAGTTGATATAGCCAGTCAGTAGCTGCCTCAGCTAGTACCTTGTACCAAGTCATTCCTGCACCCTTTGACCTGTAGGTCAGGTGTCCAGCCTTGGTCCAATCAATGGATGCCTAGATGATAGGCTCACATGGCAGAGGTATGCTTAATGCATAAGGGTCCTCTCAGAAAGATCTAAGACTTTCCATGGTACCTTCTAGAAGGAATAAAATGACAAGCAGCCCTTTTCTCATAAAATCAGAAGAGCATTTCTTCTCCCGCTCTTCATAATAGGTCTCTATCCATTTCTTCAAGTTTTAACTTCTTTCCAACTTACATAGCTGGACCCCATCCAAAAATCCCCCATGAACAGCACCTAGTTCTAGAAGTCTCATCTATAATGTTTGCTTGGAATTTGCTACCCCCTTATACACATATGTACACTCATACACACGTTTATGAAGCTCACATGCTCTGGTATTTTTAAATCCCTGGCTTCCATTTTAAGGAAAAAAAAATAAATTATTTTCTACATATAACTTTGTTCCTGGCATGCCTACACTTACCGTGGTAGTGTGGAATCTTCCAAAGTGTGATAAAGATGAGTGGCTTCAGTTTCAAAGTGAGATTTTTTCACCACTTAATATAAACCATTCTGGCAATGCCTAGCAGATTCTAATATCTGGAGCAGGCTTTTTCTTTGAGGGACCAGAGAGTAAACATTTTAGGTTTTATAGTCTATACTCCTGACCAGTTATCTATCACAGCCCCTCAACTCTCTCTACATAATCATAGACAGTCTGTAAATGAGTGAGCCTGGATGTGTGCCAGTAAAACTTTATTTACACAACTAGGCAGGAGGCTGGACTTGGCCAGCAGGGCATAGTTTTGCAACTCCCAATCCAGAGGGTAATTATTTATGGCTTTGGCTACTTGGCAGAGTAAGAATGAATCTCGCAATGATGATGCTTTTTCCTAACAGATGGCAAAGAATTTTGAGACTCTATTGACTCTTTTATGTGAATTAAGTTATACCGTGATAAATAATTGAAGGTCACCAGATTACACAAGTGTGGACTCCTGCAGTGTTTAGTCTGTGTGGCCATATGCAGTAGCCCCGAGTAGATGTCACGCGGTTTTCCTTCAGTTCCAACTTCAGGCTACGAAAAAGGAGTGAGTCTTGTGTTTCACCTGACAAGGTTTCCGTGCCCTTCTGATTGGTTTGAACACCACAGCAACAGCCACAAATGCATACATAGATCAAGCAGGGCTTTGTTTGCAAGGAGTTTATGGTCTAGAAAGGTATATTCATTTCTTAAGGTTGCCCAAACAAAATACTAGAGATTGGGAAGCTTAGGGGCTAGAAGTGTGAGTCTGGAGTCACAAGACAGGCAGGGCCTCTCTGGGACCAGTACTTGAAAGCTTCCTTGCTTCTGTCTATCCTCCAGGGGTTACCTGAGCTCCTTAGTGCATCTTGACGTATAACTGCAGCTTGCTGTATCTGCCTCCATTGTCCCTGTCCCTGTTTCTAAGGATACCAGGCAATATTGGATTAAGTATCCACTCCTCTCGTGTATGACCTCATCTGAACTAATTACATTTGCAAAGATACTGTGTCCTTATAAGGTCATGTTCTGTGGTCCTAGGAATCAGGGCTTCAGTATATCTTTTTTGGTGAGATACAGTTTAGTCCATTACATAGCAAGGGCAAATGTGAAAAATTATAACAACTAAGACAGAAATCTGTTCAAGGGACAGGGTAAGGGCAGGGGCAGAAGGAATAAATTGTACTTGTGAGGGTCAGCGAAGTTCTGTGGATGAGGCAATGCTTGAGAAGACGTAGGACAGGGATGTAGATGCCAGGCTCAAATTGAATGAGGCATGAGAATGGAATAGCGCCCCCTGCAGGTGCAGCCATTGAGGCAATAGTGTGACACAGCCTCCTCTACCACATTCTCACTGGAAAGGTGCTTTAGCCCTGTCTTCCACAGAAATTAAAGGTCTGGGAAGAGGCCTCCATGCACAAAGCATTTATAGCACCAGCATGAAGACCTGAGTTTGAATAGCAAGAACCCACATAAAGCCAAGCATAGTAGCATGTCTAAACTCCCCATGCTCCTACAGTGAGATGGGAGTCAGAGACAGGAGAAGTCCTGGAAGCTCTTGAGCCAGCTAGCCTGATAATGAACCACAAAGAGACTATCTCAAACACAGTAGAAAGCGAGGACTTCCACCTGAGATCATTCTCTGGTCTTCATACACATGCCAAGGCATGCACTCATACACATGAACATGTTTGATATGTTTAGGACGGTTAGAAGAGCTCTGGCAGCTCACTAGGGAAAGGGGAAAATCAAATCAGAAGGCAGGAGGCTGGGTGTAGCTTGTAACCCAAGCTCCATTTGCAAGATTAACACTGTTTTACACTCAGTTTCTTCCTAGTACTATTACCTAAAGATGGCTTTAGTGGCACTTTACATAAGATGGAGAAAGTGTCAGTTGTTTCAAAGAATAGATAAACACCCATAGGAAGCTTGAGGGAGCCTCTGCGTTAACTGTAAGAAGGGACAGACCCTCCCCCAACCCGTCACCCAGTCATGACATAAGAGGTTGAGTGGTGTTCCTGTCCAGGCTCTGTGCAATATGATTAAACGTGTTCTATGTCTCTGTCCTGGTTTACAGATAAAAGCATGGAGGGTCGGAGAGGTTAAATACATGGTCTGGCACACACAGCTAGTGATTTTTTTCAAAGATTATCTTTAAAACAATATGCACACATTTAACATATAAATGCATGAGTAAGTGTTTGGCCACATTTAACACAGCAGCTACTAGCTATACACAGTTATTCAATAATGGAAATTAAAATTCTGTTTCTGTATTGCATTGATCCACTTTAAGAGCTTAGTAGCTAAGGGTCAACACGGGATGTTTCCTTGAAGAACAAGATGACCACATCTGAGTGCTGCCACATATCTGCTTTGTATCTGAGATCGAAATGGTATAGTAGAGCATTTTCCAGCTATCACTGGCAGAGGAGAAAGGATAGAGCTAGCCGCAGTTTGTGGAAGACGTGTTACCACTCTATTAGGGAAGGTAATCCAGTAAAGGAAAGTTAAAGGGTGGTCTTACAATCCACCAACGTGAAACCAAGTCAGAAGAGGCTTCCCTGCAGCAACTGGCTCTGTGCTTTTACTGTAATCAGTTGTGCATTTCAGGAACACAACCTCATCAATCTCATTAAATTAGCAATGTCAACTTAAATATCATGGACTCCATACAATGCTGTTCAAATTTGCTCTGGAAAATATTTGTTTTATAGGAACCATAAATGTTATGAGTTTGTGCTTGCTTTTATTTTTTTCCCCCAGCTCTAAGACAATATTACACTCAATATAATTAAATGTAAGGGCTAGTGGAAATTTTTTTTATTACATTCGTTTATTTATTTGCAGGGTGGGGGGAGTTTACACATGCACCATGGCCTTTGTATAGAGATCAGAAGACAGCTTTGGGAGAGTTGGGTTTCTCCTTTCACCCTGTAAGTCCTGGGGATCGTCTCAGGTCTCAAAGCTTGGTGGCAAGCACTTTTATAATCGGTGTCTCCTCCTGGTCCCAGTGAAGTCTTTATTTATCTTCAGAAGAGACTGTTAAGACCCTCGAGGGACCTTATGCAATAGCTTTTAGGTGGCCGAGCCTGGACATGCCATCCGTAACACTCACAGACCCACCTAACTTCTGTGGTGTCAGTATTCTACCAAGCCTGATTAGCCAGGACACTCCCTGCACCAGGACGTCGTAATTCTATGAGGCTCCATTGTGACACACACACAACTGCACAGCTGGCAAGGCTTCGCCCTGACAAGGCATTTACGCCATAATTTTCTAATCACCCCCCTGTTTTAGAATTCAATTAGTGCAATCTGATTTATACTATTCATAAAAGCAGAATTTCCCGCCACCATTTCTTAGCTCTCAATTCTCAGAACATTTTGCAGAGAGCAAAGAGACCACAAAACAAGATGTATCCTCTTGGTTTTCTGGCACATTTTTCCTCTGTCTTAATCAGACCCACTGTTCTCAAGCACCACGCTGATGGGAAATGGGACTCGAGAGCATCATTTTCATATTACCCCTTCACAATACCTTACTGAAGACTTTCCTATCTTCTCACTTAATCTCCGGCCTCCGGCTTTTCCCTTGAAATCAACAGATGAGCCTCACATTCATCCTCAACATAAACGAGAGCTAGAGAGCAGGCTGGGGTATTCCTCTGTGGTAGAGAACTTGCTCAGCATACATGACACACTGGACTCCAGCTCCAGCAGGGGGAAAAAAAAGGGGGGAGAAATAGAAAACAGTCTAGGCTGGGCCCTCACATTCACCACACCCCAGAGCAACTGCTGGCTCCGGCTCATCTCCTCGCTGATTGCGACTGTCAGGGGAACCATGCAGGTAACTTGTAGGCCACTGGGGAAGTATGCTGTTATATTTAGTGATATTACATATTATGTTGAGACCCCTTATTTATGCTGTCGGTTTGCATATACATCCCCCAGAACCTGACTGGATATTTTATTGCTTATTTCCAAAAAGGACTTGGTAAGTGTCCCCACTCTCTCCTGCAAAGTGAGACCAGAAGAATGCAGGCTTCTGAAGTGGCTGACAAGACAGTCTCCGAAGCCTCTGGACAGGAAGTACAGCATAAAGCACAGGGAAAAATGAAGACAAAACAACCGCTTAGCACTGTCTGAAATACCCCGAAGATACACTGCCTAATCCTAGGAAGGGTTCTAAATACCTTCCTCTGTGCCTTGGAGAAGGTGTTCCTGACTTCATGATAAAGCAATCTTTCACTGAGATTTTTACAAGTGTTGTGAATTATACATAACTGCCGAAGGTCAATTACATTAAGCTAATAACTGTACTCAACCATTTATTTGGCTTTTCCTCAATGTTGCATATGATGCCAAGCTATTTACATATATCACCATGTTTATTTCTGTAACCATGTAGTGAAGGTAGGTAACATTATTTCTGCTTTATAGATTTAAGAGCAAATGGTGAGCCTTGGGAATTAGCCTGAAGTCCCAATAGGTTTTGGAATCAGTATTTGAACTCAGAACTTGCTGAATCCCCAAGTCCAGACAGCCTTGCAGGCAAAATACAGTACACTAATTTGTTGCTACTCTTCAATGTAAGCATTTAAAAATAGGGTCTTTCTGTATTGCTCAAGTTAGTCTCAAATTTGCAATCCTCCTGCCTCGGCTTCATCAGTACCCATATTATAAGCATGTGCCACTACACCTAGCTTTCAACCTAAGCATTCTTAGGTTGACATCTCAAGATCTGCTTCAAACTCGGGAGGAACTGGAAACGTTACCAGGCTTAGGGGTGGAGTGCTGAGAACCAAATCCAGAGCCTCCAGTGCTCAGTAAGTATTGTACTGAGCTACGGTCCCAGCCCTGAGATCACGTTTCAGTTATACCTTAGGGTGTTGACAACCCAAATGCCCTTCATAGAATTACCTGGTTTTCTGCTTTTACAAGGTTTAGCCCAGTGTCCCGGTATACATTCATCTCTAGCCACAGAGAGATGCGATGCCCTTTTCATCCCAAGGTGAGTTCCTGGCAGGGTTCTGTAAGGACAACTTCACTTCTCCTCTACGGTCACCTCTGTGAGCGAGTTTAGCCACCACCAGCAGGATACCCACAGGAACCAGGGCATAAGATAGGAGCGGAAAAGGAATTGCCTGCATAAAAAATTCAAAGGGAATCTTTAGAGCCTGGATATTTCCCCCCTGCTCTCTTGGTTTGCATCCTAATTTCTGTCAATAGAGAACTACTTCTGTTTAGAAAAAAAAAAAAGTAAATAAAATTTAGACTCTGGCTACCTTGAGAGCTCAGTGTTAGATAAGCTTCAGTCATTAACTCTAAACTAGTCTCCCAGGCGTGGAAGCAGCTCCCTTCTCACCATGCCTCCGCCTTTAGGCCTAGGGACAGATCCAGAAGGCTCACTTACACATTTGACTTCTCACTCAGTTCATTTCAGGAAGAAGAAAAGTACTGACAGGAGCTATGGTAGAATTATTTCATAGTCCATAAAACATATTTTATAAAACTGACCTAATGTGAAATCTGTGATAGTTACTGTGAACTTGCTTAGTGTAAAAAGGCTGTAGTCGGCAAACAAATAATGTTTGTATGATTGTAATTTATGAAAAAAAAAGATGTTATATGAGAAAAGGAAAATTACAGACTGAACTGTGTCCCTTAAAACCATCATGAGAAGTCCTCACTCCCAATAAGATGGGATTTGAAGATGAGGGTTTGGAAGGGTCATGAGGATGGGGTCTTCATGATGAGGTTTGCAACTTCCTAAGAAGAGATATTGGGGATGTGCCTGGCATGCTGGAGATGCTGTGTTTGATACCTGTCATGGGAAAAGAGGAGGAGGGGAAGGAGGAAGAGAAGATGGAGGAGAATCAGGAATAGGAGGAAAGAGAAAAAGAGATAAAGTAGCTCAGGAATGTGCTCTCTGTGCCGGCTGGCTACGTGTGGGCACCGTGAGAAGGAGGCTGTCTCCCAGCCTGGAGGAGAGCCCTCCCTGCAATCCAGCTCTGCCACCTCCTGCTCTCAGCACCCCCAGTCTCTAGACTATGAAAAACTACATTTCTGTCTTCTAATCCATCCCATCTATGGCATTCTTGTTATGACAGCTCAAGCTGACTGCTTCACCATTCATTTAGAAATACCTGTTTACATACAAGAAGAACAATCTTGTAGTTACTGCATGTGTGTGTGTGTGTGTGTGTGTGTGTGTGTGTGTCCACAGAGCAAAATCTAGCATGACTTCTCTTTTGCAAGGCCTTTAACTTAGAGGTGACAAAACTACCTCTAAGATTTTTTTTATAATGCAGTTTTTTTCCCAATAATTTGGATGGGGTTGTGGCCAAATGGAATTTGTGAAGTTTAACTCTTTTGACAAAAAACTTCAAAGAACCTATAATGCATAATAAATTAAAAGCTACACATCAGTACGTTCGCACAGCAAGATTTACTATTCTATGGCAGGAGCACTGAGACAGAATGGATTTATGTTGGCAGTTGTTGACGCTGAGTGGTAAATATATCTCAGTTATTGTACCAGTCTCTATACTTTTTGCAGCTGCTTTCAAATATGCATAATGTTTATCTTCTGGGAAAGGGAAACTTTTAGCTTTTTTGTTTGTTTGTTTGGTTTTGAGTTTTTGTTTTTGTTTTTGTTTTCAAGACAGGGTTTCTTTGTGTATCCCTGTCTGTCCTGGAACTCACTCTGAAGACCAGGCTGGCCTCGAACTCAGAAATCCGCCTGCCTATGCCTCCCGAGTGCTGGGATTAAAGACGTGTGCCACCACTGCCTGGCGGAAAACTTAGTTTTATTCAATGGAGGGTCACTGGGCATGCCCAACACACTTTAGGGCAGGGCCCATGCCCAGGAAGATGACCAACACAAAATGGACTCCATATTTTTTAATGTGCTTTTTGTTGCTGTTGCTGGTTTTCTATTGTTTGTTTGAGAGAGAGAGAGAGAGAGAGAGAGAGAGAGCATGAAGTTGAACGGGCAGGGAGATGGAGAAATCTGAGAGGAATGGGGGAGGGGAAATATGATCAAAATATATTGTACAAAAGTATTTGTAAAAGTTTTAAAGTGAAAAAAAGAAAAACAGTCAAAAAAATGCGTGATGTGACAATGTAAGTGCTGGTGTGCAGCCTCACATATACGCAAGCTGTGTACACAGTAATGAGTGGACACACTGGGCTTGCCAAGTTAGGATTTTCTTTAGTTGTGTGCTACCCTGAATTTTTTTTTTTAATAGAAAAGAACAACTTCTGGGCCTCTCTTTAAACCATGCACACAGTGCTGGCTGACTGGACTGAGAGAGAACTCAGCACACTGTTTTCACAGCTGTCTTATCAGTTTCCTGGGCTGAAGCAGCGTGCAGCACAGGGCTCAGATTTTGGGGATGTGGGTTTGGGGGCTCCTCTGTTTGAGTTTGAAGAGAAGGGTATCTTCCCAGGCTAGCCTTTTGGAGAAGAGATAATTCCCCATTGTGGGGGAAGTGGAGCTTTCGGGGTGTCTTCGTGGACTTTTACAGGATATATCGGGTGTGTATAATGGCCCATGGAGAACCCTGCCAGCATTGTGGGGAAAATGATTTGGTATTCAATTATTTTCACTTGGGATCGTTCCCAAAGTAGGCAGAGTTGGACTAGATAAAGTGTCTCTGTTCCACCCACCCCCTCCCCCACCCTATACTTCCCTGAACCCCAGGTGCAGCAGGCTTGCTTTGTTCAGGGGATGTAGGGCATGCACTAGGTAATTAAGGAAAGTACCTTTTAGTGCTTCTGCTCCATTGACGTCACATCATGGGTGCCTTCTCTTGGCTTTGGTGTGGAAATGAGAGTTTCCACATTTCCAAGGGAGTGTCTCTGGCAGTTTGGTTACTAACTGGATGATCATGTCAATTCTTACCTCTGCACAGTGTGGATTTCCCTGCCAGAATGGAGGGCTTTAGAAGAAGAAGAAGAAGAAAAGAATTTTTTTGCAGACTTTTCATTTTCCTCATAACCTAGTTTTAGACTAGAGGTGTGGGTGGTGAGCATCCAGGCCCTTCATGAGGCATTACACAATCTATTAAAGTTACACAGGGTGCACAGAAGGGCCTATAACCCACTTTTAAAAAGTGTTTCATAATATATATTCTGAAATGCTGGAAAATTCTTCAGGGCATGAACTTATCGATACTGTTTCTTGATGGAAGAGAAGTCTTGAAACAATGAAATACTCATTGCTCCTGTAGTTCACAGCCTAGGAGGGGAAAGGTGGTGACAGGACTTGGCTGAGTTTAATAAACCCTTTGTCTTTGGGACTTGTCAATCACCAATGGCCCACGAGTTTGGACCCCATGCCCAGAAAAGAAATGTCCAATTTTGGGAGCTTGCAGTTGACAGCTTTTCACAACAGATTTCTTCTGAGAGTTTCATCAAAATAAAAGCATACTTTACCTTACTCTTTGTCACCCCGAGACTTTTAAGGTAAATTTATTGTCTATGCGTACATCATCATGCCTTATGGAAGGAGTCATATGTCAGGTGCTCACTCTTGAGATCTGTGGCTGTGTGAGCAGGTAGTTGGAACAAGAGTCACAGTGGACCTGGGTTTTAGGGCTGCTTTCCTTTCACTAGTTTCTTTAAAAACAAACATGGATTCAGTGACAAGCCAGGTCCCATTGCCGATGCCTGCCGGCCCTGTGTCGAAACAAAGCCAAGGTTCTCAGAGACTTACACAAGAACATGAACACAAGATGGTGATGACAGAAAAGTGAACCAGAGGGGGATGAGTTCAACAGACTGGCAAGGCTGAGAAGTTCACACAAGAGCCCCAGATATTGGATGAAGCCAGTTGGGAAAAACCAAGAAGATTTATAATTCGGGGAGCAGTAACAAGCAGTTAGAATGGGAACACCCAAGCTTAATGTGTTCAAGAACGGAACACCCAAATATGGCAGATGAGGAAAATGCACAGGAAAACAGAGAGGACTAGACAGTCATCTCCTCATCTAGAGGCCTGAAGGTCAGTAAATGTGACAGAAAGGCATCCAACAGTTCTAAGCAGAAGGGTTTTCTTTTTTTCTATTAGATATTTTCTTCATTTACATTTCAAATGCTATCCCCAAAGCCCTCTATACCCTTCCCCCACCCTGCTCCCCAACCCACCCACCCCTACTTCCTGGTCCTGGCATTCCCCTGTACTGGGGCATATGATCTTCACAATACCAAGGGTCTCCCATTGATGGCCGACTAGGCCATCCTCTGCTACATATCCAACTAGAGACACAGCTCTGGGGGCGGGGGTTACTAGTTAGGTCATATTGTTGTTCCTCCTATAGGGTTGCAGATCCCTTTAGCTCCTTGGGTACTTTCTCTAGCTCCTCCATTGGGGGCTCTGTGTTCCATCCAATAGATGACTGTGAGCATCCACTTCTGTATTTGCCAGGCACTGGCATAGCCTCACAAGAGAGAGCTATATTAGGGTCCTGTCAGCAAAATCTTTCTGGCATATGCAATAGTTTGGTGGTTTGGTGGTTGTATATGGGATGGATCCCTGGGTACAGCAGTCTCTGGATGGTCCTTCCTTCTGTCTCAGCTCCGAAATTTGTCTCTGCAACTCCTTCCATGGGTATTTTGTTCCCCATTCTAAGAAGGAACAAAGTATCCACACTTTGGTCTTCCTTCTTCTTGAGTTTCATGTGTTTTGCAAATTGTATCTTGGAACACACATGAGATGCACTCACTGATAAGCGGATATTAGACCAGAAACTTAGAATATCCAAGATGCAACTTGCAGAAGGATTTTCTTATCATCATTGTAGTTTAAAACATTATGCTGGGTACTATGCTGAGATGGCTTATATAAAGGAATGATAGTTGCAATTGTAGTGAGAAGTCCTGGCAGCTTGCCCAAGGGTGGGGATGCAGAGAGCAGGCTCGGGCTATTCTAGAGGTAGGCAGCGCCTGTTAATTTACAAATAATTAAAAACGGCCCCTTGCTGGTCCAATCTTGTTCACTAAAAACTATTTCATCTCCCCTTTCTCTCCCCATTCTTCTTGAGACATGGTCCAGGCTGGTCTCAAACTCACTGTGTGGTCAAGATTGAGTCCTCCTACTTCTGTCTCCCTCGTCCTGGGATCGCAGGCCTCTGACACCATGCCTGGCCAGGCTTCCTTTTAAACACTAGTGTTCTCTGGGTTTCTATTCTGACCTTCTTTTCCCACTCGTTCCCTCCCATGCATTTTACTTCCAACTCTTTGTTGGTGAAGACTAAAGTCTGTTTCTAGGCTAGGGTACAGCTTATTGTGAAAGCACTTGCTTAGCATACATCAGGTAGGGTTTAGTCTTCAGGACCATACAGACATTAGTAGTAGTCGTAGTAGTAATAATAATGATAATAATAATAATAAGTATTAGTTTGCTTTTCTGTTGCTGTGATAAAACACCATAGACATATAACAACAACAGCAGCAATAATAATAATAATAATAATAGCAATAATAAGTACTATTTGCTTTTCTATTGCTGTGACAAACACCATGTCCAAGAGCAAACTTTCAGCTCACAAGTTATAATCCATCATGGAGGAAAGCCCAGACATGAGCTTTCCTGGAAACAGGAACAGAAGCAGAGGCCATGGAGGAACGCTACTGACTGGTTGGCTTTCTATAGCTTGCTCAGCCTGCTTTCTTACATAACCCATGACCTGCCCAGGGAGTGGGACCACCCACAGTGGTCTGGCCCCTCCCACATTAATCATCAATCAAGAAAATGGCCTATAGAGATGCTCTCAGGCCAATCTGAAAGAGGGTGCTTCCCACAAGTTGACAAAAATAGCAAATAATAACATAATAATAATTTCCAGCCAAGCCCCTTTATCTCAGTTCCAGTCTTAGACATTAATAACCAGTGATTGTCTCATAGGCACTTCGGAGTCAGCACACCAAAGCCAAACACATTGCCTTCACCATAGACCTGCCCTTCCTCCTTCTGAATGACTTACCCACTGGTCAAGCAGAAATATGGAAATCACTGTCTTCCTGCTGTTCCCAACAGGTACAGAGTGTCCAGTTCTCCCTCCCCTGACAGAGGGGCTGGTCAAAGGGGAGCTTGGCCAAGCATGGAAATGGTGAGCTATTAACCAGCGTGTCCTTTAGCAAGAGCAGAACTTCAATAATTAGACCAAAACCATGATACTAAAGGCGCCTAATAGCGCTTCTCGAGTATGTTGAACAAGAGCACTTTCTGGGGCACTGCGGAAGAATAAAACAAAACCTGAAATCAAAAAACCCCCAAACTTGGGTGCTATGGACTGATTATGTTTACCCCAAATTCCTGCTGAAGCTCCAACCTTTTGAAAAATGGGTAAGTGGCTATGTAATCCCAACATGCAGACACTGAGGCAGGGGGGCACTCGAGGTCAGCGCCAACAGACTATATAGCAAGACTTTGTTTCAGGTTTATAATGGAAACAATCAAAGCTAAACGTGGCCTTAAAAACTAAGATCCCAATTCAATAGGACTGATGTCCCTACCCGGTCACACTGGGTAAAAGGCCACATGAGGGGATACTGAGAGAAAGCAACCCTGTGCAAACTAAGGAGGGAGGCCACCCCAGAAACCACTTATGATGGAACCTTGATGCTAGACTTTTAGTATCTACAAAACTGAGAATGTCTAGTATTTAAACCATCCAGCCTGTATTATTTTGTTATCCAACCCTTACAGACTCCGGATGGCCTCTATCTCCTTGTCCTCTTGCCTCGGCCTGACTCAGGCAGGGATATAAATGTACACAAACCTTCCTGTATTCTTCCCATGGAATGGTTCTTCGAATGACAGCCACCATCTTCCCATCAGCTAGCTCATTGTAATAGGTTTTTCTTTACCGCTGTCTGGACACTCAACCAATAGGAGCTGAGCAGACCAAGCCTTTTGCTCTGCAACATTGATGTTGGGGAAGATCCTTCTTGGGAACATAGTAGTATTTAAGCAGTTAAAGAGCTGGTAGGAGAAAATGCAAATTACAAAAAAGTTTGCAAATCTCTGTGTGAACAATGCCTATACTCTGATAGTGTTGGGCCTGAGAGTAGTCAGCGGTGTGCTAGCGTCTCACTGGCTCAGAGGAATGAAAACCTTTCCCAATGTGCTCAAGTCAGTATTTACTAGAATACACTCTATATCATTCTTACCCTTGGACCCAACAAAAAGGCCTTGTTTTAATTACTTTTCTATTCTTGTAGTAAAATTTTATGACCAAGGCAACTTATAGAAGAAAGGCTATTTTAGGCTTATACTTCCTGAGTATTAATTATCTATCACCATTATGGCAGGGAACTAAGACCACAGGTAGCCATGGCAGTAGCAACAGCTGATAGCTCACATCTGGAACCAGAAACAGGAAGCAGAAAGAACAAACTTAATATGGCAGGAGGCCTTTAAACCTCAAAGCCCACCCGCAGCAACTCTTCCTCCACCAAGGCCTCCTAAGCCTCCCCAAACTGTCACCAACTGGGGACCAAGTATTCAGATGTTTGAGAATGTAGGGAGCAGTTTATTCAGACCATGACTGGACCCTGTTATGAATCCCTCAGTCTAAAGGATACTTCATTGAGGTGCACGCAAAAGTAGATTTATTCAAGAATACATGGTGCCTCTTGCCACTTCGGTCACAGTGGTGCAGCATAACTAGCAAACTAAACAATCACCCTGGGACTAATACACCTTGGGTTCTAGGAAAACACCTCCTTGCCTCCTTACAGCAGCTCCTCAAAACTCAAGCTGGCTAAGTCAGAATACCACAGAGATCTGTGGACTGTGAGACGTCTAATGGACAGACTTGTCCTTCATAAACTGTCCTCTGAAGAGGTGACCTTTGTTTTCTTTCTCTTTGTCTGACAGTCTAAATTCTAAAGTCACACTTCAATGATTAAGGTATTAATCCCTAGAGTCAGCTATTCCAAAAGGAGCAAGAGAAACATTGGCTATACACCTTCATATTTACAGAATCCAGAACATCTGGTAACCTCCAGAAAACATCAGAATGTTCATCAAAGAAATGGACCATTGCAGGATAATGATTAGCAGAGTACCCACCCACTTGTGGCTGATTTATACATCCTTAAATTTCCCATATAAGCTTTCACTTGTTCATGGAAATGATTCTTAGGATGACAGCCACCATCTTCCCACCAGCTAGCTCATTGTAGTGAGGTTTTCTCTACCACAGCCTGGCCGCTGGACCAATTGGCTTACCGTAGAGGCTGAGCAGACCAAGCCCTTTGCTCCACAGTGCTGATGTTGGGGAAGATCCTTCTTGGGAATACTGGAGTATTTGAGCAGTGAAAGGGTTAGATGGGAGGAAATGCAAATTACAGAAGCTGTCAATCAGCAAGCAGTCTTAGCAGGAATGCTATAGCTAGTAGCAAAAGAAGTACACTCTTCCATTAGAACTAAGAGTACATTTTCTTGCATCTCCAAATTATTCTTTCAATTTATGGTTCTGAGAGTATTCATGAAATCGCATACTATTAAATACTTTGCATTATATTTGCACACAGGTAGGTATAGATACAGCAAATAAAAGTGATACCAAAACTTAATGTTACCAACTCCCAGATGCTGCAGAACAGGATTGGAATCCTTTTATTTATATATACAGTTTAGAATTTGTTAGGCTATCACAAATTAAAATTTTAGCTTTGAATCATTTTGATTTTCGAAAGTGGTATCCTAATAAATCTCTGGTTGTCTCTGTCGCTGCCGCTGCCGCTGCTGAGATAGAGTCCTACATAGCCCAGGCTGGTTTTCTGCTCCTTGTGTGGTTGAGGATGCTCTTGAGCCTCTGATCCTCCTAGCTTTACCTTCTTAGGGCTGGAGCTTGGTCCCTGTGCCAAAATGTTCTAAACAACACTGGGGGCTGAACCCAGGGCCTCGTGCATACTGAGCTACCTGTCCCTACCCCCCTTGTGATTTCTGACATTGTGGTAGTTTGAATATGCTTGGCCCAAGGAGTGGCACTATTTGGAGGCACTATTTGGCCTTGTTGGGGTAGGTGTGGCCCTGTTGGAGTAGGTATGTTACGGTAGGGCATGGGCTTTAAGACCCTCGTCCTAGCTGCCTGGAAGTCAGTCTTCTCCTAGCAGCCTTCAGATGAAGCTGTAGAACTCTCAGCTCCCCCTGCATCATCCCAGCCTGGATGCTGCCATGCTTCCACCTCGATGATGATGGACTGAACCTCTGATCCTGTAAGCCAGCCCCAATTAAAATTTTGGCCTTGAAATCACACAGCCTGCACTGAGGTCACAGATGTGTGCTCCCATGTATAGATGTATTTTGCCTTTTAATTACAACATAGAGTTTTGATTCACTTAGTAGAAAATTACATCTATGTATAATAATATTCATGTTTACTTTAAAATTTTTTTTACTTTGTTATCGAAAATACATCCACATTTTGTGTAATTCTCAGGCAGTAATTTTACTTTTGATACTTTATTACTGGCAATTAAACATACATTGTGTGAAAATGTAGATTCTAATAAAGGGTTTATCAATATGAAGACAAGAAAAATAAACTGTAAAATAAACATACAGTAGCTCTTAAATTATGTGTCGCTTTCATTATCCATCCAGGCACCCCAGGTCTGTCAACACAGCACCCTAGACATTCACAACGATAATTAAATTGTCTTCAATATTTTGTCATCTTTTAATTGTATAAAATCATAGCTTCGTACATACTTTTTAAACCTCATATGAAGGAAAGCTGACCGGTCAGGCATTCTCATTTAACTGATTGTTAGCCTCACTGACAATGTCTAAATGGTTAGGCAAAAGGTGCATGGGGCGTTATGGTCTCAAGCCCACTAAATGGAGAAGAAGCCTATGAGACAGACTCAGCCTCTGTCCTTAGGGCGTTTCCATTCTGCTGGCATGGGTGGGGTCCAAGCAAAGGAGGGCTTCCTAGAGGAAACGTTGGGCTAGCAATTGTAGGAGAGTGGAGATTAATCAGTTAAGGGAAGGGAGGATCTAACATAGGACAGGGGTTAACATAAGTCCCAGATAGAAGAAACAGCATAAGACAGGGGTAACAGAATTTTTTCTGGAGGGCCAGATAGTAAGTATGTAAAGTTTTGTAGGACATGCAGTGTCCACACTCTTCTCATCCCTCCTGTTGTAACACAGAAGCAGCCACAACCAATACATAAATAAAAGGGAGTGGCTGTGATCCCTAAAGAAGCAACAGGCTCCAGGTCGTGGTTTGCAGATGCCTTGGTACCCGAGAAGGCCAGAGTTGAGAGAAAGCTTTCTCCAGGGGCTTATAATCAACAAATACAGCCAGTGCACAGGGGACAAGTGAAATGTGAAAACAGAGAGGCATGAGGCTAAAGAATTCAGAGCATGACTTTAAAACAATTCAGGCTGTAGACCTGTAATCCCAGCTACTCAAGACACAAAGGCAGGAGGTCACAAGTTCAAGACCAGCCTGGACAACTTAGTGACCTCCTATCTCAAAATAAAAAATAAATCTGGGAAGATAGTACACTCGGTGAGGTGTTGCCTTGCAAGCACGAGGACCTGTATTTTAACCCCAGAACGTGCACTTTAAGAAAGGTCTGCAATGGTGGTCCTGCTTATAATCCTAGAGTTAGAGGCAGAGACAAATGGATCCCTGGTGCTTGCTGGCCAATCAGTCTGGTCTAATCTGTCAGTTCTAGACCACTGAGAGACCTCTGTCTCATAGACAGAAGGTGGACAGCACCTAAAGAATGACACCTGAGGGTCTCTTCTGGATGTACATATGCACGCATGAGCACATGCACCTTCATACACACAGATATATA
Organism: Mus caroli; assembly: GCF_978045245.1. Classification (NCBI taxonomy): domain Eukaryota; kingdom Metazoa; phylum Chordata; class Mammalia; order Rodentia; family Muridae; genus Mus; species Mus caroli. The sequence goes on from NW_028227268.1 coordinate 16,596,765, forward strand.
GACAGACAGACAGACAGATAGTAAAAAGAAGGCTGGGATATGGCCCATTTGCCATTTGCCTTAGTTAGGGTTTTACTGCTGTGTGCAGATACCTGACCAAGGCAACTCTTATAAAAAACAACATTTAATGGGGGCTGGCTTACAGGTTCAGAGGTTCAGTCCAGTATCATCAAGGTTGGAGTATGGCAACATCCAGGCAGGCATGGCGCAGGCAGAGCTGAGAGTTCTACATCTTCACCTGAATGCTGCTGGTAGAATACTGGCTTCCAGGCAGTTAGGATGAGGGTCTTAAAGCCCACACCCACAGTGACACACCTACTCCAACAGGGCCACACCTTCTAATAGTGCCACTCTCTGGGCTGAGCATATACAAACCACGGAGAGCTAGTTGGTGAGTGGAGGTGGGGAGGCAAGAGAGGGAAGGAAGGTCAAGGCTGACTTCAGAGTCATGGCTGCAAGGTGCTGGCAGGTGGAAGGTGGAAAACTTGGAGAGATAGATGTAAGGTGAAGCTGAGCACATTGATGGAATCTATTCTCCAACATGCTTAGTTCAGTGCCTGCCTCTCACTCCCCTGGCTCTGTATGCACAGAGACTTGTCAGAGCTGGGCCTGGCAGGCCTATGAAAATACCGTCTATAAATACTGAGCAAGTCAGAAGGAAGGAGACGTGCTGTGCTAAATACCTTTGTAATGACAATCCCAGGGAATAATTACTATTGACAGGTTTTCCTCTCACCTATTGGTAGTGCAGACTTTAGTTATTCAGGTTCCTATTCACAACTAATTTAACAACAGCACAAGGACCTGATATCTACTGGTGACAATAGCCAACTTGGTTAGGAAAGACAGCTTCATCAAGTCAGTAAATCTGGTCACCCAGATGGATTGGCACTTCTGATGTCACGTGTTCCAGTGCGCAGGGTTTGCTGCTGGCTCAGAGTTGGGATGGGGCATAGGAGTGAGGATTGGGTGTGCCTACAGTACCTCATCCACTGCTGTAAGGTGTAATGTGTATGTGTGTGTATGTGTGTGTGTGTGCGCATTGTATACTGTACCCTGTGTAAACCGAGAGAGCCTTGGTATAGAATAGTGAAGGAGTGGGCTAGCTGAGCTCTCCTGACATACAGCCTCACCAGGCTTGGTTCACTGTGAGCATTGCTCATCTATCAAGCCAGAACGAGGGTAGCATGGCATCGCAGAAACAATTTAGAGATTCTCCAGGTGTGAATTTATGGGCCTGTGGCATTTGCCATCAATCAGAACTACACTCCGTAGACTACCTGCCTTAGAACAAATGCTGCTGGCTCTATTTGAGAAGCACTGGCCCCCGATGACATAGCAGGAAGCAGGTGCTGCGGATGGATCTCTGAGGGCTGCAGCTGGAGAGGTGGGGACCTCCATCACTGAGCCTTCCATGAAGGCTTTTCAGATCTCCTCCTTGCACCTTCGCCTTCCTCATCCAGCGGGCAGCCCAAGTGACCTTTTTAAAATGTAAATTGGACTGTGTCACTCCTCCACTTAAAAGCTTTTACCAGCTTCCCTTTGCATGTAGGAGAAACCCTAAACCTCTCACTGTGGAGGTCATGCATGGCCACTCTGCTCTAGTTCTTATCATGTCCCCTCCCCTAGATCCCTTCATTTCAACCACAGCAGCTCTCAGTCCAGCCAGCATCCCAAGCTCCTTCTCACGTTAGTGCCTCTATTGCTCCCTTTTTCTAGGAAGTCCTCTGCACACCCCCATCCCTAACATAGCAGCTTAGCCTCACATTTCAGATAGCCATTTAAAATCACCTACTCAGTGGGACGGTCGCCGATCACTCCAGGGAGGCAGGCTCTGTCTCTCTCTTATTGCCACAAAACACCTCTTCCATTCAGCTACTCCATGTGGGCTGCATCCATTTATATGTATGTATTATGTATCTGTATTACATGGATATATGATCTCTATTTCAGTTACTCAGTGGGTTAAATTAATTTCTTTTCATCTCCTCTGATTCTGATTGTTCTTAGTCCAGGCAGCTTTCTTGGGCTATCTCATGGTTGTAGTCATGGCAGCTGTCTGGCTACCAATAGCACACGCACTTAGGCTGTCAACTGTAGCTCCTACACATGGCCTCTCCAGGGTCCTTGATTCATTCACAGTTTGGTAGCTGGCTTTTAGGTGTAGTGTCCCCAGAGCCAGAGACTGTATCTCGGAGTCTCAGAGACCACAAGTTCCTTATGATCTGTCCTCAGAAGCCAGTGACATTTTAACTATGTTCTATTCATCTTGAGTAACTCACAAGGCAACAGACTCACAAGGGAGACTTTTACAAGGAATTAGCTGCTAATCCCTGCTCACTGGGGCCATTTTTGGATGATGGCTACGACAGTCCTTCAGGTTTTTTGGGTTTTTTTGTTTTGTTTTGTTTTAGTTTTTCAAGACAGTACTTCTCTGTGTAGCTCTGGCTGTCCTGGAACTCATTCTGTGTACCAGGCCGACCTTGAACTTGGAGATCCACCTGCCTCTGCCTCCTGAGTGCTGGAATCAAAGGGGCGCAGCTTCATGCCCAGCCACAGAACCTCAGATCTCGATTCTGTAGCTATTCCTTTGGTGATAGTCTTTTATTTGTTTCTCTTATGCTCTTGCCTAAACCTTCTCGTATTTGCATCCTTTATCATAACGACAGTTACTGCTAAAGGTGAAAGAACTTTTCTTCAGTCTTCAGAGGCTTGAGCTTAGTCATTCAGGGCCTGGTGACTCAGAGAAGCCGGGCTGCATCTGGAGGCGAGTTGTGACTGAGCAGGGGCCGTGAAGCTGATGAGCATCCAAGAGCCGTGGTGCTCACTGTTTGTTACTGAGAGCGGGTGCTGACCCTGGCGGCCACTCACAGCACTGAAATCACTGACTACGAGAGCTGAGTCCAAGGAGAATTGAATTTGGGATAGTTTCAAGGGTAGCGCATGCCAACCCTGTCTCATTCTGCCATGTAGTGAGTGTTTTCATCCAAATGGGAGCTGCTCTCCCTCTCCACCTCTCTTGCACCCCCTCCGCCCTTTCCAAATGTCCTTCCAGCTGCTATTTTCGATTTTGGCCTCCAGGCAAATGTTTCACTGTAGCAAAATTACTGTAAAATTCCTTCCTGTGCTCCTACAGATAATGGAGCTCTGACTCTACAGAACCCAGAGCCATTCCCAAGAGAACCCCTAGAAACATACTGCTTCACAAATGGCCCAAAGGCAATCCCCCAAAGATGGAGCAAGGGAAACACAACTATTGTGAAATATCTCTTATAGGGATGGGTCAAACAGTATGGCTGTTTTTAATAGCACTGGCTAAATTGAATTGAACCTATATTCGTGTGTGTGTGTGTGTGTGTGTGTGTGTGTGTGTGTGTGTGTGTGTGTGTATGTGTGGTCAGTTTCAAAGGATTCAAAACAACCTGAATGCAGAAAATAGTAGTATGAAGTTTGCTGCTGGGCCTGTAAATACATAAACCTGGACTATAAAAAGAACGTCAGTGCGCAGCATAGAAACAGTAAACCTTCTCCAAAAACCCCTGCAAAACTGCAGCGAAAGCAACGTATGTGAAAACAATGAGGCATACCTCTTTTTCCTCCCGTCTCTTCTCAGATGGACAGAGGACACAAAAGAACAGGCAGGAACATTGATGCCAGGGGTTTCCAGCACAGGGCCATTTCAGCATGGATGTCTGAGTCAAGTTCAAGAAGTCAGACTCAAGGATGGGATGGGATTGTAGTTCAGTGGTAGTGTGTTTGTGTCTCTCGTGTTAGGTTCTCCAGTCAGGCCCCAGCACTGGAATAAACAATCACCTGACATCAATAGCGAGGCTCACAAGGCATGTGTCGGCAGTGGGGATCTTCAAATGAAACCCTTCTGGAGGGGTGTGTGTGTGTGTGTGTGTGTGTGTGTGTGTGTTGTTTCCAGGCAGTGTTCCTGAGTTCTGATGATTCCCTTCTTGCTTCAGCTCTAAGCATACATTTTTCTCTTCATATTCATTAGTTCAGAACTAAGAGTTCAGATATTTAATTTATGGGTCTATTTTAAAGCTTTATTTTTATTTCTAATTATGTGCACATTTGTATGACTGTGTGTGGTTATGTTCAGTGAGTACAGGTACCCTTGGCGGTCAGAGTAAGTCATTCATGGAATCCCCCTGAAGCTGGAGTTAGAGATGCACAGCATTGAACTGAACTTGGGTCTTCTGCAAAAGAAGTGAGCACTTTCTTTGTTGCTGGGGAAAGGGGGGGGGGTGTTTGTTTTGTTTGAGGCAGGCTTTCTCTGTGTACCTTTGGTTGCCCTGGGACTTGCTCTGTAGACCAGGCTGGCCTCGAACTCAGAGATCTAGCTGCCTCTGCCTTCCTAGTGCTGGGATTAAAGGCATATGCCACAACCACCAGCTGGAAGTGAGCACTCTTAACTGCTGAGCCCAGGCTAGGTCAGCCAAACCCTGACTAGCTCTTAGCCACATGAACACCCTGTGTCTGCTAGCTAAGCCCCGTGTGCCACCCACTGGGGACTGAATATTCAAATAAGAGAGCCCATGGGGAACCTTTCACATCCCAACTATTAACACCTCCATGTTTTAAAGACAGATCCTGAGATTTTATCTGAGGGAACCCATCTTTGTTAAACTCAAGGGAGAAAACCCTGAAATAAGTATTAAGTGCAAATAGCTTATGGTGTGAAGGTATGGGAGAATAATCAATAAGGGGTGTGTTGCCTAGCTATCCTCTACCGTGGAAAACTCAAACCTAACCCCATTAGGCACGTCTGAGAGCTGAGACAGAATACACAGGAGGGGAGGCCCATTTGAAGGCACATAGATGAGTTAGTCACTTCCTCATTCCTGCTGATCACTGGCCACTCAGGAGAATAACACTCAGGCCCTTCTGGTCTGTCCCAGCAAGCAATAGTCAGAGAGTGCCTTCAGACAAGGGGATGGAGGTATTGGCCGTGGACAGTCTAGTATTTACACAGCAGAGGTAGTAAGGTAAAGAACTAGGGAGAGTTTGCTGCGGCATCTGTCACACTCCAGTCAAGCATCACCTCAGCTTTAGGGGACACAAAGGCCTGTCAGCAGATTAAGCATAGAGGCCAGGTCACAGAGTGGTGGGACCATGCCTGTGCAGAGAGGAACGCAGCACCTTCCTGTCAGCTTTCCCGTTCCTCGGTCCCAACGGGGTGAGAAAAGGTGGCAACACCCATGATTGGTTTGGTTGCGGCTGCCTAGTCTGACAATTCACAGCCTTCTGGTCCTTGAAGCAAGATCTTCCTGATGGTGAAAGCATAGCCTTGCATTAAAACATCCCACAGTCCAGAGACCACTCTGAACGACACAGCTATCCAGTGGGACCCAGGCAGCCAGCCCTCACCAGTCACAGTTGCTGTAGATCTGGAAACTTAAGCACACTGATCCTCTTCCAACTTTTCATCAAAGCTCCATTTCCAGTAGAAGGAGGCAACCCCTGTATCCCCAGCTCTACTGGTGCTCCAAAGTGGATTTCCTTGAATACAAACAATGATTTACATGACTTAGTATTGAGTATCACAGATCTGTGTTTTCTAGACTGTTGAACAAATGCACAGGTACCCACTGCATCATTGTTATGGGGCTATCAGTCATAATATCTTCCTGTCTCTGATTCCCAAGGCTGAGCTTCTGGAACAGGTTAGGCCAATCGTGGTACCTGTGGCGGTTTGAAAGAAAATGGCTTCCACTGGCCCACAGGGAGTAGCCTATTAGGAAGTATGGCCTTGCAGTAAGTGTGGATACACGAGCACAAAGAGAACGAAGTTACTTTCTTTGTGCACCTGGAATTATCAGTAGGCAACAGAAATGTAGCTTGGAGAACCCCTCCCTGTGTCACGGCCAACCAGGGCAGAGGATCCTGAGAGCACTGAGACTCCTTTAACTAGAAGCCTCGGAAGCTTCCCAAGCTTCCTGCTTTAGCAGGCCCCTGCCTGAAACAGGCTGAGCATGTATGCACATATGTATGTATGTGGTGTGTGTATGTAAGCTCGTTCACTTACAACTGAAAAAATCATGACATGTTTAATCAACTAGGCATTCCAGGAGACAGCAACAACAATAACAACAAAACCTGCTTTGTTTATCCTATGGCTTCATATTTCTCCAGCACGACGCCAGAAGAACATGTGGGGCCAGGTTTACAATCACAGCTTTTTCTCTTTTTTTTGAGGCAGGGTCTTATGTAGCCTAGGCTGGCCTCCAACTTGCTGTACAACCAATGATGGCCTTGAATTCTTGTTCCTCCTATCTCTACGTCCCAAATGCTGGGATTGCAGGCATGCAGCAATATATCTGGCTTAGGATCCTGAGCCTGTCTCTGAGATGGTTTAACTGTACCTTTGGCTATTCTTCAAATCAGTTTTGATTCAGGTCATTTTCTCTAATTCGCCCCTCACCATCTCTGACTACTCGTTCTATCAGCCCCTGTGTATCTTGGACCTTGTGCCCCCTAATTGACACATTTACATGCACAGACATTATTTTTTCCTCCCATGCCGACCCTCCCAAGAGGGAATAAAATAACCTTCAAATAATAAAATCCAGATGGACATGATGGCTCACACCTGAAATCCTAGCACTTAAGAGGCCAAAACAGCAAGATAGAGAGTTCAAAGACATCTTGAACTTCGTAGCAAGTTCCTAGCAAGCTTGGGCTATAAAGTGAAGCCCTGTCACCAAAACAAACAAAAAACCAACCAACAACAACAAAGAGGGGTGGGGGAGACCCCACATAATGTAGCTCACTGAGAAGAGACTTGGGATGTTTTTCTGGATCACAGCCAGGTGGCATGCTATCAACAGAGCAGACTAGAGAACCCCGGGATGAGTAAGCAGTGTGTCTGGTTTCTAGGATCAGAGACAAAGGAGGACCCACCCCAACACAGTGACTGCAAACATTCTCCTTGACTGACAACCTAGGATCTGCTTAGCTCTATATTTGTGCAGAAACGCTCAAAAGAAGTGGAAGATGGAATCAGATTGGAGGCATGCCTTGTACTTTAATCCTAGTCAAACGCCAATGGGTAAGGAGGTCACCAGCACTCAGAGGGAGAGCTGCCATTGTTGTTTTGCTGTGACACGTTGTCTTCTAAAATAGTTATGGTTTACCCATAGGTTAGTGTCACCCTCAACATTGGCCAGAGAAGGTTTTTTTTTGTGCAGTGGGCAGCAGTCAGTGCAGATACGCAATGGTGTGAGAATAAGGGGCAGATTCAAGCTCAGCCCTAAATGAACCCTACCTGACCCTGGGATCAGGGAGCACCTCAGAAGAGGAATCACAATGAGTACATGAACCAGAGGATGGGGAGGGGTGTGCAATGCTGTCTTCTGAACATGGCGTGGCCCTTGCACTCAGGACTCGCTGCAGCTATGGGCACCTGCAATAAGACCAAGCAGATCAACCAGTCCAGATTCCGATAGGCAGCACTAATTAGACTCGGTGGGTTATCAAGTAAAGGAAAAAAGGTGAGGACATGAAGTGAGGACATGTTGGGGTGCTTGGGGGAGAAGGGGAGGAAGCTGGGGGTGGATATGATCAAGATACACTGTGTTACTTGTATAAAATTGTCCAAGTAGAAAATATTACTTTTTTTCCCCCCCTTAAGCCAAAAAGATAGAGGCAGAGAAGAAACTGAGAGTGAGGGAAAATGCAGACAGGGGCCTGGCAGAGCAGAAGCGAGTGAGATGAGGCGTGAGCAGATGTGCAGCAGGGCTGAGGGAGGCGGCTTAGGCAAAGACCAGCTCCTGCAGGAAGTGAGTCTTGAGCCAGGCCCTCAAGGAAGCAATTGACAAATGTAAACTCTCCAGCTGGCCTGAGGGCGGAGGCTGGGCATCTGCAGGAGTTGTGTAACTCCAATGTGCTTTGACCTGTTTGTCTGCAGACTTAGGCCAGCTCTGGAGCTCCAGAGCCCATGTCTGTATGTCTGCACAAACCCTCCCTTTTGGTCAAAAGAATGCAGTATGTTTGGCACTGGGTATACCCCACGGATGATGTCATGTCTGTAGCTCAATGTCAGCTTAATGTCACCTGTCAAGAAAGAAAACAGAAAATAACAGTTGTTCTGGCTTTATTTTACCTTCTATTTCCAAGGTTCATTTTTAGGTTAAAGAGTTTCATCTTGACTGTAGTTTTGGTTTTTTGGGTTTTGTATAAAAAAAGTCCTTTGTATACAAAGTCATTTTATAAAAAGACTGGATCCTTGCTGTGAAAGATAGAACTTCCGGAAACGCAAGTTTTTAAAAATGTATTTGTATTTATGTGTATGGGAGTGTGTCATCTATGTCAACTACGCATGTGCGGGTTGCCTGTAGAGGCCAGAAGAGGACGTCAGATCCCGGGAGTTGCCACGTGGGTGCTGGGAACTGAACTTAGGTCTTCTGGACGAGCAGCCAGAGCTCTTAACCATCCAGTCGTCTCTCCAGCTCCTGGAAATGCAAATTCTTGTTGATATGTTGTGTTGACAGAAGTTCTCCTTAAAAATAACAAGAACTAAACAAAATCTCCTCTTTGCTTTGCAAGCATAAAGCAAAAGAGAGACATAATAATAGAGTTCACAGATCGCTCTTTCTTTGACGAAGATATCAGCTATAACTTGCTCCTTAGCCGTAATGAAAACACATTTTGAAGTCCCTTGCTTATTCTGGTGAGATAAAAACAAGTTATAATGAAACCACTTCTGTCAAGACTAGACGCTTTCTTCTTATCACCACTGTTAAAGCCGATCCAAGAAATACTATTTAAGGCTAATTTTTCTGCCCTTTTGAAGAGACTTTTGAAACCAAATAAAAAAGGGCTCAGACAATAAGCTGAATTGGAAGGACCTCCTTGGCAGTCAGTGTCAAATTACGTTGTTCCCCTGTCTGTGGATAAAACAGAGAATCACCCTCCTTGGGCCGCCAACCCTCATGACAACCACTACAAAATTTAACAATAAACGAAGATGACAGCTGACTCCACCAGATTGGGAACACATCTGAACTTGTACAGAAAGACAGCTGGACTTGAGTTCATTTCCCTAGAGGCTGGGTGACAGCGATACCTAATGAAAACGGCGAGGGGCACATGTTTATTTCCAAGGCATTTGTAGCCTGAGCTTTGGTTCCAGTCTTACCGCAGAACCTGAGATCAATTTTCACATCTCTTCACTAAATGGATGGGATGTGAAATTACTCCTATTGACAATAAGCATTCTCAAGGGCTCTGGTAATTGTGTAGCCCAGCGCAGCAGAAAAGAGGCGCTAACAAAAGCACCTAGACAATTGGTTACCATCAATTTCCGCCGGTGCTGGCAGATGTGAGAGTAACTGCCGTTCTAAAAAAATATGAGGTCCTGGGCAAAGCCTGTACCTTCACCATTAGTAACAAACCCAGTGAACAGAATCCAGGTTGTAGGTGATTCTTTTCTAGTGATTCTGGAAAGTTTGTGACACCAAATCTAGTCCTAACCACAATTTATGGACGGGAAAGAAAAGCAAGGGCTACCAATGTTTCTGGTAATTTCTGCATATCAATTCCCCTTCCCCCATCTCTCCACTCCTCCCATCTTTAATTCTGCCCCATTTGTGTGATGAGCACCAGATGACCTCTTTGACAGTAGACAGCTCTATTTACATTCCCGTCTTTAAAGATCTGACCTGTGAGGGACGCTAGGGTCGGAGATGGCACGAGGCTCAGCCTCCTTACTGGTCGATTTCTCTCTCCTCTCTCTCTCTCTCTCTCTCTCTCTCTCTCTCTCTCTCTCTCTCAAGTGCATGGCCTATATAATAGGGACAGAGACAAAAGCAAGCCCACGGTTGAGGTGAGCTAGGGCCCAGACAGAGAGCTGGGTGGAGGTTGTACACATGTAACGTCGCCTTGCAGAAACAAAAGATGACCCAGCATGAGGAAGCTTCCCTCTCAGGGATGTGCCCCCAAGCCAGCCTCCTCACCATTGTACAAATGACGAATCCCTTCTAAAAGATACCATCTAATTCAACCCAAAGCAAGTCTAATAAAAAGCCCTTATGTGTTCATATAACTATAACCTAAGTAGGAAGTTGCTGTTTTGACAGCTTGACAATAAAAGTATAAGCAATGGGAGAGTGTTTTTTGAGGCAGTGCATTCAAAATTGGAATAATAAAAAATAATACTACAAGATCAGGTTTGCCCTTTAGGCAATTCTGGTTCCATTTAGGATCTGAGCTGTCAAACAATCACCAGAAAGGCACATGTCTTTCACGCCTTTACCTGTCCAGAGTAACATAAATAAATAAAAGTCTCTGTTCCTGTTTGTTATAAAAGAATTTCCTTTTTATAGTCCCAGAAAATCCAGATAGGAAAGGGCAGCCAGCACTTTCATAGTATCACACAGGATATTAGGGGCTTGTTGGATATAGGATGTCTCTCATAAAAGTTTCACCTAAGTCGGTGTTCACAGCATGGTGGAACTGTTAAATCCCAGGGGGCGAGGTCCTCAGCACGGGCCCCTCTGTCCACAGGTGTGGTGGCACACAGCTTTCTGATTTCCAGAGAAATAAGATACAATAAAATTTACTTGATTTTTTTTAAAGCATCTTACTTCAAGATTTATGTTTCTGGTCCTAGTTGTATTTTACTTTTACAAATTTATGGTACCTGTAACAGGTCTTAGGGTAGGGTGACTCCATGCTGATCATACCCAATATCCAAATAGCAAATCCCCTTCCTGATTAAAAATAAAAAGGTGTTGTCTGAGCCTCTTGGCCGTGTTTTGCTTTGGTGTTTTGTTTTGTTTGTTTTGTTTTGTTGAGACAGAGTCTTGCTATGGCCAGTGGCTAGCCTAGATAACACTATGGAAGCCAAGGGACTCTCATGTGAAAGTGTGTCTGTGTGTGTGTGTCTGTGTCTCTGTGTGTGTGTCTGTGTCTCTCTGTGTGTGTCTGTGTCTCTGTGTGTGTGTCTGTGTCTCTGTATGTGTGTGTCTGTGTCTGTGTATCTGGGTGTGTGTGTCTGTGTGTGTGTCTCTCTCTCTGTTGTCTGTGTTTGTGTGCCTGTGTGTGTGTGTCTGTGTGTGTCTGTGTGTGTGTGCCTGTGTGTGTGTCTGTGTGTGTGTCTGTGTGTGTGTCTGTGTGTGTGTGTGTGTGTCTGTGTCTGTGTGTCTGTATCTGTGTGTGTGTGTCTGTGTGTGTCTGTGTGTGTGTGCCTGTGTGTGTGTCTGTGTGTGTGTCTGTGTGTGTGTGTGTGTCTGTGTCTGTGTGTCTGTATCTGTGTGTGTATCTGTGTATGGTATTAGGTGTTTGAACTTAGGGCTCTGTTACACAGTAAACAAGTGTTCTATCACTGAACATGTTCCCCGTGGATTCTTTGTCATAACTGTTATTTTCTTCTCTGTGTAGCCCTTCTGTCGCTCATGCCTAACCTTTGGACTTGGGGGCATCAAACAAATCATAGACCTTAATTTTCCTAAAGAAACATGTTTGTTTTTACTTAACTGTGAAGATAGACAATACTTGACAGGAGACCCAAGCTGAAGAAGGGTTGGGAGGATTGGTAGGCGGGACCTGCCCGGTAGATTAGGAGGCATTGCGTAATTCAGGGCTGTCCCTAATGTTTGGGAGCAGCACTATGGGAAGCAAACCTCTTTCCCTATGGAGGAGAGCCCTTAGGTTCGTTTTGTTTGCTTGGTTGGTTTTAGAGAATGATCCCTCCTCCACTTCCATCTCCTGAGTGCTGGGACCACAGGTGTGCGCCACCACGCCCACCACGCCATGCAAAAGACTCCTTTCTCCTTGCATTTCTCAAATCCATTTCTTCTGTCTTTCCTTCAAAACCCATTTTGCCTTTAACCTATCTTCTCTCTGTGAATTTGATCTTATTTCCTTAGTTTCCCGGGATCTTTATAGAATAACACTTCCTCAAATGGATTCTGTGAAATACCCTTTTGTTTTATAAGAGTGTGAGTGGATGTGCACGTGTGCCCACTCGTGCCTGTGCTTGCCACAGTGCATGTGTAGAAGTCAGAAGACAACTTATAGGATTGGGGTCTCTCCTTCCACCATGTGGGTCCCAAGTATGGAACTCAGATCATCACCCTTGGTGACAAGCAACTTTTTTTGTTGAACCATCCTGCAGCCCCCCTGGAAGTAAAGACTACGTTTGATAATAAGACCCTGTCAAATGAATTCCTTAGGGAATGTTTGAAGAAAGAAATTCAACTGAGCCTACCTTTGGTAAAGGCCAATTAGCTCACGTAGACCAACCATTCTGTAGACAAGGCTAGATCTTTGAGATGATACAATTCTTGAAAAATATTTAAAGCAACTATGTAAACTTACCAAATAATTATTTTAAGACAAAACAAAACAACAACAATAATAAAAACCAAGCCAGACATGGTGGCACATGCATTTAGTCTCAGCATTCCAGAGGGAGGGGTAGGCAAACCATCCAGAGACTAGCCTGGTCTATAAGGAGTTCCGGGCTGGCCAGGGCTATATAGGGAGACCCTGTGTCAAAGAAGGAGGACAGGCAGGGTGGCAATGAGAGGACACCAGGACTGGTGAATTCAGTGTCTGATGAGGACCTGTGTCTCTAGAAACCCCCTTTTTCACTTTAACCTCGGATGTTATTAATGGTTTTCCTTGAGTCTTCTTTTTCATTTGTTTGATTGATTTTTGTTTTTTTGAGGCAAGGTTTCTCTGTGTAGCTTTGACTGTCCTGGAACTCATCCTTGAGCCTTCTTTAAGGGGCTTATTCCCATTGCTGTGGATTGAATGTAGTTTGAGTCTCATGTGTCCCAAAAGTCTCATGCAGCAGAATCTTGGTCCTTGGTGTGACAGCTCTGGGAAGTAGTATAACCTGAAAGAGCTGGGACCTGGTAAGAGAAAATGGGCTCACTGGGTAGAGAGCCCTTGGAAGGAACTAAGGAACTAAGGAACAAAGGAATTTTCATGAAAGTGAATTGCTTTTAATTTTTAAATTTTATTATTAGTGCGTATTTATGCATGCATGTGATCATGTGTATACGTGGTCCCATGGTGCATGGATGAAGGTCAGAGCACAAGTCTGTGCTGTTGGTTCTCTCCTTTCACCTTTACCTGCTAAGCCAACTCACTGGCCCTGAAAGGGAGTAATTATAGAAAACTAAAGACAGATCTTGGCCTCCAGCTTCCTGCCTCATCTCTTCCCTTTACACTCCACACTGACACCATCTGCCATATTGTAATGCAGCCAGACAGGCCCTACTTAGAGCCAGCACAAGTCTATATGGACTTCCAGGCTCCAAAATGGTAAGTAAGTCTCCTTTCTCTATAAAATATTCTGGGATTTTGCTATTACGATGGAAAATTGTCTTAAGATATCTACTGATGTAAGGTCTCAGAGTCATCACTCAAATTCTTCCTGAATTCTTCACCATGGGAGCAAAGATTTTAATGTAAAAATTGGATGAACATTTGTGGCTTGTCTAATTTGCCACCTGTGGGTCACATGTGCTCAAGGCTAGTTATGAATACAACCCAACATTTAATTGTAAACTTACTTAAAACATTATAAGATTTGTGAATATGTGTCTTTAAAAAGAAAAAAAAAGCATGAACCTTGCGGATGACAACATCTTATCACACCGTGAAAAGTTTGGGCATGCCTGCAAGAGGGTTTCATGAAAACTCACATTCTCTCTGCCAATGCTACCACACAAAAATAAGACTATTTCAGGCCAAGGATGGTGGCACCGGCTTGTAATTCTAGTGCTCTGGAGGATGAAGCAAGAGGATCATAATAAGGTTTAGACCAGCCTTGACTACAGAATGAAACAATATAGCAATAAATAGCTGAGTAGTGCTCACCTTTAATCCCAACACTCAGGAGGCAAAGGCAGCCTGATCTCTGTTGAGTTCCAAGCCATCTGGGACTACAAAGTGAGACTCTGTTTCAAAAAATGCACAAATTAACAAAGTAATAAAAGTAGAAGCTCGCTTTTGTAGAACCAACTCAAAGGCACAGTCCACTTGTTCTCTACCACTGATCCCACCACAGTTACCTGCTCCCAGAGGCAAAGAATCCCAAATCACAGTCTCTAGACATAATTAGCTTTCCACCCAGTTGAGTGACTTTTTTTTGGGTCTCTGTTCTATGGAAACACACATGTTAAGAACTAAACAGGAAATCCCCCAGAAAGCGTCATTCTTATTGACGCCAGCAGTTCTGACCTTTGCTTCTTGTTGATGGTTAAGCGTCTGTTTCCACCCTTGTTTTTCCCTCCTCTTTGTTAGCAGTTCTCCTTCTGGACTGAAGAGGGGGAAGCCATCTGTGAACCTGTTAGACCATCACCTGTGCTGGGGTGAGACTTTTAGCCTAGGAATTGCTTGGGGTCACACGCACTCCTGCTAGGTAACCTTCCTCTCATGCTGATATAAATTAAGCCCAACAGACTCACCAGTTTACAAAAGCAGACCCAGGTGGAATCAGTTTCTTGGTCTGTTGCTGGTGTAAATATGGGTGAATTCATATTTGTTCAGATCCTACCAGGAAAAGTTAACTCAACAAATATGTAGCCACAGATTGTCAAATTGGTTGAGTGTGTGTGTGTGTGTGTGTGTGTAGGCCAATGATCAAATCAGATGTCAGTCTTCAGACACTGTCCATCTTGGTTTTTGTGATAGGGTCTCTTGCTGGCCCGGAACCCATCCATTACACTGGCTTGCTGGCCAATGAGCCCCAGGAGGGATCTGCCTGTCTCCAACTCTAGCTGGAATTATGTATAATAAATCCCAAAGTTTGCTAGTTTATTGTTTGGTTTTTAGAGACAGGGTCTTATTGTGTAGCCTTGGCTGGCCTGGGACTCTCTATGTAGACCAGGTTGGTCTTGAACTCACAGAGATCCTCCTGCCTTTGCCATGGAGTGCTAGGATTGAAGATGTGTGCTGCTACACCCAGCATAGTATTGTTATTATAAGCACTTGGTTTCTTTACATGACATCTAGGGATCGAGCTCAGATCCTCCGGCTTATGGGACAAGCACTTTCCCAGCTGAACCATTTCCCCAGACCAATTGTTTGTCTCATCTGTCCTGTTTCTACAAGAAGTTTCAAGTCTTCGCCTACTTGCAAGCTAATGTATCCATTCTTATCAGGGATGCTGGCAGCAGGCACAAAGCTCCTGGGTTAGAAACAAAGAACATTCTTATTCTTGGCACACAGGTTGCACAAAGTGTGACATTACATCAGTCCCTCTGCTCCCAAAGTCTCACAAGAGGATTGCATAGGGATCCAGGTAGATACTGTGTATACAATAGGTGTGCATCAAAACCCAGGAGTCTTGAGCTCAGGGCAATCTACATTTTTATGATGAGAGGCAACCAAACATGCCCACCCTTTACACGGAGGGAGATATTACATCATTTTACTCATTCAACAACAACAACAACAAAAACTAACCTGCCTTTTGCTCCAGAAGGAAGTTTAATCTCTATCTTCCAGTACTCTTCATCATACAGCCATTCTTCAAAAGATAGTCTAGGGCAAAAGCTACCAGTGCCCTTGCTCACGAGATAAGCAGGAGCTTGGGTGACCCAGGGGGAATATTCTCCTGGCAGCTTTTCTATCATTGTTGGGCAACTTTGTATTTTGACATAATTCCAAACTTACAGAAAGTTTGTGAGAATCATTTAAAGACTTCTTTATAACCCCATTCTTGTCGATTACATTCTGCTGCCTGTGCTGTCTCTATAGACAGACAAAATATAGATACATATGTAGAAGACAGATGTGCTGGATACAGATGTAGCCAGATAGATAGTTATACATGAGAAACTATTATCTGAGAAGCTTGAAGATAAGTTGGGAACATAATACTTTTCTACTGCTAACTGATTGAATCCTACTGTCCTAAAAGCCAGGGCATTCCATTATATAACCTCCAGGACTTTAGCAGAATCAGAGAATTTAAACTTAGTTCACTATTACTAGCTAGTCAATAATTTATATTCAAATTCCATCCATTTTTGTCTTAATGATGTCCTTTACACTTGTTTGAAGCCTAATCCAGGCTCAGGTCTAGAATCATGCACAACTTTCAGTTATGACATGAATTCACCCTGGGTCTTTGTCTTTCTTGTTCTTATTATATTTTTAAACTTGAGGACCAGGCCAGCTTATGGTAGTACAGCACCTTTAATTTTAGCAATCCAAGTAGAGGCAGGAGGATCTCTTTAAGTTCAAGGGCAGCCTGGTCAGCATAGGAAGTTCTAGACCAGCCAAGGTTACATAGTGAAACCCTGTCTCTTTAAAAACAAATAGTAATTAAATTAAATAAATAAACTTGAGGATCAATTTTTTTCACAATGTATCCCTCTAAATTCGTTTGTCCAATATGTCCTCCTGATTAAATTTAGGCTGAGACACTAAACTAATATTAAGTGTCCCATTATGAGACGCATGATGGAGTGTCACTTAATATCGATGGTATCGAATGTGACTATTTGGTTGAGATTGTGTCTGCCCAGATTCTCCACAGCAGAGTTACGCTCCCCCACCTTGGTGCTTAAATATGTATTTGTGGGAAGATATTTTAAGATTATGTAAATATGCCCTTCCCATCTAAAGTTTACCCATGAGTTTTGGCATCCATTGATGATTTTCTAACTATATCACTCACCAATTGGGGTTGCTAGTAGTAACAGCAAAGATTTCTCTTATCCACTAGTTAGAGAGAGAGAGAGAGAGAACAGGGGGGATTTATACATTCCTGTTTTGTTGACTGGATTGTAACCTATCAACACTATTATTTAGTAATTTACTGACATTGTTCTAGGTTTAGCCTGAGTCCCTCCCAACATCTTCCAGGTCTTACTTAGGCTTGCTTACGTCACCCCTAACCATCTTGTTTGTCAGTGCTTCCTTTCAGTGGGAAGTAGCATTTGGAACCAAGATCTTGTTGCTTGATGTCCTCCTGCCACCAGAGTGATTTTTGTCTTTACACTTTCCCAGGAGATAGATGCTGCTATCATCTTTAATCCAAATTCCAAAGTGACCCTGCAGGACTCAGTCTCTCCGTATGAAGTGTACAGTGAGAAACCTGGATCCTGTCATCTGAATATGTTTACTCAATTGTGCTTATTCAGATTGAGAAAAGAAAAAAAAAAGAGGTTGAGAATTTCAAACACATCATCACTGGGAAAAACATGCTTACTAGAATTAAGATTGGTATTGTATAAGGTAAATTCTGTATATACAGCACAAATCTTCACTATGCCATTCAATGTGTTTCGACACATACATGCATCCAAAATAAGAGTTAGAGTATGTCCAACATGGAAAGTTCTGCTGCGGTTCTCCCCACCCTGTCTTACTTGCAGGTTTCTACTTTTCTGACCCCCCCCCAGCTCCACCCCTCAAGGTTCTACTTACCTTGAGTTGCTGCGACAAAACTGTGACCAAAAGCAACTAGAGGAGGAACAGGGTTTATCTCAGCTTATACTTTCAGGTCACAGTCCATTACTGAGGGAAGTCAGGGCAGGAACGCAAGGCAGGAACTGAAACAGAAGCCATGTAGGAATGCTGCTGACTGGCTTGCTTGGCCCATGTTCTTATACAACCCGGGACCTCATGCCCAAGAGTGCACTGCTTATAGTGCTATGCACAATGCACTACCCACAGTGCACTGCCCACAATGCACTACCCACAGCGCATTCACATGACTCATTAAGAAAATGTCCCACTACCACGTCTGCAAGCCAGTATAATTGAGGCAATTCTCAACTGAGATTCCCTCTTTTGGGTGACTCTAGCCAGTGTCAACTTGAGCAAACTAACCAGTACATTCCTGCAAATGGGATGGAGCAGTATGAGCTCTGCTGAATCTGGCTTATTGTGTTCAGCATAATATCTGATGGATACATCATGGTAGCTCATCTGCTGGTAGTTAGTTTCATCTTAGGGTTGAGTGTTCCTCTATTGGATGAAAACTATGTCATTGTATGGACATTCGAACTGGATGCAGTTTGGGGATATTATGATCAAGGCATGGTTTGTCATGGACAGGGTTTTTCACAAGCAGGTGCTTTCATGTCTCTTGATTAAGAGTGTATCGGTGGCATTGGAAGCCAAGGTCATAGACTAGGTCTCTCTCTCTCTCTCTCTCTCTCTCTCTCTCTCTCTCTCTCTCTCTTTCTCTTTTCAAGACAGGGTTTCTCTGTATAGCCCTGGCTGTCCTAGAACTCACTCTGTAGATCAGGCTAGTCTCAGATTCAGAGATCTGCCTGCCTCTTTCTCTCAAGTGTTAGCACTGAAAGCGTGCACCATCGTGCCCAACTTAGACTAGTAATTTTAAATTGATTAGAACCACCCAACATTTTTCCACAACGGTTGCACTCTTTTCGCTCACACCCCTGACGATCTCAGGCCTTCAGTGGCTATGACAGTGGCTGGCTTAATGTGTGATAGAGGAATGGCTTTCAGTACAGTGTTAATCTGTGGCCCCCTGGCTGTGTACAAGTTTTTGTGTAGACATGTTCTACAAAACACCATGTCTCCTTGTGTTACCAAGCAGTGGAATTGCTTGATCAGCTGATAACTCATTTAATCATCTGAGGAACTACAAGGGTTTTTTCCCAAAGGAGCTCTGTCACTTACATTCACACAAGCAGTATATGAGGGAGGGTTCCATGTTTTCCATATTGTCATTGACACTATCTATCATCTATCTATCTACCTACCTACCTATCTACTTATTTATTTTGGTGCTAGGAACTGAACCCAGACCCCTCATGCATGCCAGCCAAGTATCCTGTCATTGAACTATAGCCTCAGATCCAATGTTTGTCTTTTAAAATTATAACTATCACCATGATAATTAAAGAATCTCATCTGAGATATTTGTTTATTCATAAATATTTTTAGGGATTTTTAAAAAAATTCAGTTCTCGATATGCAGTCTAGGGTGGTCTTGAACTGTCAAGACTCAATATTCCCTCCTTTGCCTCCAGGCCTGGGATTAAAGATGTGTTCCCCAAACATCCAACTCTTCTGAAATGTTTAAATGGCAAATTTAAATATTAGAAAGGAAAAAATTTATAAAAACCATGAAGTTCAGAAGATGACTTTTATGCCTGTGCTGAGAGAAAGGCTTGATAAACTGTCCCCAGAGATCTGCTGGTGGCATGGTGTGGATTTGCATGTGTTTGTGTGCACATATGTGTGACTATTTTTTGTGTACATTTGTGGGGTATATATTCAAATGCATCCATGAGGATGTGTGTGTGTGCATGTACTCGTGCATGTGTGAACTTGTATTTGGACTGTGTACATAGTGTGAGTGAAGGAGAGGGCCGGCACACCCAGTTCATGCAGCTTTAAAAAAACAAAAACAAAAAACAAGGAGACAGGCTCACCAACTTTGGGTGAATACTGTCTTTAAACATAAAGGCACAGAAGTAACTGGAATAGAGGAGAAATACCCAGCGTAGAGTTAGGCAGGCCTACATTTGGATCTGGCTTTACCTTCACCTGGTTATAAGTCCTTTGAGCTTTGGCTTTCTGGTATGTGGAATGGTGTTAATGATACCTGTGTGCGGATTAAAAGAGAGTAGATGTTAGTGCTTTGTGGTTAGGAATGCAATTCTGTTCATTATGATAGTAGCCATAGATACCTTTCTTCTCTCTGACCTCTATCTATTCTTAGGAACATAGTATAATCCAGAGAGTGCGAGCTGTAGGTTCAGGTGGACTTCAGGAAGGATACCGTGGTTTGTTAATTAAAACCCATGATGTCAAGGATGTTACTTAATGTCCCTGAGCCTCAGAGGTCAGAATACTTTATTAGGTTTATATGCAGATTAAGCCACAGGATTTATATTTAGGTCGAACCACAACACCAAGCAAGTAGGACATATTCAGTTCAAACTATCTCTCTAAAATGTGTGTGCCTTAAACATGAGTGACCTCACAGGCCGTGGGCAAAGAGGGGAGCTGTCAGGTCCCAGAAGTCACGTTGGTTCCTGCTCAGTATTTTTTTTCCTAGCACATTAATGATCTGAAACATTCAGGGGCAAGCTTTCTCCGTGTATCTACTCCTTCAGTGCAGCGACTTGAGCTTTCTGAAGGTCTTAAGGAAAAGCACGGAGTACACACAGCAGACTTCTGCAGCTGTAGGGTGTGGCTTATATTAAGAGCCGGTGTGTTTCTTCGTGCCAAGCTTTCCTAAAGTGCAATCGAATGAGCTATGAAGACATTTCTTTTTGTACTAAAGAGATGAACTAGTTAAGAATGCTGTGCTCGTGTGTGTTGCGTGTGTGCACGTGTGCATGTGTGTGTAATGGCCAGAGATCATCCTCGGGTGTCATTGCTCAGGTACCACCTTGGTTTTTGAGATAGGGTTTCTCACCAGTTACCTATGACTGTCTGGTTAGTTTAGACTGGCTGAACTGCAAGCCCTAGGGATCTGCCTGTCTCTGACTACCGTCCCCCCTGCCCCCCAGCCCCATCCAGCACCAAGATTACAAACGTGTCACCATGCTTGACTTATTCCATAGGTTTGGGGGATCAAACTCAGGTTCTCGTGCTTATATGACAAGCACTTTACCAGCTGATTTATCTCCCTGGCCCTGAGCTATGCTTTAAAGGAACTGCTTGATTTTGATGAAGCTAGTTTTTGTTAGAAGCTACTGGCCTCCCAGACCTTGCTGTCTAGGGCTGTAGCCCTAGGACCCAGGGCTGAGATGCAGTGCACAGATGATTGTGAAAGTTGAGGCTTAAGAAGTCCAGTATTTCCTTAGTTTTGACACTGTTTTTGTGAGTGCTGAGGTTCTAAGGTTGGATACATTTCAAGTGGTCTGTCCCAACCTCATTTTTCCCTTACAAGTTTTGTTATATTTTTAAAGGTCATTTGCAGACCACAGAAGATTTTTCCTAAATATATAGATGATGTTATAGCAAAGACATCTGTATAAGTCTGTTCCCCTCTAATATTCCTTATGTACTATAAAAATATGTGAGTGATCGTTCATAGTGTTCATCTCATCAATTGTATGCAAAATGCCCACAATAGTCTCTTAACTGGGGGCGACTGTTACATTGTTTTATGAACATCAAAACTGAGATCTGTATGTAACAGTTACAGGAGGAAACTGGCCCAAGGCACAAAGCTAGAAAGGAGTTCGGAGAGACCTAAAGCCATTTAAACAGGCACACCCGATCGTTGTGTTTTATCTGCCTTTTTAAACACCAGCAGGTTATGTTCACGTTGTTTCTTTAACGTGCAGGCTCTGCCCCATCGGAAAGTCAAAGTAAGCGAAGCTGTTGGTAACTCAGAGCTATTTACACTTCGCAAGTCTCATGTTTCATTCCAAGAAGTCAGGCTCATCAATTATTTGCATTTGGTAACATGCTAATTGTACAGATAATTAGCCCTGAGACTAGACATGAACATGAAAGTATAATGAATCGTTTCTGCTAATTGCTCTTTTCAGTTATGGACGGCCACCAGTTTGAAGTATTAACAGCTCTTACATTCAGTTTGCTAAATTCTCCTTTCACTTGAGGGTTCACAAAGAGACTTTCTTTCTCAGGCCTATCTCGCCCCCATAGATTAGACCTGTTAGGAACGCTGGTGAGGAGCTCCCCGGGGCTGTCTCTGATGAGGCCTTGAGATGCTCACAAGTCTCGGTTAGCAACAGGTTAGCTCAACAGATGCCATCACTGGCCCAAGTGTAGAGAGGAGAATCTGCTGGACCTCAGAGGTCAGCAACCATGCGTCTGCTCCCTTGAACACACCTATAAACATGGGAGGTATGAAAATGAGTCAGATGCATATCCCTGTCCTAAGGAAAACAGCATAAATGCGCTAATGCTTTAGCTCAGTTGGTAAAATGGTGGCTTGGCATGCACAAGGGCCTAGGTTCAATCCCCAATACAGCACAAATGGAAGGTGGCACTACAAGTCTACAATCCTAGGATCAGTAGTTCATGGTCATCCTAAGCTACAGAGAGTTCAAAGCCATGCTAGCTTAGGAGAGCCTGTCTGGGGGGAAAAAAGCAAAGTACCCAGAGAGTAATAGATACAGGGTAGGAGGGGTTAAAGGAGAGGGGATGTTATTTATAGTGACGGGAAGCCAAGAGCAGAGACAGGACAGAGCATGAATCAAATGCCATGTTTGAAGTAAGCCTCAAAGAATAGGCAGACATGGAGGTACGGAAGATTCAGGGAGGTGAGGGCCCTGTTTCTGTCCCTCTGTGTTTGAGATTGATGACGAATCACCTGTTGTATAAAAAAGAAACGTCAAATGGGAGTGTGCAGAGGGGAAATGTTTAATGTGGCTGGGATGTAGGGAAAAACTAAGGAAAGGCTGGAAACAAGGGCAAGACCAGGTTGTGGAGGGCCTGGGAACATGCGAATAGGAATGTTCTAGAACAATGTTTCTCAAAGCTTGTCCACAGGATATTCACCATCATTACATAACAAAGGGATCCTGCTGGATCCTGTTGTGGACTATATCTGAAAAATATTGACTCAAGAACCATTAAATAGATTTCCATTAGTCAGTTTTCAGGGCTTCTAAAATGTTGTGACTCTCCAGGAAGGACCTGGAATTTGCAAATATCTCAAACTTAGTGACCACGGAAATGTTTTTCTTGGAGTGCCTCATGAATCTCGCATCATGCAGGAACTTGGTGACAACAAACAGCCCTGAAGTGAGGGGCTGATCCCTGAGGAATGCATATACAATGTGTATTCCTCATTGACCTGCCAATGGACTAGCTAACTGACCTAGGAATCTCCACTGGCCTTACAAGGACGGGGGAAAGAATCATTTGCCCAAGAAAGCATCAAGCCCTCCTCGATTGTTTCCTCCTGGCTCCAGTTCTCGGCAGCTGCCTTCAGGAGCTGCCAGGATCCCTTTTCAGCCTTCCTAGTGGCAGGGCTCACCCTGAGCTTAGTTCCTGCCCTGATAAAGCCTTGCCTGCAGGGCTCTAAGGATGCTCTGTTTTGAATCTTTCATCTGTCATTCTGAATCCCAGACTTGCTGCCTAATGCCCTTTGACCTTTATATAGCCTACCTCTGACTCCTTTGCCACTGCTCAGACCTGCATAGTTTCCGAGCTTCTGGTACTTCTGGTGACCACCTCCATGCCCCCTCCATAGCCCCCAGCCATCCAGTCTCAAGTAGCTCAGGAGTCTGATGTGACTGCTCTAGCTCCCTCTTCCTTGCTCAGAGACCAAAGCCTCTGTGTGCTATCTTCATAGAAGCTGGCCTCTGCCGTTTCCACCAGTACGATGACTTCCAGGTGAGAGTCCTTAAATCTGTTTGGGAGGGATGAGCAAGCTGCTTCTATATTTAGCATCGTTTAATTATCTCCAGTGGAGGGGGAGAATCTTAGCGGAGACATGTTCAGACCTGTACTGGCAGGAGCTTAAGTCAATTGAGCAGAATTGGGTGGGATCACACTTCACCAAGATCTGAAGTAGCAAAATCTAGAAGCTTCTGGAGGGCGTCCGTGTTTACAGGAAGCTGATGCAGAGAGGCTGAGTGAGGCTGGAAGAGTTAGGGAAACCACGGAAGAGAATTTTAACAAGAGGGAAGAGACAGCAAGAAGAAAAGTTACAAACTACAGAAGATGAGATGCAAATTGTTATGAGCCAGGAGGGGACTTGGGACCCACTAAGGATTCTGTCTCCAAAAGGCTACCCTGTTTAGGGAACTTGCTAGAAAGAATAAGGGAGAGAAAAAAAACACCTCAAAGAGAATGTTGCCCACCTTTGTTTAAACACAGAATGAAAGATGCTGTTTCAATAGATGAATTTCAAGGAAAAAAATAAAAATTTGGGCATTGCAAGTGATCTGGGGGGCTTCAGGGCTTCTAGACAAGGCCAGGTTAGAAGCTGGGGAGCTAACTGGGCATTTATTACAGCTTGGAAAATTATGAAAGGATCCAATCGTGTAAAAATAAATTAGCTTATTAGAATTAAGAGGTATCCTCAAGGTTTCAAGCAAGTGGAAAGAAAAGGTTACTAAATGTATTGAACTCATGATGGGAGCTTGGGCGTAGTTCAGTTGTAGAGCATGTGACTAGCATGCACAAGTCCCTGTGCTCAGTCTCCAGCATTCACACACTCGACCACACACACACACACACACACACACACACACACACAAAACCAAATGCAATGTCTGGCATTATCCTGCAAGAGGTAGCAGCACAACCCTGAAGATAGAAATAGGTTCAAAACCCTCTTACATAATGTTGTGACATCTGGTACAAGCATATTATCCTGAGGGAAATCTGATTGTCATAGATGACACAATGGGAGGCCAATTGCATATTCCTAGCACACAGCCCTTAGCCTCATTCTCAGCATCACTGGGGAAGAGTTTGTAAAAAGACTGTATATGTGAATGTATATCATCAAGAGCCTGCCTTGTGTTTGTTACCACAGCAGGTGCATGTACAGAGATGTACATGTGTGTGTGCACGCACACATCATCTTTGGTCCTCAATATCCTCATAGAAATGTAATTCCTGGCCTGAGGAAATGCTCAGTAGGTGAGACACCTGCTGTGCAAGAGTGAAGGCCTACACCAAACCCTAAGAACCCACGCACAGTGGCTAATCTTGGTCGTCAGCTTTTGAGGCTGGTACTGTCCAGCGCCAAGTCTACTCCACTGTCTATCCTTATGGGGAGGTCTCCTTATGGATTACCTCTATTGTCACAAACTCCAGAGGACTAACTGATCAACACTCCTTTAATCAGCCGCTATAAGGGCTTTGAGCTTCCCTGTCATAGAGAAATGAGGGCTGGTATTGTGTCTGCTGATTAGGATGGTCTCATGCCCCGCCCCTTACCTCATCAGTCAGAGTGCTGGATTTGAACAAGACAGATGCGTCTTCTGATTCCTTAAGTTAGAGTTTCTCAACCTTAGTTAGCTTCATGACACTGCCAGCAGGATACGTCTTTATCCTTTACGTGAGAGTGTTGAGCTTCCTCCCTGCTCTATACCTACCAGATATGGATAACAGAATCATCCATGGTGCTGTCACTCAGAGGCACAAGGTCGCATGCCCTTTCTCAGCACACTGACTCTGCCCAGCCCCCTCGGAATGTACAGGAAGATGTGGCCAAATGACACCTGTGGGTGGAGTCTGGCTTTTCTGGTTTGAGAGAGGGAGGGACTGCATCACAGATTGCTGGCTTAAGACATACTTGATGTCCCCACGAGACGTTAAAAATGTAGAGCTTTCAATGTGCAGATGGCTCGCAGTGCTTAATTACAAGCTGAAAGCTTGCTACCATTTCCCTCCCTCTCCCTGCCTGCCTGCAGCAGCCCGCCAGGAGCAGTGGAGGCATGAACAGCAAGGAGGGAGGGAGCAGTTGCCCTTTCCTGCATCCTTATCACACACTAATTATTTTATTCTAAAGAGACAAAGTAGAGACAATGTAACATATGATTCTGACGACAAACACTTAAAAAAAAAATCTGCCTGTTTTTCCTAGAGACCAGAGCATGGGATCTGGTTGCTAAGCAACTGGGAAACTGCAGACTCTTGTACTGGCCATGCTGGTTTTGGAAATGAGCCATAAAAGGAATTCCCCAGTGAAAAGGGATCCCATACCATTGCCTGGTTGCCATGGACACCATACATAAGTGATGGATCCTAGGTTACAGGTCCTGCTTAAGAAAAAAAGATGTTGTCTCTGCTTAAAGATAGAATGGTAACAGAAAGATAGGAAAGGCTTCTTCTTCTACGTTCACACAGACACGCCCTGGCCCCTTTCCCACGTGCTCCCCTGAAAGAGAACTCTTGACTCTAAGTGCCTGAGACATTCCATCCAATTTCAGCTCAGCTTTTATTTAATATGTTCCAGTCTTTACAGGAGTTGGAAGGGAACCTGAAATCTGGAGAGCAAATTCTTAAACAAGAAAAGATGCTTCAGTGGCAGACAGGCTGTCTGTCTGTCTGTCTGTCTGTCTGTCTGTTGTTCACCCCTGTCTGGGGGGCCACACAGCACTAAGATCAGGCACAAGGGCAAATCTTTATAGTCACATGTTCTATGGGAATTAAAAAGAAAAAAAAAAACAAGAGAGATTATCAGAGGACAGAGACAATAGCCGTGACTCGAACATGAAATTGGCTTGTCATGCAGAGTGAGGTAACAACAGGCCACTGCAATTCTGCCAGAAATTAGAAACAGACTTCAGATAATAGGAGCCAAAATGTGAGGCAAATAGAAAGAAGCAGAGCTTAAAGCACAAAGAGACGTGGGGGGCACTGGACTTCTTATGGAAAACAGAAGGGATGGGCCTCAGAGCATCCACAGCTGCCCCCTTTTGCACAGGACATTTGACACAGTAAACCCGAATAACCTCTAAGTGTCCCAAGGAGACTGAGGTCCAAAGAGCCCATATAAGTTACCACAGGACATAGTTACCTTAAGTCACAAACATTGCTTGCTTTATAGGTTTTCTGCATTGGAAATCCAGAAGCATCTTGCCTGAGAACCCCTGACTTGGGATCTTTTATACATGTACAGTGAAGATGCCAGAGGGGCTATAAAGAGGCTCCGGGAGGGTTAAGAGCTTGGCTGGTTGTTGGCCAGCCACAGGTCCTCTGGCTGGTGGTGGAAACTTGAGGTTCTTGGTCTGAAGTCTTGTTAGTCAGGTCATTTGCGACATAATGGCTGTGTTCCCTGTAGCCAAAAAGCATCAAGACAGACGTTGCTTTCTTTTTTTAATCTAAACTTAAAAGTGATATCCTATCAGTGTTATAATAGGCCATTTATTGGATTTAAGTCACAAGCCCCAACCCACCCCAACCCACACTGAGGAGACTGAATTCCTGAAGGTCTGAACACCATGAGGTGAGATTCACTGAGGACTTCTCAGAGGCACAAGAATCAGGCACAATTCCAGGCAAAACCATGAAGAAGAGAGATAGGTCATGGGAGATGGAAGAGGGGTGAGTCCTGGCGACTTCAAGGAAGCCAACGGCAGAAGCAGAGATAATGTGAGACCATAACACAGAAGAGAGGGAAATGAGCAGGGAGAGGGATGAAGGGGCTGAGACGTAGGATGTAAATTGTGAGACAGCGGAGAAAACAGGAAGCGGGGCAGAGGCTGAATGGGAAGCGAAAGAAGGAATCAAAACTCGAGAGGAAAGAGTAGAGATGGGGGAAGTAGAAGCAGGAAGGGGTGGGGAACAGGATGCTGGGCAAAGAACTTCTGTACAATGGGGTCAGAGGGAGGAAGCCTCGGTGAGAGGTGAGTCGTGGGGAAATGATGTGAGGGAAGTGGACGGAAGGGCAGAGAAAGGCACTAACTTTGCACTAACTTAGCTTGGTGCACGCATAGAACGAAATAACAACGGCCAGGATAACATGGTCTTGCTGAGTGCTAAAATGTTCGTGTTACCTGATGTAGTCTTTATCGTCGGCCCACACTGTATATGATGTTATCTCTAGTGTCTCGGAGGTGAAGATATTGAATTTTAGAAGGATTAAGTCCCACTCAAGTCTATATACCTAGGCAATGGCTATGGGTGCATGGAAGCAGAGAAGGGTGGTGTCATCTTTCCAGGAAACTCATAGTCATCGTGGCCGAGGCACAAGGGACCATAGAATGAAGGGTTAATGTCCACATACTGCATACGGATGTCAGCTCCTGTCTCCTCTGATGCTATCTGCTAATCTAATTGTCAGCCCAAATTAGGAAAACTAGGTTCCTTGTTGGTAGTAGTAGACTCACTAGAACATAAGGTGCCCCAGTTTATCCCAGTTTAGACCCACGGTGAAGCTCTCCTGACAAACCATGTAGTTATTTCTCTATGTCTATGCTGCTAAGAACTATGAGGGTTTCATTCCTCAGATCTCCCATAGTGCCTTGTGCTATCTAAATTAGTTACTCAAAAAGCTTTGTGGAACCTGGCATTTACCCCTGTTGAATCCAGTGAGAAATTCCACTGCAGTATTTATACCCAGCTCTTCACTAGCTATAGCTCTCGGGCTCAATTACTTAACCACACTGGAATGCAGTGTCCTTATCAGCAAAGTAGGTTGACTAGATGATCTTTAAAGTTGTTTTCCCCCCTAGTTCAGAAACGTTACAAGTCACTTATTAAGGATAAGTAGTAGGAGCCCAAGTAGAGATGGTCAGTGGCTCCTGTCCCACTGCTCGACACAGAACTACACAGAATCCTTCAGGACTCTTATTTGCCAAGCTGTCAGTTCATCAATACGCATGCCCTTGGAGGCTCATTTCAGCTCTTAGAAGGCCTCCATGTGCAGCAGAGACTGCATGAGCCTAATTCTCCCCATTACCAAGATGCACAGCTTGTGCTATGTTAGGAATTTAGAGAGGCTTATCAGCTTGCACAATAGAGACCAATAGGGCAGGATTAGTTCAGCAGCCCGGCCAGTGTTCCATGAGAGATAAACAAAGCAGTAGGAACCCCTGGAGACAAGAACATCCAAGACTTCTAAGAGATGCCATGCCTGTCAGGAACCTGGATTTCATCAGCTCTCCAGTTGTCAATGTTCAGAGTGAGAGTGTCCCATACCTCTGTGATCCTTGCTCATTGGACACATAACAGATGGCTCCCTGCTATACTATGATCCACAGAGTACCCAAGGCTAAAAAGAGACCCTGAAAAGCACACAAGGGGAAAGCCTTTGCTAAACATGAGAATTTGCTGAACATGGTGAACCAAAGTTGACCTTGAGTCTAAGAGGTACACAGGTACCTCTGTAATTATCATCTTCTGAACATGGTAGATGGATCACGGACTTCTACTAGTGCAATGGGAAGAAACAGAGGAGACTGACTGCTATTCAAGAGGGGTTTCTTCTAAGCAGCGTGTTCCCTGATGCATCTGAGAGCTGGCTTCGGCTCATTGCCTTCCTTTAGAGAAAAGTCTGGGAGAGATGAGATAAGACACACAGCCAACCTTAGATCAGTCAGAAATGAAGACAAAACAACTTGGACAGTGAGGATCAGTGCTAGAGAGCTTCCCTGGCATGGGCAAAGCCCTGGATGCTATACCCAGCTCTGCATGAATGAGGCCTGGTGGTGCACGTGTATCATCCTAGCACCAGAGAGGCAGAGACAGAGATCAAAATTCCAAGGCCATCCTTGACCACACAATGAATCTGAGGTTACCCTGGGCTACTTGAAGCCCTTTAGAAAAAACAAAAAGGTGGGGGTGGCTGAACACATAGCTTAGTGAATAAGAGTACTTAACTTTGGTTCCCCAAACCCATATGGTGGCTAACAACTGCCTGTAACTCCAGCTCTAGAGGATCTACTTCCTTCCTCTGACCTGGCACACACATAGCACACACGCATGCATACATACACCCAGAACACACACATAAAGAGCACACACACGGAGCACACATACACAGCACACACACATGCATCCATACACACAGAGCACACACACAAAGAGCACACACACAGAGCACACATACACAGCACACACACATGCACCCATACACACAGAGCACACACACAAAGAGCACACACACACACAGAGCACACATACACAGAGCACACATATATACACACACAGCACATACACATATGACACACAGATACACAGTACATACACATACCACACACAGAGACATATACACACAGCACAAACATGGCACACACACACATAAGATAAAAATAAATTGAAAAAACTAAAGGGAGAAAAAGAAGAAAAAAAAAGAGAAATGTCCATGGAGGGTGAAGAAACATTGTCTTGATTTGCTCCTGCTATTCCTGGGTGCTAAGCCACAGGATACACCTGGAGTGACAGCCAACTGCATCCGTGAGATCCATGTGCATATAGCCACCTGAACACACTGATTGGGGACAAGAGTATTCAGAGCAAGTACTGCAGTGATTCAGCAATGCCCACACTAGGCCATCTGGTTTACCTCCAGCATCCTCTGGTCCCAAGGCTATCTTAGATCAGAGATGGGAAGGGAGAAATGTGAACAGAAACATCCTAACCTGAAGAGCACCTGAAGAGGAAGCAGCTTAGAGCACGTGGGCTCAATTTCCCTCAGAGCTCATAATATAACTGTCAAAATGGCATGATGAACCTAAATTATAAGCTAATTATGTGCAGTCCCAAATTCAACACAATAAAGGTTATTTGCTCTTGAGCCCTAGCAACCATCTCATAGAGGAGAGAAAAATACCATACAAAAACAAAATGTAAGCCCACAAAGCAGTAATAAAACCAGTATACAACTATTCATTTCAAGTCTATTTTGAAAAGCCTTTGATAATACCAGTAATTCCCCATAAAGCCATTCTCTTGCCACTGTTCCTTCTGGAGACAGAAAAGGGTTTTGCTGCTCTATAGCCATTCCTTTTAGGGAGATAAAGTCCACTTTATTTCTCGTTATTTTAAATGTTTTCCATTCTTTGTAAAAAGAAGAAGGAGGAGGAGGAGGAGGAGGAGGAGGAGGAGGAGGAGGAGAAGGAGAAGGAGAAGGAGAAGAAGAAGAAGAAGAAGAAGAAGAAGAAGAAGAAGAAGAAGAAGAAGAAGAAGAAGAAGAGAAGAAAGAAAGAAAGAAAGAAAGAAAGAAAGAAAGAAAGAAAGAAAGAAAGAAAGAAAGAAAGAAAGAAAGAAAGAGGAAAGAAACTAATGATCACCTATATCTAGCTAAGGCTACAACATAGGTAGGGTCTTAGTGGCAATAGCAATGAGAATTCTCCCTCTTTTGCACAACAGACGTCATTTAATGGTCTTAATAAGGTGCTTAAATGCAGTCCAAGGGCCTTGTCTAAAAAATCCTGAAATGTCCCACTTTAAAGCAGAAAGTGGGAAGTCCATCCTTTCCAGATATCCTGATGCTTCCTAGCATGTGCCCTGTGTTCTGTCCAGCCATTTTATATCCCAACTCAACACTCACCTCTGTACCACTGGGCAGGCCTGCTACATCAGAAATAAGGATGTAGGAGCCTGGGATGCCTTTGGATGCAAGCACAGATATTGCATAAGTGTGAGGTGGTTCATGAGAGCCCCGTGAACTCTAAGGAGAAGTTGTTTGTGGTCTTGTTTCAGAAGAGAGGGAAAAGCAGGCACAGCTGTTGCTTTGGGGAAGTGATGGGGTAGAGAACAGACAGAGGCAAATGCACCACATGGCAGCTCACAACTGTCTGTAATCCAGCTCCACGTGACTGGACATACCCACACAGACATACATGCAGGCAAAACACCAATGCACATAAAATAAAAATGAAAAAAAAATCATTTTTAAAAAGAGTGATAAAGGAGGGGTCAGGGAGATAGCTCAGCAGGTAAAATGCCTGCTGTGCAAGCACAAAGACCTGGGTTTAATACCCCCCCCACCCAGGTCTTATGAAAAAAGCTGGGCCCAGTGGTACACACATGTAACCCCAGCATTGCGAAGGCAGATTCCTGGTACTTGCTGGCTAACCAGCCTTAAGTTACTGCTAAACCTAGGCCTGCAAAACACCCTGTCTCAAAAAACAAGGTGACTGGCTCCTGAGGAATGGCATCCAAGGTTATTTCCACAGGCATACACACACACATGCATGCACACACATGCATGCACACACACATGCATGCACACACATGCATGCACACACATGTATTCACACATGCATTCACATGTGTGCACACAAAGACAGAGGACAAGGTAGAGAAACTAAAGAGTACTGAGATGTCCTCAGGCTTTGGCTAGTCATCAGCAGCTCCCTGGCACTGAGGGTGAACCATCCCCACTTTCCCCCATGATGTATAACCAGCCTATGTAATATTGAGAGCCTTTAAATACAAACTCCGAGGCCTAATTTCTCTGAATTGGTCATTCTGGTTTGCGTGATACCGTGGACTCTTTTTAGAGAGATAAAATTATATTCACTGAACAGATATACATGCTCTAAATATCGAGCTGAAGAAAGTCTGCGTCCCTTTTACAATGAACTTTCAAATCTTTGACAACATGGCTTATAACAAATGACAGTAATAATTTCTGCTCGTAGTTTGGACACTTAGATGTTGTGGACTTCAGTTCCAGTCATCGGGGTTTGTTTCCACATATCCTTGAGAAAAAAAAAAGAGCCTGAAACTTGTAAATCCATTTTAGATTTCCACTTAAGTTACTATCAGAAACGCTTACTGCACCTATGATGTCGAAGGCACTGGGCTAAGCACTGGCGTGAATCAAACTGAATAGGGACGCAGGCCTCTCTCTTTATGGGATTTGTAAGAGGGATTGGGGGAATTGAACAGCATTTAGACAAGGGTACCACTCCTTGAGACATAGTGACATACAACTGTATGGAGGCAGGCTGTTGGTGGCATCAGATAGCATCTCTTCTACTGCCTCCGTCTCCTTCTCCCTCAACCTACCCATCCCTTCCATCCTATCCGTTCCATAACTGCACAGTCTGATCAGATTCTTTCCATAGCATGTGACCACTTTGGAATCTCTTCAGTCTCTTTAATTCACATAATAGATATTATGACTGCTGCCTGGGTGGTGTCGTTGTACCTTCCTAAGTCAATTGGCCCAGTGGAAACTGCTCAGAGGGACTATGAGCACTGGCAGTTGCCTGAGCTACTGTGAACCTGGATCTCTTGTCCCACTCAAACACTTGCCCACTGTACTCTCATTTGTGGCACCATTAGGAACTTCACAGTGCAGTGTGTAGTGTGTGTGAGGTGTGTGTGTGTTTGTTTGTGAGGAGGGAGAGTGTGTGTGTGTGTGGTGTGTTTAGGGGTGTGTGTGTGTTTGAGGTGTATGTATGTGTGTGTTTGGGGAGAGAGTGTGTGTGTGGTGTGTGTTTGGGTTTGTGTGTGTGTGTGTGTGTGTGTGTGTGTGTGTGTGTGTATACACATATCACAAGGAAAAAGATAAGTGATGGACTAGCCAACCCTCCTTCCCTTTCTTGCCTTCCTGTCTGAAGTTTCCTCTCAAGTGTCCAGGTGAGAGACAGTCACATGCCCATGCAGGTGTTGACAGAGCTGTCTGGCATTTTTTCCACCAGTCATCTCCTCTCCTGGGAGATTGGCTCGGTGCTAAGGACAATTGTGTCACAGTACCTATGAAGATGCTCCAGAGTTGGCCATACAATCGTGCTAGACTCCTGTCACTGGTTTGGTAGTTCCTGCCTCCATTTTCCTCTGCCCTGATTCCAGTAGCAACACAGAATAGATCTTCAGGATTGTCAATTCCTGTCTCTTACCTCTGGGTCCTCATCAGAATTTTCTGGGCTACCACCCAGGTGCTGTGGGTGGGGACGGTCATAACTACTCCTAGATTCAAATGACAGACTCTTACCCACAGCGTCTGATGTTCATGTCCCTCCCTCTGAGACAGGTCTGTGGGTCCACCCTGTTTGTAAATTCTTGACCTTCCTGTCTACCTATTGTGCCCTAACTAACGCATCTGGCTCTTATCAGAGGCCAAGGGACAGGTTTTATCCCGATTCCTATCTCCAAACTGGGAAACAGAACTCAGGTACTCCTATTTCCTATTCCTAAGGAGGAGTCAAGGACCCACTTCTGTAATAACTGGAGACATCACAATGTGGTCTCAGTTGGACCCGGGCCATTTGAGGAGAGCCGACCAACTTTGGCAGCTTGTCTGGAACTAAGAGGGTTTCTTGAGACTTGGGACCTGCAGCATTAAATCCAAGAAACTCTCAGGTAAAACAAAGCAAGCTGATCATAGTGTCTTAGACCTAAATGCTGACCTCTTAGACCAGCTCATGAGACCCCGAGCACAAGGTACAGAAAGAAGAGGATTTGAAACAATAACAGCCCACAGTTCTTCTTTGCCTTGTTCAGAACTTATGCTATATGAGCTGGGTATAGAGGCTCACGCCTACAACTCTCAGCACTCCAGAGGCTAAGGCAGCAGCTCACTGAGCTCTGGGCTAAAGAGAGAGAGAGAGTCTATCTCAAAAAGCCCTCCAAACATGCTCTGTTTGTATATAGTATAGCTCAATAGTTTGCTTCAATTCTGACCTCCTTTGTGATTGAGGAGGGTGGGGTGGGGGTGAGGATGGTGGTCCGACTGCCCTGGAAGCCCCTGTAGGACTGGTAGTCAATACCCTTGAGCTTCAGTATTTTAAAAGACCTATGTGATTGAAGGCAACATATTTAATTTCTGTTTCTTCACCTATAAAATTGATCAGGCTAACCTCTGGGGATTAAAAGTTTCTTCTAACTTTATTATCCATCTCTCTCTTCTCCCTGCCTGTTCTAAACACAGACACAGACTCACTCTCTCATGCACACGTACATACTCCATTTCACTTTAGCTTCAGATTTTAACTCTTAGTGCCACGCCAACCCACATGAGAGCCTAATGTGAAAGAGAGACCAGTAACATCGTGCTTCATTTCATTTAAAATATTGTTGATGTTTTGCTCATGAAGGATTTTATATTGATTTAGGTTTTTAAGCGATGCATAAAAATATTGATCTTCCTAGTTGAATTTTTGGTGCCTCCTTAAACTGTGGGACTCTCACATCACCTCATCCCAATTCCAGTCCTCTCAACCTTGCTCTCTCTGCACTGAGGTGAGGACAGATGGAGACAGGAGGAAGTCCCAGAGACGCAGGAAAAAGACAAAAGAAATACCCCTGACTCTGCAGACTTGCCTAGGGTTGACCCAAATGGTAATTTGATTAATAACAAGCTACCTAAAATTTCTAGTTCTTTTTGTATGTTGGTTTAGTTTATTTCAGACTGGACAAACTTGTGAGGATGGGGCCCCTCATGTCTGGGGGGGTTTAAACCTGTCAAGTGTCCAGCACTAACTTACATGCTGAACTCTTCCAATAAAATGGCAGGAGACAGGGAATTCTAGACAATTATCACTTGAAAGAATTTTTTTTTATAACATCAGACAATAAAAATACAAGCATCTGGGAAAGCCGTCGAGTGAAAACAGTTGTTTGATGAATGCTTGCGGATAACAGAAAAAGAATATGTATTTGATCCTTTGCCCTACAGCCTGGTGGTGGGGGTGGGGGACTGCAATTGAGGGGGAGGGAGTGGCCACTTGGGGAGGTATGGCTGAAACAAACAAACCTCAGGGGACCCAGAAGTTCCAGACCCTCCTCATCCTCAGGAGGGTCACAGCTGGCCTTGTGGCTACAACCCACCAAACGAGGTTGTTTGCCCCAGGACCCAGGAGAAAACGCTGTCATACCTGGGCTTCGAATGGGAGCGAAGGACACAATATGCAAACACCAGTGAAGAATTCTGCTACAGAGGACAGTTCCAGCGAGCCGAATTGCTTTCAATTAGACGCCTTAATAAAGACTAATAGCTAGACAATGGATTCATGCTGCAGTCTTCTCTGGCAAGCCTTTATCAAGTTAATAAGCAAGAACTGGTGTTCGGATGCTCTAGTGAAGGGAGGCCAGGGCTCTTCTCATTTGACCTCTAACTGGCTGTCGCCCTTGAACCTCAGTTAACCCTCTCCACACCTCCTTTCTTCATCTTTAAAAGAGGCTCTTGGCCTAGATGGCCACCAGGATCCCTTCTACCTCTGGCATGATCTAAAAGCCTGGTGTTCTACAGCAAGGCCTGGGGATAATGTTTCAAAGATGTTCCTCCCTGCCATGCCCTGTTAACCTACACACACACACACACACACACACACACACACACACACACACACACAGGGAGTGTCAAATGTTAATTAGTGGGTTCCAACACATGCAGACTACAAAGCTTTTCTGTAGATTTGGGAGGGATGAAGGTTTACTCTTCGGCTTGCAAAGGATTCTAACAGAAGCAAGTCACACCCCCACACAGAGGATATGGAAGCAGGAAGGATCCTGAAAATCTGGGACTTGGCTGCAAGCAAAGCAAACTCATCATGTTGGTATTTTTAAAAAGCTTTCCACTCCGTGTGCAACACCTTTGTGCCTCCTTCATGTGTTTCTCCCTCTTTTTTAGCTCTACAATGAGCTATTTTAAGATGCCGTTTGCCTGCGGTACAGCCATGCAGTTCAGAGAGGCAATTTAATTGTCATCTTGCGTTTTCTTAGTCTTTCAAGACCTTTTGTTATGGTGAAATAATTTTAGGCATTCCAAGCACAAATCCATTAAATTCTTGCCTTACTTTACTAATGAACTACTGTGGGTGGGAAAATTAATTTTATTCCACCCGTGATACATATCTGATAAATTTCTAGAGTTGAGAAATGAAGCTTGCAAATACCAAGAGTCGAATATGACTCTTTTAAAAAAAGCAAAACAAAACAAAAGCAACAACTTTGTTTCATTTATGCCAAAATGGAGCAGAAGAGACAACTATAAAAATAGTTCACAAAATGAAAATGGCTCAACAGGTCCCATCTCAGGTTGATACTGTAGAGGTCTTTACAAGTTGCATATGCCTGGTGACTCAAGGAACCCCATGTTAGTGACCCTAAGACTCCTCTGCGGGGCTGGAGAGCAGGTATTAGCACATTTGTTAAAAGCACGGCGCCATCAGAGGTCCAGTTCAGAGGGAAAGCACTTGCTTAACATGTACAGGACCCTGGCTACTAAAGATCTATAGTCTCTAGCGCGACCAGCGCTGCTCATCCACCACTGGGCTGCAGCCATGATGTTCTCTAAGAGGGGAGAAAAGTGAGGAGACAAGAAGCCGTGCACAGGCTGTACTGCAGACTGGAGAACCTGTGACATTTGAGGGACAGCTCTGGTTGCATAGTACTTGGAACAGGAAATCATCTCCCTCACACCGGAGAAGGCAAGGAGGCTGTGTTATAAAAAGGGAAAGAACACAGCGCAAGTAAAAGGTTTCTCTTTACAGAGATGGACAGATGCCACAAGGCAAGAAAGGTCAAAGTCCTTGTCCCCAAAGATAAAAAAGCGTCCTGATCACCAAGGACCCTGATGAGTGTGGAATTCGGATGGGTTGCTCTGTGCCGCCTCATTGCAACCAGCTGCTTTCAAAGCCGACTCCTATTTACTTCAGTTCATGTCAGTGCCTTAGATAGAGAAGCAGTCTGCTGATTTTTCTTTGGTCAAATTTAATTCCAATTTCTGCCTCTAAATGTGTTCAAACTGCCTTAAAAAGGTCTTGGAGCCAGGCGCTTTAACCCTCCTCTCTTTTCCCTTCATCTCATTTTTCTTTTAAAACTCCTTTTTCATTTCTCTTATTTCTTTCAAAACCTCAAGCAGTAGTGAGATCAGAGGATACAATCCCTGTGAATAGAAAGAATCTAGTCCAGAAGAAGTCAGATACAAACATCTCCGAATTCACGTTCTGTGGCTCCGGAATAATTGCTGAGAAATCGTTCAGTGGGGGTCATGTTAGGGCCGAGCTCAGGGCTTCATGTAATTGTGAAGCTCAGTGAGATGCTCTAAAGGACTTAATGAGTAACAGGGGGAGGGCAACGTACATGTAGTTTTCAGTCTATAAAATTATCACTGTATTTCTTTACCTCTGACACATATACGCTGACACACACACACAAGTGCATGTGCGTGCAACATGATCACCTTTATTTTATTTTTTTTCCGATTAAATGGCAGTGAGCCATGAAAAACTACAGCAGATTATAAGCAAAGTCTGTGTTTAAAAAAAGAAAAAGGTTTCTCTCCCCAAGTGACAGAAAGTTGGATAAATGCTATTTTTAGATGAAATTTATCTAATGTCCAGATGTGATCCCCCACATGAAGAGAAAAACAAACCTAGCCGAAGCCCTACACTTGGAGACATTGTGTAAAAGCTTTGGGGGATAATGGTTTTGTCGTGAAAAGAGCGAGACACGTGATGCCGGCCGTCAGTCTGGGCCCTGGTTCCCTTGGGAACGGCATCGGCACACGTGGCTCCAACATGGAGATGATCTTGACGTTTACATTCCTGGGGTAATTGCTGCTAACTCTCTAGGCTTGTAGCTTTTTTTGGCACCACATTTCCGCGGGCGAAAAGAAAGAACAAGATGTCAGGATGTCTGCACTAAGTCAATGAGTTCTCTAGTGGGTGTCACCCTGAGAGGCCACCTGCTCAGCCAGGTAACCCTGCTCCTGCTCCAACATCGGCGAAGTCCCCCTATGTGTTCACTCAACCAATGGGCACCTCTGATTCTCCTGCTCTCCTGCAGCTTGAGCATCCAGTGATGAGCAGAGCAGATGAAGTCCACTGGAATTGCAAGTCCAGTTTATAAATTACAGGAGAAAAATCAATCTTCTTACGTAAGTGGCACAAATAATGGTGTCGTGTTTGATCACAGCCTTCGTCACTGTCCCCCGCCCTGACTGATGTCTAGCCATCAGGAAGGAGTCAATCCCTGAAATGCAGTTACAGGAGATAATCAAAGTAATGTAATACAGGCTTCAAGAGAAGAGGCACAAGCCAAATGACTGAGCAGTGACATCATTGCTGAAATAAAGGCATGGTCTCTTCAAGTGACTGCGGTGTGTGCTTCTAGGAGGACATCACTCCCAGCAATAGCAGCCAGGAGGCATGGAGGAAGCACAGGAGAGAGGGAGTGTCAGGAAACTAGATGGGGCAAGTCTAACCAAAGTCCAGGCAGGTGCTAAAAGCCTGGGTTGAGGAGGGAGTGGCGCTTTCAGGGAAGAGACATATCAGGACAGAAGCTTTTCAAGAGGAGCCCAGATGGCTGGAGAATCTTGGCCAAGCTGCATAGGCAAATACATCCAAGAGCTACATCAGGAAGAGTAGAAACTTGTCATGTAACACCCAACCCCAGGGAAATAGAGATGATGTACAGGTTATGTGGAAGAACCTAGCTGCTAGCTGCTGGACAAGTGGTTTGTGTCTCTTAAGAGTTAGGGAAGGAAAGAGCTGAATGGCCTGTTCTCATGGTACCAGGGCAGTAACTAGCCTCTCATCATCTAGTAGAAGTGGCCACAGCGGCTCTAAAACTTCCCAAATATAGCTGACATGTTACAGATCTGGCTCTTCCTTGGTCCCAAGAAGGCAAAGAAACTCAAGAATAACCATGAAAAGAATAACCATTGCTATCCATTTATAAGGATTGAGATGGAATGGGATCCAGGACTTCACTTTGTACTATTTTAGACTTTATTTAGTTTTCTTTTATGTTTATTAGCATTTGCCTGAACATATGTCTGTGCACCACATGTGTGCAGTGTCTGTAGAGGCCGGAAGAGGGCATTCCCAGTCAGTCAAGAGCCACCATAAGGATGCTGGGAATCTAACCCAGTGACCCCAGAAAACAGCCAGTGCTCCTCACCCCTACTTGGCATTATTTCATGGTCATTTCTCAAATATCCAGGAACCATCTAGGGAAGAACCCTCCTCCCTCACACTGCTGCAGTTGTGGAGTCCCCGTTGAATGTTACACATGGATTTGCATGGAGTCCAACAAACTGTCCCCCCTCTAACTCCTTGATAGACACCCAGGCTGGGGCGATGCTTAGTTGCAGTCCAACTGTGCCTCATGGGCTGGGTATAAGGCTCATGGGACTGATGTAAAATAAACACTGTTTGCTTGGGTTCATCCACACTAGTCTATACAATTGAACAAGCCAGGAAGCCAACCTTCCCTCCCTTTCCCTCTCTAACGGTCCCCAAGAAGACGCTCTTTACGTGTAGTTGATCGAACACATGTTCACCAGACTTCTCCACCTGAATGTCAACATACCGAGTCCATTTGGGGGCCGGGGGATTGTTTGTTTGTTTTTAATTAAATTCTTTTGGTGGGAGTGGAGGGGTATCTAGACAGTATTTCTCTGTGCAGCTCTGGCTGTCCTGGAACTCGCTATCTCACTCCGTAGACCAGGCTGGTCTCAACTCACAGAAATCCCCCTGCTTCTGCCTCTTGAGTGCTGGGATTAAAGGTGTGCCCTACCACACCCAGCTGATATTTTTGTTTTTAACTTTCAAATTCTTATTTTATTTTGAGACAAGCTCTCACTAAATAATCCAGGTTTGACTTAACCTCATTATATTGCCCAGGCTGACCTCTGGGGCATGTGGCCTCTTTATTTTTTAACCTGTTTCCATGTAAAACTTAATCAAAGTAAAGGGCTAGGCCAAGGGAAGTTCTGCTCCTGTCTGTCTGTCTGTCTATCTAGAATTTGCTGTTCTAGACCAACAGCTGCAGTCATTTTACCCATATGTGACTTCAACAGGGCCAGGCACTGAGGTAAGGAGAAACCTTGCCTGCCGGTTCAGCAAGAGGCACAGAAAGAAAATTGGAAAATGGGGAAAATACTAAGGAAGGGTGAGAAATCAAAGAAAGGAGAAGATCAGCGGGGACTGTGTGATTTGGGAGTCTTTTGTCCCAGAGCCTGTGTTCCTACATGGTCACCTTGTACTTCCCAATAGATCTGACGGAGTCTGTGGACAGAAAGGCTCAGGTGTGAATCTCCGTAGTAAAACACCACCCATCGGTTCACAGCTGCTACCTCAGCGTAACTTGTCAGTGCTATAGGATATGTCGTGAAGGCAAACATTTAGGTTCTTAATATGTCTTTCAGAGCTTCTTTGGTCTTTTGCCTCTTCCTTCGTGTAAGAATGCTGCTGTGAGATATAATAACCACATCTGGAGTTGCTTTTCTTTTCTTTTTTTCCCCCAATATAATATGTTGATTGATTATTTGGGAATTTCACACAATGCACCCTGATCACACTCCCTAGTCTTCCCAGGTCCCCACCCCCCCACCCCGACTCCCGAGAGAGAGAGAGAGAGAGAGAGAGAGAGAGAGAGAGAGAGAGAGAGAGGAAGAGGAAGAAAGAAAAAGAGAAAGAGAAAAAGAAAGAGAAAGAGAAAAAGAAAGAGAAAGAGAAAAAGCTCATGCTCACTGGAGCATGGTCAAACTCCCAGTGGCCAGTCCTTTAAAGAAAACTGAGTCCTTCCCCACCCACCCCTACCAGGAACCATCAGTGTGGAGAGCTACACTTCAGCAGCCTTATCACAAAGTTAAGAGTTCTCTTCAATGGCTTGCTGACTAGGCTGTTACTTTCTTTTAGGGAGGAGGCAAAGGTTGTTTTCGACAGATTCTGGCCATGTAGCTGGCACTAGCTTCGAACTTGAGATCCTCTTGGCTCTACCTCTAGCATGCAGGAGCTGCAGACATCTGCCACCACATCCAGCTCACATCCAAAGTTCTGAACATGAGCTTTCAAATATTTTCACTCCAAGCAAATGATCTCCTTAACATGATTAATCGCTTCCATTGGCTAATCTCCAGTCCATATCCTTAGCTCTATAATCAGAACAAATAATGTAATTGTCAGTTATACATGGAGGCTACCGTTTGCCAAGTAGTTGCAATCAAAGTCTTATTAATGGTTACTCACGGAGGCACCGGCACTTGGGCTTTGCTGGAGACCTCCAAAATCATCTGGTTATTTTTATGTTCATATCCTTTAGCAAAGGCTTCCTCGTGTCACTCTTAAGCCTCTGACACCTCCTAAGTCTCCGATTGGTGACACTGAAACTGTTAATAAACCCTCTATTTAGAATCTTAAAACCAAATAATCCACCATGTCTTATAAGCCTGTCATGCTTGATCATTGCCCAAAATAACCATTGCCTTTTGGGCCATCCATCCTCTCTAACACCAGCAAAGTTCAGTTCAGTTACAGCGCAGACATTCCTTCTGTCTCCCATATCATGGGTCCAGCAGTTTACTACAGCATTTCTCCTCTGTTCCTACAACACCATCAACTAACACACTGATGCTGGACTCTTCTTGCCCGAAGCTCTACTTTTTCCCTGTCTACCTGCACCCACATCATACACACAAATGCTTAAAACAAAGGTCTCCAGCTTTTTCCTTCTTTCTTCCTGTCTGTCATAACCAAAAGATCTTTGGCGCCTAATGATTTTTTTTTTTTTTTTGCCTCTTTGTTATGGGTTTAATTAAGGGTTTCTTCATCTTCCTTCTGGATTACAGCAAGACTCTTCTATCCTGGCCATCTTAATTTCACCTTTAACCCCCTGCCTTGTTCCTCAGTTTCCTGTCAATGACCTTTCACAGTTACAAACCTGACCTTCTAATTAGTCCTGCCGAAAATCTGTCAGTAGACACCTTTTGCCTTCAAAATCAGACCAAAGTTAGCCTGGAATTCAAGACTCTTCTGTCACTTGGTGTTTCTCTCCCCCAACCCCCAGGCCAACACTCAGAGACGAGGGGGAGGTGTGGCGGGGGGTGGGGGTGGGGGGGTGGGGGATGGGAGGGTTTGGGGGAGGAAAGGCAGCAAGCCACTGGAGATGGCCTCCCTCTTGGCTTCCCCCAACTCATTCCCCCAGATGCTGAGTGTTACGTAGCACTTCTTCAGACCTCCACATGTCTGGGTTATAATCTCTAACCCTCCCAAGAATCCTGTGAAACGTGCAGAAGCTTCTACATTGAGCATATGTAGACTCAGACCCAGGCTTGCTCGACCCCAGGGCCTGCATTCTTTCCCTCAGAACTCTACTCACTCGAACCCTTTCCCAGGGGCCCTCCCTGATCCCTCACCCTGATCTTCTCAGAGCATCCAGCCTGGACTCTCCTCTTTCAGCCAGCCTCTCAGCCTCAGGCACAACCCACAGTGCAAGTGTGAGAATGTGTATCACAGGCTATGAGTTCCCACCAAGCAAATGCTGGGCTTTTTAATGATCCAAGTAGTGGTTGTTCACATCCCTTAAAGTTCAAATAATACAGAGCTTCCAGCTCTAGTCCAACTTAGAGGTAACCCATGCTAACCAGCTCTTCTAGAAACATCTACACATGCTTATGAGTCTGGAATTCTGTATGCACATTGCTTTTACCTCCACCGATGGGCTCAAATTATGAATACTTGTCAGTGATGATATCTTTTCCAGATTACATCTTAGATTTGTTGGTTGGTTGGTTTGAGCAAATGTTAAGTCTATTGAAATTTTGGCAGAAATAGATCTCTATGTATCATTTTCACAATCCATATAAATAAATAAAGCTTATTGTTTTAAGACTACTAAGTAGCCAGGCAGTGGTGGCACATGCCTTTAGTCCCAGCATTCCAGGGTGGGGGATGGGGTGTCAGGATGGAGGCAGAATCTCTGAGTTTCAGGCCAGCCTGATCTACAGAGCAAGTCCCAGGACAGCCAGGGCTGACACAGAGAAACCCTGTCTGGAAAAGAGGGAGCTAGGGTTCGAGGTTGGAGAGATGGCTCAGAGGTTAACAGAACTGGTTGCTCTTTCAGAGGTCTTGAGTTCAATTCCCAGCACCCACATAACAGCTCATAACTGTCTATAACTCCGGAACCAGGGGACCTGACACCCACACACAGATGTACCTGCAGTCAAACACCAATGCACATAAAATATATAAAACCCAACCTGTTATGTGTAAAAGAAACACTCAAAATATTGTACAATCAGAAAGATTAAAAAGTCACATGATTCACCAAGTGAAATAAGAATACGTGTGGTTGTCACCCCCTTCTGTCTCTGTGTGTTTGTAGAGAGACAGAGAGAGATGTGTACATGTAAATAAACAGGAGGCAAGAGAAAGTTGGGCCTTACGGAAGCTCTAACTGATGGATAGAGAAGGAACACGCTGAAAGCCAGAAATGGCCACACGCCCCCAGAGTATTAAATGATTCAGGCAAGAATCGTTAAATTCTGTTAAACCAAACAGCAAGGCCTTGAGGAATGATGGGATGCTCGCAGTAACGTCAAACTAGACAAAAAGGAGATAACAAATTTAGTACAAGGGGAGGCAGAACGGCTCTGCAGTGAGGCCACCACCAGGGCCGAGTGATTTA
The DNA here is from genome assembly GCF_978045245.1 of Mus caroli. NCBI lineage: Eukaryota > Metazoa > Chordata > Mammalia > Rodentia > Muridae > Mus > Mus caroli. The sequence goes on from NW_028227268.1 coordinate 16,640,475, forward strand.
AATCAATAGAGTAATTAATAGAACCCAGCATCCTCTGTGACGCATGGAGAAGGCCGTGGCCCTGCTCCCCGAGCATCTCCATCAGGAAGCAGAAGCTGAATTTAATCATGAGGAATCATCAGACAAGCCCAGGTCATGGGGCATTCTGCAGAGTAGCCAGACTCCTCAAAATGTGGAGGTCGTGAAACACAAAGAAAGCGCCAAGGAAGTATCCCATATTAAAAGTGACCGAGGGTATCTGACAGCAGAGTGCAGCCTATAATTGGGGACTCTCTTTGGCTATTAAGGATATTCTGGGGACAAATCCCAGTGACCTTTCAAAATTACAAGTCTGGTCTTGTAACCACTTCTACTTAACAACCCTTCCACAGACACATTTTTGCCTTAAATATAACCAAATCTTCAGCGCGGGAGCCAGTGTGCCTCCAAGTATTCCCATCCATCAGTGCCGTAACACCCATGCCTAACGGACCAGACTTTCAACCTTTTGCTGTTTGTCGATGTTATTGTTGTTGTGGCTTTCTTCTCGATGTTTATCTGTTTTGAGACTTGGTTCTTATTGTGTTGCCCAGGCTAGTCTTAAGCCCCTGAGCTCAAACAATACTTTCCTTAGCTTCCTAATTATCTAGAATTACAGGGAGGGGCCATCTCACAAGGCTGGGGATATTAGTATCATTGTTATTGTTAATATAGCCATGATTTCATGCCAAACTAGATGTGAGAATCAGACATCACCCTTGACAGCCACTGTGTGGGAACAACGTAGGGGTAGAATCCAGTGCCTGCTGAGGGAGCCCCTGCTGTAGATAAGTTGAAATCTGGATAGGGGAGGGATGGGGAGGGGGGAGAGGTAGGGGTGACAACACAGAGTTTCCACACTACTCAGACAAGCAAGGGTGCTATGACACCTTTACAAAGCTTTGCCCTCTTTCCCAGCGCCCTGAGCTCCTGAAAACCACGAATCAGTTTCTGTTTTCATTGCACGAATATTATACAGATCTGAGAAGAGCAGTGTGTACTGAAAAGTCTCAGCTCGCAATTCAGGAAGCCAGGAAGGGCCAACCATGTGAGCCCAGTTTGAGCCAAAGCTGGACAATACACAAACCCTGTTTCTTCCCTCCCTCCTTCTCTTCCTTCCCTTTTAATTTTTTTTAAATTATAGTTTCTTTACTTATTTATTTAGTGTGCATGTAATGAGGGTCGGGATAGACATGTAAAGGTCACAGAACAACTTACAGGAGCCATCTTTCTCCTTTCTCCATGTGGGTCCCAAAGACCAAACTCAGGTTTGATAGCCAGTTCCTTTACCTACTGACCCATCTCTCTGGCCCAAGACCCTGCTAAAAACCGCAACAAAACAAACAGGGGTGGTGGAGCCATATTCTACAGTATTTGGAATGGATTTTTCACTACACTCACATCTCTGAGGAATCACTCGGGGGCTGTTGATTTATTAGTAACTTCTTTTGAAAAATCAAAGTTAAGAGTTGAGAATGTAGTTCAGTTACAGAGCACTTGCTAGGCAAGCAAAAGGCCCTGGGCTCCAGGATCTCCAGTACCACATAAAACCAGGCCTGGCAGCACATGTTTGTAATCCCAGCATTCAACAGGTAGAAGCAGGAGGATCAGAACATTGCCATCCTTGGCTGCATAGTGAGTTCTAATCCACCAGGCCTACATGAGGCCCTGTCTCAAAAAAAAAAAAAAAAGTGACTTAATTCTTTTCACTATTCAGGCATGAATGGGCTATATTGCAGTTTGTTTAATCATCCATGAGAGCCCCATGGGTTCTTTCCAGTGTTGCCTACGGTGAATAAGACTGTGATTAACATTTATGTACAAGGCTTTGTGTGAACACAGTCTTCACTTCAGAGGAATAAGTGGCCAAGAGTGTAATTGTTGGGTTGTGTGGTAGTTGCATGTTCTATGTTTAAAGGAATAGATTGTTTTCCAGAGTGCCTGCATTCCGTGCCTCCGCCGGCAGCTAAGAGCTAAGTCTTGTTCCTCTCATCCTGCTGATAACTGGATTATCACCATTTGTGGCCTTAGCTCTTAGGATAGTGTTGTAGCAGCATCTCTTTGTAGTCTCCGTTGCTACCCTCAAATGGCTGTAACCTTGAGCATCTTCCTTTCCTGTGTTACCTGCTATATTCATTGGCTTTTTGTGTCTTTTTGCTATCTCTGGATCCACTGCTTGTCCTCACAACTGAGTTTTGCCAATTATTCATTCCCTCTGGATCCTAGTTCTGTGTCAGATATGTACCTCCAGATGTTTTTCTCTGTGGATATATGTACAGAATGTGTGTGATTGATCCTCCTAAGGGTGTCTTTTCAAGGCAAAAGCTTTAAGGCACTGAGATGGCTCAGGGGGATGGCTGTCAAATCTGGTAGCCCAAGTTAGGTCCCTGAAAGCTACATGGCTTTCCTCTGAATTCCACCCATATGTGGTGGCATGTACATGTGTGTGCATACGCACATACATACAAATAAATTAATACAATTAGTTTTTAATATCATTTTTTTCTTATTCAACCTTTTTTAAACAGCCAGAAGGTGGTGGCACACACCTTTAATCTCAGCACTTGAGAGGCAGACGTGAATCTCTGAGTTCCAGGCCAGCTTGGTCTTCAAAGTAAATTCCAGGATGGCCAGGGCTGTACAGAGAAACCTTGTCTGAAAAAGTCAAAAAATATATATTTATTTTCATTTCTTGTGCTTTGATGCTTTGCCTGTGTGTATGTCTGTTTGGGGGCGTCAGATTCCCTAGAACTGGAGTTACAGACAACTGTAGTCTTCCATGTGGTTGCTGGGAATTGAACCTGGATCCTTTGGAAGAACAGCCAGTGTTCCTAGCCACTGAGCCATCACTCTAGGCCCAATTTTTAAAAATTTAAGACAGAAGTTTCTATATGGCTGGCATTCAGTTTGTGAATTTTCCCACTTATGAATGGTGCTGAGTGTCAATTTAAGAACTCTTTGCACACCCCTAAATTCAAAGATTTCCCCCTTTTACTTCACATTTACAGTCCAGGTCCTTTGTGAGTTAATCTTGCAATAAAATGTGAAACTCAGGTAAGCTGCTGCTGCTGTTGCTGCTACTTCCTCCTCCTCCCCTTCCTCCTCCCCTTCCTCCTCCTCTTCTTCTCCTTCCTCCTATCCATCCACCCATCCATCCATTCATCCATCCATCCATCCATCCATCCATCCATCCATCCATCCATCCATCCATTGTGTCCCATATCCCCTGCATCACATGCTGAAAAGACCAGCTTCAGCATCAGTGAGCCCAAGTGTAGTGGTACAAATCTGAAGCAGGAAGATTGCTATGAAATTAAGGCTGGTGTAGGCTACAGAGTGAGGCCTTGTCTCTAAGTAAACCAGAAACACAAGGCAGCTGTGGATCTCTTTATGGGAGTTTTCTGTCTATGGCTTGCTTTGCTTATAGGGTAATGGCAGTGGTATTAAAAACAAACAAACAAAAAAACAAAAAAACACCTTGGGATATTTGCTCTCTTTTCTGTTTTCTGAATGAGATAATGTAGAATTGGTTAGTTCATTAACTGTTTGGTCCAGGTCTCCAGTGAAGAAGGTATTTGAACATTTCTTCTTGGAGAGTTTTCAAATTACAACGTCTAATGTCTTTTTCCTTACAAGCTATTTAAATGATGTTTCCTATTGGGTAAGTTGTGGTACTTTGTGTCTTCATGAATTGATCTGTATCATTGAATCTGATAACTTTATGTGTCTGGGCTTGTCTGTGGTAGGCTTTACTCTGTGCCTTTTGAAGTCTGCAGGGTCTGTAGTGATTTCCTCTGTTCTGCTTCTGACAGTGACGAGTTTTGTCTCCTCTTCCTCCTCTTCCTCCTCTTCCTCCTCTTCTCTTTCTCAGTGTTGCTGGAGGTCATCAATTTTATATTATTGTTGTTTTTTTCCAAATATATGGTTCTTTGATTCCTTATTATGTTTCTGTGTGAAATTTATCTTTCCTTCTTATTATAAATTTGTTTTGCTCTTCTTTTGGCAAGTGTCTAAGGTAGGCGCTTCGGGACATCTCTTTCTCTGATGCATGCATTTAACAGTCTGTATCTCCTTCTCCGAGTTGCTTTGTCCGCCCTCTCAGTTTTGACACATTGGATTTCATTTTCCTTCAGTTCAGCATATTTTTAGATTTCCCCTGAGACTTCCCTTCTCGTCCGTGTCATATTTTGTAGATATGTGCTTTTTAGTTCAGAGCTGGTTGGAGGCTTTCCCTATTATTTTTCTGTTACCAGTTAGTTCAACAATTTCAAATCCTTTTGCTTTTATTTAAAAATATTTCAGATTTATTTATTCTATTGAATATGTGTATGTGGCTTGCTTGTAGGTATGTGTACCATGTGCATACCTGGAGCTGGAGGAGGTCAGAAGAGGGCATCAGACCCCCTGAAACTGGAGCTACAAATGGTTATGAGCACCATGAGTGTGCTGGGAAGTCCCCAGGGCCTCTGCAAGAACAAGTGCTCTTAGGCTCTGGGCCATCTCTCCACTCTCGCAGTTCTCTTAATGAGTGTCTACCGACCACTCAGACTTAATGGTTGTTTGCTCTGTTAGGGTTTAGGTCTTCTGGTTTAGTTTCATTTTCTGTTCTATTTTTCATTTCTGTTTTCTTCATCAGTCACTTTGTTTTCTCTTTTTAAGGATTCCATCTTGAGGACCTGAGAGGGAAGGAGGAAGGGGAAACTCTGGTCAAGACGTAATATATGAGAAACGAATAATTAATCTTGACGTATCATACTGCAGCGTGTTTGAGTGTATCTCGTTAGAGAGCGCCCCACTGGTTAGCTAGATAGTACCCACCTGTGCGTGATTCACCACGGTCCTCTGGTGTCATCACTTTTCCAGCTCAAGTAAAATATAGGAAAGTTATCTCCTGGAATTGGAGAGACGGTTCAGCAGTCACGAGTGCTTGTTGCTCTTCTAAGGGACCCAAGTTCCATCCCAGCAACCACATCATCAGGTGGCTCGCATCCGCCTATAACTCCAGGTCCAGGGAATCCATGCCTTCCTCTCACCTCATCAGACACCAGCAAGTAACACAAGTGGTGTAGAGCTCTAATCTTAGTACCTGAGTGGCTGGGGCAGGAGGATGACAAGTTTGAAGCCAGCTTCACCTACACAGCAAGAACCTGTATGAATAATTAAATAATAAATAAAGCCTATCTTCCTTTGCAACCTTTTATCCCTTACTATCCTCCATTTATAAGGTTACTGTCTACCCATTTTCCTCTGTACGTCTGAAACCAAAGCAGGGAGTCAGAGACAGATATTTTACCTCAGTTACCAAACAAGTTTTAGAAATTAAACAACAGAAGCAAAAGGCTGCTGTCTTTACCCATTCTTTGTTCTTTATTGTTTTTTCCCTGTGGATGCTTCACACTTCCTTCGATTACCACGCCCCTTCCTGGAGCCCCACGAGTACTTCTCCTACTGTTTCCCGTTCCTCTAACCATTCTTTTAGAATAGTTCTTCCTGGGGTTGATTCTTAGTTTTCCTTCACCTGAGAATGTCTCGACTTCTCTTTTATTTTTGAAGGATATATTCACTGGGAATGAAATTCTGCATTGACATCTCTTTTCTTTTGGCACTTAAAAAAAAAAAAAAAAACTGTGCCATAGGGCTAAGCAAATGATGCAAAACTGGGATTTCAGAACTTGGGAGATAGAGGCAGGAACATTGCCGTGAATCTAAGGCCATTCTGGGCTATGTACACAGATGAGTGTGTGCGTTCATGCATGTGTATGTGTGTGTGTGTGACTAGTAGTGGTAGTAGCCAGGACAAATCCAGGCAGGAATATATATATATATATATATATATATCCCTAGTACTCTCTACATATATGTAAAGAGAGGGAGGAGGAGAGAGATAGATAGATCGACAAAATATGTACTTATCTATATATCAAGGCTCTTTCTCCTGGGATGTGTGTGAGGAGCAAAGCACAACCTATCAGAAATGTTGTGCCTCCTTCCTTCCTGAGCCCATGTGGTTCGATGAGAAGTCTGCTGTTACTCAATTCCCCTGCCCTGTTCTTTTTTCCAGCTACTTGGAAGAGTCTTCTCTTGGTGTTTTCTCTTCAGAAATTTAACTCTGCTATATCTTGGTGTGGATTTCTCTGGGTTTAACCTGCCTGAGATTTTTAATTTTAGTCTCTTTATCTACAGATGTGTGTCTTTGCCAGAGTTTAGGACATCGCAGCCACTTCTTGAGCACCCTTCAGCCTACTTTGCTCTTTTTCTCCTTCTGGGACTCCAGTGACATAGTTTAGATATTTTTTATAGTCCCCCAGTCCTTGGGTCTGTTCCTTTTTCTTTTTATGTCTGTTCTTGGTCTGCTGTTAGAATTGGGCAGTTTCTAGTATTCCATGCACTAGCTGTCTGATTCTATTTTATCTTTCAACTTCAGTCAATCTATCTTTAAATTCTGGAACTTACATTTAGTTCCCCTTTATCACTTCTATTTCTTTTCTGGGGGCTATTTACTTTTGCATTTATTTCAAGTGTGTTCACAGCTGCCTTGAAATCGTTGTAATATAATTATAACATCCCTACCATCCGGATGTTGGCATCTAATGATGGATTTTTTTTCCCATTTATTTTGAGATCATCTTGATTCTTGGAATGACTCATGATTTTCAATAAAAACCTGGGTGTTTAAATAGTGCATTAAGACATATGGGTATTAGTTTAACTCTTTGTCTTACCTGGCTTTCCCCCTCTCCATAGTTGTCCAACAGGGAAAGTGATACCACTGTGTTGCTGCCAGATGAAGACAGATGTCATGGCCCTCCACTCAGTCCTGTTGACCTCTGAGTACCAATTCTCACTGCTCCTGATGGAGGGAAGTCCCAGATCCCCAGGCAGCCTCCATGGATGCTGCGGTGGAGAGTTGCCTCATTACCATTGGAGGATGTAAAAGTCTAGACTCTCCAGCAGGGATGACAAGAGCCAGACCAGTTCTACTTAGTGTACAAGTCTAGGTTTCCCACAATGCTCTCCAGGCCACCAGCACCATGGGAGGTTTTGGAGACCTCCTTACTTTGGCCTCTCTGACACGACCCTAGTTAGTGAGTTGCCTTGCAGTGTAGAATTATAGGTGCTAGACTCAGTCTTTGCTGGCACAGGGGAGGCAATGTCTTTGCTGGGGTGCTTGGCTAAAATAAAATAGTTTATGACACTCAGCTTGGGCTGCGGTAACAGAAGACCATGGACTGGAAATCTGGACCAGTTAAAACTATAGACACTTCCTGCTTGCAGTTCTAAGAGCTAGGGAATCTAAGGTTGAGATTAAAACCAATTTGGTCCCCAGAGGAGGCCTCTCTTTCTGGGTGTAGCACTTTCTGTGTCCTCATGCAGCAGGGAATAAGTAATATGCCTTCACTTATTCCTTAAATATTTATCTACCTGTTTGTTTGTGTGTATACCTCCACCGATCTATGTGCACCATGTGGGCGCATGTGCCGCAGAGGCCATCGGAACTGGACTAGCAGGTGGTTCTGAGACATCTGATATGGCTGCTGGGAACTGAACCCCAGTCCTTGGCATGAGCAGCGTGCTCTGTTGAGCCACCTCTCCAGCTCCACCTTTTCAAAGCTACTAATCTCATGGTGAGGACCCTACATTCTTGACCTCATTCAACCTTAATGACTTCCCAAAGGCCTTATCTCCAAGTAACATCACATTGGGGGCTAGAGGTCTGGCGTAGAAGTCTAGAGGAGACATAATTCAGTCTAGAGCATTACCTAAAATTTTCCATCTTGCTAAGATGCCCTTTCTTTTAGCTAGAGAAAACAGGGTTTTGATAAGGCTTTTTACCTTTGTTGGCATTTCCAAGTGGCTGGTTCTTTCAATTACAAGTCTGAGATTAAAAGACAAGCCAGGAAATATAGTAATATTGTCCCCTGATCCAGGTGGACCCCAAACACTCTCCCTTCTTCCCTCCACCTCTAGGAGTCTTCTCATGATTGTTTGTATGTAACATTGGCATTTATAATAGGAGTAGGAAAATTGTGTGTTGTGTTGTGTATATATGTACATGTGTGTTGTATATATATATGTATATATATATATATATATATATATATATATGTGTGTGAGTGTTGTGTGTATGGGTTATGTGTGTAAGTGTGTGTATATATGTGTGTATGAGAGACAGACAGACAGACAGACAGACCCACTACTGGGCAACATCTCCCAAGTTTTGGCCACCAGCATTTCTCAGTGGCTCATAAATTTTAGTTGATAATTTGTATACTTTTATACAACACATTTTATTTTCTTGAAAAATAATATTATATTCCGTCAAGAATCATGGGGCAAGGTGTAAAAACAAAATTGACTCTGCCCAGTGAATTAGAACACCAACTTTGGTTCACGATATTTCTTATGTACTTGCAAATCCTTTCTATGGAAAGCTAAATTGTTATTTCATATTTGCGAAACTCAGGTTTCTTGTTCTATTTAATCTTACGGAACTTGAACTAAATAGTGTGGCCTTATGTGCCCAAGGACAGTGGTTCTCATTGGTCTCCATGAGTCTTGGATGTATGTTCACAAATTAAAACCATTTTCATAATAATAAGACATGGTATATTTTATGCCTGTGTTGATTTTGCACTGATACCATACAGGGATGGGTAAAGGTACTGACACCTTAGCATGAATCAAGTTGTGATACAAACCCATATGAAACTTGCATAAAAGACATTGATCTAAGTGAATTGAAGACAAGCCACAGATTGAGAATATATTCGCAAAACGCACATCTTATAAAAGTGTTAGTAGTTCGAATATACAAAAGATTCTTAAAACTCAACAATAACCCTGTTAAGTAATGGATGAAAGATATAAATAAGGACCTCAAAATATGAAGCTTATATAAAAGATCCATTGATTTAAACTAATTGAAGCCACAGACTGAGAAAAAATATTTACAAAGCACACTCTCATAAAGTATCAGTACCCAAATATGCAAATAACTCTTAAAATCTTACAACAATAACCCAATTTAATAATGGACAAAGTTGGTAATAAATACCTTACATATTATCTGTGTGTGTGATAGCATGCACACAGATGCTGTTCAACTTCATTAAAACTAAAGTGAGACAGCACCACACATGAAATTAGAATACCATAGGAATACCAAACTCTGCTAAGACTGCAGACGGTAGAAATTCAGTTGATCCCAGTAGAAATGCATGAACAATCAGTTCAGAAACAATCTGACTGTGTGTGTGTGTGTGTACCTTTGTATGTGTGCACCTGTGCATGTGTGCACCTGTGTGTACCTGTGTGTCTGTGTGCCTGTGCATGTGTGTGCCTGTGTGTGTGCCTGTGCGTGTGTGTGCCTGTGCATGTGTGCACCTGTGTGTATCTGTGTGCCTGTGCATGTGTGTGCCTGTGCATGTGTGTGCCTGTGCATGTGTGTGCCTGTGTGTGTGCCTGTGCATGTGTGCACCTGTGTGTATCTGTGTGCCTGTGCATGTGTGTGCCTGAGTGTGTGCCTACACAGCTGTGCAAGTGTGCAGGTAAAGGCCAGAGGAGGATGTCATGAGTCCTGTTCTGCCTCTCTCCACCTTATTCCTTCGAGACCGAGTCTCTCACTGAACGTGGAACTAGGCTGCCTCCTGTCCCCCACATTGCTGGACTTATGAATGTGTGTGTGTCCCCACACCTGGCTGGAGGTTGGTACCCCAACAAAGCAACTTAAGGGAGAAGAGGCTTACTTTAGCTCCCAGTTCAAGGGTACATCAGGACAGGCAAGTGGCAGCCAAGGGAGTTTGAGGCAACTGGCCACATGGCTCCACAGTCAAGAAGCAGAGGTGAGGAATGCCTGTGCTCCACTCACCTCCTCCTTTTTACACAGCCCAAGGTCCCGGCCCAGAGAATCGAGTCACCCGTAATGTGTGGGATATTCCTACCTCAACTGACCTCATCAAAATAATCACCTACTAGCATGCCCCGTCTGTCTCCCAGGTGACTTGAGATGTCATCAAAATGACAACTGTAATGAAATACTATACCATGTGTCTGTACATCAGGAAGAACCCTAAGGTGAATTGTGGGCTTTAATTGATTGATACCATATTAATATTGGTCCATCAGTTGTAACAAATACACCACAATAATGAAGTCTGCCTGGATTGGTGGGACATACCTGTGCTCCCAGCACTCAGAAGTGTGAGAGAATCTGCAGCCAGACAAAGTTACATACTGAGTTCAAGGCCAGCCTTGGCTACAAAGTGAGATTCTGTCTCAAACAAATGCTGGGGAGAGGTGGCAAGATGGCTCAATGGCTAAGGGCACTTACCACCAAACCTAAGGACCTACTTTTGGTCCCTACTTGGACCCATACAAGAATGGAACCAACTCCTGAAAGTCTGACCTCCATGTGCATGCCATAGCATGAGTACACCACACACACACACACACACACACACACACACACAAAGTAAATAAGTGTAATAAAAAAATGAAGTCTTTACATTGCTACTGACTTTTAAGAAACTACCACTAACTGAGTTTTGGTTGGACATTCAAAAAGAATATCCATAATTAGTTTTAAAGGCTGTGGTGACACTGTCTTTCCCAACTACACAGCTCTCTCTGTAGGGCAGATTTTCTTCCTATACTTAAACCAAAGCAACATATTATAACAGATTGAATGAAAAAGCAGGCCAGAGAATCCAACTATCTTCTTTTAAGTCAAAATCTAGAACAATTCTCTCCTCTCATTAACTTGTTTGTTTCAGAAAGTGCAGACATTTTTCGATGTTGTTAACATGTAATGGTTTATTACTATTCTTAAAGAATTTTAAAATATCTTAGTTCTCATTTCTATTGTTTTCTTTGTTTTGAGACAGTTTCTTACTGCACAGCCCAGTTGGCCTCAGATTTAGTGCTTTCTGCTTCTGCCTCTTGAGTGCTGGGATTACAGGTGTGTGCCACCATGCCTGACGCCTGACTTCTTGTTCTCTCTCTCTCTCTCTCTCTCTCTCTCTCTCTCTGTGTGTGTGTGTGTGTGTGTGTGTGTGTGTGTGTCTCTCTCTCTCTGTCTCTCTCCATCTCTCTCTCTGTCTGTCTCTCTCTGTGTCTCTGTGTGTCTCTCTCTCCATCTCTCTCTGTGTGTCTCTCTGTCTCTGTCTCTGTCTCTCTCTCTCTTGCTCTCGCTCTGTAGTGCTTATAATATGTGCAGGCTGATGTGTGTATGCATGCATGCAGAAGCCAATTCCTCAGGAGCTGTCTGCCTTATGTTTTTTCTTAAATTTTTATGATTTAAATGCATTTTATACATCAAACATATTAATAATATTGAGTGTTTTGATAATCAAATAATACATAAAAATTTGTTCAACTTTTATATTCATATCTTTACATACCCTTAAAATGTCATTAATGAATATTTAATACTATCCATAACTGAGGATCCTGTATCTAATGTTGAATACTAAATTGTTTCAAAACATACAAAATATTCGTTGGGAATTAAGCATAGTAAAAGAGCATAAAATATTAAAAATAAATCATTAAGAAATATATTCAAAAGCCCCTATATGATACCACCTGACATAGTGAGAGAGTATTTTAAAGGCATTATATATCTATGTGCATTGTCTAACAATCAGTTTACTTAAAAAAGATTATCAGTGTTTCTAGGAGAGAAATTATTTTATCAGTAAGTATATTTTTAAAAGTTCAAAATAGCAAAAACTCTTTGAAGTTAAACATTAAGAAAAATGCTAATTTCAAGCACAGTGAGAAAAATTATCAATAATATTTCCATGATGCTTGTAGAACATGATTTTAATATTTTCAACTGATAATATTCAACAGACAGAATAATTATTTTAAGATATATTTTGTTGTTATGTCTCCTTTTTCATTTCTGATTTTATTAATTTGAATACTGTCTTTGTGCCCTCTGGTAAGTCTGGCTAGGTTTATCTATCTTGTTGATTTTCTCAAAGAACCAGCTCCTGGTTTTGTTGATTCTTGTATAGTTCTTTTTGTTTCTATTTGGTTGATTTCAGCCCTGAGTTTGATTATTTCCTGCTGTCTACTCCTCTTGGGTGTATTTGCTTCTTTTCGTTCTAGAGCTTTCAGGTGTGCTGTCAAGCTGCTAGTGTAAGCTCTCTCCAGTTTCTTTTGGGAGGCACTTAGAGCTATGAGTTTTCCTCTTACCACTGCTTTCATTGTGTCCTGTAAGTTTTGGCATGATGTGTCTTCAATTTCATTAGATTCTAAAAAGCTTTTAATTTCTTTCTTTATTTCTTCCTTGACCAAATTATCATTGAACAGAGCATTGTTCAGCTTCCACGTGTGCTTTCTGGTTGTTTTGTTTTTGTTTTTGTTTTTGTTTTTGTTTTTGTTTTTGTTTTGAGTTTTTGGTATTTAAGACCAGCCTTAGTCTGTGGTGATCTGATAGGGTTCATGGGATTATTTCAATCTTCTTGTATCTGTAGAGGCCTGTTTTGTGATCAACTATATAGTCAGTTTTGGAGAAGGTACCATGAGGTGCTGAGAAGACGGTATATTCTTTTGCTTTAGGATGAAATGTTCTATAAATATCTGTTAGATCCATTTGGTTCATAACTTCTGTTAGTTTCACTGTGCCTCTGTTTAGTTTCTGTTTCCATTGCTGAGAGTGGGGTGTTGAGGTCTCCCACTTTTATTGTGAGGTGTGTGATGGGTGCTTTGAGCTTTAGTAAAGTTTCTTTTATGAATGTGGGTGTCCTTGCATTTGGAGCATAGATGTTCAGAATTGGGAGTTCGCTTGGTAAATTTTTCCTTTGACCAGTATGAAGTGTCCTTCCTTATCTTTTTTGATAACTTTTGGTTGAAAGTTGATTTTATTCAATATTAGAATGGCTACTCCAGCTTGTTTCTTGGGTCCATTTGCTTGGAAAATTGTTTTCCAACCTTTCACTCTGAGGTAGTGTCTGTCTTTGTCACTGAGGTGCATTTCCTGTATGCAGCAAAATGCTGGGTCCTGTTTATGTATCCAGTCTGTTAGTCTATGTCTTTTCATTGGGGAGTTAAGTCCATTGATGTTAAGAGATATTAAGGAAAAGTGATTGTTACTTCCTGTTATTTTTGTTGTTAGAGGTGGAATTATGTTTGTGTGGCTATCTTCTTTTGGGTTTGTTGAAAGATTACTTTCTTGCTTTTTCTAGGGTGTAGTTTCCCTCCTTGTGTTGGTGTTTTCCATCTATTATCCTTTGAAGGGCTGGATTTATGGAAAGATATTGTGTAAATTTGTTTTGTCAAGGAATATCTTGATTTCTCTGTCTATGGTAATTGAGAGTTTTGCTGGGTATAGTAGCCTGGGATGGCATTTGTGTTCTCTTAGGGTCTGTATATCATCTGCCCAGGATCTTCTGGCTTTCATAGTCTCTGGTGAGAAGTCTGGTGTAATTCTGATAGGTTTGCCTTTATATGTCACTTGATCTTTTCCCCTTACTACTTTTAATATTCTTTTTTTGTTTTGTGCATTTGTTGTTCTGATTATTATGTGAAGGAGGAATTCTCTTTTGGTCCAGTCTATTTGGAGTTCTGTAGACTTCTTGTATGTTCATGGGCATCTCTTTCTTTAGGATAGGGAAGTTTTCTTCTATAATTTTGTTGAAGATATTTACTGGCCCTTTAAGTTGGGAATCTTTACTTTCTCTTCTATATCTATTATCCTTAGATTTGGTCTTCTCATTGTGTCCTGGATTTTCTAGATATTTTGGGTTAGGAGCTTTTTGCTTTCTGCATTTTCTTTAACTGTTGTGCCAATGTTTTCAATGGTATCTTATGCCCCTGACATTCTCTCTTCTATCTCTTGTATTCTGTTGATGATGCTTGCATCTATGACTCCTGATCTCTTTCCTAGGTTTTCTAACTAGGTTGTCTCCCTTTGTGGTTTCTTTATTGTTTCTATTTCTACTTTTAGATCTTGGATGGTTTTGTTCATTTCCTTTGACTGTTTGATTATGTTTTCCTATAACTCTTTAAGGGATTTTTGTGTTTCCTCTTTAAGGGCTTCTAGCTGTTTACCTGTGTCCTCCTGGATTTCTTTAAGGGAGTTATTTATGACCTTCTTAATGTCTTCTATCATAATCATGAGAAGTGATTTTAGATCCAAATCTTGCTTTTCCAGTGTGATGGTGTATCCAGGACTTGCTATGATGGGAGAATTGGGTTCTGATGATGCCAAGTAACCTTGGTTTCTGTTGCTTATGTTCTTGTGCTTGCCTCCCTCCATCTGATTATCTCTAGTGCTACCTGCCCTTGCTATATCTGACTGGAGCCTGTCCTTCCTGTGATCCTGGATGTGTCAAAACTCTTCAGAGTTCAGCTGTCTCCCTTGATCCTGGGATCCTAGGATCCTGAGATCCTCGGTGTGTCAGAACTCCTGGAAGTCAAGCTGCCTCTAGGACCCTGAGATGTTGGTGTGACCAAGCTCCTGGGATCCTGGAAAACTGGGTGTTTTAGAGCTTCCTCTGAATGTTGTGGGACTGACTTTGGGATCACGCCCAAGTTGTGCTCAGGATACCAGCCCAGACCCCTGACTTGTGTTTTGAGCTAAAACCTCCTACCAGGATCTGGGTTTGCTAAGCAGGCGGGGCTGACTGGCCCCGCCCCAGACCTCCCAAGTGCTGTGATCACAAGTGCATGCCAATGGTCAGGCTGTTTTGTGTTGTGTTTGTTGTTGTTTTTGAGACAGAGTCTCACTGTGTAGCTGTCCTGGAACTCACTACATAGATAAAGCTGGACTTGAAAGCATAGAGAACTGCCTCTGCCTCCTGAGTGCTGGGATTGAAGACATTTGCACATGCCTGGCTGTGCCTGGCTTTTTCATGTGGGTTCTGAAAATCAAATTCCAGTCCTCACATTTGCCTAGTGATCACTTTACCCACTAAGCTATATCCACAGACCCCCTAATTTCTTATATAGTAAGTACAGACATAAAGGATCCATACAAACAGAAGTCCTTAAGAGTCTTCACTTTTTTTTTTTTTTTTTTTTTTGAGTATAAAGGAGTGCTGAGATCACTGCTCTAGGTCAGTGTGGTCAGTAGGCAGTTTAACAAGGAAGCTGCAAACTGCAGCCGCAGTCACTGAGTAGAGAAGCTGCCAGTAGCCAGAAAGTGGACATCGGGCTGTCTGGGCACATCTCAGAATTCTCTTTTTTCCAAGTATGAATCTGGAATTTGTTCAATTTTCATTCTCCGGTTATCTCCCTTTAAAATAAAACATTTCAAAAATATAATAAAACACAAAGGTAAATAAAAAACAGGGAAGTCAAATTTATGGTGTGGGAACAGAAGGCTTGCTATTACAGCTTTCAATGGCAGATAGTTTACAATAAACATTGGGCTTAGCCTGGTAGAAAATCATCACAGACAGGAGGCAAGTACTTGTCCATCTCCAAACGTCAGAAACTCTGGACTCCCTCCAGTTGAATAATTCAGATCTGCCAACTGTCAGTCACTGCTTTTTGTTGATGTTGTTGTTTTAATTAAATTGAAAGGGGGGAAGGAAAGGAACAAGGGCTAAAGCTCCCTTAGAAATGAACCAAAATGCCACGGAAGGCTAAATCCGTGACCTACCTTTGACAGTGTCTTTATCAACCTTGAGTGAGTGTTAATGGAATGTATATGTATGTGCAAGGAGGGCCAGCTGCTAGCAGATCTGAGTATCAAAGGGATTCTATAAACAGTGGAGGAGAGAGGCTCCGTCCCCATGCAGATAGGCATGCAAATGGACCTTTTAACAGGCCTTGCATCATCTGATACGAAATAATAAATACACCCAAACAGAGAAAGCAAAAGGAGAGAAATTATGCAAAAATTCTGTTGTTAAGATATGTGTGGGCAGAACTGCTCAAAATAGAAACCCAACAGCTTTCCAATGACTTGAAGGGTTTAGATAAAGAGAATATAACCACTGTAATTCTTGGTTAATCTTCCCTCCTCTGGCATTTTTTTTTTTTTTAATTTTGGTCAGAAGCTGTTACCGACCTCTGCTTATTTGAGGGCAGTGGAACTGTTCAGAGAAATGTACCTGAAATAGAGTCTCACCAGCACACACTCTAATTTTAGAGTCTTTGCATTTAAAAAAAGAACCGTGGCAGAATTCAAGGTCATGTGTAGGGAGAGAAAACTGGCACTCATACATTATGTATCTCTATTATGGTCCAGGAATCACTGATGTTTGTGCTTGCTGTATGTGTGTTTCAGATTAAAGGATAATTTAGCATCAACTCCGGGTGTTATCTAAAAAGGTTTACCTGTGATTTATCCATATTTTAAATATTTCGGGCCAAGGGTTCTCAGGGGGATGCTGGACACTTGCTTAGACTGGGTGTTTCTTGATGAAATGAACAAGGTATTTGAGTCTACTCTTGATGTCTTCATCATTTCCTTGGCTAAGGGACTGTGTCAGGGCCACAGTGGAAACTTCCAATTTATTGTATGGTATATGGAAAAACAATTTTTCTTTACAGCTGTGTTTAGCAAAACTAGTGTCTATCCCAAGGTGATGT
This sequence comes from Mus caroli, assembly GCF_978045245.1. Taxonomy (NCBI): domain Eukaryota; kingdom Metazoa; phylum Chordata; class Mammalia; order Rodentia; family Muridae; genus Mus; species Mus caroli. The sequence continues at coordinate 16,657,041 of NW_028227268.1, forward strand.
TAGTGAATCCAACTCATTTCATGTTCAAAAAAAAAAAAAATTTTAAAGGTAACTTAAACCACATCTCAGGAACTGCAGTGGCTTTCACTTTAATTTCCTTATGAAAGTATGGTACCTCACAGGGGCTGCAGCCTAAGGATGTGATACTGTGAGGAGTGGGGAAGTGGGTGTGCTTTAGCAGGAGACCTGAGGCACAGGCTGCTGTGATGTTTCCATTCTGGTCCTGATGCTGGCATGTTAGTCTCACAGAGCCCAGGGCTGGGGAGATGGTGCAGCCAGGAAATGCTTGTCACACAAACACATGGAACCTGGAAAATCTTTAGAACCTACATTTAAAAAAAAATTAAATTAAATAAAAACAAAAAGCCAGGTGTTGTGGGTGGGAGAGGAGGAAGAGACAGGCAGATAGATCCCTGGGTAGTGCTGGCAGCTAGTCTAGCCTAGTTTGAGAGCCCCAGGCCAATGAGAAGCCTGTCTAAAACAAACAAAGGAACCCAAAGTGAATGACTCTTGAGGAATGGCACTCAGGGCTTCTGGCCTCTGCACATACTTGCATATACATGTACCCATAGGAAAATGAACACACAGACACATGCAGACAGACAGACAGACAAACAGACAGACAGACAGACACACACACACACACACACACACACACACACACACACACCTCAGTAATGAACATGAAGAAATCTTGAACTCAGTTGCACTTTGAAGGTTTGGAGGCAGAATGTAGTTCATGAGTCTACTTTCTTTGACCCTTACAATGTTTTCCAAAAAACTGAAAATGTTCACACAGCATATTTCAGAAAAGCAAAAGCATCCCCAAAATCCAAATTTCTATCTTCTCTGCATTTTCTGGCCATACTGGAGCTACCATGGTCCACTAAATGGCAAGAGGAGCAAGACCTAGCTAGGCTGCTCCTCCCTGAGGCACACCCAGCTAGTCCTCACCTACCACCTTTCTGTACACATACCCAAAGGGTGCCAGGGTAGAAATGGCCCATGTTGGGGGAAATAATCACACAGTTTCTATGAAGGTGAGATGGAATAGAAGCCTGTCAGGATTTAAGGCCTGACTCTGCTCGCTCCAAAGCTGAGAGACATGAGATGAAGTACTTAAATCAGACTAAAATTAAGGGGTGTTTGGGTTGCGTGTGTGTGTGTGTGTGTGTGTGTGTGTGTGTGTGTGTGTGATATACATATGTGCAGGTGCAGGCACATGAGTACAGAGGCCAGAAGTACCTGTTAGATGTCTTCCATGGCTACTCTCCACTTTATTTTTTGAGACAGGATCTCTCAAAGAAGTTGAAACTCACAGAATCAGGTAGACTAGCTGGGCAGTGAGCTCCCAGAAGCCACCTGTCTCCATCTCCCTAGTAATGCTGTTAGAAACACATGCCTCCATGCCTAGTGTTCTTACATGGGTCATGGGGATCCAAACACATGCCTTCATGCTTACACAGCAAGTGTATCAACTAAGTCATTCCCCAGTCCCATTTCTACTTTTATAGCCCAAGCTGTAAGTTAGAATCACTTGGGAGACTTAAAAATCACCTCACCCCTACTCAGGGCCAATGTATCTGAGTCTCTGAGAGGAAGTCCAGACATCAGTCTTAGACTGTTCACTAAGAGACTCCAACACAGAGAGACGGGGAAAGGCATGATTTAATATGATCGTAGAGATTCCTCCCCCCGCCCCCGCCCCAATTCTGTGTTCTTCATAGCTTGAAAGCAATGACCAGGAAACTGGAATAGCCATTCACACTGGTAATGGCTCATCTGTCAGAATGCCAGCAAAGAATGAGCATGTCACACACACACACATACACACACACACACAGTGTGGACATAGCTGCCTCTCTTTTTCTCTCTTTGGGGAGGGGCATGCCATGGTACTCATGAGGAGGTCAGAGGACAACTGAGGGTGTCAGCCCTCACCTTCCACCATGTTTCTTGACAGAGTCTCTTATTGTTCACTGCTGCATACAGCACGTTATCTTGCCCACAAGTTTCTAGCACTTCCCGTGTCTGATCCCCATCTCCTGGTAGGGGCACAGAGGGATTGCATCCCTGTGCACTACCAAGTCCAGTTTTTTACATGGGTCCTGGGGATCCAAATCAGGCTACCAGGCTTGTTGACACACATGCTTGTCCTGTTGAAGCATCTCCCCAGCCTCTGAAACAAATTCTTGCTATATAGTTCAAACTGACCTTAAACTCCCAACAAAGCTCAGGCTAGCCTGGAACTAGCGTCTGCCTCCGGAATGTTGAGATTACAGGCATGTACCACCATGTCTTGTTTTAATCCTTCCATATATATTTAAGTCATCTGTAGCATTCATATGATATCTAGTACAATGTAAGTACTGCGGAAATGGTTGCTGAATTGTGTTGTTTAAGGAATTTTTACAAGAAAGATATATGTTCTGGTATAGACTCATCGAAAAACATTCTCCATCTGGGGTAGGATGTAGCTCAGTCTGTAGAGTGCCTGCCTAAAAAGCCAGACACCCTAGGCTGGATTCCTAGTACTGCAGAAACCTAGGGTGTTGGCACATACCGATAATCCAAGCACTCTAAGGGAAGAAGAATTAGAAGTTCAAGGTCACCTTCAGCTACATAGCAAGTTCAAAGCCAGCCTGAGTTATATGATACTTTCTCTCTACCCCCTCCCCCTCTGTCCCCGTATATATACATAATATTTTATATTGTGTATAAATATATACCTATCATCCATATTATCATATATATACAGACACATGCACACATACATACACACACACACACACACACACACACCTTTTTTTCCCATCTGTGGTAAGTTGTTTAAGCCCATGGATCCAGAGCCTGTGAGTCTCGAGAGTTGACTACACTTGATGTATGTAGACAGTCTTGCATACCCAAATAAAGCCTGGGGTGGGGACTGGGGGGAGGGGACAATCCTATGGAGAGCTGTGGGGAATACTTTGCCGTTTCTCCCTTCTTTCCACCACCCAGGAGGAGTGCCATCTCGGCACCTCTACCTGTTTTCACACTTCCCACATCCACAGGCTCTCTGCCAGTCCTGCCCTTAAATAGGAACCTACAAACACCGAACAAAGAGCTAAATTAGAGGATGCCTTCAGAGAGGACAGCATCTAATTGTGTCTTCCAGCGACTGCCTTGTCACTGGTACTCAGCAAGGCTTCCAAACAGTTGTTTCTCTAGCCTTGGGGGACTTCCAGCCCAAAGGTCTAAGTCTGGTGGTTAATGGGCCCCCACCCTGGCCTTATCATGCAGCCACAATGGAGGGCAGGGAGGGACAGCCTGTTAGGCTGAGTTCTATGGAAACAGGGCCAGTTCCAAAGGCAGGAAAAGCAGGCTACGGTCCAGAATACATGGATCAGGGGAGCCAGGAGCCTTTAGCTCTCCCAGGAACTCTTGCCCTAAGCCAAAAGAGCTGCAGATACCCTGATGTATGTGCATGCTCCAGGTGCATCCGGATCTGTCACCTCTTTCTTACTACAAATACTACATAGTTTCAGATCAACTCCATTCAGTAAGCACGGGCTGGTTGCTGTAGGCTGATGTTGATAAAATGGTTTGGAGGTTTCCGCCAGACAGGGAGGGGAGGGAACATGTGAGAGTCAGGAAATGGGCACAAGGGCTGGCAGAGGTGAAGACTATCGCCACCCAGCTCCCAGACTAGACAGTGTCTGGCACTGCTGAGAAATGTTTCCATGGGAAGGAACTGCCCACCAGCAGGCACTGTGGCAGGCCTGGAGCAATCCTCAGAGGCCCTTCCGCTGTCCCGCACACCGTGAGAATCTTCCCCGTTGGTCCAGTCTTCCTCTGCCCTCCAGGGTCCCACACCTACTTCTATTGTTGAGCTGACTCCAAGGTCCTGTTTATCTACCTTCCTCCCCCACAGGCACAAAGGCTACTTCTTAGTCTTCTGGGAGGCCTCAGCTTGGCCCTGAAGTGCTTATATAAAGGTTTGATGAGGGACTACACCCAAAGGGCTTTCCCTGCATACTTGGGGGTACCAAAAGAATGTCTTCCTGACATGGCACTCAAGTGAAGGGGGTTACAAACTTCTGTTTCAAAGTAGGCATTTCCAAACTCTGATATGTTTTAAACAAAGATGAAGGAGAAGAGGTGTAGGGCATGCTGGGACATGAAGATATCACCACTGGTGAACACACACAGCCGTTTAGATGCTGCCAGAATGTTGCTGCTGCCCTTGCCTGTGTGCTTGTGTGCCCGCCTCACTGTCTTACTCTATGAACCAGAGGTCTCTGTGAAAAAGATCATCAGGACAACTTGTTTTGCTTTAAAATAAAGAAAAAGCAAAACATAGCAAAACTTTTGCCACAATCAGAGGGTTATCATAATTTATTAACAAAAAATGACCCGTCAGTGTGTCTCGGCTTTCGAGATAATGCCGCAAATGTGTGGCAGGCAATGAGAAGGCTCAGGGCTCCAGCAACAGTGTGTGGCCTTGAGTGAGGAATACAGGGAGACTCTTTGTCCTCTGGCTGCTTCAGTGTATTAAGGAGAGATAATGGTATATTCAATGGGTATGAGAAAAGCTTAACATTAGTCTGCACGAAGCTCTTTGAAATGCATGAAGGGATCACGGCATCTCAATCCAACACTTGTCCTAGTGTCCACTCAGGGCCCTTGTCTGAGCATCTGTAAAAATCTCTGCGTGGATGTGATACACACACACACACACACACACACACACACACACACTAAATGGCTTAATTGCTTTTAAATTTTTTCAGTAAACACATTGGAATGATTATCAGGCATCTGTACAGTGTACTGCCTGCAAGTCTGCCACGAGAAGAGCTATTTGAGAAATGAAATCACATCAATGAGAGAATTACCAATGAGTCAATTGGTGAAATATTGCATTAGCGGTGGCCTCTGACCCAAATGATGCCAACCAAATGCTTTTTCCTTTCTCTCTAATTTAATCACTTTTCAATTAGGTTAATTTCTTAAAAACCACACAGATAAGCCACTTGTGTTACACACCACACACACACACACACACACAGATATTGATGAAATAAAGGACACACTACAGTTGTGTGTGACTCTCTGCTGCTTGATTCTGGAAATGAGTATTACCTTGTTTTTTTCCCCCCTGTCTGACAAGAATTTTTCCAAAACTACTCACTAAAGTGTGAAGTCAGGGAACCCCCCGTCAGCCCCCCAAAATCCCCTCAAGGCAGAGACCCAGCCATCATATTATGAAAGCATAGCTCAAAGAGGCCCCAAACTATGGCCGCTGGACACATTGCCTGGCTGTCTTGAAAACACTGTTCTAAGGCAGACCACGCAGCTGGAAGGTGGTTTTGTGAGGGTTGTTGACAGGCCTGTGCTCGGGCTTGCTGGGAGAGTGAGCTCCACACATCCAGGAATTTGTTTGAGGATGGAGCGCGGTTAAGTCATGTTTTAAGAATGTTCTCTCATTATCCTGACTCAGGGGGTGCAGTGAGCCACAGAAGAGATGCAGTTCAGTGATACCTTCTATTCTGTCTGGTTTTCAAGAACTGCCTTACCCCGTGCCAAGGAAGGAAGACTCATGTCACTCACCCGAGGTTACCCCGTTCCGTTCACGGAAGTTAACCCTGTCTTTGTCACAAAGCTGGAGGAGGACTGCTTTTCTAGACTCGCTTGAAACCCCTGACCTGGGGCGGGGGGGGGGGGGAAGGGTTAGACTAGGGAGGGGGTGTAGATGAAGAAGAGAGTTTCCAGGAGGTGAAGGGGACAGAGAAGGGAGTCAGTAGAAGGCAAAAACTAATTACTAAAATCTACAAAACCAGCCAAGAAATTTGTTTGGGAAATAGAAATCTAAGATCTGTGGTTTGGCAAGTAAGGCTGACTTGTGATGAGAAAGGCAGAAAAGAAAGGGGAAACGGGGCTGAGGACGGGAGGGAGAGAGGGTAAAGAGGAAGGCAAGCCAAAGACCAGGAAAGAGAGGAACTAGGAATCCAAGAGAGTGAGAGTCAGTGCACACCACAGCATCTTAGGAACAGACTTGGAGGGCTTAGCAGATAACATGCTTGTTGTGCAAGCATGAGGACCTGAGTTCGAATCCCCAGCACCCATGTTTAAAAAATTAATCTAGGCAGGCATTGTGTGTATGTAATCTTAGCACTGGGGGAGTGACAGAGGGAGATAAGATCCCTGGGGCTCCAGGGCTAATCTGGCTGAATCAGTAAATTCTGGGTTCAGTGAGAGCCTAGTCCTAAAAAACAAAGTGGAAGAATAGAGATGTCACTCAAAAGTGAAGTACTTGCCTAGCGTGCAGAAAGCCTGGGTCCCATCACCCGCATATCTGGGTCTGGTAGTGAATGTCTGTCATCCCAGTACTTGGGAAATGCTGGCAGCAAGCAAGGTTGAGGCCAGACGAGGATACATGAGACTCTGTCTCAAAAAAATATTTCTTAAGAGCACGTATGATAGCAAGTAACTGAGAAGATACCCAGTGACATTTGGCATATACACACAGATGCACACACACACACACACACACACCACACACACATGGGGACAGAGAGAAAGAGATACACACATAGAGTTATAGAAATCATACACATAGAGATACGCACACAGATACATAGAGAGGTATACACACATACACACACAGAAATACACACATACACGAAGAGAGAAAAAATACACACACATAGAGATACACACACATACACAGATACACACAGAGAGATTCACACACACACACATGTGACAAGGAAAGGCTGTAAGGAGAGGCTATAAGTTAACAATCAGGATATATATAGTAGATCAGGGCAGGACATAGGACTGTGTGTCCGTCCTAGAACTAGGAGTGCCTGATCCCTCAACATCTCTTCTCCTGTCGATTGATATCACACTTTGTTTGAATGACAACCTGAAGTTTTCTTAAAGACCAGACTAGGAATCGTGAGGTTGTAACTATTATTTCTGGTGATGAACTTCCTGGTAGATGTAAATAAAACGGCTACACATGAGACGTCAGAAATGCCTGCAGGTAAGCATGCATGCATGCATCCATGCAGGTGCTGTGGCACACAAACACTTAGAATTCATGGCATGGAACAGGTGTGAAGAGCTAGGGATGCAGCTCGGTGGCTAACTGCTTTCCTGGTGTGTGACAGGCTGTCGTTCCGTCTTGGTACCATGGAAAGAACAGCAGGCAAAGAAGCCTGTTGCAGGCCTGATGACCTCAGTTTGAACTCTGAACTCCTAAAAGTTGTCCTCTGACTTCCACATCTAGATGTGGTAACACAAATATATATGTCTCTCTCTCTCTCTCTCACACACACACACACACTAAATAAATAAATAAACAAACAAATGTAATACTTTAAAAACCAAAAACACCACCCCATCCCCCCCAAAACAACAACAAAACCCCTCTCCTGTGGCTTTCTGTGGTGCTTGGAATAAAGTCCAGTCCCATCTCTTAGAGCCTTATCACTTTTCCTCACACTGGCCTTCCAGCTGCCTGGCTTCCCTTTGTTCCCTTGATCTCTAAGCTTTCTTTTGCCTGAAGACTTTCCCAATCTCATTATCTCCATCCCTGGAGTCCTTCTCATCCTTAAGTCTCACCCAGCGAGACCATCTTCAACTACCACATCCCAATAGCTTCCCACTCTCCCCATGACTCCCAATATTTCCCTGTCACTATTCCCTATTAGCAAATTCTACTTACCACCTGTTGGTATTTATTGATTTGTGCGGACATAAGTCATCTTTGCCACTTACTAGCCATTCAATAATTATTTGCCAATCAAACAAACACATTTGGTATCCACAGCCTTGATAAGGTTAGCAAGCTCCAATAACCACACTTTGTTCTGTCCCCTCCCTCCCACTCCTGGCTCTCCCAAGTCTAGTTCCCACCTGTGCCTGGCAGACACTTGCCCTGCCCCAAAACACCCTTAACCCAGACGAAGGGGAAGTGAACTGCTGAGCTCATGTCAGGCAAAGGCAATGCAATGGGGGAGAAATGAGAGAGACTGGCTCATCTGCTGTTGTCTGTGGCATTATAGAAACAGCAAGAGAACCAAGAAAGGTTTCTGGGCTGGGGGTAGGGGGCAGGGCTCAGTGGGAAAAATCACTCACTGGGCAAGCATGAGGGCCTGAGTTTGAATCGTCAGACGTCATGTAAAGCCAGACCACAGTAATGCATGGCTGTAATCCCAGTGTTTCTAAGGGAAGATAGGAGACAGAGGTGGAGGAGTGCCTGGAGACTCTGGGGCCAGCTAGCCTGGAACACAAGAAGCAAACAAGAGAGCCTGACTCAAACAAGATGGGAGTCAGGACCAATACACAAAGTTGTTCTTTGACCTCCACACATGAGCCCATAGCATGTGACTGTCACACACATGCAGAGACATCATATAAAAATGATGAGAAGAAGAAGACAAGAGGGCAAGTGTCAGAGATGTTTTATGTCAGGGACGGATATCCATCTGGGCACTCCCTACACCATGCCTGGGAGGAGAGAAGAACACTTCACCCATGAAGCTCCATGAAGCAAACATCTCAAGAGCAGAGCTTAGAAAGAAGGCTACCTCTGCTCCCCTGACCAACCAACCGACCGACCGATCGATCAACTGCTCTGGGGGTTTTTTGTTTGTTTTTTTCTGGGGGTGTGTGTGTGTGTGGGTGTTTTGTTTTGTTGTTTTCAGCTCTGGTTTTCCTCACTTGCTCTGCCCCTTTGCCTGAATACAATGCTATAGTATAGTCCACCAAAGCCCGGGACATGCTTGGCGCTTGTGCTCCCTGGCTTCTTGATAAGCGTCTCTTTTGTTTGCTTGCTTTGGCCTGAGCATTTAATTTGTCCAGAAACCGATTTACTGCTCATGTGTTTTTCTCACCCCCCCCCACCCCCTACCCTAGTTCTAGAGATAAAACCTGAGACCTTGCACACACTAGGCAAGTACTCTACTGCTTGCCTAGTGCACTGTTACTCCCCATGTGGGATTCTTGCTGCGGTCATAGCTTCTGAAGGCTGAGCCTCATACAGGCAGGGCTTGAAGATCAGCCCATAACTTGTGCTCTTGGCTAAGCATGTATGGCCTGAGCTTATCTGAAGTCCAAACAAATCAGATATTCCTTCTGGACAGAAGTCAAATTCTTTCCTTTGGTAACTATTTTTCAGAAATTAAAAAAAAAAAGCAATATATTTGTTCAGAGTTCTTGTAATCAAATCCAATCTTACATCAGAGGCATTAATTGCCGTAATGAAAGGCTCTGAATACTCCAAATCTTCCAAAATAGATAAAGCAATAAAGGTTTAATGGAACTTCTGAGAAGCATTTCAGCACTGGGAGATCCAAGCCGTCGAATGAATCCGTTTCCTCTTTGTAAGATAGTACAACAGACCAGCTACGACTCCAACAGAGGGAAATTCTAAGAGCTCTCCTACAGGACATGCTTTATTAAGAAATTAATTGTAGGGCGTGTGCCAATCTCTAACAGAGTCTACTTTATTCCACAGAAGAATTGGATTGGGAACATCTGATCTTTGAAAACCCAACTGGCGTTACTAAGTTTCATATCGTTCATGGATGGCTGCAAGCCTCAAATGAGATCCACCCTCCCTGTTAGAGAAGAGGTCTCAGTAAAAGGGGTCTCTGAAATGCAATCTAAAAATTAGCCACGGGGATAATAGCAATGTTTTAAAGACATAATAAGTCTTTGAAGGCGTTCTTTGATGTGGTGGATATGTACCTTTGCTGTCAATGTACACCTGTAATGTAATCAACGGCTGCAGGGACCGGGTGTTGGGCAGCGGCCACTTACAAGGCACACCACCAGGAACTCGGCCTTCAGTGTTCCACTCATTCTCACAGGAGAGGAGGCCCTGATTGTTCTACTCCCAACTCTGCGGATCTTCAGGTTAAAGCTGTTTGCTCTCAAGCCGCAAATGCCACTGCTGGGAATGTAAACCAAGTTCTCTTGAAGCCATACTACACTGCTGATAGAGCAAATGGAAGAGGAACAGCCCGGTGAAGCTCAGCAGGAGAGGACCTCACTGAAGCATGACGTTGTGACGTCTCCAAAAGCTTGGAAGGAAATCAACCAGATCAGTTATCAAATGGAGATGCCCTGGGTAGGAGAAGGCTATTCCTCAAGGTCTGCTGCTGCTGGATAAATCCCCTAAGAACAAACACACAATTCCCTTAAATCTAATTCAATATGCATCTAGTCTTCTTTAATTCAGCCTCCTGGGGATGCCTTTCCACAAGGAGTGAGCACCTTGCATGCCTAACAAGGGTCAGTCTGCCAGATTTATTCTCTGGGAAAAAAAAAATTGATAGTAAGATCACTGAGAATCAGTTCCTAAATGATTGATTCTGAGTTAACAAAAATGGATCCCTGGGGCTGGAGAGACAGCTCTGTCGATAAAGTGCTAGCTTCACGCTTGTGAGGACCAGGGTTCAGATCTCCAGAACCCATATGAAAAGCAGAGCACAGTGACCCATGCTGTGGTCATCCCAGCAATGGTGAGATGGGGGAAGACTGGCGCATCCCAGGAGTGACACCTGAAGTTATTCTCTGACATACGCATGCACAACTGTACAGGCACGTGCACGCTCGCACAAATGTGTAAAGGGCATGAGGATCTCAGGGCCCACAGATAAGCGACAGGGAAACCAGAAATGTTAAACACACAGGCTTGTCTCTTCAGTGGAAGGGATGGGTACCTGTCTCCCACCCAGAGGCTGGGGTGGGTGCTTGTGTAGGGCCAGGCCACACCCAGGTCCCCCAGACTATTATGCTTATCCCAGATCCTTCCTCCTTTATGTTGAGCACTGTTACTCAATCACCTGAAGCCATCTTTAGGAGAGATGTCACACGCACTTTGTAGCTGGGTGACCTCTACCATATTACATGACTGAGATCACACCTGCTCCTCCCCTAGCCCTTAAACCTATAGAACCAATCAATCTTTATGGAAGAGGTCACGCACACTTTGCAAAAGAGTTTTGATGGTGTCATGCCTAAAGCCTTGTTGTACACATGGAACTGAGATCAATATTACCAGGAAACTGTTCCCCAAAACTGTACTTTACTTAAACGTGTCTAAAATAAACTATCAGACTCTAGAGGTCTAAACCAACGCTGGCTATTAAGTCATGTTAAGCCAGATTTCATTTTTGCCTCATGCAGATCATTATGCTGCTGAGTAATGCAGAGTAATGGAGTTTGCAGGGACCCCCCCACACACACACACACAACACACAACACACGAGTTCTTGAACCTATAAAAAACCAAGAAGCAAATCCTGACTCTTCAATGACCTACTAAGCATTCTACTTGTGTGTTTGTGTGTGTGAATGTATGTGTGCAGTGTGTATGTATGTGTCTGTGTCTGTGTGTGCATGTGCTAGTGCGCATGCATGTGTATGCTCACAAATGTCAAGGCCATAGGCAAATGTTAAGTATCTTCCTTTACCACCTTATCTTTCAAGACAGGGTATTTCACTGAAGCCAGGGTTCAGAGCTTGGGTAGACTACCTGGCCAGTGAGTTCTGGGGATCCACCTGTCTCCACATCCAACCCACAGCCTCCCACCTTCCAATCATGCTGCATTATAGATGCATGTGACCACACACACCTAGCTTTGGACAATGAATCCTAGGATCCTATCTCAGGCCCTCATGCTGTGTGCTTGTGCAAAAGGCAATTCACCAACTGAGCCATCTCGCTACCCAGCCCAGCCCCCATCGCAATGACATTAATATGTCTGCTTTTAATGGATGGCATTAACAGATTGCCACAATGGCACCCCTGTCTAGTGAAACATGACTGTAAGGTGAATGCAGAATATCACCACAGCCTATGACATACGTATAGTCCTTAGCTAGTTTTGAAAATTATTCAGGAGCTGGTAAGAAGGTTTAGCTGGCTAAGACACCACACCTGATGACCAAAGTTTGATCCCTGGGACCCACACGATGGAGGAAGAGAACCAACTCCTCCAAGTTGTCCTCCAGGCTCCACACATGCACCATGGCACATGCTCTCCACCATACACAAAATAATAAAAAGTATTTTAGTTTTTAGAAAACTGATCAGCCGCATTCCCAAGTTATTCTGAAGGCCAACATACTTTCTCACTTTCCCTCCTCAGGAAAGGGCTCCTTTCCTTGCTTAGTTTTGTAATTGTAATTAAATTTTATTTATCTATATCTGTGTGTATACATGTCACACATTTATGGATGCCCTTATAGGCAGAAGATGGTGTCAGATCCCCAGAGCCAGAGATAAAGGGAGTTGTGAGCTGCCTGACATGAGAAACAAGAACTGAACTGGGGTCTTCTGGAAGAGCAGCAAGTGCCCTTGACCATTGAGCCATCTCTCTGGGATCCTTTTGGTTTGTTTTTTGAGACAGGGTCTCATGTAGCCCAGGCTGGCCATGAAGTCTCACAATCTTCCTACTTCCACCTCCGGAGTGCTGGGATTACAAGATGCACCACCACACCCAGGGTGGAATGATTTTAACAAACAACAAGCATGGTTCGTGCCAGGCATGAGTGAAGGCAACACAATGACCTCAACTGATGAAAACAGGAACTCATTAGTCATGGAAGACTCAAGGCAAAATGACCCTGTCTAAGCGTTTCGAGGGAGGCCACTTGGCACAAAGCTCTGTGGCCTGTAGAAGCTCCTGATTGTACGCTTACAAGGACCTTAATTAGTTAGTAATCTGTCCCCCTCCCTCCCTGCCTCCCTCTCTCCCCCTCCCCTCCCCTGTTTCTCTGTCTCTGTCTCTGTCTCTCTCTGTCTCTGTGTGTGTGTGTGTGTGTGTGTGTGTGTGTGTGTGTGTGTTAGGATTGTCTATTTCAACACCATTTCGTACCTGTGCCAAGTCCCCATGAACATGACATGGCAGTCTTAGAAGAGCCTCCTGACAGTTTGCTCTGGATTAAATACTTTATTTCGTTGTTGTTTTGAAACCTCCACAGGCTTCACCTGAACCGTTACACTTCCGGTTGCCCTTTGCAGAATTCTTAGATTCAAGTAAAGGATTTCTTGTGGCTTATTTGCAAATGTGGGTCACCTCGGTGATTAGAACCCATGCCTATTTAAGCCCCTTTCCTTTCCTCATTTACCAGGGGCAAAAAGTAGCGGCGATTAGGATGCTTCCTTCCACAGAAACTGTTTCTTCTCCCAGGCTTCCACGTTTCTCTTTGGCCACACTTGCTTTTTAATACAGGAGCTGACCTGCTTTGTAATTTACATGTCAAGGTTAAGTTTACTCCTGAAAAGCTGACTGTCTGAATTGCTCTGTAGCTTCTTTAGGAGCTGATCTTTGCCACTGCCTCTTTCTCTCAAGGGCATGATGCTTTCTTCCAGGTGTGTTGGCACCTGTAACCCCAGCACTGGGGAGGCGAAGGAAAGAGGACCAGGAATCTGAGGTCAGCCTGGGTAATGCGATCATGACCCGACCCCCTAAAAACCCCACAAAATAACCACAACAAAAACAAAGCAAAGGGGCTGGAGAGATGGCTCAGCCAGTAAGAGCACTGATTGCTCTTCCGAAGGTCCTGAGTTCAAACCCCACAACCACATGGTGGCTCACAACCATCCTTAATGAGATCTGACTCCCTCTTCTGGAGTGTCTAAAGACAGCTACAGTGTACTTACATATAATAAATCTTTTTTTTTTTTTAAGTATAGGAATGTTTCATGCTGAGACAGGTAACTTCTCCAAGCTTTGTACTTTGTGTTATAGCAGTAAAATGTGCCTTGGAAAATGAAACTACCAATTAATGTTTGTCTTCTCTCATTTAAACCTCACAACAGCCTTTTGGGGGTGAAATGTACTTTTGTTTTCTCTAGCTCTTAAAACCGAAAATTAAAAATCCATATCTAATATGTGCCAGTCTGGTAGTTTCTTTTTTCTTACTTAGTGGGCAACATCAATCTGTTGGGAATGGGAGTCTTCTTCTGGGCTCTGGATCCATCCTTGTCAGGAGTCCTTGGCTGTGTCATCTCTATTCACCTCTCTCTCTTAGTCCTTAATGCCCTCCTCTGTTAGTCAGTAATAATAATTATCACTAATTACCACTACTATTATCATTTCTGAGTTAGGTCCTTCGTCTCTAAGAAAAAGCTTCCCACTTCTCATTTTACTGCAATCCCCACAACCCACTCCCCACACAGAGTCTCTGACAGAGCGAGGAGGTTTCCCTAGAAGGCCTTCACTTCCTCTAAGAACTGGGATTTCAGGCATCTGTCATCACATCCACTCTAAGGGTCAAGCTTCATGCCAGACGGGCACTGAGCTACATCCCAGAAAGTGTCTCAAACTTGGGGTCCTTAATTATAGTCCTTTGAACAGCAAAGACCATGGAAAGAGGTTCCATGCTATGTCTTTACCAGTCAACAATTTAATAGAGAATCTTTGTTAGCCAGCTGAGAACAAGCCTAGAACATGGTGTTGCAGGTAAAAAGTACCTGCCACCAAGCCCGACAATCTGGGTTTGGTCACTAGGAGCCACAAGGTAGTAGAGAACAGACTCCAGCAAATTGACCTCCCCTTCCATGCACTGGGGCATGTTTGCCCTCTCACACATCCAATAAAAATAAAATGTAATAAAAATCTTTAAACATACTAATAATAGAAAATGGCTTGGAAAGGGAGAGCAATGAAGGTCAGATGAGAAAGAGCCCAAAACAAAGACTTCCCCAAGGCATATTTTGTCTAGACTCTGTGTTGCTCAAGATACGTCTTAGAAGTTGGCGTGAAGGTGAGAAGGAGGGTTTGGCATGTCCTAGAGCCGCAACTGGCAAGAAATGATTCAAGGACAAAACCAAGAAAGCAAGTCCCAGGGAACAAATAGGGACAGTCACAGTCCAGAGTCTGGGGCTCACTTCTTAGACAGCGCCGGAGTCTGAGAGTGGCTTGTTGGTGATTAAGACATGGGACCTAGGCTGTTTACATGGCACAGGGAGAGGTGGGCCTGGGGTACAACTGACAGGGACTCAGAGCGTCCTTGCAAGGTTCAAACATCAGTCCAGTCACCACCTGAATGTGGGCTTACAGGGGCTGCATAGAAGTCTCCTGGACCCCAGACATGTGGAGACTCTGGGACACTGTGAAAGTTCCAACAATTTCTATTGTCTATCTTCTTTGGTCTCCACCCAGTCTAAAATGCCCTTAGGTGACATCAGCCAGCAAGGTACTAAGTACCTAAATATGCAAAAGAAATAGAAGCCTCAAGGCTGCCTATTAGCCACTCAGTGGAAAATAAACGCAGCCTAGAAACAGTGATGTAAACCAAGAACCTGGTGGGCACTGGTCTAAACCTCCAAGCTCCTCTCTCCTGGAGAAGCCCATAATGACTACTGCTAACTCAGAGGCTAGCTTTCGGTCTCCGTTCTGAAACTGATCGGGTGCCTCCCTTAATTGTTTATTTCTGCTCTGAGGTTGGATCGGAACATTCTGCCTGAAGATCCCTGTATGAGTGCAGTATCTTTTCTTCTTTCCATTTATTCCCTTTACTGTTTTATTTAATTTTTTTCCTCTCCCATTTTCTAATCTTCATCTTATAAGAAACAACACTGAGTCTGGGCGTGATCACAGACAAAAATCAGAGTGCCTATTCCTAGAGCATCTCTTCCAAGCCAGCCGCCATCACCGCTTTCCTTTCTCAACTGCATCCCTTCTCGTTCCCACGGCAACCGGCGGGGCCGCCCACGTGTGGACTCAGGACCCCCGGGGCCATAGCCCTGCCCCACCCCCACGATCCACGTTCCCTCGCGACTAGCGACACAGGCTCCGCGCGAGGAGGGAGGCTCGGTTGCCAAGGAAACGGGAGGACGCCAAGCAGCCGCCCCCACCGTCTCCACCCCAAGAAAGGCCGGAGGCCGCGGCGGACAGCTGCCTCCCGGGAGGAGAAGGAAGAGGGCCCTCTAGAAGGAGGGAAGACAGTGAGGTGTGGGGGAGGAAGAGGAGCCCAGGACCCGCCCCACGCACGATTGATGGGCGGCTCTTCGCCCACCCGCTCCGCCCCGCGGCCCCTTTAGCCCCTTGTGAGGGGTGAAAGTGCTGATCCCCAAGGTAATGGGCGCCTGCCTGCCCCAGCCTTCCCAGAACTGAGAATCAACTTTACCTTTGAAACTTAAGAGATTCTGAAGGGAAATCAGACCTCTTAGAGCCCCTCTCTTCTTCTGGCTAACACTAGCTCCAGTTTGTTTCTACCTCAAAGGAACAGATTTAACGGGAGTCTAGTTGGTTTTTGTACAGTGGTAGTTCCCTCACCCCCCAACTGCTGCACAGCGACATTGGTCTACAAGTCCAGGAAACAGCGTTTGAGTGTGGAAACGATGGTATTATTAATGGTAGAACCCAATCGCTTGTCAAACTTGTGATGTTCTTTTCATTTTTCCAATTACACAGTCTCTGCTCTGGGCTTAATAGTCTGTGTGTGTTAGCTAGGTCTCTCATACACCCCTTTACGCAACCATTATTTCCTACGTTAAATTGGTACAGTCACCCTCTCTTACCGCCACCGTGCCTCAAGCCCTCAGCCTCTGAAGTATAAACCGAGCCTAAGTCACTAAACTTATATTCAGCACAAGTTTAAAAAGTGATATTAAAAAAAAAAACACTAAGATTTTTTTTTCCAAACTAAAATTGAAACAAATCCTGTAATCCTTGACATTACAAATGAATTCATTGTGGAAAAGATTAAAGTCTTCTGAAATTCTTCTTCTAAGCAGCCAATCGTGGACATGGAGGAATTTATAGACCTGATTGTCAGGTAGTAACACAGCTACTTATATCTTGCCTCAAATGAAGCTTCAGTATCGAGAGGTTAAATTTACATTTTGCTTATTTGCCAAAATCAAGACAGTATAGTTTTAATGATATTTCACAGAATAATCAGTAAGACAGCTTATTTTAAAAGCACTTCTTTCAGGTCAGGTATGGTTTTATCTTTTGTTTTGTTTTTTTTTTTTTTTTTGACAAATATAGTCACAGAAAAAGGAGACAGCATGTGCACAGGCATGCACATGTGCATGTATGCACACATGTGTGATGCTTTTAGAGAATGGAAAGGAATGTAGTCTGCCCTTATTCCTGCTCTCCTTAGTCAGGGTGTCTCAGTCTGAATTCCCTGGAAATTTATGCTAGAGAGGAATTCAAATGTCACAGAGTTCTTAGAATATTCCTCATTGAAATTTCACAGATGCGTGGAATTTTGAGGCCTTGGCAGAATCACTCGCTTCCTCTCCCCACCTCACACACCTCCTCATCCCTGGCCCTTTCCCTCTCCTTAGCATGGCATCGCACACCAATTTCTAAAACACAAACTTGATCCAGTGCTTTGTCACCAGAAGCTTGCAACAAACATACACATGATCATGCGTGATTTTCAGAACGAGAAGCAGTTCAAAGGTGAGAATAGAAGACAGCACCGGTAGCCATCTTGGAATTGTGCCTGGCTCACATTTCCCTCCCCACCCCACCCCCCTAAGCACTCTAGCACCTGCCTCTATCTGAAAAACAAAACAAAACAAAACAAAATCCTTGGCTTCAAATGGCCATCTCATTGAGTAGGCCCACAAAAAGGCACTTTTGAGTATTAAGCATTATTTCCTCTGGAAATATTCCTATGTAGTTATTTCTATTTCTCATTCATTCTGGTCAGTTTTTCAAACTTGTAGTGCAGCCTAAAAAGTTCCTCTGGAGACTATTTTCCTAGTCTGCGATACTCTACTGTCTCAGACACCAAGGGGACAGATTGTTTAGTTTCATAGAGTATTGATATAGTTAAATAAGAAACTACATGTGGCACGGTGGTGTTTCAACTGTTTATTTTACAGTGACATACAGTGTAATGGGGAGCTTGTGGTGGGTGGGGGAGGGTCTCTCGTGGACAATGTTAAAGTTCTTACTTTTGCGGATGATTGTGAAGTCAGGAAGACTCAGCAAGTCTTTCTTTCAGTGGTACTGTTTCCTGCCTCTTCAGGCCAGGTTATTTCATGCCTTCTGACCAAGAACCTTCCTTAAATTATACCACCCTGAGGCCAGGATAGAGTAACTGGCTTTGCTGTGTTAACTGTATACCTACAATGTTTCATCCAGCTGGACTGTGGGCTGTGTCCTTCGTAGCCATTAACATAGTTTCCTTATGAATCCCGATGTCATCTGCCTGATTAATATTCAGACAGGCTTCTCTCCCCAACAGGAGCAGCAGGGGACCCATCTTTCTGTTTTTAACCCCATCGTTTTTTTTTTCTGAAAAAGGGGGAACAGACTTCATTCTATGCAGGTACAAATTTATATGAAAAGTTAAGTGTGATCTTTGAAAATGATAGCCCATGAGTGTCTGCTGAAATGCACGTGCGTGAGAGCACACACACACACACACACACACACAATCTTTAGTGAGTCTTTACTTGCCTCAGGTACCTGTTACAGTCATGGAAATCTGACCAACACAGTTACTGATAAATTTAAGAAAGAACAGGTAATGAGGGCAGAGCCACGCCTCTGAAAGTGCAAGATGGGGAACCACTCACCCAACCATCCTGAGCCAAAAGAAAGCAAGTCCAAACTGCCCTGAATCCTTCAAGAGAACATAGCTAAGCATGGTATGTGGGGTGGTGTGAGGGGTCCATAGAGCCAGATCAGGCTGGGACTTCAGGACAAAGGTTGGTTTGTCAACTTGATTCTTATCAAGGGGAGAATTATTGGCTAGTTTTATGAGGGGAGAAGCAAGATCCTATTTAGTTTTATAAACTACAATCTATCTTTGAGATCCTAAGACTCAAAGACTCACTGTCTATCTTAAGTAAAAAATAATCCCCCTGGGGACCAGGAAATTCTCCATGCTGCTCAGGGGTAGATGATAAACCTTGCAAGATTTCCTAACTCCCAGGTGAGACACTGATGGGTCACCATGAGTCAGGTACAAGCTGACTGTCAATAGCTACTCACAGGGAATAAAGGGGAGGAGGCGCACACACCTGAGGGTTTGCTTGGCGACTTCCTGCCTGCCTGCCATTCCCGTGGAGCTGAGAGCCCGCTCTAGTTAGTCATTAAAAAGATGTGTAGCAAGCCCTTGAAAGAGCTCCAGTGAATGATAAACAGGGATTGGAGATGGGCTTCCATGATCCTCTTGATGAGGCCTGGTAGTCTCAGTACAAACTATACTATTTTATACTGTGAACTCTGTTACATTATGGTCACAAATTAAAAACCAACCACACCAACCAAAGCCTACTTTCTTGAAATCGAGACACATCTTTGCCACCAGTTCAGCTAGGACAGCTAGTAACAACTAGTACAATGTAACTTCAGCCTTGTGGTTCAGCCATTGCCCTTGCGAGGGGTATTAACAGCCTCCTCCTGGAAAGGCCTCTTCAGCATCAATGACCCAACACCCACTGGGCTTCCCCTCTGCCCCTGGAGTCCTTTACAGAGTTTCTATTTGACCATCTTTTCCTTACATTTTACGTGTTAAGGGTTTTGCTCCCCGGTCCACTTTCTCTGTCCACTCTGCTTCTTCTTGAGTTGTTACCAATGCGCCAGCACTGGCCAGATCTTTACCCATCCCGTCAGCTCAGAGCCGGCGTCCAACTGCCGGCTTCACACCTCTATTCGCAGTGTGGTAGACTCTTCAAACTCCATATTGTTTTCTCACAAAGCTGCCCTTCCTGATCCCAGGTAGATAAAGCATTACCTCAGAGGGAACTGATGAAAAGCTCTGTCTTATCTTAGCTGTGTCTCCTGATGGTCAGGATGCCCCCTTCTTAGTTAAACATTCTTGAAGGTGTGATTAAGTTATTCTGTGTCAGAAACTACAGTGTCTGCCTTACAACATGTTTTTATGAAGGTGAAATATGTGGCTGCTCAGAGCAGTGCCTGGCACTCCCGCAGGCTGGTCCATGGGAGCTCGGACCCCCAGCCCCACCCTGTCCCCCAGTCCCACCCTGTCCCCCCAGTCCCACCCTGTCCTCCCAGCCCCTCCCTGCTCCCAGTGTTCTTTTTTATCTTCTCCTCATACATTTGCTGCCCAAGCCTTGCTACCATCTCATCTCCTGTCCCAGTGGTGATCACAGCTCCATGTTTCATCCTTACCTCATCCTCCTGTCTACAACTTTAGGAGCCTTTTACACACGTGTAAAATGGTTGGGAGATGGCTCAGTCAGTAAACGTTAGGACTTGAGTTCGCGATTCTCTCTCGCCACCCATTTAAAAAGCTGAGCGAGAAGAGACAGAAGGATCCCTGAGACTTTCTGGTCAGCTATTCTTGCAAACCCAGTAAGTTCTATGCTCAGGAAGATACCATCTCTTAAAAAATAAATAAGTAAAAGGAAGAGTGACTGAGGAGAAAAATGCCTGATATCAAACACTGGCCTATACACATGTGCACACACACATACAAACACTGGTCTATACATACACATGCATGCTCATGTATGTGCATACACACATGCACATTGAACACACACATACATGCATGCACACATACAGCATGCAAACATTTATCCCTCAGGTTAGAAACTATCAATAGCTCTACATGTCTTATCACTGTGACCTACAAGGCTCCATATGAGCTGATCTCTGCCAACCCCCATCATTCTGCAGCTCTCCCCACCATCTGCCCAGTCACCCTGCCCTCTCCGATTCTCACTTGCTCCTTCATGCCCTGAGCCACCTGCTGTCCTCTCCCAACTCTTGCCTGACTCACAATTTATCAAACCCAGTGACAGTGTTGACCCTTTGCCTGACTCATGGTTATTAAGCCCAGTGTCCCGGCTTGACCCCTCCAGACAGACTCTGCTCCCCTACAATACCGTTCTTTCAAAGAACCCACACCCGGCTCTGTACTGGCAGTTAGGGTTGAATTGTCTAGCATTGGTTTTCCATCCTAGACTGTAGGCAACACAAAGGTGGGGCCATGTCTGCCTGACTGGCTGCTGTGCCCAGCAGCTGCCAGTGTCTGGGTTGGATTGAGCACAATAGTCGTATACATGAATTTAAGCAACACAGGGCTTATAAGTTTGGTCACTGCAGATCTGTCTAGGCTCTTTGTTTTCTACTATGCCATGTGGTAGAACTACTTCCCAATCAGGTGTGTCTGTCAACCTAACTCCCTCTGAATCACCAGAATAGGATCACTGAAGACAGCTGATGAATGTCACTGCATTATTTATGCCTGGAACAGAAAGGATATAAGGACTTTGACTCTAGTTTTAAAAGGGGGGGGGATGTCTGTGCCTTTCAAACAATGGGGGAATAGATTAATAAAAGAACACATGCAATTATACCCAAATAAATCCAAATACGATGACTCACAAAAGCATCTGTCACCGTTTGCTTATTTCTCTCTCTCTCTCTCTCTCTCTCTCTCTCTCTCTCTCTCTCTCTCTCTCATAGAACAGGAACTGAGAACCATGTTGCATGAAACAAGGGACAGGCAGAAGTTCGTCAGCGATGTTCAGTATCTACGGGATATGCAGCATAAGGTGGACTCAGAATATCAGGTAATTGCAGAAAGCAAGGACTGCTTTCCCCCCTGGCTTGGGGTAATAGAATTTGGAAGACAGCTTGGGTATAAAAACTACCCCCCCCCAACCCACCACTCACTGATAGACAACAGGAAGTCATCCGTCCTCCTTACCACTAAAATGGTTCCAACAACAGTACCAACTTCATAATACTGTCAAAAAGTGAAGCAATTGTCTTATCCCAGGGTTGGTCCCAATTTCCTCTTTTACCCCACCCCATCCTCCTTGCTACAACGTTAGGGGCCATTGGAAAAAAAAAAAAAACAAATGTAGGGGCTAGGAGATGGCTCAATCAGTGAAGTACTGCAGAATAAACATGAGAACATGAGAAAATATTTCGTGCAGGGGCTAGGACTGCGGCTCTGTGGATAAGAGCATTGGTTGCATAAACATAGCCCCTACAACCACACGAAAAGCTAAGCAGGACCATGCACATGTTACCCCAGGTTACCCCAGGGCTCTGCAGGTCAGGGATAGAGAGAGGGTTACCAACGTCTGCTGGCCACCAGCCTCGTCCCAGATTAAGTGAATGAAAGACCCTGTGTCATGGAAGTCAGGTGAAGATAACAACACACCCAATATCCTCCACTGTCCCACACATGTGTGCCCGGATGTGTGCACTTATGCACACACATACACATACCATACACATGTTCATGCAGCCACGCAAATATTTAATGCAGTGTTTGACCCACTACCCTTGACAATAAGCGATAGTAGTGTTCATATGTGACTGACTGAGAAACAAAGAGAAAGACCTCAAAGGGTTAACTGAGTTGCCCTACCATTGACAAAATAGCTTGCCCTTCCTGTTGTCATGGGTGCCAGAAGAAAGGTGGTTAGCGCTCGACACCACCGAGGAAACCTCTGGTCTCCGTGGCTACAGTGTTTGCATGCAAAAACAAAACTTATGGGAGCCCGAGGGGTCATGATGTCATTACCTGGGGCTGGCATAGGACAGAC
The DNA here is from genome assembly GCF_978045245.1 of Mus caroli. Lineage (NCBI taxonomy): Eukaryota > Metazoa > Chordata > Mammalia > Rodentia > Muridae > Mus > Mus caroli. The sequence continues at coordinate 16,679,551 of NW_028227268.1, forward strand.
TTGCCAGGCTGGGTTGTGGGACTCTTGGAGCATTCAGGAGATGTCACTCAACTCTTCCCCAACCCCCTCTGAGAGAAGCAGCCCCAGCCAATCAGGGAGACATACCCTCAGCCTCCATGGAGCTCAGAAAGCTGTTCCTCCCCAAGGAAAACGGCTCAACTATCAGGTTTTTCTCCTCCTTAGCAATTTCAGATAGAACTGAGCCTTGTGGGTCACCAAGGAAACCAGACCCGGCGGCTCAGTAGCCTGGCTTCACCTGAACAGCGCAACTCTGCACCGGGTCTGGAAAGGGCCAGCGGTTTCTTCCTCCAGTTGCCAACCCATACCCAGGAGGACTACAAAGGGGAGGAAAATTCCAGAAATTGAATAAGAATGTCAACACAAGAACAGGTTACTCAGGGAGTCATCTGATTTTCACAAAGATGCCTCTGCCCCCTGGCTGGTGGGTGGAAGCACTTGGGTTAATACTGTTTCTACACTGAGTGCATAAGGAAATCGTCTTGTTGCCAATGGTCCCCAGTGAAGAAAATCACACAGCCATGTGTTCTGGATCTGTTGCGGTTTTATTTTCCAGGCTCACTTAGGCTGTCAGCATTGCCAGTTGTGTTTTGTTTTGTTTGGTCATTCAACCAATATTTAATCCATTAAGTGCCTACTATGTGCTGAACAAGGTCTCTGATCTCCTGAGTTGCTCTTCTAAGTTTGGAAGATAGAAAAATGTGCACAGTGTGGAGTTATTTTAGATACTGCTCTAGGGTGGCACTAGAATGTTCCCTCATGAGCCCATGTGTTAGAGGCTTGGTTCCCTGCTTGCTACTGTAGGGACACTGGGGAAGCTTTAAGTGGCAGAGACTAACGAAAGTCTTAGGTCTTTGGAGGTCTGCAGCTGCGGAAGGGAACTATGGGAATCCAGCCCCTTCCTCCCTTTAACTTCTTGGTCACTACGAGGTGAATGGATGCCATGATGGCCCGTGGCACCTCAGGCTCAAAGCGACAGGACATGACATCATAGCATCTGTCATCATCAAAGGTTCAAGGCTGTGAGCCAAAACAGCTGTCTTTAAGCTGACTTACCTCAGAGATGTGTTAGTAGTCACACACACACACACACACAAACAACCTAAGTCAGCTACAGCATAATAAGGAAGGGGCCATGCTCCTAGGGACAGGCACTGAGGAAGAGCTGCGTCTGTGGGTGTAAGTGATGGGAAAGAGCTAACCAAGCCATCACCAGCCAAATGTAAAGGCCCTGAGGCAGGATCTGCTTAGAGTCACCAGAAAGTGTCTGCAGGAGGAGGGGAAGAGCTCTGTAGAGCCAGATCAGGCTGGCTCTCGCAGGGAGAAGCAGGACGTGCCACCAGTGTGACTCTCATCACAGGGAGAGCACTGGACAGATTTTGAGAGAAGAGACACGATCTGGTTTAGATTCTTTTTTTAAATCACTTTGGCTTGTGTGAGGGGAAAAGGGCTGGAAGGGGCAAGAGAAAAAGCAGAAGATTTGGAAAGGAAAAGTGGGACTGGCATTTAAGAAAGAGGTTATGGTGAATTGGCCCAAGTTCGTAGGCATGTAGGTGGCAAAAAGTGGTCCAGCCCGGAAGCTGGAAGCCGAGCAGGTGAAGGATGGAGAGGAGCATCAGTGCTCAGAGAGCACTCCTGGCAACACGTTTACTGTCCATCAGCTCTTGTGGCTATCCTCTTGATTTAAAGCTTCCTAGTCTTTCCCTCTCTGACTCCACACTTCCAAAATCTTGAGCCAGCAGTCAGGGAGCCCTCTCAGCCTCCTGCCCTTCACCACCTTCCAGACCTCCAATCTCAGAGACTAGAGTGATCCTTGCCTGCTAGTGACCAGCTGACACCATGACCCAGTCCCTCGGCTGTCCAGCCTCTGCCGTCCATGGGACTCGGTTGTCTGTATTTTGACCTCTTTCCCACTATCTTTTGTTTACTTGTGTATGTATTTATCCATATTCTACATATAGACTACCTACCCATCATCTTGCTGGAGACAGGATCCAAGGCCTCCTGAATGCAAAGCAAGCCATCAACCAACTGAGTACCCTCACTCCTTCTCCTAGTGGCTCAATCTAACTAAATATGCTGACATTTCCACCTTAAGAATCAAGGAACAAAGCCTTTCCCTTCCCCTAACGGCATCCCTGGCTGCTTCCTGTCTGTCTCAGACTCCTGCAGCTAGCCAGCCTCATTTCTGTCTCCACTTCCTCCTTGGTTTGTGTGTTTGTTTTTAAGTCTCCTCTTCCTTCTCCCTAACCACTTCTGAGGTCAAGAAGCCAAATCAGTGACACCTTCCCAGTCTTGTTTCCTGAAGGCGACTTCTCCTGTCCTCTTCTCTCTGGTGTCATGGTCTCCTGACCCACTGTCTCCCTCATGTTTTCCCTTTTTATTTTCTCCTCTTCTCTCTGCCCTTAATTGCTGATGCACAGGGTCCCATCCTTAGCTCCCCACCCCCACCTTTTCTGATATACAAGGTCCTCATCGCCTGTTGGATCGTCCTCGTATTAGCTATGATTTTATACAAATGTCTTGTTACCCAGGAGTCGCCTCAAAGTGCCCGGATCATGGGCACACCTGCTTATTGGTTATTTTCATCTGGGTGTCACATGGACATCGCTAAGCCAACATGTCCACAGGATATCAAATGTCCATCCCCCTCCTAGCCCTCTTCACATCAACCATCTTCCCTGGCTCCTTCCTCTCTCCCACCCACAAAGCTTTGGCTACCAAACCCTGCCAAGCTTACCCTAGAGCACATGATCTCGTGGCACCCTTTATCGTGTGGCTACCACCATTGCCCCAAATGCCATAATTTCTGCACAGGACTATCACACTATCCTTTAGTATTAGCTGGTCTCCTCTTGTCATAACTGTTTGTCATCTGCCTGACTTTTGTCTTAATCTAAGCTGCGCATCAGCCCGTGCGTGTTACTGGAATACTTGAAGACCTTTAGCAGCTCTCCACAAAGCCAGGCTTCAGACCCAAAGACCTAAGAAAGACTAACCTTAGCAAGAACAACTTCTTAACCCTACCCCCAGTCCCTAACCTCCCCCCCACCCACATTTCTGACCTCCCTGCCCACCCTCTGCCCCTGCTTTAATTGTGTTCTCTACAAGTACAGTTAAGATCATAGTTTTAATTAGATTCTAATTTAGAACTTAGAATCTCTGGACTCACTTAGTATTGGGATTCATTTTGTTTGTTTTTAAGAAATCATAGGGTGGCAATTTACATAGCATAAAATTCGATCTGTCTTACATGTGCTAATGATTTATGGTAGATTTGTAGCTATAGCTGTCACCCAGTTTTGGGACCCTTCCTTCACCCCTCACCTCCAGCTGGAGACAGGACTGAACTTGTCATTTATGTCATTTTCTTTTCTTTTAGACAGGGTTTCTCTATATAGCCCTGGCTGTCCTGGAATTCACTCTGTAGACCAGGCTGGCCTCGAACTCAGAAATCCACCTACCTCTGCCCACTGAGTGCTGGGGCTTACTGTGTATACCGCCATGCCTGGCCCCACAGCGATTTTTAAATAATATTTAATCTGCCCCTTGCCTTTTTTTTCCAGAAAGGCTTTAAAGCTGTGACTTCAAAAAATCACTTGCAGCTGGGCATGAAGGTGTACTTGTAAACTTCCAGCATTTGAGAAGCAGAAAACGGGGGACCGTGAGTTCAAAGTTTCCCTGGGCTCGTTGAGAGAGACTGTCTTAAAAAAGAAAAGGATTACATTATCACTAACTTAGTCATCCAGTCAAAGTGTATTCAGATCATTTACTAAGGATAGCTGTGGCAGTAGAATCACACTCATACCTTAAGGGGGTACCTCCAACCTGCCCCCCCCCCGTGTGGCTGTGTATGCAGCCAACACAAAACCAGAAACTTACGTAAACATTAGGATGTCATTTTAATGATTTTTTTTTTTTTTTTTTTTTTTTTTTGTAACTTGACTACACAGTTCTTGAGTGTGAACTTTGCAGGGACAGCATGTTGCATTGTCAGAAGGTTGCATGTGCCTGCTGTGGGTTTGGGCCCATTACACCCTGTGGGAATCCGAGCGTTCTCTCTCAGTGCAGCCATCTGCTCAGGACACCTGGGATTTCCTGCTGCAGAATGGTTATACAAATAGGGGAAGACCTAATCACCGCACGCGCCTCCCAAACCATACACACTTGCCACACATTCCACGCCCATGCTTGGCTTGGCTTTAATGAACTGGCTCAAATTGAAGCCCTTAGGAACCTCCTCATTCTTTCTAAGGTTGGGTTATTTCTGCTCTGTCCTAAAATACACCGAAGGGTGGTATGCATTAAATTAACAGGGTCTTTACAGGTCTGTGGGCTTAGCTACAAGAAAAGGCTAAAACCACCCATAATTGTTTTGCTTCTACTCCTTTCAGTGGCTGGGTGGGGCTCTTTTAAGAAAAAAAAAAGGAGACAAACATCTATCCGTTATATTATACGCTATTTCAGAATCTGGTAACCCGTATATAATTATATTCTATCTTAGAATTTGGCTCTGCTCTTCCAAGGGTGTTCACATTTCTTCTCTCTCTCTTCCTCTCTCCCCCCACCCCTGTGTGTGTGTATGTGTGTGTGTGTCCCTGTCCCTCTCCCCCTCCCTCTTCCTCAAATGTATTTATGTAACGGGAGGCAGAATTTAGCCTTAGCCATTAATGCCCACTGGAAAGCAAGACAGAAAGATTACACTTGGCATTTCTGCACAATTTTCTACAATCTCTCAAATGTGCTCAAATTGGTTTCATTTCATGTCACTTACCCACCTCAACTCTTTCAAGTGCAGATCAAAAACAAGGAAACACGAGATAGAAACGTGTTGGAGGACATGCGGTGGCTTTCATGCCGGGTGGCAGCGGGTGGCAGGGGTTGGCAGGGAGAGGGACAGGCTGAGAAGCTCTGATCCAAAAACCCCAAATCTCAAATTCTGAAACTAGCTGAGCACCCGATATGCTGCCACACGAGGAAAATTTCTTTCCCTGCACAAAATTATTTAAAACATAAAATACCCTCAAACTGTGGGCTTAAGGTACTTGGATTTTTGTGGTTAGAGCCGGGTCTCATCTGCCAGAGATCTTGTCCTGTGATATATGCAAATACCCTAATATCTGGAAAAAAAAACAAAAAAAACAAAACATCAAACTTTTGTTTTTAAGTGGGCTTTAATAATGTCACTGATAATTATTAAAGCCCTCAGCTCTGAGTTAGACCTTAATAAGCACAACATGCAAGAGCTGAGGGCAGTGCCTGCAAGCTCTCCTCACAGGACGGCCACCACCAATAGTGAGCTGGGCCCTCCAGCAGCAACTGTTAGTGAGGAAAATGCCCCATAGCCCTGCCCCCGAGCCAGTGTGGTGGGAGCAGCTCCTTACTTGAGGTTCTCTCCTAACACACGACTGACAAGCTAGAGCTTGTGTCAAGTTGAAAGAAAAAAGAAAGTCCGCCAGCACACCTAGGATGCACGAAGCCCCGGGTTCAGTCCCCCATCGCTGCATAAAACCATATTGGAGATTACAGGTAAGCCCCTCTAAACTCTCAGCTCTCGGGCAATAGAGGCAGAGGTTTAGATAAGTTTAGTCAAGTTTAGTCAAGATCATTATGGGCTACATAGCAAATATGTAGCTACATATGGACTACAAGACACCTTATCTCTAAAAAAAAAAAAAGTAAATAAAATAGGCTTTTAAAAAAAATGAGGCTATTTTTTCTCATAGCTGTTTTCATACAAAAACTGGAAATTTCTCCTATGACACACGACTTCACGGGTCATCAGGAGCCCCAATGACCGCAGGCCATAAAGAATCTGATCCTAACCTTTAAAAACTTCAAAAGCTGTGATGTTAAAGAGAAACTGAGTTGCCGTGCGCTCCAGAACGGGCCGTGCACAGAAAGCCCTCAGCTGGCTGGCTGAGTACCCTAGGTCCAGAGACTCTTCAGGGCAAGTGCATGCTCAGGCCCGGACAGGAAGACTCTTTCTTTGATGACCAAGATACAGCCAGATGCTATGGCAAAGGCTGAGTTTAGAAATAAGTAAAGCAGGAAGTGGGAGAACAACAATTAAAAGCCTGCTGATGCTGGGGGGTGGGGCTGACGACACTGAACCCTCCCCACAGGCCAGTCACAGCTAAGGTCCTAAGAGAGTCTTCTGTTCTCCTAACCACCTCCCAGCCCAGGGACGACTCTCTGAGGGAAGTGACAATCCACCACAGAGCCTGCAGGCCCAAGGTCTCTGCTAGGAAGTGGCAGGGCTGGAGTTGGGTGTGTTTACCAGGATTGAGTTACAGTGAGTCACAAAACCCACGCCATCCCCCACAGGCAGACTCTGTGATTTGCTCCCACAGTGGAAGCTGTTGTTAGAGGGCCAAGGTGCGGGAGGGTGGAGGGGGGGTGGGGGGTGAGGAGACACCACCAAAGGGGAAGAGAAAAGACACAGAAGTCATCCGAAGCCTTTAACTCCAAGACTGGTCTCTGATGGTCTGACCACATGTTCGAGACTCATGGACATTTCACACAAGGAGACTAATCCAAAGGCCCACGAGGAGGACAGTAAATTATCAATGGATTTTTTTCCCCTCCCCACCCAGAGATTCCACCTTCTCCGGCCACCTCGTCGCTTGAGGATCCCAACCACAGAACCAACACCATTAGTGACCATTCACAAACAGAACGACAACACATCCCGGGGCAGGGAATGCCTGGGTTTTGACTCTTAGGACTGGACTTCTGGCAGTTCCGTTTCTGCATTCCTTCACAGCAGAGCTGTAACTTTGACAGGATCGGTGTTTGGTTCAAACAGAAAGATTGCTCGGCCATCTCAGGCTGAAAGTCATCACCTGCCCTGTCAAGGCTTAGCTTGCCTCCCACGAGTCCACGAGAGGCAGGGAACCATAGAGAATTTTTCTCAACATTGCAAAAACCAATCTACTCATGCTCTCCTTCTGATAGAGAAATATTTAAGACAGAGGCGTTCATGAAGAGGATTTTAAATAAGTAAAACCACCCAGCCTACGAGACTTGGGTTCAAAACCTTCCTTGGTCCTGCCAGTGTTGGCGCACACTGGCCGCTCCACTTTCTGATCAACAGTAATGACCTAAATAGCCACAGGTGAGGTCACCACTTACACCTGCTGCTGTGAGAAGCAGACTTCCGAGTAAATGGCCCCACAACAACAGGTGCTCTGATTAGAAGCCACTGTGGGACGAGCCACACCCAAACAAACGAACAGCTCAGGGCTGGATAGCTTAGCTTGGGAAGTCTCCTGGTGTCAACTGTGGCAATCCGGGTTTGAGCTCCCCTCCCAACTCACACAGTGGAAGGAGAGAACTGGCTTGTATGAGCTGTTCTGTGATCTCCATGTGCAAGTCACATTTGCACCCCTATTAATTAATTAATACTATTTTAATGCTTTTTTTGAAAGCTTTTCTACTTGAATTTCATAAATCTCTTCAGCCAACTTCCTTCAAGTTTACCTGGTTTATTTTTTTGTTGTTGAACTTACTTTCTGACAGGTACTTTCTGTCTAGTATTACTTGGGTAACTCTCTCTCTTTCTCTCTCTCTCTCACACACACACACATGTGGTATGCTTCAGAGGCCAGAAAAGGTCATCAGATTCCCCCAGAGCAGAGCTTACTGGCAGTTCTGAGCCCCCAGTGTTGTTAGTGCTGGGAATGAATTCCAGTCCTCTGCAAGAAGCAAGTGCACTTAAGCCCAGAGCCATCTCTCCAGCCCCCTCGATGGGTTTCCTTACTTACATTATGCAATGCACAGGTCCCAGCAGTCCTTGCAATGACTTAGTAACAGAATTGCTCAAAATAAAACATGGACTGAGGGACAGCAGTAAAAGCCAAACCAACCACTTTGGGGGGTTCTCCATGTCCAAGCCTGGTGGGGTAAGACCTCACCTTTCTCTAGAATCCAGGAGTTCACCTGTGACCAGCTGGTGAGCTGGCAGGGGGTTGGGGGGGAGCGAGTTCTCCTACAATTGATTCCCTAGGTGTGGTGTGACTAACTCTTTCCAGGTGGTTCCAGGCAGCACCTGTTTTACTACAGTCAGTTCATGTCTATTCTTACTTAACCTTGTTCCATAACCTCCCAGGCTTTCCCTGGGCAGGAAACTGTGAATCCTACTGCATTCAAAAGGAAATGCTTTTTTTTTTTTTTTTTTAAATAATGGAAGCAAGAGAAAATGCAAATGATATCTTTCCTTTCTTACCAAGTCAGGAAGTAGGGAAATGCTAAAACTACTTTAGTGAATAATTTGACCCTTGGTAGGTCACAAATGAGAGAGGGTCACAGGATCTATGCACATAGAAATGCTCCAGCCGGTCAGTGGTGGCACATGCCTTTAATCCCAGCACTTGGGAAGCAGAGGCAGGTGGATTTTTGAGTTCAAGGTCAGCCTGGTCTACAAAGTGAGTTCCAGAACAGCCAGGACTATACAGAGAAACCCTGTCTCGAAAAACCAAAACCAAAAAAACAAACAAACAAAAAACAAAAAACACATGCATACAAGACCTGCACAGTGAACATACCAGTTGTCATGGAAACATGGATGGGGGAGAGCATCACAAGGCCCCATCCCTACATGAAGAGCTACAGGCATCAGTGGCCACCAAGGAAGGCAGAATCCATTTTCTCCACTGATGAACTAACTCTGGAATAGGGTATCCAATCCCAAGTGAAGCACAAACAGCACTAAATGTAATATATATGCATATATATATGTATATCATAGAAATATATATATATCATAGAAAGGTCATTCATTAATTTGAGAAGGGATGGGAGGGTCTTGGGAGGAATTGGAGTGAGATATCAGGTGTAAATGACATGACTACTGTATACTAAGTATAAAATTCTCAAAAACTATTAAAATATTTCATAATTTAGTAAACTGCTTAAGATTTTGATGACAAAAAGAGTAAGGTAAATATGAGCGAAACACAATGCCATACATGTCAGAAAATGTCATGATGAAATCCATTATTTTCTATACCAACTTTAAAATTGACAAAAGAAAAAAAATAGATGATAGAAAATTCAAGAGGTGAAAGGCGGTTCTTACTCTCTAAATTCTTACTGGCTAGCAGGGGGAAATCTGCAAAACAAAACCAATTACAACGAAACAGGAAAACTATACAATTCAAACTGTGTGTGTTAGCTTTATGTTAATACACAGCAATGCCCTCTTTATTCACAGGGTGGGAAGATGCCTTCCAAGACCACATCCCCCTACCCACCCTAGTAGAATTTGGAACCATAAAGGGTTTTTTTTTTCTTTTTTAGATTTATTTATTGTTATATGTAAGTACACTGTATCTGTCTTCAGACACATCAGAAGAGGGTGTCATATCTCATTACGGATGGTTGTGAGCCACCATGTGGTTGCTGGGATTTGAACTTAGGGCCTTTGGAAGAGCAGTCAGTGCTCTTAACCGCTGAGCCATCTCTCCAGCCCCCCATAAAGTGTTTTAAATGTCACTTTGTCACAGCCTCAATTGAGCAATACCTAAATCAGATGTGGGGGGGGGCAGTCTGTGGGGGTTGTCTTGATGGTTAATTGAGGTAGGAAGATCCACACTGAGTCTGGATGCCCCATCTCATGAGTGGGTGGGCCTATGTAAAAGTGAAGAAAGCTACCCAAGTGGAAGCGGTCAGCAAGCAAACTACAATACATGTGTTTATTCTCTCCGGTCTTGGTCTTGGCTGGATACGATCTAACTGCTGGAGTTCCTACCTTTTTCTTCCCTCCCTGATGGACTGCAACCTGGAATTGTAAGCAGAAGAAACCCTTGTCCTGTCCGGTTAGGCACAACAAAAGATTAGCAGTGTTATCTCGTCTTAAGAAAGAACAATTCTGGCGATACTTTGTAACACCGTTGCCAGCCATACACTGTAACACAGTTGCCAGCAATACACTGTAACATAGTTGTCAGCGCCACTGTGCTTGCCCTTGGGGTTCATCATTAAACAACCATAGGATTACTCAGCAGCAGTGTTTTGATAGCCACAGCAGAGCTGACAAATGCAGCAGCTATGAAGTGCAGGAGTGCAGCACACAGAGTGTGCATGTGCTGGACAAAGAGACAATTCATGTCCAGGGCAGAAAAGAGTGGGATGAAGCGAGATTTTTATCACGATATTCAGAACGGTACAAGATTGAAAACTTATGAATTATTTATTCTTGGAATCTATTTCATGTTTGTGGACCAAAGATGACTGTAGGTAACTGTTGAAACTACAGATAGAGGCAGGCTACTGCCCACTGCTTCATTCCAGAGAAAGAGATGATGTCACACAGTCAGATCTTAGTGATCAGCAGGCTGAGCCAAGGGAACCGCATTTTACAAAGAGAGGGTCACATATAGCAGATGCAAGAAAAGTCTTCTCCTGTAACTAATAGCCTAGATGCAGATCAACCCAAGACATGGCATGATGGGGTGCCACAGAGAGGAGTAGGACTGGAAGAAGTTGATAGGACTTCTGGGGTACAACCTTCCTTAAACAGGCAACTGTTTTAGGGGCTAGAGAGATGGCTCAGCAGTCGAGAACTCTTGTTGCTCCATCCTGGGGCCCAGAATTCAGCTTCCTATAGCAGTAGGGTAAGTTCCCAAATACCTGGAACCCAGCTCCAAAGGAACTCATGGTGTCTCTGGCCTTCCGGGACACCTGCACTTACCTGTGCATGTAAACACACATGAATGAGTACACACAGACATAAATACAATCTTTTTGAAAGAAAGAAAGAACAAACCCTATTCTTTATAAAATGCTCTGTGGTTTGTATATTGTTTATATTTCCTAAAGCAGTGAGTGGTGGTTTGACTCTGGCATTTGGGGCATTTGCGGGGAGGGAATGACACCTGGTCTTTGGATCTGGTAACAGATATTTCATGAACAGCTGGAGAGAAATGTCATTTTCCTCATGCCTCTCAAATTGGTCTTAAGCCTGAAATTGCCCAAACTACTCACAGACCCCAGACCCAGCAGAAAGAAGCTGTTTCTCATCAGTGTCGTGTGTTCCCTAGGCTTGTTTGAAACGACAGGAAAACAAGAAAGAACCAAATGAGAAGAAGCAGGAGCAGCTGTGGGTGAGAGATACAAGTGACAGGTCCCGGTTTTCAAGCGGGTCGTCATGCAAACAGGTATGGAGAATTTAAGTCTTTTGCTTGTGTGTGTGTGTGTGTGTGTGTGTATGTGAAAACTAACTCCAAAAGGAACCTATTGGAGCTATCAGTTGGTAAAGAGCTTGCTTCACAAACCTGAGAATCTGAGTTCAATTTCCAAAACCCATTTTAAAACAAACAAACAAACAAAAAAGTCAATTGTGGTAGTGTGTGTTTGGAGTCCCAGAGCTGAGGAGATAGAAACAGGAGGATTCCTGGAGCCTGCTGGCCAGATAGCCTGCCAGAATTGGGAAAACCCCAAGCCAGTGAGAGCGAGCCACCATCTCAACCTCCCCCCACCCCCAGAAAAAAATAAACCAAGGTATGTGATGCTCAAGGCACAACACCCAAGATGTCTGCACAGCTGGTTTTACCATTGCTCGAACAGCTAGAGATAAATATCATTTCATACACATGTTGAGCACACATGGACATGAAAACTAATAAGATAGAAGTTTGTTGTAGAATCCGAAAGACAAGGGCAAGGAAGACATGCGCCAAATGCTCCCATCCTGGATGCCACCAAACACCCAAGCCAAGGCATCCCTTGCTGGGCCTGCTCTTGTCCCCTGGTGGTAAAGGACCTGACATTCCTGATCTAAGACATGCATTGATCTTAGAGTCCAAGGCGCTGGGCCTCCTCAAATTCAGCACCATGTTTGTGGCTTCTGATCTAACACTTTGCTTCACTGACCTGCAGAGACTCGCAAAAGGCAATGAAAACTACATATATAGTAACTGCCAATTGTTTAGACATTTTTTGTGTACTATGATAATAATTAAGAACAATGTAGTATTACAACAATATTACAGTGTTCACAGTATGTGAGTGTGACTACCATTGCAAAATGTACTCAGTGCTTCACATGCATGACCTCATTTCATTTTCAAAGATACATATATGTCCATCTACCTACCTATCTGATGTAAGCATATAGTTTCCTTTATACTCCTGAGACAGAGTATTATGTGTCTCAGGCTAACCTCAAACAGGTTATGTAGCCAAGGCTGCCTTTGAACTCCTGATCATCCTGATTCTACTTCACAGATGCTAGAATTATAGGCAAAGGCCACCACAATTGGCTTAGTATACACATATTAAGACATATAAGTCCCGGAGAGATGATTCAGTGGTTAAGAGTGCTGACTGCTCTCCCAAAGGTCCCGAGTTCAATTCTGGGCGACTGCACGGTGGCTTACAGCTGTCTGTACGGTGCTAGAGGGATGGCTCAGTGGTTAAGAGCACTGACTGCTCTTCCAGAGGTCTTGAGTCCAATTCCCAGCAACCACATGGTGGCTCACAGCCATCTGTAATGAGATCTGACACCCTCTTCTGGTGTGTTTGAAGACAGCTACAGTGTACTTAAATACATAAAATAAATAAATTAAAAAAAAAATTTAAAAGACATATAAACAGGATGGTGGTGCATATAATCACAGCATATAAGAGGCAGGAGAATCAGCAGTTTGAGGCTAGCCTGAGCTAACAGCACCCCTACCCCACCCTAGTTTACTTTCTATTGATATAATAAGCACCATGAGCAAAAGCAAACTCGGGAAGGAGCGGGTTTGTTTCATCTTACCGCTCATCATAAAGGGAAGTCAGGGAAGGAACTAAAGCAGACTCTAGAAGGGTGCTACTTACTGACCTGTTCTCTCTAGAGCTCGCCCAGCTTTTTTATAGCATCTAGGACCACCTACCCAGGGGTGGCACCACCCACGATGGTCTGACCTTCTCACATCAGTCATTAATCAAGTATATGTCCCCAGCAGACCAATCAATGGACGCATTTTCTCAATTGAGGTTCCCCCTTGCCAGATAACTCTAGCTTGGATCAAGCAGAGAAAACACTAACCAGAGCTTTTATGAACCCACGGACACACACACACACACCTTGGCCATTTTACAGATGACAACTTGCCTCAAGTGGTCCTAAGGAGCCTTAGCTACAATTTCATAGGCGTTTTGCAGTGGCAAGGGCATTCCATCCCAGACGAGTGTCTCCTGTTTAAGGTCTTCTCTATCTAAGTATTTTACTTATCCTGTGTAAGAGCTAAAAGACCACAAACTGCCTCCAACCTTGGCTGTTAGCAAGGCGAATTGATTTAAGGTGAGTAAAATACCCTTTATGAATTCTTATTTAATATTTTATGCCTGAAACAGACTCCCGAGGAGGGATTGTCTCTTTCCTATCAGAGGCATGGATCTCTGAGACAGATCTCGGATACCCAATATCAGTCAAGCTCTTGATTCCTTCTTTAATCTATGATGTTCACACAGTAGTTATTTAATGTTCAAAGGACACCTTAAAAACATCAGTGATTGATGTTTATGGACGTAGCTGTTTCTCTGGGAGAGATATATACTCCCTATTAAGGGGTATAAAAGCACGCGATAAACTATCCCACCTAGAGGCTGAAGGTGAAAGAGACGATCTCACCACATTGGCAGCTGCCAGAATGCTTTGCCTGCGTCTCTTCCTGCTGGTCAAGGACTAAATATAAAACCTGCCGCTGACACCAAGGGAGGGAGGTTAATCCAAAAATTAAAGCTGATTTGGTTAGAGAAACATATTTTTAGCACTAAGATAAATTCTGGCACTTTTACACTTAGAATAATGTTTAAAAAATCAAGAACTGATACCAAAAAAAATGTGATGTAATTTTAAGGCAGACAGCAGCACTTAGCAGTTCCTAGATTGGGATTCCCAAACAAATGGACACCTGGGTCCTGCCGTTTCATACAAAGGGTCACATACCAGGTCACAGCCATGATTCACAACAGACAGTGCACACCCTCTGGACCACTCTGGACTCATCAGCTGATGTTCCTTTCTGGCAGCACCATTGGGTAAGCTGCTGTCTGTCAGATGCCTGTAGTGCTCTCTTCCCGCTATAAAAAAAAAAAAAATCACCCTTTCAGCCACGGTCACACCAGCCCTCAGATCACTTCCAAACAAGGGTGTGGCTGTCCCTTTAAAAGTAACTATGTAAAGCAGCTTCTGTTGTCATCAACAACTGGGACCTGATTTTCTAACTCAATTTTATATTTTCTTATACCCAACATGAAGTGACAGCAGACATCACATAAAACTCACCATTTCTATTAAAAGGCAAGGCCAGGCGGCCAGGCATGGTGCTATACACCTTTAATCCCAGCACTCGGGAGGCAAAGAAGAGGCTCTGTGTGAGCTAGAGGCCTGCTTGATATACACAGCAAGCTCCAGGCCAACCAAGGCTACATGGTGAGACTCTGTCAGGAAAAAAGGAAGAGGAGGAGGAAGAAGATGACAAGGACAGGGATTTCCTTGTTGCATAATACCATCATGCCTATGAAACTATACTTGCAAATCAACTTTAATTCTTCAAATAAATATTCCCAATGGCTTGATCTTGCTTGTATAGTATCTTCAAGGTCCCACCTTCTCGCTGAGAACACAGATAGAATCTGAACTTTCCGCTCTGGTTTGCACTTTTGCTTACTCTCATCATTTGAGACACTGGGGATACTATGACATTCGACTCTGGACACAAAAGAGAGAGGAAGAGCAACATGGGAGAGACGGTTGATTGATGTATGGCGTGTGTGCTTGCATGCCTATCCTGCTCTACTCTGGTACAAAAAAAGGGGGCGGGGGGGCAAGGTCCCATAAGAGACTCAAAGCAGATGCAAAAAAAAAAAAAAAAACCCTCCATCCTGAGGACCGAGGGTTCGTTTGAGCCATTCCTCAGACTTCTGCAGCAGTCCAGTTGTTAGTGCCTCAGCCAGCCCTGCAGTATCCAACCCCCGAGGGAATGCACGACTTATTAAATAAACCTCTTCTTGAAGGGTGCACAGTGCCAGGGGGTGCTGAAGCAACTCTCTCAGGGACTCTAAGACAAGAAAGAAGAAAGCTGGCATCTCTCAAAGGAGAACCAGGACAGACAGATCCAATTTCCAGAGCCCAGCATATTGAATGACACCCAGGCAAAACATCATTGGTCAATCAGAAAAGGGCTGGAAAAAGATACAGACAAGCGAGATCCTGTGAACCAAACAACCCCTCCCAGGGGGTGGGGAGGGGCACCCAGTCATTTCCTTCCAGAGATTGCAGAGCCTCGAACTCTGGGTAACGTTTTGCGTCTGATTTGGGAAGGCAGGCATATCTCCTGATTTGAGTGGCTAGTGGGAAAGTCAGTTGTTGAATTCATGGAAAATTTTCCGGCGTTCCATCGTTCTTTGAAGCTCGCCATGACCAAATTTTGACACTCGTATCTTGGTTGTCATCACTGGCTCATTTCTTAACCCAGACTCCAACTGTCGAACTTCTGATGAGCTTAGAACAAAGGAGGCGTTTACCATGAAGTAAGAGTTCCGTGTCAAGCTGTCATTTCCAGACTCCTGCCTCGAAGTGGGCCGATCATCTTCAGTGGCTGCTCCTGGACACACCTCCTCTTCATAACCTGAGGCTCTCTAGGTCTGCAAAGGTTGTGTTTAAGTTCAAAGTGAAGCAATCTCTGTCAAGCCTGTTACTGAGATGCTCTTTAGTGAGGTGCCTTCCAAGTGCTGAAAACACAGCAGAAGCCATGGTGTCACTGTGTAAGTTTAAGCAAAGAGCCTCAGTCCTCCAAGGGGCACTTACTATATATATATTATGATTATCTTGCAGAATCATCGTGAGTGTGAAGGAACTTTCTGAGAGATAAGCTTACATTAAATCATGTGCATAAACTTCCTTGTTAGCCAGTTCTACCACAAATGATGCCCCAACAGGCATCAGTGAAGAAACAGGTTCTGTGGCTTCTAGAACATTTTCCTTCACCTCTGCCTCATGCTCCGCCACATTTCTAAAAGCCAACGTGACGTCACTTCTCATAAACTTTTCTAGAGGGCTAGAGGACAACATCATGAACTGTTTGAAGCAATTAGAATTTATGATGGAGATAAACAGTAGTTCTGCATATCCATCTAGAAGTTGGGTAATTATAAATCAGTGTCCATAGAAGAAGTAGTCCTTACCTCCACTAGCCCCTTACAACTGCTGTGACTGATAGGGGTACCAAGATATATTATTCTCTCTAACCTCAATGGAGAATAGCCATGATCTGATTGAGGTGAGGGGCAGAGCAGGAGGGATACTGAGGAGAGGCAGCAAGCCTGCATGAGGAGACTCTGTGAGCCTTCCTTGTCTTCTGGATCCCATATCCTTGCTCAAGGACCGGAGACAAGCTTCCTTCACTAAGAAGGAAGATGGAGTGGCTGGAGAGATGGCTCAGTGGTTAGGTGCTCTACCAAAGGACCAAAGTTCTGTTCTCAGTACCCACATCAGGTGGCTAACAACCACTGATCTCCAACTCCCGGATCTGTAGGTGCCTGTACATTCATGGTACACACACACACACACACACACACACACACGAACACAGGAATGCGCACATATGCCCGCACACACAATGAACACATACACAAATAAAAATAAATGAAAAAAGAAAAAAAGATGCTATTCAGCTCAGCTTTTCCACGAGCATCCTTCACTTTGCTGGTAGGAATGGGGTTATCATCCTTCAACGCCCAGCAGCAGAACAAGTAAATATTTAGATTGCAGGTCACACAGACCCAGAATTATACTGGAAAATGGTGTAGGCAGTTTACCTGATACCAAGAAGCAGCTGGTCATGGCCCAGGCCTGCTTACTGTAATGTTTACTTCAGTGAGGTCACCCAAACCTCCCAGCAAGCAAAATAAGCTTCAGAACGAAAAGCTGTTACCCAACATAAACACTGTAATTGTTTTGTCCATGAGAATCCATGCAGACTCAGGAGATTAGAAAACAAACCCTCTTCAAGTAACCCGCAGTGTCTTAAAAAAGAAAGAAAAAACTGTGTTGAGGTTGGCTCAGTGCCAACTGGGCAAACGTTCAGATCAGACCTGGGACCCCAAGCAACCAAGTAGAAGCTGGGCATGATGGCACAGATCTTCGAAGGAGGGTGGCTCTCCACCGCTCCCTACCCAGTCAGTCTAGCTAACTGGTGCTCTGCAGACTGAGAGACCCCGGCTCCATATATCTGCTGATAGGCCCTTGGCATGGTGGTGCATGCCTTTAATCCCAGCACTCAGGAAGGAGAGGCAGGGGGATGATCTCGGTGAGTTCGAGGCCAGCCTAATCTACAGAGCAAGTTCCAGGACAGCCAGGACTACACAGTGAGACACTATATTAAAATAAATAAGATGGAAAACAATTGAAGATAATACCTAATGTGGTCCTCTGGTCGGTCACACACACACACACACACACACACACACACAATCTTTTAACAGAGATAGCAAAGATCTAAAACTATGTTGAGCATTCCAGCAGTAATCATAGAGCGAACCTGTGATCTCAGCACTTAGGAGACAGAAGCGAGGGAATCAGGAGCACTCTCGCTCGAGGTCATCCTTTACATAGTGAGTTCAAGCCTTGCCCGGGCTACCTGAAGCACTGACTCAAAATAAATAAACAAACAAGATAAAAAGTGGGCCGGCCAGAGAGATAGTTCAGCGGATAAAGGCACTGCCTGTGCAGGCCGGGCAGCGGGGATTTCTAGCCCTGCCACCTCCACACAGAAATGTGAAATGAGAAAAGACTCCAGAGTCGCCTGACTTCCACATCTTGGGGATAGCATGCCCACCCTTGTACTCACAATAATACAAATTTTACCTTTCATTTTATATGTATGTGTGAGCACCTCCATGTGTGTATGCAAACTACATGTGTACCCGATGCCAGAGGAATCCAGAAGACAGCATCAGATGCCCTGGAACTCTTGTAGTAGATGGTGTGGGCCATCTCTTTAACTTAAAAATTCACATAATTAAAAACATTTTTTTCCAAATTTACTTCCACTTGCTCAGCAGCCACCCAGCGAATGACAGTCAGATGGGAACAGAACTGTTCCAGGTGCCGTTCACGTCCAAAACAAAACAAGACTCCATGGACCAGAAAAGTATTGTGTTTCCCAGAAGCTGGACCTGCAGACGTCACAGCTGATAGCCCAGGGGATGCTGAGACTTTCTGGCTCCGTGCATGCGCATGCATGTGGGCAGCGTGTGTGTGTGTGTGTGTGTGTGTGTGTGTGTGTGTGTGTATGTCAGGCACTTTGCTCAGCTCCTTTCTTCACCTGTGTGTGTAATCGTCCTAACCTTCCTGTGGAACGTTCACTTCTCCTCTTTCAAAGGGCTCTCAGATGGTTGTTCTCTCATTAATCTGTCAATGTCAGCCTGCTGTCACCCTCAGCGCAGTCGTGAAAGCAGCCACAGCTTAGAATATGACATCTGTGTTCCATGAGTCACACTTTTAATTTTCTCTGAGTTCTGCTTGTCCATTGTGGGGCTCCTTGAGGGCCAGGCCTTTCTTCCTCCTGGCCCCAGGCCTGTGTGCTGACAATGAGGCAGGCCACATACACACACACACACACACACACACACACACACACACACACACACACACAGGTGTACACACTTGGGCCCCACCTTGGGAAGCTGAGTCATCTCTGACACCTGGTGTGGTGTTCATCTCAGCTGCCCTCTTAACTCTAGCACAGATCCTGCACCCTGGCTGTGCACCTGGGCAACCAGTGGCTCTGCACACAACCTCTGCAGGAGACACCCCGTCCCTGCCAGCCAGCCAACAAGTGCGCCACCTGAAGGGAATGTGCATCCCACAGTCTAACAAGCCTGGATCTGAGGGAATTATCCTGTGAGCCTGTTTACCATCGTGGTAAGCTGTGGACTTGTTCATCGGATTGCCCGAAAGCAGCTGAATGCGTCATCTCCCCTCAAGCTGGTTCCTCTTCCTCTGTGTGTGTGTGTGTGGTTTGGGTTTTTTTGTTTTTGTTTTTGCTCTTTTGGTTTTGTGTTTTTGTTTTTTTCAAGACAGGGTTTCTCTGTGTAGCCCTGGCTGTCCTGGAACTCACTTTGTAGACCAGGCTGGCCTCGAACTCAGAAATCTGCCTGCCTCTGCCTCCCAAGTACTGGGATTAAAGTGGGTGCACCGGGCTCTCTTCCTGTGTTTTTATTTCTACTCCAGCCGGAATTCTGGAAGTTGCCTTAGACCCCACCCACCCCTCTCCTAGCCCTTCCTCCTCACAGGATACCAAAGCCTACTTGTTTTATCGCCTCTCTAGTATCTTCCCACACATTTTCCCTTGCTGGGCCATAGATTCTGTCTGTCTGTCTGGATTGCTGTAGTATTGGATTCTCTAGCCATCTTGCTTCTTTACCCTTCCCAGTCAGTCTAAAAGGCTACCACAAGAGAGATGCTTCTAGAAGCAAATTGAATGACAGCCATTTGTTTAAAGTCCCTCACTACTTTCCCCACTGTCCCTGGGATCATGTTCAAACACCTAGATGCTTATAGGCCTGACCCATACAGACGTCTCTGCATGGACTGTCTAGGGCACCAGTTCTGGGGAGAATTCCCCAGGGTCTCCTGGAGGTCCAGGGACAGTTCTTCCTCTTGTATGTTCTCAGAGCACCCTCTGGGCTCAGGCTCACCTTGGGATAAGGCCTCTTTCCCTTAGACAGAGAAACAGGAGACAGTTTATGGTTCCATTTCCGGTGTCCATTGTGCAGTAGGAGCCTAGAGTTCATTTAACGGCTAATATGTTAGGAATAACGGAACCCTAATGTCAGAGCCATGCGGCTACAGCAGCCAGAATGTGGACCCTCAGTTACTTGGACAGGAGAGTGCCCAGTGGACTGGATTGAAATCAGTGACCGAAGCAAGGCTGTGCCAAGATTCAGTCCTTTTCCTGGTGTGCCTACCGCCTGCAAAGGCTCATTCACAACACTTCCTAACTCCCCTTTGCCACAGGCAGGCCAGCACACAGACACAAAACCAGCAGGGGATGGAGCTTGGAGGACAGAGAAACCCCAGAACAGCCCCCAAAGGGCTCCTCAGGAGGCACGGACCCCAGTTTGGCTGGTCCTTTCAGGAAACTGGCCAGGCAGAATTGGATGGGCCTTCTGTGCTTAGGTGAGAGACTCTCCCCTTCTGCATGCAAACCTGGGGGCTGGGGGTCCTCTGCGGCAGCCACATGGAAGTGAAGAAGGAGTAACTGTACGGATGGAAAAGCTGGCAGGGTGCCATTCATCCTTCATTTGTGCATTTTGTCGCAGTCCCACCAGGTGATTTAAAAATAGGGCCTGACATTAAAATGGGGCAGCTGTCAGTTTGGGTTGGAATGCCTCCGCAGAGCTGTCCTGCATCTCTCAGAAGATAAGCAAGTCAGCCTTGCTCTTCTATGAAGCTGATCCTGCTGTGCAGCCAGCTTGACACCCACACCAATAGTGATCCCAGTGAGAGAAATTGTTGGTACCATGAACTGGCGGCCTCTGACCCAAACAGTTCCCTGAGTTAATTGGACTTTGCAGCTCAGAAACTGCAGAGAACATTATGATAAAACGTCTTTCCTTCCCCCTGTTTTTAATACTATGTATCTCACTGTATTTCATTTTATTAAAATTATCTGCGTTTTAAAAATGGTTCCAATTAATTCCTGAAACAACAAAAACTTGTTAGAAACCAATTAAAATTCAGATATCGAAATCTTAAATTTTTTCAGTCGCAAGAGATGAGTATTCAGATGGGTGGCCACATTAAGTAGATTTTATAACACACAGCATTTCATCCTAAAATAGCCTTTTATTTTGTTTTCATAATGCTTCATTCATTTAAAAAATTAAAATATAATTGTCAATTAAAAATAAAACAAATTTAAATTTTAAAATAATAAACTAAAATGCAGAAATTATAAATCATTTCTGGAAAGCACAATGTGTTAGGTGCTAGGAGTGCAGAGTAATGAATAAACCATGTCCCTGCCTCAAGTCGTACAGTGTGATTAAACTAAGACACCACAAAAGGCTGTAGCTCCACACAGTACCTGCCCAATCTGACATAAAATCTAGGGGAGCTAGCTATGGTGGCATACACCTGTAAACCTGGCACCCAGTGGGTCAACCTAAGTTACATAGTGGGACCATAAATGATTGGAAGGATGGATGGGTAGATGGATGGATGGATGGATGGATGGATGGAACAAAAGCAAGGGAAAGCTTCACAGAGAATGATAATTTTAGATTTGAACTCAGATCCTGCCATGGGAGTTGGAAGCAGAAGTGGTGAGCAATCTAGCTGTCAGGTTACAGGAAATGTACATGAGTCTTTTCCCAAGAGGTTCTTTCTCCATCTTGGTGTTAGGAAGGAAGATGACCTCTTACCCGACACTGCACCTGCAAGAGGTGCTGTTTGTATGACTTTAACACCTGCCCTCAGGACCAGGAAAGAGAAGGGCTCTCTGTTGCTGCTCCCAGAACGCAGCTCCTGCATTTCGTTGGCTTGTGCAGTTGGATTCCATCATCTTCTCCTCCTGCCATTCCTGCTGGTCTCCTGATTACTCTCCCTTATTCAGTGAGGCTCTGGCAGGCAGTTGGTTCTCTGCTGTCCCCTTCCTGATCTCCAGACACATTATCTAATGACTTCAGCATCCATTTAGATAACCAAGCCACACCCTGGCCTCACAGTTCTCAAGGCGTCTCAAGTGTTCTCTTCCTTTACACACACACACCCAGAGAGAGAGAGAGAGAGAGAGAGGAGAGAGAGACACATCCTGCATGTTATTGTCACCCCAAAGGATCTCATTCATTACTGCTAAAGAAAATGTCAGCCACTTTGCATGGGCTCAGGGCCAGCAACCTCCAGGCAGTTCTCAAGGCTGCTCAGCTCCTTTACCTAGAACCTGTCTCCCAGGTTTCCAATCCATCTCCTCTTCCTCCTCACTCCTTATTTTCACCCACTTCCAACTCTCCCTCCGTGCTTAGGATCCCCCCACTCGTGTCCAGCCCTTCCCTGCTGCTTGCGTCAGCCAACCCTGCAGAGGGCTTTCCCATCAGCATGTAGTCATGATCTAAAAAGAGACAGAACAGCCTTCCTTCCCCCGCTCCCCTCCACTAACTTCTCCTTCACACCCCAAGCTCCCCAAAGAATTATTTACACTGCCTGACTCCATTTCCCCACCTCCTCCTCTCTCCTCAGCCCACTCCAATCTGGTTTCCACACACATGTCGTTCTCCAGAAATGCTCTTTGTCAAGTGACTTCCACATCTCCCCATGGAGCAGCTTTGTGTGGTGCTGGCCACACTCACACACACACATACACACACACACACACACAGTACCACCCCCTGGGGGACAGCCTCAGAGCCACTCTTGCCCTGGCTTCCTCCCCATCTCTGCAGGCACTTTATCTTTCTCTCCTCTTCTCATCTTCCTCCACCCTGTTCCTGAATCCTGGGGTTCCTCAGGGTGTGGCTCTAATCTTACTCTCTACCTGGGGTTGGAGGGCGGGGTCTTTCTTAGAGACCTCACGGTGAACTCTTTAGACTCAGAATTGTTTTCAGGCATAAAATAAGACACAGGCTTTCAAAGGAAACCACTTTTATGGAAATAGTCATCAAAATATTTTTAGAAGATTGTGATTCTGTAATGTATGTGCTTCCTTATTAACACGTTAGTTAACAAGTGATGGGCGAAGAGGGTATTTTGAGACATCCGCAACAAATGTACTGAGATGTGAAAATATCTGTGACTTTCAAGGGTGACAGAAACCTCAGGTCCTGCTCATACTACAGTGGCTGGGCGCCTGCAGCTTAGCTTGCAGGTGGAGATGGGTAGAGTGTGATTGTAAAGATGTCACTTGTCACCATCCAAGCTCATGCCTCACCAAGCCTCCTCCTCTCTGTGTGCTTTCTTAAAGTTATCTTTAACATTGTAACTGCCAGAGTTGAGGGGTTAGTTACCAGAGACTCCCATACCTACACTTCCAGCTCAAACCCCACTTTCAATTTCCAGATTTAAAACTCTACTGCAGTCTCACTCCCTCTACTTGGGTATCTGAAAAAGACACCTCAAGCTGATCACAGCCTCCCCCTCCCCCTCCCCCCCCCCCCCCCCCCGCATCTCCCTCCCCACATGTTGAGTTCAGGGTCAGTCCTACACATCTTACTTCCCTGGTAAAATTTTGTTGCTATTGGTAGTTGTTTGGTTTCTGTGGCCCAAGCTGTCCTCAAACTCCTCATTCTCCTGCCTCAGTCTCCTGAGTGCCGGGATTACAGGCCTGAGCTGCTACACCAGGACGATGTAACTTTGATCCATCTGCATAGCTAGTGTCACCACAGAGCTCCTTCAGTGGCCTCCCAACCAGTCCTCCTTCTCTCTTACCTGCCACCAAATCCCATTTTCCATATCTTAATATGGTAGAGTGTTGTTGACAAGCGAATCCCATCTGTATGCCTGCTGAAGCCGCTTCTGTGGCTTTTAAAATACCAACCAAACTTTGTTTGAAACTAACATGTCCTGTGGAACCAGAGGGTGTCTGCCGCCCTGGCCCTGGTCCACACTGGCCTCGGCCTTTGAGGTTTCTCTGTCTTGCCACACAGTCCACCAGCCCCTCAGCCAAACTCTGACTGCTTCTCCCCTGACTACAGGAGAACCTTTCTCCCCTCTTCTCTCGTCTGTCACATGTCCCCTCTCCCCATTTGTGACCCCTGAAATTTTATAACTTAACTAATAATGACTTTTAACACAAATGCACATGGAGGCCAGAGGACAACCTCGGGTGTCACCCCGTCTTTTGAGTCTGGTTTCTCTTTGGCCTGAAGCTTACCAGTTAGCCTAGCCTGGCTGGCCTGAACACCAAGGGACTCTCCTGTCTCCCCTCCCCCATAATTGGGATACCAAACACACCACATCCAGCAATTTTGCTTAGGTTCTGGGGACAGAACTCAGGTTCCTTAAATTTGCAAGGTAAACACTCTTAAACCACACCCCTAGGCCACTGGTTCTCAATCTTCCTGGGGCTGTGACCCTTTACTACAGTTCCTCAAATTCCATAAAATTGTTTTATTGTTACTTCATAACTGTAATCCTGCTCCTGTTATAAATTGTAATGTAAATATGATATGCAACCCCTTTGGGGTTGTGACCCACAGGTTGAGAATGCTGCTCTCGGCCCTTTAATGATGGTTTAATCACAACAATCTATTTCTACTCCTTAAGAAGGCTCACAACCATCTGTAAATCCAATTTCACGGGATCCGAAGCCCTCTTCTAGCCTCCAGCACTAGGTTTGCCAAATAAGCCCTTTCTCCCTTAAGTTGCTTTTGTCAGGGTGTTTTACCCCAGCAACTGGAAAGGGAAGCAAGACACCTAGTATGTTGGTTCTCAACCTGTGGTTGAGACACCTCTGGGACTCAAATGGCCCTTTCACAGGAGTCAACTAGACCATCGGGAAACACGGATACTTACAGTATGATTCATAACAGTAGCAAGATTACAGTTATGAAGTAGCAATGAAAGTAACTTTATGGTTGGGAGTTCACACCATATGAACTGAAGGAATTGTGTTGGAGGGGCACAGCTTTAAGAAGGCTGGCCTGCTGCCACCCACGCCCCTGGACCATCCCGCGTGTCTCTAGCTACGATTGTCAGAGAGCTGCACACGTAAACACTTGAACATGTCGCTAGAGCTGACTGCTTGAGTTTTTAGTTTACATTGGGATTTTGTGGTTTTCTTTTAAGTTTTATAGAGATTAAAAGCTATTTACGTTGAATTATACAATTTAGAGTAAGATTTGATGAGTGAGTTCTGACAAGTTCACAGATCTGTGTCACCCAGCCCCGATTGAGTTTAAGACACCCGAAGACATTCCCCTGGTCTCCTTTCCCAGTCAGCCCCACCTCGGAGACCACCCCCTCTGCCCACCCCTGCCCCAGGGACCACCCCTCTACATCATCAGAGAGCACTTTGCTTGATCCACCTTTTGAATCTATTTTTGGAGTTTTGTGTTTGAAGTTTTTAAAATAGGGTCTTATTATGTGACCTCAATTCTCCTGCCTCTACTTTCCTAGTATTGGGATTAAAAATGTGTGCTACCCCAACCAATAAATAAATGTCTTCTCTGAATTCCATCTTTTTGATAGTCTCAGATCCTATTTAGAAATAGGTGGATGATCGGTGGTGGTGGCAAATGTCTCATGTCTTTAATCCCAGCAGTTGGGAGTCTAAAGGCAGATGGATCTCTGAGTTTGAGGCTAGCCTGATCCACAGAGTGAGTTCCAGGATAGTCGGGGCTACAGGGAGAAACCCTGTCTCAAAAAACCAAAACCAAAACCAAAAAAAAAGAAAAGAAAAGAAAGAAAGAAACAGGGAGACAATGGCCCCACCCCGTGTGCACACAAAATAAATAAAATATAAAATCAAAACTAAAACAGAAATGGGTCGAGTATATATTTGAAATAAATTAGATAAATGGACCTGTGTGATAAAAGTAAATTACATAAAAGTTGCAGATTAAAATTAAAAACTTATCCCCAAATGAAAATGGTTTGCTTCTGTCGTTTTGATTTTAAGACGGTGTTTATAAAAGTTGCACAGGAGGGGCCGTCCTCGTGGACGTCGCTGCCGTGCGCTTCTTGAGGATGATTTAGGAACAAAAAGAATTTTAAATCTTTGTGCTGCTTTTAATCTGGTGAGATAAATTCCCACTTTCAGGAGCTTAAGGGTTTAACTAAAGAGCCACGTAAATGCTCTGCACAGCGCAGCTTCTCTTAGGGAAAGCTTGGAAGCCTTCGGCACGGCCAATGAAAGAATTATGACATTCATCCATGGAGCAATAGATCCTAAAGACAAAGGGCCACGGAGAATCCATAAGTTGTATCTTGGAGATTTATTCTGAGTCAGGTTTGTATCATAATCTGGGAAATATTTCACATTTATTGCAGAACGAGACAAATGAATCAGCACAGTAATATAATTAAAGAGTGACGATTTTAAATAGGCAGATAGAAATATAAAAGAAAGTCTATAGTGTTGATTTTTAATTAGAACTATTGCTGTGAGTTCATGATTTTTTTTAAAGATATACATTTCTAATTTATTCCAAAGAAAGGAATTATAAACAATGTCACTGAGCAGCCATGGATTACATCTGGTCGTCCCCCCCCCCACACACACACACACACCACCCCTTTCCTTTTCTCTTTTATTCCTTGCTCTTTTGAAGCAGTCTTGCTACATTGCCAAGGCTGGTTTTGAACTTTTTTTTTTTTTTTTTTTTTTTTGATTTTTCGAGACAGGGTTTCTCTGTGTAGCCCTGGCTGACCTGGAACTCACTTTGTAGACCAGGTTGGCCTCGAACTCAGAAATCCGCCTGCCTCTGCCTCCCGAATGCTGGGATTAAAGGCGTGCGCCACCACGCCCAGCTTGGTTTTGAACTTTTGATCCTCGTTTTCTAATAGCCTTCTCAAGCCAGGTGTCATGGGGGAGGCCTGTGATTACAGCACTTGGGAAGTTTGTGGCCAGCCAGGACTACATGAAACCCTGTCTCAAAACAAACAAACAAACAAAAAAAAAACCCAAAAAATGTACAAAGCATTCTCAGACAAAAAGGATTAGTGTTTCTTGGGAAATATCAAAGGCAGGCAAGGTCTCTTAGGTCTCAAACCTGGAACAAATGGCTGAGATACCTATTAGCATACCAAAGTGTACTCCCAGCATCCCATAGTCCCTACCTGTTACAGGATCCTCCAGTACCTTAGCACATTCCTACCCCTTACCTTGAACTATCCAGCCCAGGCACTGTGCTGGGCTTTCCCTTCCCCCAGCGTCTCTGGCCCCTATATAACTCAGTCTCTTGGCCCAGGCTGCCCCTCTTGGTGGGCAGCTCCTTTCTTGCCCCCACCCGCACCCCTCACATGGCCCAGCTCAGTCTGGCCATGTTCTCTCTGAACTCTCCCAGATGTCTCTGTCTCTGCCCCTCTCTGCATTCTCCCTCATATCTGCAATAAGCCTTCTCCAACATACCTAGAAGCGTTCATGCCTTCCTCTTCTTAAAGACCCAAGATGGACTCTAACGTTTTGTTGTACTAGAAAGCCAAGGAGTACTAAAAAGACAGTAAAAGTGGTGGGCTCTCACTCACCATTTTCAATTTAATGTTTTATGTTTGCGGCTGGGAGCATGCCAAAGCACACGTGAGGCGGTCAGAGGACAGCTTTGGGATGCTGGCTCTCTGCTCGTACCATGTGGGTGTCGGAATGAATTCAGCTCGTCAGGCTTGCCACCTTTACCCGCTGAGTCATATGCTGGCCTCACTTCCCGTTTTAGATACAAAAATTTAAGCATCAAAATTTTGATAGGACTGAATGAAACATAAAGACCGCATTGTAAATAAGCACCTAGCCGTGGGGGAGGGGGGGGAGGGCAGTGTGCACGCATGTGCACACGTGGGGGGGCATGCACATGTGTGCTCACATGCATGTGGAGGCAGAGGTTAGTGGATATCTTCCTCAATTGTTTCTCTGACTTATCTTTTGCATCTTTCACTGGATTTCAAAGATTGGCTAAACTGATGGCAGACCTTCCCAAGGTTTCTCCATATCTCCAGGTCTCTAGCACTCCCTGTGCTTGGCTTTTTATGGGTGCTGTGGCTCTGAACTCAGGTTCTCATGCTTGTTCAACACACACTTTACAAAGCGATCGCCTCAGCCCCAAGGGAGCACTGTGTCTGTGTCTGTCTGTCTGTCTGTCTGTCTGTCTGCCTGTCTGCCTGCCTGCCTTTGTCTGTGTGTATGTGTCTGCCTTTGTCTCTGTGTGTCTATCTGTCTGCCTTTGTCTGTGTGTGTTTGTGGACACACTTGAGTTTGGGGGACATGTGTGTTTGGAGGCCAGAATTCAGTGTCAGAGATCAACCTCCTTCCACTGTTCTTAGAGTCCAGGTTTCTCCCAGTCCCTGGATTCACTGATCACCCAAGCTGGCTCTCCAGCAAACTCTAGGAGCCAATTGTCTCTGTCCCCAGTCCCTGCTCTTGGGTTGCACAACACACTATCACACACAGTTTTATCTGTGGGTGCTGGGGATTTGAATTCAACTCCTCACATTTGCATAGCAATCTCCTTCCAACTGATCCCCAGGAAACACCTTTTTAAGAAGAAAAGTAACTAGTAATTGGGGAAGAAGTATAGAATTATAAAACCATTTTTGCTACCTTAATATAAGTATATATCTTGGCAAGGCATATCAAAAGAGGCTAAAATCACTGGGGAGATGAAGTTTAGAAACAGACTAGGCTATTCCAAAGTGTCAAAGAAGCACTCCCCAGTCAACGGCAAACTACAAAGCAGAAATAGGCTTCTCACTTGGAGAGTTCTGATCGTCTGGCTTTCTCGAGACATCATAGAGGTGGCCGTATTTGGGCAACCCAACAGTGTGACTGCGGCTCTGGTGTTACCAAAAAAAAAAAAAAAAAAAAAAAAAAAAAGATATCACATCGCCTATGAATATCCCAAAGGATGGAATTGGATTTGGTTATCGGGAAACACCCAGAAGATACTGTGTGAGGCAGCTTGGCTGTACTGCTTCAAAATGGTCAAAACTAAAAAAAAAAAAAAAAAGGGCAGAGACTTACTCTACACTAAGGGACTAAAGGGACATAACTTGCCATGAAAGTTCAACCATCATTCCAAGATGACAATCTGAAAAGACATTGTGACACACATAGGTTTGAATATGCTCTTTATATTAGATAATATTATGGAACTATTTTTTTTTTTGTCAGAGAAGTAGTTTGTGGCTTAGTGGGGAAATAATGTGTTAATAGGAAGTATACCATGAAGGGTTCTGATAAACTGGGTGTGGTGGCTTATGCCTTTAATCTCAGTACTCAAAAGGCAGAGGGAATCTCTGTGAGTTCCATAGTGGGTTCTAGGACAAGCAGAGCTACATAGCGAGACCAAAAAAACAGACATAGATGCAAAGGTCTATATACTGCTGTAGTGCTCTGCTGAGTGAAACTGTATAATACAGTTCTCTTTTTTTTAAATTGCATATTTTTTTAAATATTTTTTATTACGTATTTTCCTCAATTACATTTCCAATGCTATCCCAAAAGTCCCCCATTTCCCCCCCCACTTCCCTACCCACCCATTCCCATTCTTTTGGCCCTGGCATTCCCCTGTATTGGGGCATATAAAGTTTGCAAGTCCAATGGGCCTCTCTTTCCAGTGATGGCCGACTAGGCCATCTTTCGATACATATGCAGCTAGAGACAAGAGCTCCGGGGTACTGGTTAGTTCATCATGTTGTTCCCCCTATAGGGTTGCATATCCCTTTAGCTCCTTGGATACTTTCTCTAGCTTCTCCATTGGGAGCCCTGTGATCCATCCAATAGCTGACTGTGAGCATCCACTTCTGTGTTTGCTAGGCCCCGGCATAGTCTCACAAGAGACAGCTCTATCTGGGTCCTTTCAGCAAAATCTTGCTAGTGTATGTAATGGTGTCAGCGTTTGGAAGCTGATTATGGGATGGATCCCTGGATATGGCAGTCTCTAGATGGTCCATCCTTTCATCACAGCTCCAAACTTTGTCTATGTAACTCCTTCCATGGGTGTTTTGTTCCCAATTCTAAGAAGGGGCATAGTGTCCACACTTCGGTCTTCATTCTTCTTGAGTTTCATGCGTTTAACAAATTGTATCTTATATCTTGGGTATCCTAAGTTTTGGGCTAATATCCACTTATCAGTGAATACATATTGTGTGAGTTCCTTTGTGTAAATTGCATATTTTATTTATTTACATTGCAAATGTTATCCCCTTTCCCAATTCTCAACCCCTCCCCCAAATCCTATCCTATCCCCCCTCCTCCTATCTGATACAATTCTATTTTGTTGTGCTGTTTTGTTTTTTTCTGGTTGGTTTTTTGGTTTGTTCATTTTGTTTGTTTGTTTGTTTTCGTTTTTTTTTTCTTTGAGGGGTAGGGTGGGAGTTCAGATAGGATTTCTTTTTGTAGTCCTGGGTGTCCTGGAACTCACTCTATAAACCAGGCGGGCCTGGAATTCAGAGATCAGCCTGCCTCTACCTCCTAAGTGCTGGATTTAAAGGTGTGTGCCACCATTGCCCAGCTCTTTCTTTATTCTACTCCCTTTTGCTACATTATGAGTACATATTTCTTTGAGAAATAAAAGCAAGAATTGTGCTTTATAAGAATAAGCTATGAAAACAACAGATTTCTCTGGCACACTTGTAGAATGCCTTGATTTCTCTCAAAGACAGGAACACATGGAATAAAATCAACATTGCAGGATGGTGAGATGGCTCAGCAGTTAAGAGCACTAACTGCTCTTGCAAAGGTCCTGAGTTCAAGTCCCAGCATCCACATGGTGGCTCACAACCATCCGTAATGAGATCTGACCCCCTCTTTTTGAAGACAGCTACAGTGTACTTACATAGAATAAATAAATAAATCCTTTTTTTAAAAAAAATCAACATTGCTCTCCACTCAGAAATGGCTCCATGGACGGGATTCATTCTCACTGACTCCAACACCTCTGCTTGGATATCAGAACTGCTCAAAATCCGGCCCATCCTCCTCCTCTACCCTCTGCTCTGGCTCCTCCTCCTCCTCTGCCCTCTGCTCAGGACCCTAGAACCCGACCATGGCAGTTTCCTTCCCCCATCCACACCTGGCTGCAGCCCAGATGGAACTTTGAGCCCCAGATCAAAATTACTCCCCTCCCCCTTCCCTCCTCTCCCTCTCCCTTCCCCTCCCCCTCCCAGAGACCATCAGGTGCCACTAATGCTTTTCAGTCTCCTTCCACTGTTCTGTGCACTGGCAGGTTGAGTAAAAAGTTTTTTGAAGGGGGGACTTCCATTTGATGGCTGAGTCTCCTTCCTCAGAAGGACCTCTTAGCTGAAACAAAAGATGGGAAACACATCATAGCAGACCTACCTACACCTGAGAAACACCCAACCCCAGGCCAATCTCTAGGGCCACTGCAGTGCCATACAGAGCCTGTCCCTACCACAACCAGTGACTGCTCAGCTCAGTAGGTGATAAACTGAATGTAATCCTCAGAATTCACAGCAGAAGAAGAGGGACTAAAGAGTTGCCCTTTGACCTACACCACACACACACACACACACACACCTGGCTGCATGTGGTGATATGGGCCTTTAATCCCGGAAATTGGAAGGCAGAGTCAAAAAGATCTCTGTGAATTCAAAGCCACATAGGATCACATAGTTCAGTCACCAGCACATGGCAAAACCTGGCTGGGTGCACATCTGTCAGCCCTCGCCCCCATGGCTCCAGGGAGGGATGGAGGGGTGGACTAGTGAGAACCAATTCCCTAGATCTTGGAAAATAGCACCAAGGCTCTTCCATCCCTGGCTGCTTGAGTCTACAAATCTTGTGACCATGCTACTTGTTGTCGCCTCACTTCATGTCCAGTAATGCCAGGTCTTCTACTCCCTCGTGCACGCTGGGGGAAGTGCTTCCCCATGCCTCTCCTGCCCTGGGGCTTCCATCTTCCAGGAGCTCTGGTTTGAAACCTTCATATGTTGCCAAGTGAAGTTAGAGCTAAAAGTGTGTAGCTCAGTGGTAGAGCTGCGTGGCCCCAACATAGCATGGGAAAAGGAGGGCGAGAAGGGAGGAAGGAGGGAAAGATAAACAAATAAATAAAAAGCCGTTCTGTGACTAAGTTGTTCCCCAACAACTGGCATTGACCTTCCCTAATTAGCCTTTCTCTGGACTTCAGAAGATGCTGGTGTGATCTTCTACTTTATTATGTGCCAGAAGAGCTAGTTGGTGATTATCTGGAAAAACCTTAAATCTGCAATTAATTACACCCTAGAAATAGTTTGTCAATAGATTTATATGAGTTAACACGGCTTTATTAAGACATCAAGTTCTCAATGTTAAAGTACCCTGGCATAGGCAGGGTTTTTGTTATAGTGTTTGTTTGGTTGGTTGGTCTTTCAATGGTTTGGTTTTTGACTTTGAAAGACAGAGCCGGTTTCCTACCCCAGAAGAAAACAGCAGTGGGGTGTGCCTCCACCTTCATGTGACATTTCAACTTAGGAACATATGGCGAAGAAATGGAACTGTAAATCTCAAAATTATAACAGGAAAAGACAGTTCTGAAATCCATGTTACATAAAAATAGTATTAGTGTTGCTCTGATAATCTCCAGATATTGTTAAAATATTTGACATTAGAACTTTTCTATCTGGAAAAAAAAACTTAGAACATATTTTGTTAAGACTAGATGAATCTCAGCTGGCTGGCATGCCTATGTGCATTTTGTAGTCTGTAGAAGACACCAGTGTGTGTATAGGAACTGACTCTCTTCTGTTCACAAGGCCTAGGTTGGGTGACATCCATCCAGTAGGCTAGCTTTCACTGGGACCTTCAGCTTTGGTTTCAAGGTGGTAGCAAACATCCAGTAGTTAGCTAGTTCTGAAAGTGGTGGGAAGTGAATGACGGGGCATGGAACTTGACCTCGTCCACTGTGGTACACGAATGCAGAGTTATTATAACTTATTGTAAGTTATTAGTCAGTGTAAGTTATGGATGCAAGCCTTATCTCACTTGATCATCAGGAAACCCCCAGATGTAGGAACTGTTGTTCACAGATGAGGAAACACAAGGAATACAAATATAATAACTAATGAACTATAATAAACTTACCCCACGTCACATGGTCACTAGCTGTAAGAGCCAGATTCACTGCCCGGAAGCCCCAGAGCTTTTAGTGTCACACATCAGTGCCAGACCCTACAGAACAGTTCCTACAGCCTCTCACACTCTCTCTGGAAGGAGAAGCCTTCCCTACATGATGGCAGAGCCAACTGAGGATGGCTAAGGGTGTGACGGGACCTTAGCAAAGACTAAAAAATAAAATTAAATATGAATTTAAAAGATGAAGTGACAGACTGGAGGTTGCTCAATGAGGCAAGAGGGGAAAGGTTCACCACCACCACACAGGAACGCCACAGGCCTTGTTATTGTATCTTCTATTTCCAAACAACAAAAACACCCCCTTGTAGGGGCAGTTTCAGGACTTTCAAGAATGATGCCCACCTAGCAGTAAGGCAATGGGACCAGAAACCAGAAACCAGACAAGGATATACTCAGTACCCAGGGCAATTGACCAAACTTTGTCTCACCTCTCCAGTACTTTAAAGAATTGAAGTCTAATGAATGGGTGGAGGAAGGATGGACAGGCTTAACAGCCATCCAGTAAAGAGCCCTTTGCCATACTCTCCCAGGTCCCAACTGCCTGGGGCCAGCAAAGAGTTCCAGCCCAGCTAGAGGGTTGCTGGGGAGATATGGGTGGATCCTCTAAGGCTGGCTGCAATATAGGTGTCTTAGTTGGAGCTGCTATTGCTTTGCTGCAGGCTAGAAATTGCAGGCTAAAGAACCAGGAAGGCCTGGGGAGAGAGAGCTGCTCAGCCTACAGACAGTGTGGGGAAGAACTTCTGTCCCAGGCTCCCTGCTGCTCTTCTGGGGATCCAAACCCATTGCTCTGGCTCCCATCACCCAGTCATAATGACAGTCTCCAGCCTCAGAATTAAAATTTGCCAAACACCCACTTTGCTGCGAATAGAGAACTCATCTCGTGTTCAGAAATGACCTCATGATTCATCTTTGACATTTCAGAATCATTTTCAAAGATTTCTATTAAGTCACAGAACTGAAAGAGGAGTGAGAACAGTTGATTCATTATGCTGTCCCCTCTCTCTGTCCCTTTATCTGAGGGTGGCCTGTCTCCCAATAATGGATGGAGCAACAATAACTATTTGTTTGAAAGCCACATCCAAAACCTAAGTTTTAAAATAAGATTTGTCCTCATGGAAAACAACGATCTGTCCACCTGTGGACATACAGACTTCGTCCCAGAAGACTGACACGTGGAAATGTTTTATAGAGTCCTGTTTCTCTTATGTTGCACCCAGTAATTCAAAGCTATTCAGTGTGTTTTCCTGAGTCAGGAGCCACTGAAATGAAAAAACACCACACGTGTCAGCAATAATGACAAGATCAATACGAACCACCACCGCTGGGGAGGTGCCAGGGATTGTTAGCTTGGCATTGCATGCCTGAGAAGCGCCACATTTTCAGAGAATTTTCTAGTGCTGAACTAATGCACCACACAGGAGAACCTCCCGGGAGCCAAAGGTGGGAAAACCCCTTAGGTTTTGCTTGTGACAGAAGGCATGGTCTCGCAGAACATGCCTGAAGCCACAAAGCTGTACTCAAATCACCCTTGGAGCCAGGGTCCTGACTGTCATTTACATCCTTGGTATCATTTCTTTGATGGGGACTCGTAAAACTGCTGAATGTTTGGATAATTGTTATTTCATCTGTACACCTGGGTTGAGCGCTATATAAATTGTGACGTGTCCTTGTGTGGATTTAGGGCTGACTTCTTTGTAGAAGACTGACTGGAGGGGACGTCTTAGGAGACCCATCTGTCTTGTGCAATAATTTGGATGACTGAAACTGAGGTCTGACTTAATCATTCCCGCTACACAATCTAAATTTCTTTTTCATTGTCAAGCACACAAGTCAGCATAAGGAACATTTCCCTCGCCTTCTTCAAGACGGTGCAAATATCAAACAGCAAACAATTTAAACTCACTGGTTTAAAAGCACCTCCTTTCATATATAGCCTTGAGCATGAGCTGTTTATTGGTCATCAAATTACGTAATGGTCAGAAGCGTATTCATAATATGCTTATGCTCCAGCAACAGACTCAGAAATGCAGTCTCCTCAAGCATGACAAGAGTCATCAGCTTCGCTGTTAGGTCGAAGCTGGTAGTCCTGACCCATCAAAATCTCCCTGACCACAGAGCCAGCCCAGTGACAAACACAAGATCCCTCGGAGGGAGGGGGACGCTGAAGGGCCCAGCAATACCCACATGTCCTGCTTCTGGGCCCAGCCACTGGCACTCACGCCTCTTCCATTTTCCACAGAGTTCCTGTGAGGAGGATTCTCACAGTGAAGCAAGATTATCTACCAAGACATCTTCGGCTAAGTATGAGCCCAGACTTCCAGCCATTGACCAAACATCTGTCAAGCAGAAACACAAAGGCACCATGACACTAAAGAAGTCGGAGAAAGTGAGCCCCAGCAAACCCTCTCCAGGTGAGTGGCTTCCTTGCTGAGATCCACTGCCAACATCCCAGTCTTAACAATCACAACAAACAGGTGGGGTTAACTAATCTAGGGCTTGCCAAGTACCCAGTTAGGTCTTGGGAGGCCAATGAGCCTGTACAAAATTGATTTCTCAGTAGAATATGCTCCCATATCTTCAGGCCCAACCCTCCACATCCTGTGCTCTTCCTTATAAATGCTGCCTCTTGTTCTTCTGCCACAGCTCTTCTGTGGTGGGGACGGTGGAGGTGATAAAGGCATTTGGCCCCAGGTATCAAGTTTTATTACTAAGGCAAGAAGAGCTTTCAAAAGCATCCGAATGACATCATTTACAGCTGAGAGCAAGAGTAATAAAGTCCCCCAGTCCTGGGGTTGTCCTCTCAGGGAGAAAGGGAACTTGATAAATCCTCCCTTTTGTGTGATTTGGTAAATAATTCACTCTTATGCTGCCTTTGAAGCAAAGGCCAGTCCTCTGTTTGGGGCAGGAGAGATTCATACCATCTAACAGGAAGCTCAAATGGAGGGAAAGTTTAGAATGCCTCAGGCTCCTCCCATCAAAGGCAACATCTGTGGGACAAAACTGCATCCTCTGGGAACCACATGCCAATTGGGGTAACTAGGCAGAAAGGTCTGCCTCCTGGGAAAGGAGCCAAACTTAACTGCTGAAGAATTCAATTCGTAAATAGCAAATAGCACGCAAGTCATTAAAATCCCAATCACAGCTTCTTCCTAATCCTCAGTAGCGCTGTCTTGCAACCACTGGTCTGGTTAAGTCGGAATGCATGTGTAGAAAATGGCACCTTTCACTCAGCTTAACCACCCACATTCGTTAATGAAGTCAAGACCAAATTGACTTCTAAAGTGCTGTCCTCTTGGGCAAAGCGCCAACTGCTGCTCCTTATTTCATTGTGTGTGTGTGGGGGGGCGGCTGCGGGGGTTGGGGGGAGACATGGGGATGCTTCAAGTCAACTTCTCATTTGAAAGACTTAATAGAAATTAGGGTTTTAATTCAACTATCTTAAGGCTAGAGTAGAGCGCAAGTGAGGTCACTCTGCAAATACTATATTGACTTGAGGTTGGGTTTTAACCGCTATACTCTGAGGGTGAGCTCAAATCATGCAACTCCATGTAGTTAGCCTTCTCACTAAAACCCTGGTAGCTGTCTGCTTTGTCATCTGTGGATAAAAGTCATTAAAATGAACCTTTGAGGTCCACTCTGTGATTTGGGTTGTCTGATTAATAATACA
Organism: Mus caroli; assembly: GCF_978045245.1. NCBI lineage: Eukaryota > Metazoa > Chordata > Mammalia > Rodentia > Muridae > Mus > Mus caroli. The sequence continues at coordinate 16,716,013 of NW_028227268.1, forward strand.
GATGTTTTTCAGACTGAGCAAGCTCTGTGTGGAACTCACAATACTGACAGACAGGGAATTAATTCACGTTCCATTCTATAAAACATCAAACTTGAAGAATGATCAGGCTGAAACCCGCCAGGGTTTAGGCAAGAGATCCAAGTTGATGAAAGGAGATCTTTTTTCACTAAACAGCAGATCTGACATAGCAAATGTGTTTTCAAGCTACCATCTTTATCTTCCTGTTATATTCTAGGCAGAACTCAAGACCTATAGGGCTATAAGCAGGCTGGGGGGCTGGCTGCCCAGCCAGCCCAGGGATTTGGAGGTTAATATCAGTGCCATGGAGACTGAGTGAGAGGGTACAGCAATCTGAGATGTAGCCCCTCCCCCCACCCCAATCCAACCCCTGCCTGCCAATCCCACCCATAGCCCAGAGTGTTAACTACCATGCACAGGGCCTCAGATTAAAAGGACAAGAGAGAAAGAGGCTAAGACTGGGTCCCAAGTTGGATCCCAAATTCAAGAACAGCCTGGGTCACATAGTAAAGACCTTGCCTCAACAAGAAGAGGACAAGGAAAAAAAGAAAGTTAGGCAAGAACAGATCACTGGTGGGTAGGAACCAGTGGTTTAATGAGTGTTGGCTCTTCCGATTTCTAATTAGCCTCACAAGGTGAAAGCTTAAAGTTTTAACCTGAGTCTGTTGAGGAAAAACTGGGAACTGGGGGCTAGCGACAGTGCGTGGTTTAATTCAGGTAAATACCTGCTATGACAGAAAAGAGGATTTGGTTCCTGGATTATCTGGATGCTGATCTAGTTCACCAGCTGAATCCAGTTTCCTGCTTCACACTTCTAGAGAATTTAGGGGTGAGCCAAAGTTGGCATGACATAATTTCCGCCTCAGATTTAAGCAAGATAAGGGCCCAGGACACAGAGAAACCCCTCTGTGACATTTGCCTTCCAGGTTAGCCCTCCTTCTGTGCTGTATTATGCCAGGCTTTCCCAAATGTAAAATGTAGCTGGAGAATTTGGCTTGCTTTCCCATACCTCGGCATGACACCAACCTGTATCTCCATCCTAGAAGTTCATGAGCTGTATTAGCAACCCAGACATGGCGGCCGATAGCCTAAGCCCAGTCTGTGCCTTCTCCAAATAAATGTCTCACGGAGAAGACCCCATGTTCTCACTGTTCCCTACAGGCTGCCCAAAGGAAGTCGTGTGTCCCACACGGCTGCCCCCCAGTGCTCCGTTTCGGCCCTCCCTCTCGGGATAGTGGTACCCGCTGCTCATGGGACAGTGCTTAGGAGACCACATGCCTGAACTCTCACCCAGGCCCCCACTTCTTATTCATTATAGATCTTTTGGCAAGGAGCTTCTCTGTTCCTCAGCTTTGTCATCTGTAAACTGGAGGGACGAGGGGGTAATAACAGAATCGGTGTGCTGGGTAAAACGTAAAGGCTCAGTGAGAAATACATACTCTGCTGTTACACAGTGCTGACCTCTCAGCAGAGGGTGGCGTTACGTCATCTAGCACAGGAGAGTCGATGGTAAGGAGCACTGACCCGAAAACCCGGGCCTAACATTTGTTCTTTCCTCTCCCCAGTGGATTTATTATCTTCATAAAAATTGAAGGTGTATCTTCAGAACTCCCTCACAAGGGGCTGGAGAGTTCACCCAGTGTTTAGAAGCACTTGTTACTTTTGCGGAGGACCTGGGTTTGATAGCCAGGGCCTAAGTGGTGGCTCATAGTCATCTATAACTTCAATTCCAGGGGCCACTAGCACCCCCTCTGACCCCTCTGGGCACCAGGCATGCATATGCATTGGTGCACATTTGCACGTGCAGATGGCTCATACACAATAAAGTAGAATAGATCTCAAAGAAAAATTAAGTAATCTCTCACATAGACTTTTACTACATTCTGAACTTCCACAGCAAAACATCAAATAGGAGAAGATAGATAACCAGACTTCATTCCCCAAGCCTGAGATAACCGTTATCTCCAACAAGACATGGAAAGTTTAGGCAGGGTGTCAAGGCGCAGCAGGGTCTCACATGGATTGGACCCAACAGTTCTCCTTCAAGGTGAACCCTGGTGTAGAATGGAAAATGGGCCTGGCAGGGTTGCACAAGAGCTCAGAACTCTGTGGGACCAAGAGCACTCAGCAGACCCCAGGAGCCCAGGGACAGCACAGGGCCCACAGGAAACTGTGGGGCTCCCAAGACCTTCCTCAGTCCCAGCCTGGCTTGGAAAAGAGCTGTGTCTCCTTCCCAGGACAGAAAGGCACCCAGAGGTCATTGTGATGAGGGGGTTCTGGTACCTGCTGCCCTGCAGCTCTCTCTACCCCAGGGTCAGGCCTGCAGGCAGCCACTGAACCTGCCCCTGCTCCCTGTTAACCTGGAGCCTGAGCTGAAGCCCCTCTGGTTATGTTCCCGGTCCTGGGAGCCTGCTTCCAAAACCGTGCCCTTTAGAACAAAGACAAGCGTCCGGAAATGCCCCTCACTTATCATTCAGTTCAACGTGTAGTCAGTACGGGATTCAGAGAGGTAGGAGGGGCCAGGCCTAGCTCGTCTTACCGTGCCTTATCTTGGAGACCTGTTCTTGTAAAACTCAGGAAAGCAGTGAATTTAGGTTTCAAAAGATAAAAGTCTAAAATAGATGTGGTTGGCTTTGGATTAGGAATGTTTATTTAAAGAGCAGTGTGGAAGTCTCAGGGCAAATCCTAAATCTTCATAATTTGCCTTGCAAGTAAATGCTATTGAAGATTTTCTCAGAAAGGCCAACGTTAATGGGTTTCTCAGCAAGTCCAGCTGATGCCCAACAACTTTCCAAGCAGTCTGCCCAAGCCAGAAAAAAATAAACAAAAAAAAAACCCAAAAAAACAAAAATCAAACAAACAACAACAACAACAACAAAACCAACATAAGTGAATCCTCCTGGCTTTATAAAGCATGCCCTGTCTCAGCCCATTGCCGCTGATTACTCGACCTCGGGGCTCAGAATGGCAGCTCTACTTGAGCGCCCTACAACTGTTAAGTTAGCAACCTCCCTGAACTCAGTGATGGAGCTGCAGTGTGGCCTACTCTACCAGCGAGACAGTAGGGTTAAGTTGCTGGGTATTGTCTATACCTCAGGGAAACATTGGTCCCCAGTAACCTCCCATCCTATGAAGCCTACTCCCAGTGTAGTCTGTGTTTCTAGGCCTCGTAGCTCTGTGAGGACAGTGCTTGGCCAAAGAAACTTTCACTTGAGATGTGAGAGGCATTGTGACCTGGTTATAAAAAGCTTTTAAGTGTATTGGTTTGTCAGTGAGGTCGCCCATTTACCCAGCATGTTTAGGAATACAGCCAGGCTGCTAAGTTTCACACTGATAGTAGCTACAATATGAAGAAGAGACTGGTCAGGCAACCAAGGGAAGCCAGATGCAGCCAGGGACCATTCCCTGTGGCACATTCCGAGGGTCTGTGGGTCCAGGGAGGAATGAGAACTGCTTTACCTGGAACAAACACCAAGAAAACAGAGAAGACATGAACTGGCTGCCACCTTGGTCTCAGTGAGGGTTGTCTGAGTCAGGTTGACCTGTAGGTGTGTCTGTGGAGGGCTGTCTTGATGTGGAAAGACTCTGCCCCCTATGAGAGGCACCATTCCCTAGGCACTGGGTCCTGAACTGTATAAGAGTGAGGCTGAGCTAAGCATAAGTAAGCATCCAAGTGAGCATGTGTCCATTCATCCCTCTCTGCCCTTGACTATGGATGATGAGGTCGTCTGCCTGGAGCTCCTGCCCGGTCGCTCGCTTCCCTGCAGTTATGGACTGTAACCTGGATGTGTGGGCTAAAATGAACCCTTTTTGCACTACATTGTTTCAGGGTATTTTATTATAGCAGCAGAAATGAAGCTAGGACAGAGGGATTGCAATGTTTAAGGATGTAAGCCTGAGAGAACTTGGTGAGTTAGTTGTGTAGCTCAGAGCAAACAGAGAAATCAAAGAGAACTCAGATATCCATCCAGGAAAGCAAGGACAATGAAGGTGGCTTTGCCAAGGCTCAGGAAGCAAGCAGAGAATGGGTCCCATTCCGTGGGTGGCCTTCACAAGGTATAGCCCAGACAGCCAGGTGGAAAGGTCTAGAAGCCTCTGGATGTCCAGGTATGATTGGAGCACCACCTACTGCTAGTCAGACCCCTCAGAACCTTGGGGAGCAAGTGGTGGTTGAAACTGTAAGAACAGTAGTGGTGGGAGACAGGGAAAGGATGTCTGGCAGATGGCCACACCCAGACAAAACTGTGAGAAATACAAACTGCTCCAATAGATACAGTTAGGAGTGGATCACATGTGTTGGCATCCTCTCTAACAGGATGCTAGACCCTCCGTGGGATGGAGGCCCTCCACTGCAGGTGATGGTGTCTATCGGGTAGCTAGGGCCTCCGTGGGATGGAGGCCCTCCACTGTAGGTGATGGTGTCTATCGGGTAGCTAGGGCCTCCGTGGGATGGAGGCCCTCCACTGTAGGTGATGGTGTCTATCGGGTAGCTAGGGCCTCCGTGGGATGGAGGCCCTCCACTGTAGGTGATGGTGTCTATCGGGTAGCTAGGGCCTCCGTGGGATGGAGGCCCTCCACTGTAGGTGATGGTGTCTATCGGGTAGCTAGAGCCTCCGTGGGATGGAGGCCCTCCACTGTAGGTGATGGTGTCTATCGGGTAGCTACAGTTTGCATCATTTTAGAATCAGAACTAATGTCCGCTGCAACATTTCACAAAGTTATCTGGCAGTAAGAGTCACTGTGGAGGTTCTTCCACCACCCGACCCCAACCCCTGTTAGCATCACATTGTTTTAATGAAATACCTGAGGCGACTGACTTATAGAACATTATTTGGGGAGACTGATGGGTTGGCTCAGTGGACTAAGAGCACTTGCCACCAAGCCTGATGACCTGAGTTCAATCCCAGGGACCCATACAGTGGAAGAAGAGAACTGATTCCTTAAAGTTGTCTTCTGACAGCCCCTTGACGCCCATATCCCACACCTCACTACACACATCCAATATATTTCTTTTTAAGCTGACAAAAATTGATTTTGGTTCATAGTTTTGAGGTTTCATTCGGCCCCAGATCATGTGGGCCTGTTGCTTTGGGGGCTTCGGTGATGTCATTCGCCATCACACACATCAGAGGAGTAGCTCTTAGGACAAAACTGCTACCTTATGGTCAGGAAGCAAAAGAGGAAGGGACCAGGGTCCCACAGTCCCCATTGAGAACATAGTTCTGTTGACCTGAGGACTTCCCACAAGCCTCTGTCTCCCAATAGGACCATCCTGAGCCATGAACTATTATTAACAAGCAGAACTGGTTTTTAAAGAATTATTTTAAATATACGAGTACACTGTTAATCTCTTCAGACACACCAGAAGAAGGCATCGGATCCCATTACACATGGTTGTGATCCCATTACACCATGTGGTTGCTGGGAATTGAACTCAGGACCTCTGGAAGAGCAGTCAGTGCTCTTAACCTCTGAGCCGTCTCTCCAGCCCAGCAGGCAGACCTTTAGAGGGCTCTAATCCAAACCCTAGCAGTGTTTGTATGTCAGGAAGAACGTGAGTGCATGTGTGGATGTGTGTGCGTGTGTACATGTATGTACTGTCCTAACCAAGGTGCACAGAGGAGTCCCATGGCAGAGGATTGGGCATCTTTCTCCCAGCCTTGTTCATCAAACACCAAAACTTACTGATTCCTCAGGTGTGGAATATATCTCCAAAACAGTCCCGCGCAGTGTTCATAGGGCTGGTCTAGAGGGGAACAAGGCTACAGACAGCAGACATCACCTGCCTCATACTACAGATGAACACACAGGTTCTGAGACTATAAGTTGCTGATTCAAGGTGACCTAGCTGGCTGGTAGCAGGCATGAGGCAGTCAGTCGGAATCCTGCCGCCATCAGGCACACACTGCCTCCATCAAGGCTGGCAGTTAGAAAGCGAGGTTAGTGAGCAGTCATTAATTTCCCCTGGATTCCTCTCTGGTCCACCTGTCTACTCCCCAATCTTTTGGTTCTTCTCTGTCCCCACAAACCTACCAGGATCTCTCTCTCTCCTTTCTGCAGCAGAAGAGCCAGGTTAGGGTATGACCAAAGGCCAGGGGAGGGGTGGGAGGGTGCAGCTGGAGAGCTAGGGGAGAGCGCTTGCTGGAAGGGAGACCCTGCGGGCCACCATCTGTTGCTGCCAGAACAGCTCAGTTTGGCTGGCGGTGGGAGCTGAGAACCGGCAGAAGCTTCCACACAGTTGCCTCAGGACGCTTGCTCGCTCTCAGGAGCTTGTCTGGGAATCACTTCCCTACATCTGCCAGGGCTGCAGGAAACTATTGCCTGGAAATGGTTGGAAGGTGACGCCACGTTGAAGGGCTCACTCCTTGTATGACTCAGACCTGAGCAGGATGCCTCCTGGGCAGGAGCCAGGTCTCCTTACACCTATGACACCAGATACAGCGCGCCCACCCCAAAAGACCTACCCGCCCCGCCCCACCCCCATCTTTTTTGGAGTTTTTATTCGTCCACAGACTTTTTGAAATGTCCTCTTCCCGTGAATGCTGCTTCCTGACTGCTTTCTTTCTTTCGTGCAGGTGACAGCAGCGAGCAGCCCCTGTTCTGTGTTGAATATTCCCCTTACTGCTCCGTCTTTGCTTTCTCCCCAGCCCAGCAGCCCAATACCAATTACTGCTGCCTCCTTCTGCCCCTAGTTCCACCAGCTGCCCAGGGAGCCCAGAGCCCTTCCACTTCCCTCCCTCCCGCCATCTTTCCCACCTTCTCCACCCCGCAATCAGGCCCTCTGAGCCCCTTGTCGGGGTCTCCGGCATCTCTCTGCTACTTCCCTGTCTCCCAACCGACTCCAGCCGAGACCCCTGTGCTGTGTCTACCAGGCCCCAGAAGGCCCAGTAAAATTTACCTCATGTGGTAAGTCACCCCTAGTGAGGCACACAGCACAAAAGAGTCAGAGAGTGGGGGACAGCAGAAGGCAGGTGGACAGGAGCAGGCCAGAGCAACACCAATGGGGTGTGGTGTGCAGGGGGACAGGAAGAGGAGACAGCGCACTGACATTTCCCTTGAGATGGGCGTCTACTAGTGGAAAAAAAGGAGTGAATGACCAATAAAATCCCATCATCTCTGGAGATGCCTCTTGATTTCTGAACTCTTGTGTCGGACACTCGTTGGAACATCACCATCACAAACCAACAGACTCTTCTGGGTCTGATGATACCCTTGGCCAAGGGAACCCTACCCCAGGAGCGTGACGCCAGGCCAGTGGTTCTGAAAGCACAGCTCTGAAACTGAAAAATCTAGCCAGGACCTCGCTGAGGAGGGACAAATTAAAGGGCGCAGTGGGTATTTATGGTTCCCTTCCCAGCCTTCTTATTAGGCTTTGCATTTCCTAAAATCGAAAATTCCCACCTCCTGAGTTCCAAAATAAAACATATTTATGGCACATAATTAGGCTTTAATTAAGATCTCCTCTGGGTATGTGAGACAACATACACTTCTAGCACACTCAAATAGGCAAATAGACGCGACCTATTATTTGTGCTGTACAGAAAGCTGCCTATTAAACCCAGGCAACATCGGTTCTTGCCGCAAAGCTGTAATTCTTCCCGTGATCCAAAGGGAGCAAATAAACGTACCAAAGAGGCATGGAGCAGCGGAGTCTCAGCCCCTCTTGGGCACTCGGGACAGCAGTGAAGGTGGTAGTGGGAGAGACAGAGATTCAGGAGTCCATTTTCCTCTCTCCTGCTGTTGGCATTGTGCCTGCCAAGCATCGGGTCAGTGTCAAGCAGGTGACATGAGGAGCTGGGCCGTTCACAGGTGCATGGACTTGATTCTCAGTTGTATGAATACGAGACTTTTACTCTTCTCCCTTTCCTGATTATATTATGAACTACCAATGACAACTCCCTGGCAGTATCAACAGAACCCAGGGCAGATAGATACCTTTTATGGTTTCCAGGTTCATGGATGCTTGGTCCTGGAAGAAGTCATTGGCTGTATATTATTCAGAACAAAATACACGTTTCCTTAAATCCACTGGCGGATGAGATAACAGAGTTTCCTGGCAAGGAAAGTGATCTTCTTTGCCATTAGGTAGAAGGCTTGTCTCTCAGTTGAGCTGTCTAGTTGAGCTGTTCAGGTTTCCCTCATGACACTATGCCATGATAGGGTTCCATCCTAGAAAGGTCCCAACAGTCTGTTCACATAGATGAAGGGATTAAAGACCAGATCTGCACGGCATCTGGAACTCTTAGATCTGTGTTCATGAAGTATGTTATTAAGGCCACCTCCTTTGTGACTAAGTCCATAGGCTGGGAAAACATCTCCTGTTTTCTTTCCTGTTTGCTTTCTTCGGAAATCTCAAGGGCACTTGCAAGGCAAAGGTGCAGGCAGCCATATTAGATCATAGCCATGAAGGTCATGGCCAAGACGTCTTACTCATCCTTGTGAACCCTCCAATTATCATAGAACCAAGACATGGAGATGTACAGGTATTTGTTGAAGAAATTATAATAAAAGAACTTGCTATTTGCGTTTTGGATTTTTTTTTTTTACAAGAAAGCTTGTGGGAGAAAATCAACAAGAGCTACCTAGGAACAAGAGCTTCTACATAAATTATTAACCCGAGAAAGCTCCACAACGGGGAGTTTCAGCGCTGTTGTGGAAATGCCTTCCAGTTTACCACTACTAGTGGTACTCCATGCTTTACAAATGAAGCATCTGTCAGTTTTAATAGCTAATAGGCACCAGATACCAAATCAGACCATGTGTGTATATCATTGCTAAATATTACTATAGTCTAACAAGATGCGAACAGTCCCATTTCACAGCTGCAGAAAATAAGGTTCAGACTGCCAAAGGATGGGGAGCAGGATTCTGGCTCTGTTACCAGTGGTTTTTTTTTTTTTTCACCAGTAGACCTGGCAAGACAATGTCTAGGTGTTCAGTGTTGGGGAGGGGGGTGGGCACATGTGTGTGTCAGAGTTTATGCACACTGTGTGCATGCGGATGTCCACAAAGGCCATAAGAGGGTGTTGATTCCCTGAGGCTGGAGTTAAGCATTGTTGTGAGGTTCCTAATGTGGGTGCTGGGAACCAGGTTCCGGGTCCTCTGCAGAAGCAGTTAGTATCACTAACCACTGAGCAACCTCTCCTGCCCCAAAGGTTCAGCGTCGTTGCTTTAGTCTGTGGAGAAGTCAATAAAAACCACAGTAGTGTTTGGGAAATCAGTTAAGAGGTCCAGTGCTTTGAGTAAAGGAAGCAGCTTTCTGAACGTCAAAAGTAACTTTTTAGGTCAAATGAGCATTTTAATTTAAAAGTTAATTCTAATTTTAAAGTTCCCCATAGTTTGGGCTGAAGGTATCTTCTTAAGCCCTGTCACTCATTCTAGGCAATTATCATTACTCCTGGACCATGGCATGCAGCACGCAGGCTGGCTAAGAGACCAGCTTCCTTAAGGAATTTACAGTCTACTGAAAGAGAAAAAAAATTAACAAAGTTTCCAATATTTAAATATTAGAGTTGATTAAAAACCAGGAATAAAGGCACTGGAAAGGTGGAGTCAAAGCATTTAGTGGACATAAAACCAGACAGACCTGGAAGGTTCTTGGGTTGATGCTGGCTGGGGTGGAAGGAAGGATCTCTCCCCATATCGACGTTGATAGAGCAAGAGTGGGTGTCAGGGCTGTGAGACACTTTACCTCCCAGAATGGAGAAGATGGCTGACTCTTCTGCCGAGATCACAATGACATCTCTCCAGGACCTTTGAGCCAGGTCCTAACTTGCTCACTTGGCCTGAGCCCCAGGCCTCCCCCTTCTTTCAGTTCTGGCTCTCTCTCGATGTGTAAGAATACAGCCAGTGTCTGGCCCAGCGAGAGGGCTCAGTGGACAGACACTTGCTGTGCAAGCCTGACTATTTGAGTTCAATACCCAGAACCCAGGTAAAGGTGCAAGGGGAGAGCTGATTGCATGAAGTTGTCCTCTGATCCACGTGCCAGCTCCACACGTATGTCACACACACACACACACACACACACACACACACACACACACACAAATGACAATAAATACAGTTCTAAATAAACTTTTTAAAAGAATGCCCCCAACTCTGCCTCTTTTGGCTGAGAGGTGTGAAGCAGATTTTGTTCTCTAAGAGCTTGGAAGGACAAGGCCTCTGGTGAGGGAGAAGCCTCTAGCTTCAACCAACACAACCCTGTCTGCTGAGACACTGCCACAGGCAGCAGACCCTCTCTCCCGTCATCCTTTCCCACATCCCCCCTCAGAGAAATCACATCTCATCACACCCCATGCTCTCTGAGGGACACAGTCTCCTTTCTAGAAAGCGTCTTCTCTCCTGCCTCATCTCCGGCTACAAACAGCAGCATCTATTTGCCCTAAGTCTGCCCAGTACTGCCACCATCTCTCTCCTTCCAGGGAGTTCCCTGAGGGGTACAGTCCTCTGTTGTGAAGCACAGAACACACTGGGGCTGGTGAGGAATAAGTTGGCCTGATCGTTGGATTAAACTGGGTTTCATGGGACGCCAAGGAGAACGTTCATGCCTGCCTGAGTCTGAGTGGAAACTATTCCCACAGCCACAGACTACAGTCAGGAACGTAAAACTAGTTGTCTTCACGTGCCAGGAAAGCTTGGGCTCTTGCACACCAGTCAAGGGTCTCCATCCCAGCCTCACCCCTGTGCTGACTCCTGGCTACATCTATTTGTGAAATATCTGAGTCTTTCAAACAGGGATGAGCCAGGAAAATTCTCTTGGGGGATGGAGTGCAGATGTTGATGGTTTAACTGCCTTGTGAACCCAAAATAAGAGACCCTCCCCCAACTCACATGCGCCGAGGCTGATTACACGGGAAGCGACTTGCAACCATTCACGCCAACCAGAAACCCAGTTACAAATGAGAATTACAAGAAAGCGTCCCCTGGGAACTGGGTTCACAGTGGTCACTGTCTTCCATGGAGGTGGGTGGGCATGCAGAAGGACAGAGGTTCCCAGGTGCTTGGGACCTTTGCATAGGGCATGTTTGGTGCTAACATATGGCAAGGGACAGAGATACACTGCTACCAGCCCTAGTGAGTACTGGAGGGGGAGGGGTATAACCATTGTGCACCAATCCCCTTCTTAACAGCATCAGCACCCATGGGTAGGGAGATAGAATCTTTATAGTAAAAGGGAAAAGGAGCTGGAGAGATGGCTCGGCTGTTAAGAGCACTTGGTGATTTCCCAGAGGACCCAAGTTCAGTTCTCTGTACCCACATCAAGTGGCTCACAACCTGTAACCCCAGTGCCAGGGCATCTAATACCTTATTCTGGCCTCCTTGGGCCCCCACAAAGACCTATACTTACACATCTTGGTTTTCTCTTTAAATGATAAAAGAAAGGAAAAATTCCATGTACCCCTTCCTGCAGGAATCATGGAGTCTTTGAAGCCTTGCAAAAGCAGCCATGGGATTTTTGTATTTCTGGTAGGGAAGCTGAAGCTCAGAGAGATGTACCTAGGCTTTTATGGCTGCAGAGGGGGCCAAGCTAGATTTCAAGCCCTTCTCTCCTCTGACTTTTTGGCTCAATGCTCTTAACTCTCCACCCAACCAAACCCCCACCACTGTCTACCTTCTTTGATGACTTTTTTTTTTTTGATACAGAAAGTGTTTGTTTAAAAAAAAAAAAAAAAGAAAGAAAAAGTTATTGAAAAGCTTTTGCACCTTTCAGTGGCACAAGCACCAAAGATTTTATCAAGGAAGAGAAGGCCAAACCTGGGGAGATTGACAGTCAGCCCAGAAATGCACAGCCCAAGAGCATCTGCGGAGAGAAGCAAGCAGAAACCACAGCTGTCAACAAAGGCATCAGGACTCCTGGGAGCAGGTAAGGACTGTGGCTGCCACCGTGGTCCTCAGGGAGGACTGACATGTGCTGGTACCTTATGGAGATGGTGACTTTCAGCCATCTTTGCTTTTATGAGCTGGAGAATTACCTTTAAGCAAAATATTTGAAAGGTTCAAAAGAAAACTATTTGATAGCAGCCTCCAAGAGAGTGGGTGGAGTTGATCTTTTTTTTTTTTCTCTCTCTCTCTCCCATTACACCCAGAGAATGTCTGCCTGCTTTGAGTGGACTCAGGCAGAGATGCAGCCTGCAGTTCTGGGGAGGTCCCTCCAAGCTGTAGTGCCCACACACCCATCAGGAAAGGAGGATTGATGGCCATGGGTGGCAGACAGCTCACCTCCCTCGGGAGCTCTTCGCTTGAGATGGAGGGCAACCACACCAGCAAGATCTTTTAATGTATACTGAATAGCTTCAAAGGGAAAGCTGGCTTTATTTCAAAGGCATAGCTTAGTGGAGCCTCCTCTCTGAGTTTCAGACCTGAGCTGGCATTTGAAGGCCCACGCCATGCCACCAGCTTACCCTGCCACCCTCTCCTGAAGTGGTGTCTCCTTTGGACTCAGAGAACATGGCATGACACAGCCAGCCTTTCATGAGAGGAGCCGTGGGTACCATCCCTTATTATCAACGGAAGACAGCTTAAGTGAGATCCATTTAGTCATGGTGCTGGACACATAGAGAAGAACTGGGGATGCTTGAATGGCTTGGAACCGGAGGCAACTCGAGCACCCATGAGCCAGTGATGGTGACCTCGTCTCAGGGGCCTAGTGGCAGAGTGTCTCCAGGAGGGGAGGGCACAAGTCTTAGAGCAGCCTACAATTCTAAAACTCTAGTTTCCTCTTCCTCTGAGCAGTGGGGTCCTGGGTGTCACACGGTCCTTCCAAAACTCCAGCTCTCTCACCTTAAAATAAAGGTGAAGGATCATGCTTTGCTGCATGATCACGGTGACTAAGTGACATAAAACATAGAGCAGCGCTGGACACACAGTCTGCCTACCGTCTCTCCACAAAGGCCGCCAATGAATGTGAAGATATGATTTGAAGCACGGGGTTCTCCATGCATGAAACACAAAGCTTATATAAGCCCCTGTAAGTACCCGGGACATGTCTTCCTTTATGCCAGGGTCTACCGGGAATTTGTTCCAGCCGTTATAGTGGGGCTCCTCATCATCCCCCAGTTATAGTGTGCCCTTAGTCCCTTTTCTGGAGTATGAGCCAGTGACTTGAATCATTCTGGGGAGATTTGGGACAAATGTGACCAAGATAATATCCAGAACCTCCAGGAAATCCAGCTTAAAAAAATTCACACGTGAACACATAAGGGCAAGGGAGAATAGAGAGAACACAGCCTCACAGGTGTCCATGTGACAAATAGACATGTTTTAAGTGTAACCTCAATAAATGTAAGCTCACGTGTGAGTTAACTTCAGCCTAACTAATTAGCTAAGGTTCTAAAATAATGGTTGATATTGGCAGGGAGTGATACTAACTTCCTGGGCACTGTTGTGCCAGATGTTGGTGACACAGGTGGCTGGTGATCCTGCTATGACAGAGATGCCTTCCTGTCCCACCTGGAAGGGCAATGTGGTGCAAACTGTCTGCAAAGGAGTTTGGCAACATGTGTCGAAAGCCTCTGGGTGGTTCGTACCTTCCAACCTGGCAATTTCAGTCTCATCAATCCATTCTCACATTGTCAAAGTGAGCAAGGCTAACACCACAGTGTGGTCTGTGGTACAAAAACCTCAAAACACACACACACACACACACACACACACACACACACACACACTGAGGACTGAGGAGCTGGCTCAGAAAGACCTGAGTTCTATCCCTCAGAACCCACATAAAAACCTAGGTGTAATGGCACCTGTGATCTCAGTGCTGGTGAGAGAGCTATAGACAGGGCCCTGGAGTGTGCTGGTCACCTACTCTAGCAGAATCAGTGAAGACACCCTGACCACAGCAACTTACAAAAGAAAGCATTTAGGGACTGAAGGGATGGCTCAGTAGATAAAAAAAAAAAAAAAGCACTTAATTGGGGGCTTGCTTACAGTTTCAGAGCAGCGTGGTTGGGGAGCATGGCAGCAGGCAGGCAGGCATGGCATTGGAGCAGTAGCTGAGACCTTACATTCTGATACATAAGCAGTCAGCAGCAAGAGAGTGACACTGGGCTTGGAGTGGGCTTTTTAAAACATCAAAGCCCACCCATAGTGACACACCTCTCCAGCAAGGCCACACCTCCTAATCCTTCCTAAACTGTCCACCAACTGGGAACCAAACATTCAAATATGTGAGCCCATGGGGGCCATTCTCTCTCTCTCTCTCTCTCTCTCTCTCTCTCTCTCTCTCTCTCTCTCTCTCTCTCTCTTAATTTACTTATTTTATTTATGTGAGTACATTGTAGCTGTCTTCAGGCACACCAGAAGAGGTCAGCAAATCTTATTACAGATGACTGTTAACCACCATGTGGTTGCTGGGAATTGAACTCAGGACCTTTGGAAGAGCAGTCAGTACTCTTAACTGCTGAGCCATCTCTCCAACCCCGATAGGGGCCATTTTCATTCAAAACACCACAGGCCTGTTTTTAAAACCTAAGATTGAGTACAAATGAGGGAAACACCGGACATCAACTTCTGGCTTCCTCATACACCCACACACTCATGCACATGCATCCTCTGCAACCTCCCCCCCCACACACACACACATACACACAGGTAGATGATATAGACACAGATACAAACAAGATAGATGATATAGACACAGATACACACACAAACACACACACACAAGATAGATAGATAACAGGTACAAATACACATATAGATAGATGATATAGACACAGATACGCACACACACAATAGATGATATAGACACAGGTACAAATACACACACACAACACAGGCATATACACATACACAGCAGTAAAAGAAAAGTTGAAGACTTTGTGACATATTCATACAGTCTACCCTTAAACTACATTTATGACAGGATTCTTTAAAAGTAACAGCAAAGAAATATTTAAGGGAAGAAAGTAGAGAGTCTACTTGTATGCACAGCAGTAAACCACCTTTGCTTTGTTGTTTTTGTTGTTGTTTTTTTTTTAACAATGCCTCTAGATGAGGGTTCACGTCCTCAGGGAGCAGGAGGAATGGGAAGAGAAACACAGAGTGGGTTTGAGGCCTGAGGTACTTTACTCAACCTCCAAACTGAGCCACGGCACTATTTCAGGGTGAAGATCACCTGGGGGTTCTGAGTTTTCAACTCACCCTTGAAGTCCAGCACCTGAGTGATGTCCAGCTGAGCTTTTGGTTATCAGAGCCTGAGAACATTTCATCTTCTACAGTTCCCGTGTTTTCTCTAAGGGTCATGGGACCACATTTATAACCAAAGGAGGGTAGGAGGATATTGTTAGAATCCAGGGCAGTGCTGGTGAAGTTCATGAGGAAGCCCAAGACCAAAGGCAGAGTCCTAAAGCCAGATGATACTTCCAATCTCACCTCAGTAAGCCTGGACCTCCTGGAGACAGCAGGCACTCAGCCCACAGCTGGGGCCAAGGCAAGGCCTCAGAGCTACAAGGCAGGACTCTGAATAGCACATCCCTGGCATACCAACTGAGTATTTATTCCCAGCCCATCACACACACACACACACACACAGGATTACACGCAGCTCTGATTGAATTTTAAAGACGACCAGAAATAGTGGTGCCGCATGTCTGAGGAAGCCTTGGGAGCATGGCATCCAGCTGAGGCTTCTACCCCAGAGGCCGAGTCGCGCCATGACAGCTCCAGAGCTTCTGTGAAATGACCTCAGGATTCCTGTGAGTTCCCAGCATCCTCTCCTGTATTTCAGAAGCCAAGTCTCTGATCCCCCCTCAACGGAAGGCTGAGCTATTTGCTCCAGGGTAGCTCCTCGCCAGCCATCTTATGGATGTGTGTGTTCAGAGAGGAGAGAAGACTCAGGCTCAGCACTGTTTACTAATTCTGGAGGTCCTTTTCAAATTCAAATTGTGAAATGATCCAAAAAGATTCTATACTTTGACTTCATGTCACATCTCATCTTTAAAAATTAAGGGGAGGGGGTTAGTTGGAAAGTGTGAGGACCTGAGTTCAATCCCAATAATGTGTGGGGAAGGGACACAAGCAAACAAAACACACACACACACACACACACACACACACACGCACACACACGCACACACACGCACACACACACCCATTGTATCACAGAGCACTAATTCCCCAAACATGGATCAGCTCAGTGCCCAGCTGGTTGGGACATCCAAGCTCCACTCTGGTTCAGACAGCCGAATGCTCAAAGTGTCCTTGAATTGTTGACACATCTCTTTTGGGGTTTATAAACCCCATGAGGGGCCCAGTAGGACAGTTTAACTGATTTCTGGAAGGGCTGATAAGTAAGGATTCGCACTGTGCTGCTGAGTGTTCCATGCAGCTAACAATAAAAGAAGCTTAGAGACTATTAGGACGTTAGAGAGTTGAGCTGCAGATCCCCTGCAAGGCACCTCAATTAAAGGCAGTATTGACTTGGCCCCAGCTGAGCCCGCTGCTCAGTGGATTTGCATCTCTCCAGCAGAGCTGTTATCAAGAACCTCTGGGGTCCGTGGTGTCCTGTCCACTCAACAGGCCAACCAAGTGATAAGGACAGCAGAGCTTCATCAGATCTGCAGAAGAGCAGAGAGGGACACAGAGGGGGTTGGCCATGTCGGTAGGGAATAAGAAGGGGAACCACAGAAGCACTTTCAATTTTTTTACCCTCATGGGGTGAAAGCCCTTACCACATGCACACATCCCAATAGATCTCAATGGCCCTCATTTTGGTGAGAAAATTGCAAAGCCTGTGGAAGTTTTTAAGGCATTGATCAGAGCAGTGGCAAGGAACAAAAGCCCTAGCAGGTCTGGCTCCAAGGCTTACTACTGACTCCACTTACTAGGACTCTGACCTTGGGCAAGCCATGTGAGCTTCCCTTACCCTCCATACCTTCCATGAGAAGGTGTGAGTAGAGCATCATACAGCTCATGGGGCTGCCAGGCTTCCCTGGACCAACAACTGACTGGGGTGGTTTAGCTGAGCAGTGTTAACTACTTGATAAGAAGTGTTTTTTATTTGTACATCACAAAGTTTTTTTAATGTATATGTGTTTGCTTGAATGCAGGAGCATGTAGGGGAGGGAGGGTGTGTGTGTGTGTGTGCATGTGTGTGTGTACGTGTGTGTGTGTGTGTGTGTGTGTGTGTGTGTGTGTGTGTAGGCCAGAGGACAAGGTTGGGTGCCACTGTCAGGAACATCACCCACCTCCCTTGAGACTCAGGGTCTCCCAGTGGCCTGAAGCTTACCAGTTAGGCTAGACTGGCTGGCCAATGAGTCCCAAGGATCCTCCTGTCTGCTCCTCCCCAGGTCTGGGGTTAGTGTGTGTGCCCTCCCCTCCCCCCCCCCCCCAGACACACATGAGTTCTTGTGATCCAACTCAGGCCTCAGGCAAGCACTCTACTGACTGAGCCACCCCCAGAGCCCTACAAAGTTAAGTTTTGAATAAACAATTTCACTGAGAGCAACTCTGGCTCACTGGACACTTGACCAGTTCCTTCTCTCTGCATCTCCTCCACCTTAGAATCCAGAGGTGGACTTTCTGAGGCAGCCAGGTGGTATTCATTTTCTAGAGGCAAATGGCAAAGAAGAGATGATACTTTCATGTGAGATTTTATAACTTTTATTTACACTAAGTAGCTAACTTCATCACAATCATCGTGTACCTGGACACTAGCTTCTAGAAACTTCTTTCCAGTCTATCAAAACAAAGTTGTACTTTTGTCAAGTTTTTGAAAAACAGTAGTGAAGTAGGGATGTCATCAATACATCTGGGATGGATTTGGATGAGAAAGGACCGGTTGGTTTTGTATTGCCACTCCCACACTGCTGCCTTTGCGTGCTGCTGAACACAGAGGTTTAGCCATCCTTGGCTGAGCTGGTCTACAGCTGGATCCTGCAGAAAGAATCTGTGATTTCATGGTTACCCCTTCTCCAGAACCAGTGTGAGGGCCACAGATGAGAACCCACACACATGCAGACTCACAGGTGTGGGGGACACAGGTGTGTGAACCTCACAACGGAGAATCCAGAGGCAGGAAAGAGAAACCCACCATGAGGTTTTTCCCCCAGGCTTCTGGTACCTCCTGCACTAGGCCTGTGTGACTTTTCTTCTTTCTCCAGGGCTTTTTCGTTGTTGTTGCCTTTAGTACACTATCGTGTGTGGCAGAAAGGGGCTCTCTCCCATTAGTGCTTTTAACAGAATTTATCTTCTCTTAACACAGACCCAGTTGTCCACCAAGAAAGCCTGCTGTGTGCAAATGAGACTAAGCTAAAGAAGCCAGCTCGAGAGAGAAGAAAGTTAGCCCCATCTTCACAACCCATGAGAACGGCTGGGAAGCCCCGCGAGAAACAGAAAAAAGGAGACCTGAGTGCTCATCCACAGACTGAGCCCCACACTGCCCTCTCACAGACATTCCAGCCAATGAATGGTTCTCAAGTGCTGAATGAGTCCTTGGGACCTTCATTCCTCCCCACCACCGTGGTAGGACCAAGAAGGACACCATTTAGGTTCCACGACGAAGACTTTTATTCTGCAATATCACTAAACAATGAACAAGAGAGCTATGACACGGAAGAGGAGACTCACATGGAGGAAGAGCTCCTGCTGTCTGGGATGCGCTCTCCTCCCAGCTATAAAAGGAGCCGGTTTCTCGGGACATCAGCTGCTCAAAATAGAAATGTGGAGGAAAATGTTGAAAATCTCAGAGGAAATTCTCTAAGATGGAGTGAGCCCAGCCCTGGATCTCCAAGAAAAACCAGTACCACAGAGCCAGCAACAAAACAGCCTTCTCCTGGGCAAAGGATGCTCCAAGATACCAGGTTACCCAGTGAGTTGGCTAAAGAGAACCCCAGTGGAGACCAAGATGAGAAGACCCCTGTTCTAGGGGATGCTAAATCTGATGGTGTTATCCAGGTCAGTGCTGACGATGTGTCCAGCGGTGGTACTGTGGAAGACAGGTCTGCTGTTCAAAATCACGAGAGAGACTGGCAACATTACTATAGTGGTTCTAGGACCTCATTTGACTGCTTACTTTCTGGGAGGCCCACAGCTCCAAGATCATCCCTGAATCCATCTTACAATGCTCATGGGTCACTGCTCCATTCTGCTCTGATAGACGACATCCCGGCAAACTTGTCCATGTCATCTATCCTAGTCCCAAGTTCAGACTTGGAGGAAAACCTAAGGTTTAATGTACGCCGGCCACTCTCACCCATCAGAAATAGAATTCCATTGGCCGCTGCTGAAGGCTGCAGTGATGAAGCCCAGGGTACACAGGAGATGGCTTCAATGAGTCACACTCAGGAGCCTCCATTACTGGCAGATCTACCAAATCCACAAAGCAGTGTGGCCTTAGGGGACTCTCCCAGCTCTCCTACAAGACGACATTTACAAGGCCATTTCTACATGCCTGGGTCCCTGCAGGAAAATATACCTTTTACTTTCTTTGCAGTATCTGATTTTGCAAATCAAAATGATAACGGGACCAGCGTTAGAGTCTCTGGTGTCATGGATGAAAAGGCCACAGAAATAAAGGCAGACCCTGAGAAACTCAGGAAATTGCAAGAAAGGTAAGGATTTGTTGTAACTATACACTGCCCCCTATTCCACCTCCACCCCCACCCCGTGCTGAGATAACCATTGCCTTTATTAGAGAAGTGTGGGAACTTTAAATCACAGTCATGTTCTTCCCTGACATGCTAATGAGACTGATTATTTTAGGAAAATCATCCCTATTTCGTTACCCTTAAAAGATGTGTATATACAAAGAAGAATTTGGCAGTCCCACTCAGCTTCATCCATATATTCCCCAAAGTATCTTTTTCCCTTGAATACTTCAGAAAGGCAAGGGCCAGCCACGTGGCTCAGTGGGTAAGGGCGCCGGTCTTAGGAGATGAGTTCCATCCTCAAGAACCGCACAGTGGGAGAGAATGGACTCTCCTCAAGTGCCCTCTGACCGCCACACTTACACTGGCAAACAGAGGGGCAGGCAGGGGGGGAAGAATATTTTTACATACATACATACATACATACATACATACATACATGGCAAATTTCCAGGAACACAAGGATGCCTGGTAGCACAGGGCTCTCCCCTCTCCTCAGCAATTAACTGGGAATTTATCTTATTTTATTTTCTGAAAAGGTTGCTAACTCCCCAGAGGAGGAGCCATTCAGCTCTTGAAGTTCACAGCTCTCTCTCCTGAGACTTCCTGCAAATCCAACCAACAGTTCTAGAATTTAAACCTTCCAAACAGTTACCATAGCTACCCCAGTTCTCTGAAGGGTGGGGCTGGAGTAACCAACTGCCTCCATGCTAAGTGTGTGCTCTCTCTCTCTCCCATGCATAAGAAAAACACCAACCTTTTTTAAGTTGCCCTTTTCTTTGAACTTTCCTTCCTCCTGAGGTGAGTTTGGGATATTTCACAGCCATGAAACTGGATACTTTTTAAAGCCTTCATTAAACCCTGTCAGCCTTCTACCATCTCTTTTATGATAGGGTGTTGACTGTGCCCGAATCTTGGCTTAAGGATCTGGAAATTGATTCTTGGAGCATGGGCCTTCTTTGTACATGTCGGGACGGCTCCTCCGGGCCATTAATCACCCTATTGATGTCCATTTGCAAGTAGAAAAATTTCACCACAATGAATTGAAAATGGAAAAAGGAGAGAGAAATAAAACAGATTGCATATACAATCCTCTTCAGAAAGAAGAGCTTGCTTTTCTTTATGTGTGTGTGTGTGCCTGCACACGTGTGTGCATTTGTGCCTCTGTATGTATATGTGCATAGCTGTGTGTGTGTGCATGACCATGCAGAGGCCTGAACTTGACATCAGGTGAATTCTTCAGTCACTCTCTACTTTGTTTCTTGAAGTGGGTTCTCTCATTAAACCACAGCCCTCCAATTTCGGCTAGTCTAGCTAGCCACAGCTCCCCCATCCCCGTCCCCCGACTCAAGTTCTGGGGTCACAGGTGGCTCCACACCTACCCTGCTAAGAGCTTTCTAGTTCTTTGTGTCTTTTCTTTTCATGGTTAAACAAGCTACGAGAAGACCATCCATGGCTAAGACGAAGAGAACTTATATAAACCCATCACCACCAACCCCCAAATGTAGCTTCGGACGTACTGATCAGATGTCTAGACTCCAACCATCCCAAAGTGATGTCTTTAGGCTCAAAATCGTTTCTTGTAAAATGCAAGTGCTTCTTGACCTGGGCCTCTGCATTAAGCATCTATCACTCTCTGGGTATTTGTTTTACTGTGTGTTCCATCTCTCTGTATATAATAAAGCCTAATGTCATTTCAAAAATGTCCATTTTAGGAAATGTTTGTAAATAAAGATTTATTTATTTTGACATAGCAGAGCCAGAAACCCTGGCTGACCTGGAACTCACTCTGCAGATCAGGCTGATCTCAAAGTCATAAGGGATATGCTAGCCTCTGCCTCCCAAATGTTGGGCCTTTTGTGGATTATCCCCCTTGTGAAGTGGTTGTCCTGAGATCGTCCCTGCTGGTCTACACAGCCACCGACATCATGCATCCTGTGCTCCACAGATGCTGGGCAACCCCAGAGTGTGTTCTGCTCCATTGGGCCTCCTTTGCCTTTTCCTGACCTGGTGTCATAGCATCCTAACACCTGCCTTCCTCCCCACGATCTTTCGAGCATCCTTGACTACACACTGGGGCTGAGTCTGCTGGCTGGGGCTGTTTCATTGGAATTACATTGAACCTATGTGCTGGTCCAGCAGTGTTGACAACTGGGAAAGCCGGATTCTTGATTTGCCTGGCTTTGCTCTGCTCTTGTGTCTTTATGTGCATCTATCATTTTCTTTACAAAAGCCCTTTGCTTCATCTCACGTTCTTTATTTGCTGCTGTTTGCCATTGAAATGGTTTTTCAATTCTAACTCTTTGTGGCTCATGTACAGAAATGCAATTGACTATAATTTTTATTTTCTCTGTGTTGTGTTAAACTCTCTTATTGGGTACATGTAGTACTTTGTCTGTAGATTGTTTGGATTTCCTATGTAGAAAATAGTTTTGACTGTGAATAATATTTCCATTCCTCTCATTTCAAACCTTGTATTTTCAATGCTGTTTTAAATCTTACAGTATTATATCCATTTTTTAAGGATGGCTGGTTTTATCTTAAATGTTCATTGCCTGTTGATGAATCTCCTTTCAGAGTATAACCACACTTGCTTTAGCTAGGACAGCTTCTGGAAAACACACACCTGAGATCATAGGGAAAAGGCATGCCTAAGGTTCATTGTAAAATTGCTTTTTAAGGAAATTCTAGGTGCTGGGGAGACAGCTTAGTCGGTGCAGTGCTTACCTTGGTCTTACAAGGGTCTGAGTATGTAGAGTGCTTACCTTGGTCTTACAAGGGTCTGAGTATGTAGAGTGCTTACCTTGGTCTTACAAGCGTCTGAGGTTGGATCCCCAGCATCCACATAAAACTCTAGGCAAGGACAAGACACTCCCTGGGATTCACTGGCCAGCCAGTCTAGCCAGTTGGTAAGCTCCACACGCAGGAAGAGACCCTGTCTTAAAACTAAGGTGAAACAGATGGGACAACACGGCATTCGGGAGGTAGATGTAAGCCAATCTCTGTGAGTTTGAGACCCAACTGGTTTATGTAGCGAGTTCTAGGACAGCCAAGTTACACAGAGAGAGCCTGTTTCAGGGGGAAAAATCACAATAAAAAGGTAGAGGAATGGAGGAAGACACTCAACACCAACCCTAGTCGCCATGTGTGTGCACACATATACCTAGTCGCCACGTGCATATGGACACACACCTAGTCACCACATGTGTACGCACACACATGCGTGTACACACACACACACAGAAAATTTAATGTTATCTCCAACTGAACCTGGGATATCATTCCTTACAGCTCTTATATTTGCTGCCATGCAAAGACCACTCAAATGTTCATAATTATTTTCTTCTAGTATTTTTATATTCTTTTTATACACCATAGAAACTAATGATACAGGATTTGTTGTTGTTGTTCTCTTTCGAATTTCTGAACATAATTCAAAGATGTCAGGGGCCAGCTTTGAACACAGGAGCTGACTATGACCTCCTGTGAGTTTACCAGTTTACATAGCCAGCTTCCTCAAGGTGGCAAAGGCAGAGAGAAGGGCTCAGCCTTTGCTATAGACCTAATCCCTCATCCCCCCTCCCTCCTTTTATACTGATGGGAATTGAAGCCATGACCTTTCAACAAGCCAGGCAAACACCCACTGAGTTATATGCCTCATCTCTCTCCTTACTTCTTCATTAGAGGTGCTGGTCCCTCCCACTGAGCTCACACTTAGCCAAGGCTGCACGGGAGCCTATTATAAGAATGTGCAAAGCAAGGATCAATAACTCCATCTGGAGAAATCCTTACAGAGTCGGAAGGAATGGCGGGCAAGCCCCAGAAGCCCAGGCAGACAAGGGGTGGGGACTGTTCCTCCTTCCTTCTCCTATGAATACCCTGGGAAATGGTATTTGTAGAAACAACAAACGTAGGGACTCCTGGTCACGGGGGCCTTGTTTTCTGTTTAGTCTCCTGGAGGAGGACTCGGAGGAGGAGGAGGGAGACTTGTGTCGAATCTGTCAGATAGCCGGGGGTTCCCCAGCCAACCCCCTCCTGGAGCCTTGCGGCTGTGTGGGAAGTCTACAGTTTGTTCACCAAGAGTGCCTGAAAAAGTGGCTGAAAGTGAAAATAACATCAGGTAGGTGGGGACGAGAGACGCAAGCGCGTGGTGGCGAGCGTGGAATGGCATATAATTAATGTGAGATGTCACAGTGTGGGCCCGGGAGCCTCATCAGAGGCTCAATGTCAGAGCAATGCGGCCAAGCCCAGGTTTCTTGTCTAAAAATGCTGTGATGGGAAGGTAAACAAATGGGGTGGGTGGGTGTGCGTGTGTTTGTTTAAATTTCTCCAAGGAGAAATGAAGAAAACATGGATTGCCAGCAAACCCTCAGCAAGCATACGGCAGCCCTGTCCAGTTAGGAACTGTTCCATCACGAGAGACCCTCACAAAGACACACAGACACCTACCGCAGTCATGGTGAAGAGAGGGGTGTCACATAAGACTCCAACCAGGAGCCGAGGAGATGACTCCAGGGTTAAGAGTGCTTGCAGAGAACCCAAGTTCAGTTCCCAGCACCCACATCAGGCAGGCAGCTTATAAAACCACCTGTAACTCCAGCTCCAGGGGATCTGCCTCCCCCTTCTGGCCCCTGCAGGTACTACACACATGTGTGCATACACACTCTCATATCCCTCTCTAAAAAGAGTGCAAGCAATTCTGCCTGTTTGCCTGATGGGTAAGAAGAGTGTCACGCCCATTTTCTAGCTCTCTATTAAAGAGCTTCACACGTGACAGTTTTGTCAGACTGATATCGTAGCTGGGTGTGAAGCGTCTTCTCGAATCCCTGAGGAAGTGACAACCTCAATACAGACACATGGGAGGCTGGCTGTAGTGTTCTTGGCAGAAAGTAGGTTCCTTTGCCTTTTCTAATGAGGAAGGACCTAGAGTATCTAGGCTGGAAGAGGTTAACTGACAGGAGTTCCATGATGGTGGTCAAGTAGAAAACCCCTACTCTGTCTTTCAGACCACCCTCCCTGGGATCAATGCTCCCCAGCCAGGCGCTGATTCTCTCGTCTTTCATATCCTTATATGTCTGTCTATGGCTGGGTAGCAGATCTAGCATTACCCTGCCCCCACCTATGTAGCTGTCTGCCTTTAGCACGTCATCGAAGTAGCCATACTGTTCCAGTCAGGGTTTCTATTCCTGCACAAACATCATGACCAAGAAGCAAGTTGGGAGGAAAGGGTTTATTCAGCTTACACTTTCCACACTGCTGTTCATCACCAAAGGAAGTCAGGACTGGAACTCAAGCAGGGCAGGAAGCAGGAGCTGATCCAGAGGCCATGGAGGGATGTTACTTACTGGCTTGCTCAGCCTGCATACAAATGGCTGGGAGATATGCCTGGAAAACTCCGTGAGGTTCTGTCTGGTGACTTCCCCACTGCCTGCAAACAAAATGTAGAAAGGGAGATGAACTTCCCCACCCTGCCCTGTAATAGTCCTTATGATTTATTATTTCTTTGTATCCACAGTAGAAACCTGTTGGGCATTGGGCAACCGGCAGTCTGGTTTCCAGTTGAGGCTAGATGTTGAACCCCGGGACCCAGTGGTGATAATTCACCTACATGGGACGGAAGGAGTTCTCTCATGTCTCCTGGAACCCTGGCTCCTGTCGAAGCCCCATCAGCCCCCACAAGAGAAGCATGGTTAGTAGTCATGTAGGCAATGTCCCAAGCTTCTGACCTTCAGGCTAAACTCCTCCCTAGTTACCTAGCAACAGTAAGATTAAAGCAGCCCACTATAAGAGGGGCTGTTTGACCCCTCCTCACTCTCTCACTCCTCTCTCCTTTCTCTTTGTCTTCTCCTCTTCTCCCTCCCCCTC
The DNA here is from genome assembly GCF_978045245.1 of Mus caroli. NCBI lineage: Eukaryota > Metazoa > Chordata > Mammalia > Rodentia > Muridae > Mus > Mus caroli. The sequence goes on from NW_028227268.1 coordinate 16,741,488, forward strand.
TTATTCACTAGCCTTGCCTTGCCTCCCCTCGCCTTGCCTCTGCTCTCTCCTCTTCTCTCTCTCTCTCTCTCTCTCTCTCTCTCTCTCTCTCTCTCTCTCTCTCTCTTTCTCTCCTCTTGGCCATGGCCCGGTCTCTCTCTCTCTCTTTCCACCTTCTCTCTTTCCCCCTGCCTTTCTACAAGTAAGCTCTAAAACCATAGACTATCTCCTGGACTCAAGGTCCACTGTGCAGACTCTCGCCTGTGTGGGAATCTCTCTCCCTCAGCCCTCTCTCCCTTAACCCTGGGGCACAGGGCTCCCCAGGGCTCCCCAGTCGGGACTGCCCCTTGTCCACCCACACACACACCCACACCCCTGTCAAGTAGGATCAGAGGCTTAGATGCCCACCTGGGGCTGAGCGGAAAGTGTCTGGCAGCCCTCCTGCATCAGCCTGCCCAGATCATAGGAGGTACTCTGGCTAAGTTTGGGCTATCCTCTCTCCCCCTCCTTCCCCAGCCCCCTTTTAGTTCCCACAGAAACCTAGAACTGGGGTATAAGTTTGCAAAGCCCTGCTCACTAAATAGATGCAGGTAACAGATATTTTCTAGTAAGACACACAAACTGAGCCCTGCAACTCTACTGGGGGAACTGTGTGGCATTCCCATTTCCATAGAACAACAATGGTTCTGTAGTGTCTGCTTCTGCCTTGGGGAAACAGCACTGGTCTCGTTTTCATAAGTACTGCAGCACAGGGGGCCTTCTACTCCTTTTCCCAAATGGGCCTGACTTCAGGCTTCTGGTGGCCTCAGATACCATTGTAACTAGAATCCACACCTGGGCCCTTGCTCCCTTTTCTCTGGTGGGAGCAAAGGTAAATCTGGTAGCTGAAGCCATTGCTGTGGATCTGGTACTAAGTTTTTTTATTACAGAACTATGTTAGGTCTGCAAGGGGTGAGGGAGACCGGGAGTCCAACAGTCACTCCTGTTGCAAAGGCCTATGTTAGGGAGGATTCACTTCCGTGTAACAATTTCAATTTTATGAACCATTATGTTTACATACTTAGATAGAAACAAGATCTGCTATTTAGAAGTCATGGAGACTTCACCTGCCTCAAGCTCAAATAATAAATAAATGTCCACAGAGGGAAAAAGATGTTCAGAACTCAGGGTCAAGGTCATTTTCTCCAGAAGATGGCTGACTTCAAATGAGAACCATTGAAGCTTGAAATTCATAACTCGGACACAAGTTCAGTCTCGAAATAGCACCTGTCCAAAGTGCTGGCACAAACAGACTCAGGGGTGTGTGTGTGTGTGTGTTTGCACACACACTCGTGCGCACTGAGAGAAATTCTGATCTGCCTTCTTACATGATTCTTACTCTTGATTCCAGGAGCAGATCTAGGCACTGTAAAGACCTGTGAGATGTGTAAGCAAGGCCTACTGGTCGACCTGGATGACTTCAACATGACCGAATTCTACCACAAGCACCAGCAATCCCGGGTAAGACACATCACTGCCACTTTCTCCCTGAGGTAGCATAGGCAGAGGATCTAGAGAGAGAGCTTAATGGTTGAGAGCACTTACTGCTCTTCAAGAGGATCGGGTTGGGTTCCCAGCACCCATATTGTGGTTCACAACTGTACCCAGTGCAGTCTTTGGCATGTGTGGTTATCAAAGGCACACAAGCACACACACATACACACACACACACACACATGCATACATGCAGGCACACATTTATACATAAAGATAAAATAAAATAAACAAATCTTTAGTAACTAAGTAGGTTAAATGCTTGAGCAGAAAGCAACTTGATCTCTCTGGCCTACGGATTATAAGAAGCCCAAGAGTGATATGGATCTGAATCTATTTGGCTCACTTCTTTGAGAACGTGTGCCACTAAACGAGAACACTGGGGAACTGAGAAGTCTTGCCATCCTGGATCGATATCTACCTGCTATTAGGGAGATGATAAAAACATCAAGAAAGTCTGGGCAGGGCCCATGTCCAAATTTGCTGAAGTTATTTAATAACAACAGAAAATAAACTTAAGGTCTTGGAGGAAATGGTCCCCCAACTTAAATATCAAGTAACCTGGGTAATGAGGAGCAGCGTTACCTAAGGCTAATAAGCATGAAGCTTGCTGACTGTGGGCTTTTTAACACCCAGGGAACTGGGGAATGGGCTAAGTGGAGAAAACTCTCCTGGGGCATTTGGATCACATTGCTGAAAATGTGAAAAAGTTAATTAACCTCGGGTGGGAAGGTGATTTATGCCCAAGGCAAAAGTTAATCACTTAATTCTCAGGCAAACAATCTCTTATTTAGAACTACACTCTCCAATAGAGAAACAACAAGCCACACGTGGCTAATGAGAAGGCGGCTCATTCTAATCAATACATGGTGTATGTAATAAATACACACTAGATCAAGTACTTGATACAAAAAAAGCAAAATATTATATAATTTTATATTAAATCTATACTTCCCACCCTGGATAGCAGTATGTCAACTTGACACAAGCTTCAGTTATCTGAAAGGAGGCAACCTCTGTTGAGTACATGTCTCCATAAAATCCAGCTGTAGGATCTTTCTTAATCAGTGATTATAAATGGGGAGGCCCCAGCCCACTGTGGGTGACATCATCTCTGGGTTGGTGGTCCTGGGTTCTATAAGAAAGGAGGCTGAGCAAGCCACGATGAACAAGTCAGTGAGCAGCACCCTTCCAGAGCCTCTGCATCAGCCAGCTCCTACCTCCAGGTTCCTGCCCCGGGCGAGTTCCTGTTGACTTCCTCCACGATGGACTGTGATCTGGAAATGTAAACCAAATAAACTCTTTCGTCCTCATCTTGCCTTTTGGTCATGGTGTTTCATCGAAGCCATGGAAACTCTGACTACTTCATCCATTTTTCACTATTATAAGGCTAGGCAACTTTATTAAGAAAACAAGTTGAGGGCTACAGGGATAGTGGCTGTCTATGCTGAGTACACAGGAACACATACACAGAGAAAGCTTATTATGTAGATCACATTCTTAGGTTCAAGGGCTCATATCTGGTGATAGTCTGCTTGCTGGCAGATTCCTGAAGCAGAAAACAGTATCACAGGAAAAGGGACAGATAGTGTGCATGTGTGTGCACATGTGTGCATCTGTGTTCTGATCTTGCTCCTTATAAGTCCATCCAGGACTTATAAAACTTTTAAGTCCATCCAGGACACAGTCACAAGTCTTTGTCTAGATGTCCTTATCTAAGCCTCTCCCCTCCCAGACGCCCTTTAAACAATAGGGTTAGATTAGCTTCCCAGCTTCTTGTGGATTTTCAAGTTACTAGCGTTTCACTTAGCATAAGAAACAATTTTAAGATGGAAATATGACTCCGTGGTTAAGAGCACTGGCTGCTCTGGAATAGAACGCAGGTTGGATTCCCAGCACCCACACGGCAGCTCACCACCCTCTGTAATTCTAGTCCTAGGAGATCTGATGCCCTCTTCTGGCCTCTACAGATAGCAGGCATGCATACAAGCGAACACTCATGCATATAAAATTTTTTAAAATTCAGAAAGAAACATTTCCATACACACATGACTATACTTTGGTCATATTCACACATGCCCTTGTAGGAATCCCAGAAGTCTTTGTGCTTGTGATGAGCACCAGAGGAACCTGCAGTGTTAGCACACAGGGTTGTTCCCTCAAGGGAAGAAGTGCAGTTCCCATCATAAACGCAGGAGGCTGGAGCAGATGTGTTTTCTAGCCTGGTGTGACCCTTGCTTTTCTCAACCTATAAATCCTATCCTTATGGACTTCACAAAGCATTTCAGTGGATTCAAGGCTGACCTGTACTTAGCTTATTCTGTCCCTCGGGGAGAGATGCATATGCTTTATTGTGCACGCAGAATTGAGTTAATTATCAGCAGAAAAGTTTCCACCAAATTGTGCTGTGCTTAAATATGCCTAAAATAAACCACTTGGGTCAGACTCCGGAAGTTTGAAGCAGCACTGGCTACTGAGCTGTGTTGAGCTGAACGGCCTTCTTGCCTCCTGGGGCTGGTCACTCTGCTGGCCTCCCGGGGCTGGTCACTCTGCTGGCCGTGAAGGTAGCAGAGAGCCCTGTGTACCCTGACCTGTCATTTACTTCCCCATCCTGCCCTCTCCCCTGTAACTTCAATTTTTTTCAAACCTTATTTTTAATGATGGTTCTTACACACTTTAACCTCCCTTGTAGCCCACCACCCACCAGAGGTAGTGGAAAAAGAAAGGATACGGGGAAAGTGGACCTGTTTAGAAAGTTCCTTGGAGCAACTCCTGTCTGTGTGCTCTAGAAGTCGGCAGTTCAGTTCACAAGTTAGCAGGCAGCGGCAGCTCAATTCACTGGCAAACTTTTCATGGATACACCCGCAGTCCAGTTTAGTAGAGTCAGGTGAGCAACAGAGGTGACACAACCTAGCAGAGACAGCCAGGTCCCAGCCTCTGCTTGAGTCAGCAGGTGGGACCCAGAGAGACAACAGAAGTTCTCAGCTGTGCCTCTCTCAGGGAAGCGAAGATCAGCAAAGAGTCAAGACTCACAAGCATTGGACAGCTAGCTATGCCAGCAAACCAAACTGTCTTTATCACTCTGTGGAGTCCTATTTATACCCCGTCCAAACATCATGTGTCCTCCACGTGCCTTGCCTCTGCACGTGCATCCAATCAACCTGAATCCTCAGAAGTGGCTAGAAACTGTAGCATATCATCAGGGTTTTTTGTTTTTTTTTGTTTTTTTTTTTTTTTTTTTTTTTGGTGCGTTTCTCTCTGTGGAGTCCCCACAAATGCAGCTCGACTATGCAGTGTAAGGTGGACCAATACGTGCGTGTTCTTAGCAAAGAATCCTTCATTATGTGTCCTTTCACATGCTTGCCTTAGCAGAACACCCTCTCTCCCTTGTCTGCTTCAGTGAAACGTCTCTTCATGAGTCTGCCTTAGCCTTTCACACCTGTGTCCACGTTAATGCAATGTTCCTTCACGTGTTTGCTCCAGCAAACCACCATCCAACCGACTTTGCGAAGAACTCTTTAAATTTCCACTTCATTCCCCAGATAAGGTTTCCACTCCGTCCTTCACAGCCGGAATGTTACCCAAAGCTCTGTTTTGGCTCCTGGCTCTGGAGCCTAAGGTCTAAGGTCGAGCCCCATTACTCTGGGCCTCTGGTGAGAGCAGCACGCTGTGCAGAAGTGTTGTGGAGCAGACTGCTCACCTTCGCAGCTCAGAGGCAGAGGGAGAAAGAAGGAACTCAGCGTCTCCTTCAAGAGCGCAGATAGCTAAGGACCTCCCCTGGGTCTCCTCCCTAAAGGCTTCACCACCTCCTAACAGGGGACCAAGCCTCTGACATGGACATCACAGCAAGGGGTGGTTGGTTTCACAGAAGAGCCTTGGGCTAACTCTGCTCTTTCAGAGGACCCGGGTCAGGTTCCCAGTAACCACGTGGTGGCTCCTAACGGTCCGGCTCCAGGAGATCATTTTCACTCTTCAGACCACCACGGGCACTTCATGTATGTAACGCACATACACACGCACAGGCAAAACACTCACACACACACACACACACACGAATCAATATAAAATTCTTTAAATGCAAAGATAAGACTTATGCCTCAAGAACCATGTAAGAATGGAATGAAGTACTTTAAAAGCCTGCCAGCCTAGGAGTCTATACCCAGGGGTGTTTTCCTCAAAATTGGAAGCAAAATGGAGAGTTTGTGAAAGAATGAATTCCAAAAAGATAAAATAAAATTCATACTCTGGGACCAGTGAGATGTCTCACTAAGTAAAGGTGCTTGCAGCACAAGGCTGACAACCTGAGTTCAATCCCCAGGACCCACTCGGTGGAAGGAGAGAACTGACTTCCAAAGGCTGTCTCTGCCTCCCTCCTGTGCCCTGTGGCACACACTCCCATACACACTCCAGTGAGTGAGGGAGTAAATAAATAAAACAAATAAATAAATGTCGCATTGATAATTTTGAAGTATAACCCCCCCCCAGGCAGCTTAACACTTTCTGCACAAACACTGGACTTGCACGTGTGCATGTATGCTTCATTCCTCGAGGCCTCCAAGTACAGCAGGCTAACCATCTAGGCTTGTCTAAGAACACTCTGATGGCCGGTCACACAATTAAATCACCTAGCAACACAGTTCCCGGAATGTGTCTCTGGCCTAAGCAACACATAGCTATAATTATACATTGAAACGATGCTTTAGATATACTGGGTTAATAAAATACCTTGTTCATATTAATCTCACTGGTTTTTAAAACTCTCACGTGGCTGCTGTAATTTTTCAAATTGCATATGCAGTTTGCATTTGTGCCTCAATTTGTTTTGTAATACATAGTTCTGATCTGAGGCAGTAATATTTATTATAAAATAAGCAGTTAATAAATATTTGCCACATAAATTTCGCCCAGCATTACCATTATAACTTAAAGCTACCTTTCCTTAAAATATCCCTCCCACCAGGGCTGGAGAGATGGCTCAGCATTTAAGAGCACTGACTGCTCTTCCAGAGGTCCTGAGTTCAATTCCCAGCAACCACATGGTGGCTCACAACCATCTGTAATGGGATCTGATGCCCTCTTCTGGTGTGTCTGATGACAGCTACAGTGTACACATATAAATGAAATAGTCTATTAAAAATACATGCACATGCACACACACACATATGCATACACCCCAAAATTATAACCATGATTGTGAAGCACATAATTTTGAAACTATAATATCATTGTTAAACCAAAAGTCTCCCTTAGAGGGGACTTAATTTGACTCATATGTATTTAGCCAGTATCCAGGTTTTTTTCTGCAAACATTCTGACAGCTACATAGTAGATTTGAGACCAGCATGAGCTACACAGCCTCTGTCTCACATAAACAACAGCAACAACAAAACCATGCAAAAATCCTCCATGGCTTGACACCCTAGATGACAGTTTGTAACCTTTTAGTAGCAAATCTCTCTCCCTGTCCAAATGCTGATGCCCAGGTGTAACTCCAGAAGCTCCGCTGGCCTGGGATGGAGACAGGTGTCATTTGTTTTCAATTGTGGGAAAATATCCATGCTATAAAAGGTTAGCTTTCAAAGCTTTTATTGAGCACCTACTGATGTGTTAGAATGGCAGGTCATGTCTCAACAGCACACTAGGCCAAGACAGTTCCATGTGGAAGAGCTTTTATTGGGAGGGAGAGACAAAGTGCAGGCATGGAAAATGAGGTAACGCAGGTAAAGGTGGGAGGTGAGCCAAGTGGATTCTAGGAATATGTGCCTGTTGCCTTGGCAACAGGTCTACAGGTCAAGCTGTCACCTATGTGATGTCATAGGTTTGGGAGGTCCTGATGCCGACACCTGCTGTGTGTCCCACATAGTGCTGTGGTAAGCTAGAGTACCCAGGACCAACAAGACTGCCTTCTAAAGAAGAATACAAATAAGCGGAATTGCATGTGTGTGTGTGTGTGTGTGTGTGTGTGTGTGTGTGTGTGTGTGTGTGCAGTGTCAGAGAAAGGGCTGTGGAAAAGCCAAAGTTTTATACTTGGTTCACCTGTGCATATGTTTACTGAGTACACACTGTGCCCCAGGCACTGGGCCAGACCCCAGGAGTCCAGGTGCAAAAGGGTTGTCCACAGACCTCAGGCACAGTGTTCCCAAAACCCCACTTTTAGTCCTGGCCTCCTGCAGGATATATTTGTTTTGCAAAATATCAAGGCCACCTGTGTTAGCTCAATTTACATAACGCCTGCAGGAAGCAGGCAGAACAGAGGTGACCTGTCCCCTTTTATGAACTGGAGTCACCCTCACACTGCACAGTTAAAATGGTTTTCCTAAAAGTCACGGCCCTGGGCCACCCATCTCACCCGAGAGCACTTTAGGAACCACACCCATTGTCTCCCAGAGATGCAGCCCTGCCACGTTTGCTCTGGCACTTGAGGGTCTTAGTGGCCTCTGGCCGTCACTTCTCTGAAGTGCAGGCCTGACTTTGCCTCATCTCAGCCAAGGACAGATGTCCTTAGACATATGCAAGCCCCTAATCACCTTTAGATCCTGGGGTTTCTCTGGAACACACTTAAGGCTTCATAAAACACGCAGCCAGGCTGTCAGCTTCGGCCCTGTGTGATCTGGATGCTGACACGTTCCATCTGAGCCACATCTCTTGACCACAATGACTGTTAAAGGACAGGCAGGCTGCATGGCTCTTCTAATAAAGGTGATCGTATCTCCAGCCCGGCTGCCTCAGTTCCACCCCAGGAAGGAGGAAACTGACTGCACAGAGGTTTCCTCTGACCTCTACTTGCCTTCCATGACATGCACACATGTGTACACACACACACACACACACACACATACACCTGTATACACACATGTACAGTAATTAGTTTTAAAGAAACCAAGAGACAGCAGGAACTGGGGGGAAAGGTAATGGATACTAGACAGAGAGGCTCTCAGAGGTCCTGTCCACAGTGCCCATGCCATCTCACCCTAACGGCCCCACCCTGTTCTGCAGGCCGGTGACAAAAGGAACTCCACATGAGAGGCAGAGTGACCCAGATTGGGTCAGGGGTGGCACCAGTGAATAACTCTCCAAAACGCACTTCCCAGGAACCCTGGGATTGATCTGCTGCAGTGGACGCATGCTAACACGCCTCTCTCTCTCTCTGACCAGCAGAGCCCGAGTCAGCAGTGCGTTATGCAGAGGATATTTATGGCTTGAGTGACAGGTTCCCTCCCACAGAACAGAGAAGAGGCCAATCTACTAGAAGTGACTTTTCAAATTATCTGCAGAAAACATTAGCGGGTGTTTTCCCATCTACATGCCTCCAGGCCTCATTGAGCCATAAAAAGTAAATGACTTTCCTGAATTCTTTGACAAACCCAACCAGTCCAAGCCATTTTGTAGCTGGTTGCTTTGCCATCTCCTGTCACAGAGGCTGCTCCAAAAGCCCTACACCTGACCCCTCTCTCTAGCAGAGAATTGGGTAAGATTTGGCACATTAGAAAGGCTTCCTGGAGGAGGTGGCTTTGGAAGGTGGATAGGGATAAAATGGAAAATACTAATAAAAAAGCAAGATGCCTGTTTGGGGTAGAAGTCAGAAGAGCACACGTTCTTTTGTGTATGTACACATAGATGCACACACTCATGGACACGTTTGCACACACACACACAATCAAAAGCTAAAAATAGAAGTCTAAATCTACTAGACAGTGAGTTTCAGTCCGGAAAGACAGACAGTACAGAGGCTTTGCACAGTGACCTTGAGGCCGCTTGTCACACCAAGAACCGGAGATAGCCAAACACACAAGGAAGGGCACATCGATCCTTGCTCTGCTTCTGAGTCTTTCCTGGCAGCCACTTGGTCCTAGGAGACTTGGATTCTGCTCCAGCTTCCTGAGCTGCCCTTGATCAACCTGGAACAGCAAAGCAGCTCTGCAGCTTCAGGAAGAAGATAAACTGCCTGAAGAGGCCGCCCTGTGGAGTCTATGCTTTGCTAACTTGGGCGCTATCAATGGTTCTGACCCTTCCCAAGGACGTGTAAAAGGTCGTGACCCCAGCAGAGGATTTTTGTCCCCTGTGGCTGAGCGGCTCCCCAAGCACAGGCAGACCTATCCTGGACCACCACAACCCATGGGATTTGGTGGGAGAACGGATGGGGATCATAGGGTGTCCCACCCCCCACCTCCCCTTGCAGAGGGGAGTCCTTACTAGTGCTCCTGGGAGGGATGAGTTGGGAAGGGCCCTGGAGCACAACCGAGGAACTACAGAGCCACGGGCCGGATGTCCAGCCCTCGAACCGCAGCTTCTGCTTCAAGCGCCAGGAAGAAGAAAACACAACCGGCTTGCCAACAAATGGCAGAAGCATTTGCAAGTACAAGATGCAGAGTACACAACAAGTATTTAAGAACCAGAGAGTAAATGCCTAGGACAAATGAGGCTCTCGAAGGAAGGCTCCCACAGGAAGTGACGCCGCTGAGAACTCTAACAAAGTTATAGACAATGCCAGGCCGAGAGACAAGCAATATACAGAATATATATGCATGAAAACAACAGACCAAAGAGAGGCCGAGCAAAGGCCCCGGGGTTCCCAGAGCCAGCTAGGACCCTAGTGAGGGACCCTCTCTAGGAAGGCAAACAGGACTAGACAGGCAGCCAGGAGGGGCCGTTAGGTGAGGTGAGGTCGTCGATAAGTCCATGAAGAACTATACCAAACTAAGGTCCGGAGCCTGTTCTCTCAGCAAAGGAAGGTCTGGGAAAATGAAGCACACTCAATGTGGCAGGGTTGTAAAGTGTGTCTTCTGAGAGTTTTCCTGACCAAGACACCAGCAGTTACACACACACACACACACTGCACACAGAGACAGAGAGACAGAGACACACAGAGAGAAAGACAGGAGAGAGAGGAGAAAATATAATGTCCAAACTGTTTCTGCCTAATCTGATTCCCTACCTCACCATCTTCCCAGCCTGTGCATATAAGGTTTGTGAAAATACTGGTAAGGCTTGGGGAAGGACTCACCAGGCCCCACCCCTAGCAGGAGTTACTGGAAGATGAGCGCTGATCCAGGAGTGTGGTCCTTGGGAGGAGTCCTGTGCCTGTGCTCCAGCACACATCCAAGCACAGCTAATTGGGCTCTGGGTTATAAAAGATAAGAAATAAGGAAGGAACATAAAGTTGGGAAGCAGGTGTGGGGAAAGGTCTGAGAGGATTAGTAGGAGGCTGGGGGTGGATATGAGCAAAATATATTGTATGCATGTATAAAATACTCAAGGAAGAAACCTTTTTTTAAAAAATGCAAAACGAACACCTGTCAGCATATGCTAGCCACATCAGCCAGGAGAGAATTTTGCATCTCTCTCTCTCTCTCTCTCTCTCTCTCTCTCTCTCTCTCTCTCTCTTTCTCACACACACACACACACAGAAACACACACACACACAGAAACACACACACACACTCATACACGCACATGCATACACACACCCTTCTGTCATTAACACATTCCTGCCACCTGCCATCAAAAACATCTCCCACCAAGGTTGCACTCAACCAACCTCTCAGATTGACCTCTGCTGTAGCTGTTTGTGACCAGGGCCCATTCTGTGACCGGGAAATCAGGTCCCAGCAGCAAACCCTGAGGATTTCTGCCCTGTGCAACCCATAGCACAGGGTTTAGTGACGTCTCTCAAAGGTCTGTGGGATAGGAATCAGCCTGGCAAATGGAACCTTTGGAGCCTCCTCCCCTGGGTGGCAGAGAACTGCAGGAGGGGCTGTGCTCTACCACCCTGGGCCTCCTTCAGTTCGGTCCCGTGGTTCCCGGAGGTAGACCTTCCTTTGGACTTGAGCTCTCCCCCGCCCTTCTTGCTTCCTCCACACTTATTACCTTCCACCCCCATGGCTGAGCACATGACTATTCTGGAGATGACTTCTGGACTTTCTTTTCCACGTGCAGGCGCAGAGTGAGCTGATGAACTCGGGCTTGTACCTGGTGCTGCTGCTGCACCTATATGAGCAGAGGTTCGCGGAGCTCATGACACTCAACTACAGGCGGGCTTCCAGAGAGAGGGTAAGTCCCGGCTCCGGGAGGAGCATGCTGCACAGGCAAGGACACCACGTGATGCTGTTTCCTAGACATGCATCTCTTGAAGTCCTTATGGCCACTGGATGAGGACTGGGACTGTCACTCTGTTAGGTCTAAGATTTAGTAGCCACTAAGTGTATGTGCTGTGACCTCTGACTGAAGGCAGTTATAATCACATGACTCCTGAGTGTCAAATGCAAATAGCGAGTAAGTGGTCGTCAGTGGTCATGTCAGGGAAGGAGTCTCTAGGGCAACACCGCCCCAATAGAGGTGTGCAAGAACGCTGTTGTTAAGTGTATGCTCTGTGAAGGTGTGGGTGCTCAAGCACACAGAAGCTGTGCAGCTGTGCAGCTGTGCAGAAGCAGGGCATTGCACACTGTAGAGCTTGTGAGGGGTCACACTCTGAGATATCAGCTCTGCCAATGTGTTTTGGACAGTAGGGTATAGTGTGTGTGTGCGTGTGTCTGTGTGTCCCTGTGGGTCTGTGTGTCCCTGTGTGTGTGTCCATCCCTGAAGCCTGAAGGCAGGCTGAGAAGTAAAGGCATTGATGGTGGCCCCTGTATGACAAGTGACCATGTATGCACTGGAATGGCTATCCTTTAACAAGAGAGTGGAGCCAGAAAGAATCGCACAGGATAAAGGGGATAGTTGGACTTAAGCAAGTGAAGTCTCAGCACCTCGGCCCTTGGGGACTTCTTATTTCATCAAATGGCCGCCTATGGCCACAAGAGGCAAGAACTCTGTGAGGAAAGGGAAGGAGTCCAATCATGCCAGCGGCTGACTACACTGCCAGTGTTGGGACTCCCAGGATGCCCCACGAGGCTTTGCTCCTGATATCTGCTCATGCTGGGGTATGGCAGGAGGAGGAGCCAGTATGGCAGTGGTCAAGCCTCTGGTGGTGCTGGACGCAATCTCTGTCACCTGCACCCCAGCCCTGAACCCCTCTTTCTCTTCACTTTGTTCTTTATCCTTCTCTTCCTCCCTTCTCTGTTTTCCTCCTCAATTGGACTGCGGACATTTCCCAACACCATCACCGCCCATAGGCTGGAGCCCGTAGGCAGCCATGCTTGACCCTCTTTATACAAGCGCAGTTCCGTGGACCACTGTGAGCTGCATGGAGCCATTCTATTAAAAGCACTGGATTCAGGGCCCTAAATCCCCATGCTGGGGAGCCAGAGGTAGATGGAACTCTGAGTTCAAGGCCAGCCTGGTTTACATGGTGAAGCCTTATTTCAAAAGCAAAACAACGAAATTTCACCCTGGATGCAACTCAGTTGATAAAGTGCTTGTCCAGTATGCATGAAACTATGGGTTTGATCCCCAGAACCACCCAAGCCAGAACCGGCAACGTATTCCAGCATTCAGGAGACTGAGGCAGGGGGATCAGAAGCTCAAGGCCATCCTCGGGTTACATAGCAATTTCAAGGCTGGCCTAGGATGTGAGACTCTAAAAGAGAAAATGTTGAATTTAGCAGCTTCCATTGGTCACAGGAATTGTAGGCCCATTTCGACTTTTTCCTGGGTTAAATTTTTTCCTCAGACCCTGAGTGTCCAATTAAAAACAAAACAAAACAAAACAAACAAACAAAGAAAAAAAAACAGGCTGGATTTCTGCCAACCTGTCTTTGGAGGAATCTCATCCTCCCTGTGACCCAGGCCTGCCCTTCCGTGGCCTCCCATGGTTTTAATGGTGACATAAATTCTTCATAGAAATATTTTTTGAAAAAAAGGAAAAGGAAAAGGACCAGAAGCAGGAAATGATCCTTTGTTAACATTTCTGTGACTTCATTTTCATAATCCCATATCTTTTAAAGAACTTTTTATTACACATTGAACTTCAAAGCATCTGGGTTGATGTGGGTCACAGATGGCCAGCAAACAGAAGCAACATCAACCAGTGAGGCAGGCCACAAAACAAACATGCACAGACCCTACAGGACAGTCTCATGGGTGGAAACAAAGGCCCTATAGCATCGCATCGCAGGAAACTTCTGGCAAATCGCTCTGGATGAGGAATAAAGCCGTGTCAGAGGCAAGCTGGGAACCAGAGCGGAAGGGACCAGTTTCTCACACTTAAACCAGCTCACATTTAACTTGGGAAACCTTGAAACACATCTCACCCACTCCAAGCATGAAGCAGTAACTGGTTATAAATAGCCAGTGAAGAGGCTTCCACGGGGGCTGGAGAGACAGCTCAGCGGTTAAGAGTCGCGTTGCTCCTGCAGGAGACCCACATTAGCATTAGGGAGCTCACAACAGCCTAACTCCAGCGCTAGGAGACCAACACCCTCTTCTGGCCTTCCTAGTCACTACACTCACACACACACACACACACACACACACACACACACAGAGAGAGAGAGAGAGAGAGAGAGAGAGAGAGAGAGAACACATGTCAAAGAATCCCAAAGCCTTCCTTGATGTGGTCCCAGAGGAAGCCCGTGTTGAAAGCAGACACACACAGACCAGATCTCATTACAGATGGTTGTAAGCCACCATGTAATTGCTGGGAATTGAACTCAGGACCTCTGGAAGAACAGTCAGTGCTCTCAACCTCTGAGCCATCTCTCCAGCACTCAATCTTTTAAAAAAGAAGACGGGCGTGGTGGCGTACGCCTTTAATTCCAGTACTCGGGAGGCAGAGGCAGGTGGATTTCTGAGTTCGAGGCCAGCCTGGTCTACAAAGTGAGTTCCAGGACAGCCAGGGCTATACAGAGAAACCCTGTCTCAAAAAACCAAAAAAAAAAAAAAAAAAAAAAAAAAAAAAAAAAAAAAAAAAAAAAAGAAAAAGAAAAAAAAAGAAAGAAAGAAACATCCGCACGAAAACAGGAAGCTAGTAGAGTGTCAAATCCACTTGCCTCTGGATTTTGTGTCGGGGTTCCCAGAACTGGAGTAGGTAGCCTTTGGCAAAGGGAATGGACTGAGTCAGAAGAGACACTGCACTCCTTTGCTAGCGGGCCTGGAGAAGTTCCCCATAGCAGGCTTCTTGCTTGTGTCATGATGAGACCCTGTGACACAGACTCTCAAGGGTGGTGACTGTCACTTCCTCAATGCAGCATGCACTGTGTTGTCCTGGGAGGCTGAGGTGATAGATCACTTTCCCATCAGTGTGATAAAATACCTGGAAAAAAAGACAGACAGACAGGAAGGCAGACAGACAGACAGACAGCAACTGAAGGAAGGATTTATTTTGGTGCGTAGTTCGAGGGGACATATATTCAACATAGCAGGAAGCACGTGGTGGTGAGCCCAGCTTGTCTGAGGCGGCAGGATCATGAGACAACCCACTCACATCTCAGCAGACTAGAAAGCGTAGAGAGATGAATAGTGGCTTTTCTCTTTTAACGTTTTGTTGTTTGGTTTTTTGAAGCAAGAGCTTTCTGTGTATCCCCACTTGGCCTGGAACTCAATATGTAGACCAAGCAGGCTGGCTTATGACCTCACAGATCTGTCTGCTCCCCCCTTTCTATGTTCTGGGAGTAAAGGTGTGTGCCACCATGCCTGATTCCTTTTATTCTTTATTTAGTCCTAGACAACAGCCCATGGGACATCTCTACTCCCATTCGGGGTGGGTTGTCCTCCCTCACAGACACACCCATGATGAGCCTCATTAACACCCTAGGTGTTTCTTAATCAAGCCAGCAGTGGGAACTAACTCTCACAAATGAGGAGACTCGATCAAAGAAAGTGACTGTATGTGATACCCTGATGCCTCCCTTTCTTTGAGGATCTTAAGGTCAAGTTGAGAGACCAAATCCATATATCTATAATGTTGGGGTCCAGGAGTCACCTCATAACCCACATGAACACCAACCTCAGTCAGAGATGGATCATTTGTGACGCACAGGCCCAGGACTGGTTGATCAGGGCCACGATCCAGGCTCAGGAGCTGAGTTAAGATCCTACAGGGCTTTAAGCCTAAAATCCACCAACATCTGGGCCAAGTTATTCCACTAATCAGGATTTAGGGGCAGGGGATTTCCTTAGGAACAAGTCTTTGTTGTACACTTATTCTGCCCTCATTGGTTGAGATATTCAACTGAGGTAGGGGACTTGCCTTGTCTAACCTTCATGTCTTAACTTGCCAACCAGGATGTCAGTTTCCCACATTCATGTCTCTGCCAAGTAGGAAGTCAGTTCCCAGGGAGGTCTTAGGAACTTAAACTCTACTCAACCACTACTCAGAACAGAAGCCTTATTCCAGATAGTTTCTTATATTGGTGCGGGTGTCTCTCTTACGTTGGAGGTCCATCCCAGGGGTAACTTATAAAATCAAACACCATAAAAGCTCACACACAGGTGCAGCAAGTGCTGCTGGGTAGTTGGTTGGGGTCCAAGCTTATTGTGGGTAACTATACAAAGCAGTTCTGATTTCTATCGTGATTGGTTTCCAAGGGCACAGGACATAACAGAATATGTAAGCAGCTTGGGCATGAGAAAGTTTCCTAGTAGCAACAGAAACATAGGAGAAAGTTTCCTTATAATAGTAGTAAAACTTGCAGGCTGGCCAGGTAACAGGCTGGCCTTAACAGTAAAAACAAAATAAGAATAATAATAACTGGAGAACCCACAGGTCCAGGGAACACACAAGAGACTGTGAAATCAATACCACATCTCCTGTAGCTGGGCCTTGCTGGGCTTCCTGTGGTCCCGGCAACAGACAGTTTCTGTGCTGTTTGAAGATAAAACCAGGCTTTCTAAACTTGTCTCTCATTTAGACACAGGGTTACCATGTCTGACTGCAAACCATGCACTGGGCACTATATATTCCCAGGGACATTGGGTACCAAAGAAAGCTACAGTGAGGTGTATGGTTATTCTTTATCAACTTGGGCATGGAACCGTGGGTCTCTGGTGCCCCGAAAGTGTCTGGGATGTAATAAATGCTCAGTTGGGCTTCACAGGCCAAGGAATTTCTGAATCAGAATCTGAATCTATCTATCTGGTAGCAAGTCTTGAGTGTCATTCTAGAGAAAGGACAGTACGCATCTGTAGAGAGAATTCAAGGTATACTCACTTATCTCGTGAACCTACTGTGTGCCGAGTTCTAAATTATATCCTGGTAATACAGAAATAATGAAGACACATGCTGGCTATAAGGGGCTCAGCGTCTACAGAGAGAGCACATGGGGCTGGAGAGATGGCACAGCCATTAAGATGGAGTATTACTCTTGCAGAGACCAAGTTTGGTTATCGGCATCCACTTTGAGTAGCTCACAGTCACCTGTTACTCCATTCACCTTCTGGCTTCCAAGGGCACCTGCATTCATATGCACACACACACACACACACACTTAAAAGTAAAACACATTTTAAAATAAGTTAATTAATTGAGAATGCTCATGTGTGACCAAGAGACAAACTTGTCTATGTTGTGATAGAAGACTGAAGCGGATGAGGAGATGGAATGAGGAATTCTCATCCCACTTCTACACACTCCTCCGGGGCTGGAGATAGATCTCCAGCCAGGATCTCCAGTTCTGCTGCTGAGAAGGCCTGACCTTTGACCTCACAGGATGTGCCCTTTGCCCTCCGTCCCTCCTGCTTTGGCAATGTTGCTGCCATGGCTTTTGTCAGCTGAAATGCAAAGATGATGCTTAGCGTGAATCTCAAAGATCATGGCAGACAGACTGGGGTGAGTGGGCTGGGAAGGTAGACCCCACGCAGAAGACACAGCGTGGAGATATGGGAACCTGCGTGGTCAGAGGATGTCAAGAAGCTGTGTGGCTGGGGCTGGCAGGAAGTGAGCCTGAGGTGTAGGCAGGGTGCAGGGCTGAAAGGCTGAGGGGTGGCTCTGGAGGCTACTGGACAGTTTCCAGCCTGGGCCTGACATCCTGGTATTTGAGTGATAAGTGCAGGAGACACCTGGAGGGCAGACTGGAAGAAACCAGCTGTGTGGCATAAAGAGATAAGAGGCCCAGCAGAGAGCATGGGTGATAATATTCTCTTCCTCCCCCGCTGCGTGCTTAAGTGCTCGTGTGTGTGTGTGTGTGTGTGTGTGTGTGTGTGCATATGTATGTGTGTGGGTGTATGTGCACACGCACAGAGGACAGGCTGAAGGAAGCATTGATGTTATTCTGTGTACCCACCAGAAAGCTGGCCCTTCCTCAGCTGTGTATGTCAGGAGCGTCTCCAGGGACCACAGGACCCCGGCAGCCTTGGTTCACGCAGCCTAACTCACCCTGTATTCTGATGGGCACGGTCTGGTCTGGATGGTGAAGTTGAACGTGTTTCCCTTTCACATCCACACAGGACCCTCAGTAGGAGTCAGCTCCCCCAGACCTCCATCATGGCCTTCCTCCTGGTCTGGTTCTTGTCTCTGATCACTGGTGTCTTCAGGAGAGAGTGCCCTCCCTTTGTCCTCTGCCAGGGTGGTACCAGAGGTCAGGGAGCACACTGGCTGGCCTCAGAGACAGATAGGGTGCCACGGGTCCATCCATTCCTGTAGACCATCCCCATTTACAACTGTTTCTACAACACAAACTCTTGCCTCAAGGAGTCAAATCTTCTCAAACATGGAAAGCTCAGGTTTGACCCACGGTTAGAAAAGGGTCTCTGCTCATCAGGGCAGGCTAGTGACATGGGAGGGCTGGTCAGATGTCTGTCTGTTTATCTATGAGCACCTGCCACAGAATCTCAGGGCAGAGTGAGGTTGCCTGGGCTGCCCAGAGCATTGGCATCAGAGGTTAGTAGAGTACATCTGATGCATAATCCACAGGTCACCAAGACCCGCTATTCTAGACGAAATCCCATCCTTCCCCTGTCCCCCGCCCCCTGCCCCCTTGGGCACAGAAAAGAGCCTGTGGACAAGAAGTGCCTCCACCCAGGCCAGGGAGTTGACCGGTGACATTGTCCAGTGACATTGTCCAGCACCCCCTGTTTTGTCTTTAGCCTGTCACAAAGTCCCTGTTCTTCCCAGGGAAATAGCACCAAGCCCTCTGTGACTGGGCCCACATCCTTGCAGCCTGGCACAATGGCTCCCATGGAGTCCACAGCATTTCTTATTGTGGCATAAAATGCCATAAAGTCAGAACAAAGAGAGCCCAGGGCCTGGATGGGTCGGCAGCTTCCTGCTGAGCAGAGAATACAAGCGATTGTTTAAAAGCCAGTGGCGAGGCAAGTGGCCAATTAGCACAGCCTCCCTCCCCGCAGCCTGTAAATTGTGCCTGGACCATCAGAAAGGGATTCTGCTATTCAGATCAATTGCTGAAAGGAAGCGAGTCTGTTCACACTGCCAAATATAGAAGCCCGAAGCAGCAAAGGTGACCCGGGTTATCACTGCACTGTCCTTGGGACAAGCTGATCTCCATCGGTGCAGAAAAGCAGCCCTGATCCCCAGCACCTTGGCGAGTCACAGGAGTTCTAGGCCAGGGAGGTACACATCTGTTCACAGCTGCATTGTAAAAACAATTCATGTCTCACTGTTTTCTCTCTCACAGTTGTCAAGAAATTACCCACAACCCAGACCGGAAGAAAATGAAAGTAGGTTTGGGGGTGCATCCTGTCCTGCCCCCAGTAAGGGTGTCTGCTAGGTTGCTTCTTTTCTGCTCCTGTGTTGAACCTAATACCCTGGAAGGAAGTTATGATCACCACCCAGAGGCAAACATAACCCCACCAAGCTCAGGAAACGTTAGGCTTAGCTGAAAATCAATCAAGACGGCTGGATGTGGAGCAGATAAGATTTTTTAATTCATCCTGAAACCAAGGGAAAGGGTCAACTAGGCGGAAGAGAGTGCTTTCCTTGTTAGGTCCTCTGGCATCCAGCCCGTGATGGAGGGTTGGTTGGGTTTTTTTGTTTTGTTTTGTTGTTTTTCCTGCCAGGATCCTGCCTGGGATTTTCCTTCCCGGATCCTAAAAGCAGGCTAGTTAGCCATTACCAAAGAGAGCGATCCTTTGACAAGCAAGCGTTTTGATTGGATTTTGATGACATTAAGCACATCAAGTGGGTCTGCTGGATTCAGAGGTTGAACAAAGCCAACAGGTCTCCAGCCTCCTTCAGACTGGTTTCTTATTCCATAGAAATTCCCCCCGGAGAAGATGAGCCTAATTAAAGCAGAGGGCTCAGAGGCAAGCCTTAAGGAAGACTCTATCCACAGAGAGAATAAGTGTCGCAGGGAATTGGAGGGATGTGACAATTGGGTCTCTCTGGGTTCTTCAAGGAGACAATTTACAAAAGCCTGCCCTGCCCTGAGAGCTTTAGGAGAGTGATTCCCACGCTGGCATCCACAATCTCGAGAACTTACCCTAAACACAGATTCCTGGGCCCTCCCACAGACTCTACTCCAGCGGTGGGGTGGGGCTCTGGAATGTGTCTTTCATGCACAGCCCACAGGCAGGGTTGATGCAGCCCATTGCAGGGATGCTTTGTGGACCCCTCCCCTACTCCCCACAAATAAATACCTGACCAGAAGAGCCACTGCACCAGTCCAGAGCTCCCCAGGGTGGGGCCAAGACTGCATCCCTAGGAAAACCAGTTTGCTATTCAGGACACGCAGTCCTAGGGAGCCAGGCTCCCGGTGTTCAGAGATGGGGAAGGCCCTTCTTCATTACAAAAGGAGCTCCTGGAATCCCTACGTGATGTGAGGTCCAGACCAACTGAGCGAGATCTCAGGGCTGCCGCCTGGGTGCTCAGAACCCGGCCTTGCTGCCTGGGTTCAGCCCAGGAAAGCGGCGGTAAGGTGTCTAAAAGACCATTGTGTGTCTGCCTGCACACACCACCTCCCAGGGACCGCACCTCGGCCAGGCGTCCGCGCACGGGTTCTCAGCGTGGCTTCGGCGAGAGCCTCCTGATCCTACAGAGACGTGACAGGCAGCAGGGCTTGGTCCCCAACTGGGAGACCTTCAGAGGGTCCTGTCTCCCGGGCCCCGCCCCGCCTCCAAGATGCCCGCAGCGCTACCCAGTTCGGAACCTGCGGCGACGGGCGCGTCCGAGAGCGTTCGGCTGGGCAGGGGCGCCCCCTAGTGCTCCGTACGACCGCTGTATCCGGGAGCCCGCGGGGGCTCCCCCAGACTCAGGGTCAAAGCAACAGGCAACCTTGGCTTCTAAACCTGCTGTCACAGGAGGCTGCTCTCTCTGGGGGAGTGTAAGAGCATCCCCAGGGAATGCTTAGAAAGGAATCTAGGCTGGCAGCGTGGTGGCCTAAGCAGACTGTAGGGAGTTCCATTCCAGGCTGCATTGTATAGCGAAGTATTTGTCTCAAACACCATCAACCACCACCACCACCACCACCACCACCACCACCACAAAAAAAAAAAAAAAAAAAAAAAATGTCTCCACAGAGAAGGAAAGAAGGGTATTCATTTCCTTCTCTCTGTGGCTCCCATGCAGATGGTCCCTCTGACTGTCTGCCACTCATTTGCTGTCTCAGTTGGAGCTGGCCCAGCTCCAGAATCAACTATTCACAGGCAGTAGGGCAGCAGGTTCTTTCCTGGAAATACAGGCCAAGTTCCTTCTACCTGCCCCCAGCCTACACTTCCCAGATACTGGTAGGGAGGGGAGAGCCAATCCAGGCTGTACGGACGGAGCCCAGGACAAGAGGGACTCACACACTGACCTCAGTGACTGACCACTGGCAGCCCTTACCTTGTCTTTGTGCCAAAGCCACTATCAAGACAAAAGTCAGGTACCAGAAGTAGAGCCAGGAGAGGCCAGCCCTTCCCCTGGGCCACATTCTTCCTCTTTGGTCCCTCCAGCTTGTCATGACTCACCTGCTTGGCAGCATTTGGTTAGTATGGCCTGCCAGCACCAAGTCACAACTGTGACCTGCCATCCTAGTTCAGTCCAGGTAAACACAGAGGTAAAGGACAAACTGTCAGGGCACAAAGGGTGACACAAAGGGTGCCAAGCTGTCTATGGCCCTGTGGTGCCCAAGTCAGCCTTCTTACTGGACACCACTCCCTGAACAAAAGACCCCTGTCAGTAACACTGAGGAGAAGGTGTCTCAGGCAGATCCTTAGATGTGTGAGCCAACCTGTGACAGGGCTCCTGACACAGCTTCTCTGACAGCTGCTTCCCAGCTGGCCCAGATGACCATCACCAGAGCCAAGACTAAGGCCAGGAAGAGGGCTCACGACCTGCTGATACGCATGCAGGTGTGGGGTGAACCCAGGCAAGCAGGAGAGCCAACTCCAGGATGCTCTCAGCTTTCAAGGGAAGTACTCTGTGGGCGAGAGGCTGAGAAAGCTGGAGTGGCCGGGGCCTCCTTGAGACCAGAAACAGAGCTGAGAGGGTCTGGGTGTGAACAGCCAGGTGTCATTTACTCCGGTTCCCCCACACACTATTTATTCTACTGTGATAAAGTGTTTCTACATAGTCTGCAAACGTCCCCTCAAACCAAGACAAAAAGAAGCAACGAGAACAAGAGTTTCTCTGAGAATAAGGAGAACCCTTCTCCTGTCCCATCTGTTGTGCTCGGACCCTTCTGCCACTCCTAGTGCCACCCTGCCCTGCTCTTTGTCACCACCGTGCAGCAGGGTTAACTTGGAAACATCACTCTGGAAGAAGACAAGGGCTCTACCTATTCAACTATTCTACCTATTTTACCTAGTCTATTCAGCCTGCAAACTTTATCACCAGGCCGGCATCTGAAATAGATTCCTAGAGCAGCCTGCAGTCCAGCTGCCCCTGGCCCAGCTGGAGCCCTAGTGCAGGCAGTCCCCAGCCCCAGATTAAAGTATCTGTTCCCCCACACTGTTTCAGGCCAGAGTGGGACAAAGAGTGGCAGTGGTGCCACGCCCAGCTGCTGTGGCCCTGCAGCCTGAGAGATGGTCTTGCTTTCTAGGTTCCGAGTCGGGAGATGGTAATGCAAGCAACGTTTACCCAGGCCGGGTCATCTAGCAAGGGAGCTGGTCGTGGAGTGCGGCAGAGACCTCTCCACCCAGAAGCCCTTTCTGTGTCCCCCTCTGCCTCCCTTCTTCCCTCCTCTTTATTGAAACTGAAGCCAATGTGTTCGCAGTTACCATTTTCACCCGTGCCACTCCTTCTTGGGGTCTGGCTTGAGCATCCGTGGGCAGCCACAGGGACCATCCCAACCAGCACAGGCAAAACAGCTGAGTCCCCCGTGTGCTGCCCTGCTGCTGCCCCTCAGCCCAGCAGCCTGGGCTCCCAATGATGAGGCCCTCTGTTCGGGCCTCCGCCCTCCCTGAGTGGAATGGAGCCATGCATTCAGTAAACGGACTTTATTCTCCCATTTGTTTTGTGTTTATTTCCTCCCAGGCTGACAGTTCTGAGTCCCACCCCACCTCCCACTCCACTCGCCTCATTTCTGTTTGCTACCCGCCCCCTGAGTGTGACACATCTCAGGCTCCTATGGGCTGGGGCAAGTGGGTCCCACTTAGGATCAGCTGTGGGTGTGGACTCAGTAATCAAAGACCCACAAGATCTAGGGTGATTAAAAAGATCAGAGCTTGGTTTCAGGAAAAGTGTGTATGTAACGGAAAGCATGAAGGAGAAGTCTCTAGCCAAGCCTGGTGGTTCACTCCTGCAATCTCAGCACTGGGGCAGGAGGATTATAAATTGGA
Source organism: Mus caroli (assembly GCF_978045245.1). Lineage (NCBI taxonomy): Eukaryota > Metazoa > Chordata > Mammalia > Rodentia > Muridae > Mus > Mus caroli. The sequence continues at coordinate 16,764,585 of NW_028227268.1, forward strand.
GGCCAGCCTCGGCTGTATAGAAAGACCTAGTCTCAAAAATCTAGAGATAGAAACCTAGACAAAAGTAGGCTTTCAGAAAAACATGGTGGAAAGTAGAGAGTAGCATGCAAAGATGTGCACTGAGTTAAAGAAGCTACGTCCCAAAGACTTCATAGTCTATAATTCCACTTGTATTCGATTTCTAGAGAAGGCAAAGCTACTAGGCAGAAGGCAGATCTGTGGTCTCTGGGAAATGAAAAGGAAACAAACTGGAGGTGAGGAAGGTGTCAGAGTGGTTATGTGATGACAGTCACAGAGCCGGACAAATGTGCTCAGATCCATTGAATTGCATGTTTGCAGTGTGGGTGTGTGACAGCCGTGTTGGGATACTTGTGCTCCCCCCCTTAAGATGTCCTCAAAAATAGGGGACAGGACAGAAAAAGGAGGAAAAAGAAAAAGGTAAGATGAAGAGAGACATTTGCCTTGCATGCACGAACCATGGGCACATCCACGGCACCACATAGGTGATGTGTGGCTAATTCTGTCTGTGATCCCAGCGTTCAGGAGGCAAGGGCAGGAGGGTCACAAGGGAATAGGCGAGGACATTCTGAAGTATAAAGGTGTGTGTATGTGTGTATGTGTGTGTGGGTGTGCGTGTGTGAGAGAGAGAGAGAACACCACAATGAACCCATGATGCTTTGGCTTTAATTATTTAGATTTATTTTAATTGTATATGTGAAGGGACTCTGGCCAGCTGAGTTTGGTAAGTTTGGCTCTGGAAGGCCTTACCCTTCTCCCCCATTCCCTCTGCCTTGCTAAAAGCCATTAGATTACATCCTAAAGCCAGCCAGCAAGGTCTATTCCCTTATTTGGCCACTTCCTCCTCCTGAGGTTGACCACCAAGGTCCAGCTATCAAAGTATTTAATACCAGCAATCAGAAGCCCCCTTTGGCTCCCAATTAACATGACAAATTAAAATTAAACACTTCATCCTAAAACAAGGCTTCTCTTTTTACCTTTATAAGCTACCATTTTCCTATGGGCCATGTCTGTCTCCTCTCTATCCAGAGGCAATCCTTTGTCCCTGGGGACAAATACCCCTCCCCCTTCTCCCTCGGCTCTCCCTCCCCCCTTCTTGGGGACCTCCTCCTCTGTCTCTTGTCCTTGAGTCTTATTCCCTGCCCTCTGGGGCTAATAAATCTCCTTCGCGCTGATAACTTGGTCTTAGGGGTCCTGAGCTGATAACTTTTCCTTACAGTATGTATGAGTGTTTGGCCTGCATGCAGGTAAATGCACTATGTATTTGCCCGGTGCCTGCTGAGGGTCAGAACAAGGAATTGTGTGGATGCTCAAACCCTGGTCCTCTGTAAAGGCAAGAAGGGTTTTTAACTGCTAAGCCAACTCTCCAGCTCTAAATAAATAATACTTAGAAAAAAATATTTATTTGAGTGACGGGTTCATCGTGGTATTATAATATACAAACAAAATTTAGATTGAACAAACAAAATTCTTCCTGCCTTCAAGACCCATGCTCCTGCAACAGCTTCCGATTCCCAGCCTGGCTCTCTCCTGGGGGCTCTGGATAAGGCTCTGCAGCCTGGAGCTGAAGCATGGAAGCAATAGAGTCTTTAGGAAGACTAGTCTGGCCTACCTAAAATCCTGACCCATTCCTCCGGCATGTCCTATTTAAACAACACGATATAACTCCTGGAAATAAGGAGGGTCCAACCAAGCTGCCAAGACCCAAGACCAGAGATAAAGAGTAACAATATCTTTGCTTGCTAGTAGATCCTAGACACACTGCTGACGTTGACAGTAACTCCATGGTTTAAATAAAGTTCAAAGTTTCAAGTGCTTGTGTTCAAACATGGAACCCCCGGCTGCACGTGGAGGCCCCAGCTGCACAGAAAAAAAAATTGGCCCTTGGCTTTTAACTGACTTTTAAGGTTTAGAGAAGATTTTCCCAAGAATTGGTACTGAGAAGCATGGAGGGAGATGGGGGACAAGGCATCCTTGGAAATAAAATGAATAGGGGCTTGAGGGATAGCCCAGTGGTTAAAGACACTCACTACTTACTCAGAGGACTTGATGTTCTCTGCTGGGCTCTGCAGGCACCAGGCATGCATGTGGTACACAGATATACAGGCAGACTACCCATCACATTTAATAAACACAATTAAAACTGTAAAACTAAGAAGAGAAGAGGAGGAGGAAGAAGAAGAGGAGGAGTAGGAAGAAGAGGAGGAGGAGGAAGAGGAGGGAGGGGGAGGAGGAAGAGGAGGGAGGAGGAGGAAGAGGAGGGAGGGGGAGGAGGAAGAGGAGGGAGGAGGAGGAAGAGGAGGGAGGAGGCCAGCCATAAGCATATGGAGAGAGGGGGAAGGGAAGAGCAAGAGAGCAAGAGCCCAAGAGAGCAAGAAAGAAACAAGAGAGGGAGGAGGGGGCAAGCAGCCCCTTTTATAGTGGGTCAGGCACACCTGGCTGTTGCCAGGTAACTGTGGAAGTGGAGTTTAGACAGATGCTAACAGTGCCTACCTGTTCTGGTTAATTTACTTCCAAGAGAAGGGAAGAAGGAGCTTCCACTAAGGAACTGCTCCTGTCCTGTTTGGCCTGTGAGCATGTCTGTGGAGCGTTTTCTTTGTTTTTGTTTTGTTTTTTTTTGTTTTTCCAGACAGGGTTTCTCTGTATAGCCCTGGCTGTCCTGGAGCTCACTTTGTAGACCAGGCTGGCCTCGAACTCAGAAATCCGCCTGTCTCTGCCTCCCAAGTGCTGGGATTAAAGGCGTGCGCCACCACGCCCAGCCGAGCGTTTTCTTGATTAATGATGACTGGCAAGGTCTCAGCTTGTCACCCCTGGGTAGGTAGATCTGGTGATTTCTTAACTCGGACTGAGGAAGCTGTGGGGAACAAGGCAGTAAGCATAATTCTTCTATGGTCTCTGCTTCAGCTCCGGCCTCAAGGTTCCTTGACTTCCCTCAGTGATGGACCGGAACATGAAAGTGTAACTTGGAACAACTCTGTCTTCCTCTGTGGCCTTGGTTTTATCACAGTGACAGATAGGTACTACATAACCTAAGGGTGGAGGTTGAGAACTGGACTCTACGAAGTTGCCCTCTGACCTCCACATGCCTGTGATACATGGATACCCAACCCCTACAATAGCGAGGGGAAAATTTTTTAACTCAAGGCCACCTTCTACTATGTAACAAATTTGGAGCCAACCTGGGTTACATGAGACCATCTCAAAGTTAGATCAAAGTCCTATAGCACTAAAGATCTAGCTCAATGAGTAGAGTGCTTGCCCAGGGTCCTGGGTTGGAATCCCTAGCACTGCAAGTAATGATGATTATATAAATTATATAAATGTATATAATGATGATTATACAAAGCCCACAGTCTCTGCTGCTTCAGAATGGGAGACAGGATTCTTTACGCCCAGGAGGTAACATTTTGCTTTGTTCTGGCCTGAGGATGAACCCCAGGGTCTTTCACAAGCCCCCCTGCTTCTCTGTACTCCCAGCCTTGAGCACAGGAAGTCTAGGCTAGATAACACAGCAAGATCTCGGCTCCCAATGAAAATAAAAAAGCTTTACCGAGAGCTGACTGGAGGCCAAAGTGGCTATGTCAACATCCTGCCAGCTCCAGTCTGCTGTAAGACGTGTTCAGGCAGCTCCACCCAGACCAGCAGGTCTCAACCTGTGGATTCCGACCCCTTTGGGGGTCACATATCTGATATCCTGACCATCAGATATTTATATTCCAATTCATAACGGTAGCAACAGCTATGAAGTAACAATGAAATAATGCTATGATTGGGGGTCATCACAACATGGGGAACTGTATTAAAGGGTCTCAGCATTAGGAAGGTTGAGAAGCCCAAAGGTTTTCACCAGTAAGTCATTGAGGGGCTAGAAGATGGCTCAATGGGTAAAGTGCCCTCTGTGAAAGCATGAAGACTTGAGTGTGGGTCCCCGGCACCCACACAAAAAGCTGGGCCTGTCCATGCTTGTCTGTAATCTCAGCACGGATTTTGTTTGTTCAGCCAGCCCAGGTTCAGTAAGAGACCCATTCTACAAAAACAAGGCAGAGAGCGACAGGGGAAGGCACCCAGTGTAGACTTCTGGGTTTCACACTCAGGCACGCGGTACACAACCAATGGCACACACGCTGATACACATATTACACATCAAAAAAAATTTTGTTTTGCTTTTTTGTTTTGCTTTTTTGTTTTGAAAGACAGGGTTTCTCTATACAGTAGCCCTGGCTATCCTGGAACTTGCTCTGTAGACCAGGCTGGCCTCAAACTCACAGAGATCTGCCTCTACCTCCTGAGTGCTAGGATTAAAGGCATGCACCACCACTGCCTGGCCTAAAAAAACTTTTATTGAAAACTGTTCTTTTCTACATAAAATGATTTCAAGGATTTTCCCAGATGTTCCAATGAAGTCAGCCATGAAAGAGACACTGAGACTTCGTGTCTACCTCTGGCTCCAGCAACCCACAGGTATGCTTTTGACTTCTTGGTACTCAAAGGGTCATGTTTCATCATTGATCAAAAGGTTGGCTCTCCCACTCATGACCTCTGTGACACACTACGGCCTCCAGGATGGGATGTCTTTGTTTTGGGGCGGTTGCTTTTTATTTGGGGACGGAGGTTGCAAGGGTGGGGCACAGATATGAGGGAATGGGGGGATGAGTGGGATTGGGGTGCATGGTGTGAAACTCACAAAGAATCAGTAAAAAGCTTGTAAAGAGGCAGGTTGTAAGGGGCCATCTTTCCCTCTGCGAATCAGCGACTCCATCAGATTTTACTAGCCTGTGATTGAAGAGCCCTGGGTGGGTCCCAGAATCTTCTCAAGCTTTCTCACTGTTGGGAGTTGAACCCAGGCAAGCACTACTACCACCAAACCAGACACAAACCAAACCTATGGCCAGCATCACAACTGCCATACCACATCAGCTAATTATGCACCAGGATGAGAGCCCATAAAGAGGAGGAGGCACCTGGACAGAGGTTTCCATAGAGAGAGACTCACATCGAGGTGAAGTGAGCCTGTGGGCCCCACTTAGGGAGCACTTCCTGTGAACATACCCGGGGATAAATGAGCCCTTGACTCTGCAACCCTCACAATCAACCTGTGTTATTAACCCTGTGTTGCCTGGGAGGAAGCTTACCTTTGGGAGGTTGTGTGGCTCAAGTAGCCCTCTGAAGTTCATAATATCTGTTAAGTCTATTGAACAAAGAAAGCCATGCACCCAACCCGTGAGCTCTGTGACAAAGAGAACAGAGAGTATTCTCTATTAGCTCCAGGCAGGGATTTCAGGGGTCTCAGAGCCAGCGCTTGCAGCAAAGGCCCCTGGAAGAAGGGCTGCAGAGAGGGCTCAGCAGTCAAGAGCCCTGGCTGCTCGTCCACTGGACCTAGGTTTCAATTCCCAGCACCCACATAGTGCCTCACAACCACCAGTTCTAGGACATCCAATTCCCACTTCTGGCCTCCATAGACACTAAGCATGTGTGTGGTCCACAAGCATATGGGCAGGCAAAACACCACACTCACAGCATTAACAACAGTAACACAAAGCCAAGGAAGCGAGAAGAGAACAAGGTTTTCAAAGGCTTGTGGAGTCCAGGAGAGGGGAACTGAGGTGGTAGGAGAAGGCTGACCAATAGGGAGGACCGGGTGTTCGAGCAATTATTTAACATATATGAGGGAATGGAGATGAAAGAGGAAAATTACTGACCACCAGAACTCTCACCCCAGAGTACATTCTGAACTCTCACACCAGAGTCAGACCCCCTCTCAAATGAAAACTGTTCCGGGGACATTTCTGAGATAAGGGTTTCCTGGAACGAACCCAGTCCAACCCCTCCCAACTAAGGACTGTGCCAGGGACATTTTTGAGATAAGGGTGTGAGTAAAAACCTCAGTCCCAATGAATCAAGTACATGGCCAAAGTGTGGGACGCGGTTGCAAAAGCACTTTGGAAAAACCCTTGGTTGAATCACTTAGTGACGTAAAACCTGTATTTTCCCTGCCCTGCTCCCCCCCTTGCCTCCTACCTATAAAAGCTTGTGAAAAGTTTGGGCTAATCGCCGAATCTCCTCTGCACCTTGCAGGCTGCATGAGATCCGACCCCAGATATCTGGTATATGTGCTTTTATGTGCTTTCTTGTCGTTGCTGTATTAAATCTTACTCTCTATACATCTTAAGTACCGGTCTCAGTGTCTTCTTGGGTGCGCAGCTGACCCGAGGCTTGAGTAAGTGCCTCCCTTTGGGAGTTTTTGAGTCTTTCATTTGGTGCGTTGGCCGGGAATCAGCGCGTCTACCCAGAAGTCCTGGACCCACTCAGAAGTAAGATTTACTGTTCTGCTTTGGTCTGGTGTCTGTGTTCTGTTAATTTCTGAGAGGCCAGGAAGGCCATTCTGTATGAGCGATCGCTGTTCTGGTTTTGCGTGACGCTCTGTGCTCAGTAGGAGCACCAGAGATCGCACTCCGGGAGGGAATGCGAAGTGGGTAAGGAGCAGACGTGCCCCAGGTGCCCACCGTCCGATCTGCCCCTGGGAGACGTCCCAGGTGAGATAGGGGAGGACCAAGGACGCTTGGTGGACCCCACTGGAGACCGGGAAGGTCTCAATCTGTCGGCCTTGGAGAGGCCATCTGATTCTGTAAGTTGCCTGTAGTGTCTCAAGTCTTGTGTCTGCTTTTGTCGTGTCTGCTATTATTCTAGAAATGGGACAATCTGCTGGGTGTGTAGGTGTGGAACTGCTGCATTTGTGTATTCTGAGATTGTGGGTTTATTCTGGCAGTGGCTGTGAGAGGACTGTCTATGGCCTCACGGTCCGTACCCCAAAAGAGATGTTCCAAGGGAGACCCTGGAAGGAGTGCCCAGGGTACAGAACAGTCAAAAAGACCTGGCTGTTGCCTGGCAGAGTGAAGGAGAGAGAGAGTGTTCTCTCTGCCAGAGCGGGAGTGGATGTGGAATCCCACCCCTATCAGGAAAAAGAGTCAATGTGAAATCCGACCCCGTCAAAAAGTGGCGTTTGGCTGGTTGTGTTTGTGTCACGTGACAAGACTGTGTGTGTGTGTGTGTGTGTGTGTTAACCCTTTGTCGACTGTAGACTTGGACTGACGTCAGGACAAAATTTGTCAGCAATAGTTTTAAAAAAGGAAAAAAAAAGGGAAAAAAACTCAGTGCTGGTGAGTCCCAGACTGCTCAAAAGAGCTCTGAGATTGCAGAGCTGGGCTAAGAATTTCCGGCTTTGGCAGCGCGGGTAGGGCTTTGATAGCAGCAGTGGCGCTGAGGTTCTGGCTTCTGCAGGCACGGCAGAAGCAGAGGCTGTCTGTGCCCCGAGTTGTGAGATGCTGGTGATGAGTGCAGCGGCCTGCCAGTCCCGGAGTGGCTGTGAAGCCTGCCACAGCTGGGGAGGGGCCGACTACAGCGTCCCTCTTTTGGTCCCCCCCCCCCAGAGTCTACCCGCACTCCCTTGTGCCGGCCGGCTGCGTGCTCCCTCCCCAAAGACAGTGCAGAGAGCACCAGGCGTCTATCAGGTAGTTAAATAGTTAAATTGCTGCCTCTGCCTGCCAGCGTTTGTTTGCCACTCCCAGGAGTTTACACCGCGTTCCGGCACACAGCGGAGACTCGGCGCTGGGCTCTTCACATCAAAGGATCTGTTTTCAGCCTTTGCCTGCCTCCTGGGTGGGAGAAAGGCTCATTCTCCTGCCCTCTGTATCTTGTCTCTTGTTAACAGAGAAAAAAATTGTGTTCATTTTGAGATATCAGTGTGCAGCCAGATGTAAGAGCTACACTCCCTTCTCTGCCCCATGTGTTTTCTCTTCTCAGGCACTGCCCTGAGCTGTGTGAGTTTGTTTTAAGCTCCGGTGAGGGAGATATACAAGAAGGAACTTCGGCTCAGAAGGCTGAACTCCTGGCACTAACCCAAGCCCTGCGGTTGGCTAAAGGCAGAGTTTACTGCTCCTTGGCGGATGACTCCACTCCTGTACATCAATGTGCTGATGTCCTGGCTGAGGAAACTGGAACAAGAAGAGATCTGACTGATCAGCCTTGGCCAGGTGTGCCTGCCTGGTACACAGATGGCAGCAGCTTTGTCACAGGAGCAACAGTAGTAGATGGAAAGCAGCTCATATCCATGGGGCCATCTACCAACAGAGGGGGCTACTTACCTCGGCAAGTAAAGATCAGATCAGCCTTGGCCTGAGAGTTTGAGCTGGTACACGGACGGCAGTAGCCTCACGATTGAAGGTAAGCGGAAGGCGGGGACAGCAGTGCAGTGGTGGACAAAAAGCAAGTGATCTAGGCCAGCAGCCTCCCTAAAGGGACTTCAGCCCAAAAAGCTAAACTTGTGGCTTTGATACAAGCTTTATAAAAGTCTACACTGACAGCAGGTATGCTTTTGCCACTGTATGGAACAATATACAGACAAAGAGAGCTGTTGACATCTACAGAAAAAGACCTAAGATGCTGTGAACAAAAGAAATCAGATGGCAGATCTAACCGCCAAAAACAGGCATCCCAAAGAGCAATGATCCTGGCAGTCTGAAGACTATCAAGTTATAGACAAATTAAGACTGGTAAAAGAAACCCTGTATAAAATGGTAAAAACTGAAAGAAAGAAAACTAGTCCTCCCTTGAAAAGACAGACCTGACATCAACTGAGAAATAAACTTTACTGAGAAAAAACGTTCTCAAAATGGATAAATGATACTGCTCACATAGTCATCAAGAAGACTATTAAAGAAAATTTTTCCAAGAGTGCCAAAAGCAATAGTGTCAGATAATGTTGCCCAGGTAAGTCAGGGTGTGGCCAAGTATTTAGAGGTCAATTACATTGTGTGTATAGACCTCAGAGCTCAGGATAGATAAAAATTAGTTTAAAACTCTAAGACAGACCTTGACAAAATTAATCGTGGAGACTGGCACAGACTTGGTGTTCCTTCCCTATGCCCTACTTAAACGTACTAGAAATGCTTCCTCTTGATTCAGTTTTATCCTTTATGAGACTCCTATGCCCATTATAGTCTCAAATGATGTGTTTAAACCTATGATGTTATAATAATGCTCTGTATGCTAAGTTAAAAGGCTTGCAGGTGGTCTGGTCACAACTGAAAAGGATTGGACTGAGTACGCGGACGACATTGCTCCAGGGATCCCAACAGCTGAGACAGTGAACGAGCTGGGAACCCCAAGGACATCTCACCAGTTCCAGCCAGAGATCTGATCTACGAGCACCTACATCATGCCCAGACCCTCAAGCCTCGCTAAAAGGGCCCCTGCCTAGTTCTGTTTACTAATGCTTCTTATTCTGTTTTTGTTCCCATGTTAAAATAGAGTAAATGCAGTATTCTCCGCATAAAAATATAGACTTCTGAAATTCTAAGATTAGAATTACTCACTAGAAGGAGTGGGGAATGAAAGAGGAAAATTACTGACCACCAGAACTCTCACCCCAGAGTACATTCTGAACTCTCACACCAGAGTCAGACCCCCTCTCAAATGAAAACTGTTCCGGGGACATTTCTGAGATAAGGGTTTCCTGGAACGAACCCAGTCTAACCCCTCCCAACTAAGGACTGTGCCAGGGACATTTTTGAGATAAGGGTGTGAGTAAAAACCTCAGTCCCAATGAATCAAGTACATGGCCAAAGTGTGGGACGCGGTTGCAAAAGCACTTTGGAAAAACCCTTGGTTGAATCACTTAGTGACGTAAAACCTGTATTTTCCCTGCCCTGCTCCCCCCCTTGCCTCCTACCTATAAAAGCTTGTGAAAAGTTTGGGCTAATCGCCGAATCTCCTCTGCACCTTGCAGGCTGCATGAGATCCGACCCCAGATATCTGGTATATGTGCTTTTATGTGCTTTCTTGTCGTTGCTGTATTAAATCTTACTCTCTATACATCTTAAGTACCGGTCTCAGTGTCTTCTTGGGTGCGCGGCTGACCCGAAGCTTGAGTAAGTGCCTCCCTTTGGGAGTTTTGGAGTCTTTCAGAGACTATATACGATACTATTTATATAATGCATTTTTTACAAGGGGCTTGGACTTGGACAGCCGTGCATATAGATAGCAGCAGCAGATCGTGGAATGAACCCACTGGAATAGCAAGGGGAGATTGTGTTTAATAACAGTTTGTTGTCCTTATCGTGGAGGACATCTCACACTTTCCCCAAATTCCAAGGGAGGAGGACAGTACAAATCTGCAGAAACTGACGGAATTACAGTGTCAGAGGGCCAGGTGTCTCCCCCTGCCTGGCACAGCTAGACACCCTACAGTAACATAGGGCCAGGTGTCTCCACACACACACACACAGCTGGACACCCTACAGTAACAGAGGGCCAGGTGTCTCCCCCCCACACACACACAGCTGAAAACCCCCACAGTAACAGAGGGCCAGGTGTCTCCCCTTTCTCCTGCACCACTAGATACCCAAAGTAACAGAGGGTCAACTGTCAACCACCACGTGCACAGCTGGACACCCCACAATAACAGAGGGCCAGGTGTCTCCCCTACGGACAGCTAGACACCCCACAGACCTCAGGGGTGTCTGGAAGTAAGACAGTATGGATGGAACTAGAAAAGTGTCACTGCCTGGGATCCCCAGAAAAGCCACCAGCCAACTGATAAATTCAGTATTTGGCTTCTCTGAATACATGGCCTTGAACCTGGGTGCCTGGCAGTAGCTCAGACCTCTGTCTAGTGTCTGTAACTACTTGCTTTTCAGACAAGGAAGGGTTAAAGCCAGCCCCTCCCCTTCGATGTAATGGAGCTGATTCTGATGGGAGCCAAAGACTGAAGTCAGCATTTCCCTGAGGCCTCTTGGCAACACCCTCCTGAGGAAAGTCAGGCCTGCGGGAAGGTCTGGGCACTTTCTTCTCATACTGGACCCTCTTCAATCCCTCGTTTGTCCTCTTCTGACTTCCCTGAGTGTTTCCTTTCTGCCTTCCCTCACGATGCTAGTTCTTTACCTCAGGTCTGCCAGAGACTCCTGCCCCACTGGTCCAGGCAGCTTGACCAGGTTTGGGCAGCTCTGTTCCAGAATAGCCATGTGGTGAGGCTGGCTGGCTCCTTGCCCCTGTGGCCTCAGAGAGCTGCCCACTGGGCCAGGCCTGCTCTGCCAGGGTACCTGGGAGGAGGCCATCTCTGCTTTGATAGGAGATAGGGGAATGCTGTTCTCTGGAGAGCCGCCCTGTCTTCCCATTCATTCATGGATTCATTGAGCTGTCACTGAATATGCAGGTGCCCGAAGCTGGGCCAGTTCAGACCTGCAAGTGAAAGCTGGGCTCCGTGCCTGGTAGACAGTGCCCTTCGCCCAGACCTGGGACAGGTCTCAGGCCATCTGCCACTCAGCAGGCTCCGCAGAGAACCTGGCACATAGAAGAGATGCTTCGTGGTTAACTGAACTGAGCCCCACCAGAAGATAGAAGTCCTTGTCACATGTTCTAAAACTAGAACTGGCTGGGAGCCAGAGGGCAAGTGGCCAGGTTCAGAGCCTTCTTCCTGACCCCTCAGAGAACTATGGGAACATTCCCTAACTCTTCACTGGGCCGATGGAGCCATCTGCAGGAAGGCTTAGAACATAGTCTCTGGGGAGCCCCCAGGCCTAAGAGGCTGTAGGACAAACTTGGATTGAATGTGGCCTCTGGCAAGACTCCAGTCACCAGAGAAAGAAGAGGAAAAATTAACTTGTCAAGGTTTGGGGAGTCAATTCACGCTTGCCCTGGAAGGGTGAGGGTCTGAGTTCGAATCCTCAGCACCCACATAAAACCCAGGAGCAGCAGCTGCCTATGCTCGTAACTCCTGGGGGTACAGATAGGTAAATTTCTGGGGCTGCTGGGATCAGTAGGCTTGCTTACCCAGTCAGCTGCTGGCATGCACATGTGCTCTCTCTCTCTCTCTCTCTCTCAAATAGATGGGTGGCACTGGACATTTGGAGCCTCATTCCTTCAACTACTCAAATGACCCAAAAGATCTCACACTGCTTTTTACCATGCTGCTTCCTTCTCTCTTGGGGCAATGGTCACTGGCACCCCTGCCCTCAGAGCCGCTCCCAGCAGCCTGTAGAGCAACCCTTGAGCCACGGCTAGTGGCAAAGCACTCGACTCACAAAGGGGCTACTCTGGCCTCTGTTTGGAGAGCAAATCACTTGAAGGTAAAGTGGGTTGATCATTAAGGACCTTACTTTGGATTGACGGTCCCTTCCGGAATGCCTGGCCCACCTACCTCCCATGGGTCTTGTGAGAGCTGCAGAGCAGGGACAGCTCTCACTCAGGAATGCAGCTCACGGACTCTTTAGAGTTCTTCTGTCTTGGGCGGTCCCACCCATTCATCCTGCACATCTGATCCCGGCAGAAAGCAGCTGATCTGCTGCCCCCCTGGGCAATCCAGCTCCCCTGTTTCCTCGTGGCTTCCCCCACCCTGAATCAAACATTGCAAAGAGACTCGGAAAACCATCATGGCAGGAGTGTCCAGGGTGGATGGGCAAGGGAAGGAGCGAGAACATTGAATGGGCGTCTTTATGTATTCTTTTCATTCCTTTAGGCTCTGAACCACATGACCACACTGCCTATCCAAAGCAAGTAGAACTAAGATTTTAAAAGTCCTGGACAGGGTGAGCCTGAGAACGCTCAACGCCTCTAAACCACCGCTAGTGTTCCAGGCCGAACAAGCCACCATCTTCTGAGGTCTTAATGATTGCAAGAGCTTCCTCTGCTTCCCCTCCCCCATCTCCCATCCATTGTCTGTGTCCCTTACCCCGGTTACAATGAACTTGTTAAAGATCAGATCAGCCATTCCCACTGACAGCCTTCCTTACAGTATCCACCATGCCACTGCATCCTGGCCTGCACCCACTCAGCCACACTCCTTCGGTCACCCTGTTGGTCCTCTGAGACATTAGGGACCCTCCATTCCCACTCTGGTCCAGGTATTCATATTGCTCACCCTACACACACACACACACACACACACACACACACACAATGTAATAATAAAAAATATAAGAGTAGCAGTTAGCATTTATGGAGTGCTTACCGCATGCACTCAAAGGCTCTCAGTAAGGACACTCACCGAATCCTTAAGCATCTTTCCGACAGCCCTAGGAGATGGGTCCTCTATGCCCTATTCAAGCTGATGGGACAATGAGCTCAGGTGCCCAAGTTCACACGCTTATAGGCAGGGACGACTTGTTGCCTGAGGAGAGCCAGAATGGTGATAAGAGGACGTGCTCCTAAGAGCCCAGAGGCAAAATGGCAGGCTACAGAAACAACTGGACAGAGCTGCCATCTGTTTCTACAGGGTCGTGGGGGTCAGACTCTGCAAAGAAGGAGACACAAACGCTGACTTCTCAAGCCTCTGGAAGGTTTTTATTTGTTTGCTATTCTTTTTCTGTTTTTCCTCCTTTAAAAAAAAAAAAGACAAACAATAATAGCACATTTCGAAAATCAAGAACTACAATAGAGGGTCCGCTTTGAGTTTTTGTTCACATCGTCCCGCACTGGGACACAGGGACTGGCACTCTCCATCCTGGCTGGGACTCTCCCCTGGAAAAGGTGCTGAGTGGCTCCAGGAGCTGGTCCCCTAGGCCACACCAGATGGTAGCACCTGGTGCTGTCCCAGGTTACAGCCTCACCAGCGCCCCTCCCCCTCCAAACCTTCTTCCCTCTCTCCAAGCCAGAGCCAGAAGCCGGAGACATTAGGGAACTTATTTTGGTCCCCACAGGGGACTCTTTCAAGGACAGAGTCCTCCCCTGACCAGCAGGAGATGACACCCTGTGAGTGGATAAGGTGTCTCTCCAAAGTTCCATCTCTACTCCAGCAGACACCACACCGGTGCCCTGGTTCGTAGACCTGAGCCACCTAGGCTCCCTCCTGCCATACCCTAGGTCCATTCCAGCAGGCACAGGAGTGACAGATGCTTGGCCAGCCCCTTCAGCTGACCCCCACCCAGAGAGAAAGAGAGAGAGAATGAGAGAGAGAGAGAGAGAGAGAGAGAGAGATCACCCAAGTCCCAGGGCCATGGCTCAGAAGGAGGCACTGGGTGGAAAAAAGGCACGAGGGCAGGGTGAGGAGACAGAGCTGATGTAGCCTAGTAGGAGAGGTGACAGAGAGCCACCCCAAGGGACGGGGCAGGCTTTCCAGGCCTACAGATAGGAAAGAATCCTAGGCTGCAGGTCAGCAGGTTTAGGCTCAGGGATCTGGGGAGGAAAGGACATGAATAAGCTCATGTCCCTTCTCATATTCCCTCCAGTTGCCATGGGGTCCAGGTGACAAGATCCCAGGCCCAAGAGAAAGGGGAACATGACCCACTGCCAAGTCTCTGCCTAGCCTCTATGGTAAGCTGGGTACTCCCACCCCATGGCAAGCTAAGCCCCCGGCACCCAGTAGCAACTCCCAAGGGCTGCCATCCAAAGACAAGTGGGCTGGTGGGTGATGGGGGCCTGCTGACCTGGGGCCCCTGCCTCACCCGCTCTGGCTCCACCCTGACCACGCCCTTGGGGCACCTGCCTCCCCCGCTTTGGCTCCACCCCGACCACGCCCTTGGCTCTATTCTTGCTGTTCGTTCATTTCCATGTCAGACACCAGAATGTTCTTCTCAGTGGCCTCTGCGGGGCCAGAGTGGCTGCTGCGACTGTAGCGGGCCCCCTCGAAGGACCCACGCTCCGCACTCTGTCGGCGCCGGTAGAGGATGAGGGCTGCGGTCATCAAGGCCAGGAGGAGCAGCACCGCCGTCAGCACCACCACCAGGGCCACCGGGCTCTCGGGGAGGGCTGCTGAAATGGAGGTGGGGAGTTCACATCAGGACCCAGTCATGCCCACAGGGACAAAGGAGCCAGCGAAAGAGCCAGGCCGGGGCTCGCTCATTCCCTCCACTCACCTGATGGCAAGAAGCTGTTCTCTTCCACTGTAGAAGAGGAGAGAGCCAGAGAATCACAATCAGTCCTCACAGAAATCATAGTCACAATTTAAGTAAGTGCCTGTGAACTGCTTTGTGAATGTCACCTTGCAGAGTCACTGAACCTCCCAGGACTCTAGGACCTGGCTTCTACTCTTTCCGTTTTATATATGAGGAAGCTGAGGCCATGGAGTTCAAAGACTTGCCTCAGGTGGGACAGGTGTGTGTGTGTGTGTGTGTTCTTATAGGTGAATATAAGCAGATACTTGCGAGTGTGCATGTGCGTGGAGGTCAGAAGTCAAGGATATTGCACTGTGTCTTCCTTGATGCCTCTCTACCTCGGTGTTTTGAGGCAGGGTCTACCACTGAACCTACAACTTATGGATTCAGCTCATGGCTGGTGAATGAGCTCCAGGGGCCTATAAAACACAAATACACGTCTCCCTTTCTGTTTTAGGGTTACAGATGACGGCACTCAATGTTGGGATTTTATTGGGGTGCTGGGAATCTTAACTCGGATCCTCGTGTTTGCGTGACTTTACCAAATGGACCATCTCCCCAGGCCTCAGAGTCAATAAATGAGTGTTCAGGGCTTGACCATCCCTTGTCCCTAACCACTATAGAATGATGGGGCTTGCTGTCCTCTGGGCTTATGTGTACTTTGGAAAGTTGAGGCCCTGCGTCAGTCCTTGCTGCAAACTAATGTACTTGATGCCCTCCCACCAAAGCAGATGCCCCTGTATACCAAGTAACCCTAGACTCAGCTGGGCATCCAGCTATGAGTCCAGCTATGGGCCCAGCTGTGGACCGAGATCCTGGCTTACCTCTAGGGAGCTTGCAGACAACTCCCATGGTGATGTTGGTACAAGCCCCGGGGCGCCACAATCCGCTGCTGCTCTGGATCCAGTAGCAGCTGTTGTGGCTTAGCATGCTAGGGCCCAGGCCAGGGGGCCCCCAGTTAGAATAGTTCACAGCTGTGTTGTCTTGCCAGACCAGCGTGCCTCCTGTGGAAGGAAGCCATTGGGAAGGTGTGGGAATGGGAATAGGTGGGAGGGAGGGTTTCTAGGTGGGAGGCGATAACCACGATCCACTGCTGTGCTTTCACAAGCCTGGAGACAGTTGGAAGCATCTCTCTTGCAGCCTGAGCCCTTCCCTTCCCCTACACAGAGCACGTCGTACCTTTGGGGTTGAAGTTCATGCCCAACCAGGCACCTCGACTTTGGGCTTCAGCCGTCTGCAGGTGCTCCCAGACAAACACATTCTCCATCTCATCAAGAATGGACAGAACCGTCCCACCGGCTGGACACAAAGAAAGCCCATGTCAGGACAAGCAGATTCTCCTTACGGTGATAGAGCCCCTCCCCCAAACTACTCCCCCGCCCCCCTTCACAGCAACCCCAGCACTCTTCTCTGGCAGCTCAAGTGCAAGATGGTGTGAATCTTAGCACTTGTGGACCGTGGGATATTCTGTAGATGACACAGCATGGTGTGTGTATTAAACAGCGAGGAGAGCTTGAGATAAATGGCTATAGGCAGAGGGGAAGTTCTTTCTCCAGGCCTGAGTCCTGGATCTGGGCTAGGCTGCTCTCACCCACCTTTCTGGCAGCGCTGCAGCGCCTCCTTGTGGCCCAACAGCACCTCCATGTGGAAAGAATAGCAATGCTCCCTGAAGGGAATCCAGGATGAGTCAGCCAAGCCCTGAGGACAGCTGCCGCGGTAGCTTATCCTTCGGGGAGGGGGCCCTGTTGGAGTGCCGAATTGAAGATGTAGCCTGAACATCTTCTCAGGACCACCTGCACCTGCGCAAGCCTTGGCCCTCACGGGTGGTACTCACCCCTGCTCACCCCACACACTGCCCCCTGCAGCTTGGTATCACAGCTGGTGGTGCGCCAGGTTCCATCCACATCCGCGTAGGCACAGCCTCCCGACTGCTTGGGCTCCTCATCTTGCCAGCTCACGTAGTTCAGAGGCTCCTCTGAGAGCCAGGAATACCGCCGTGAGCCCTGGGTATTAGGTAGCCATAGGTGAGAATAAAGGGAACGGACTCTCAAGGGAAGGAGGAAGGGAAATCAAAGCAGAAGGTAGGGTGGTGGTAGGGGAGGCAAAATCTTGACCTAGGAGCCCACCTCCTCACTGGCCAGCCCGATCCACAGTGGTGTTTGCAGCCCCCGGGCAGCCTGTGTGAGGAAGGCTTGTGTGTAGGGATCGGGCACGCGTGCCAAGCTGGCATTTCGGCTCTCACACAGCAGGAGAGCATCTTTCCAGCGCAGTGGCTTCTGCAGCAGCCGGAAGGTGTGGTTGAGGTAGGAGAGCTCAGCGCCCGGGGCAGGGGGTGTTGCTGCTGGGGATGGGCTCAGCGAGGGGTCTACAGGGAAAGGGGGCAGGACTCAGACCGAGCTCTGCCCCACCCCCCCTTACCCCATTCCCAGGTATGAGACTAAGCCAGGTATGAGAAAACCAGACATCAGGCTCAGAGCAGGTCTCCACTGGGGACGGCCAGCTGCCATCCTTATCAGTGAACGTTCTATTTGCTAACATGCAGAAGGAGCTGGAGATGCCTTGACGTTGAACCTCAGGAGTTCTGACCCTAGACATGGCAGCATGTCACACAACCCTCCCCCCTGAGACCACCTGCTTCCCAAGCAGATACATGACTCTGGAGGGACCTCTATGGACCCTGAAAAGAGATTCAGTGTTTGGTTCCTTCTGGACCGGCCCAGAGCAGCTAGCCAGTGCAGGGGTGTCTCTGTGTAGCAGCCGCATGTACCTGTGCCCTTCTGGCAGATGAAGCCATGCGTCTCCTCTGTGCAGCTCCGATCATCCCAGCGGCCAGTGAAGTGGGCTGAGGGGCTGTGCAGGATCACCACACAGCTGGTCTGGGGAGGGGGAAGGCTACTTAGGGGAACCCCAGTGGCTGCCCCATCCAAGGACAGCTGAGGCTGGGAGAAGGGCGAGGTAGGGGAGAGGGTGACAACGACAGAGAAAAGCACTGTGGTGTGGGTCCTCACCGGCTTGGTGCCACTGGGAGCAGGGCTGGGGCCAGAGGGCTCTCCTGGTGCCCAGTTGGTATAGAGCAGGGGTTCTTGTTCAATCCACTGGAAGTCCCTCTGAGAGGCATGCAGGCCAATCCAAAGGTCAAAGGTCACGTTGGGGAGGCTGGCTGTGATGAATGCTACAGTCCCCCAGAAGAAAGGAAAGAGTGATGGGGTGGCTCCTGTTTGCTCTGCTGTAGCGAGTTGTGGGGAGATACCAGCGCCTCCCCATAGGTTGACCCTACCTTGCTCTAAGGGGTTTGCAATGGTGACCAGCTGGGCTTCTTGCTGTTCACAGGAGAACTGTGCCTCTGACCATTTCACCCTGTCCTGGGGGTCCTGGCCCTGGATTCGGAAACACTGTGGGGCAGGGGATGGAATCGATACACAGCTCTACATCCCTGTCCACATACCCAGAAGCCCTGCTGGGTAGCCCTCAGCAGCTGATGCTCGGGGCTTTCATACACAGGGCGTCTGGATCTCCCTGGGCAAAGCCCTGCCCTCCCATCCTGGCACAGAAGTCACAAATGCCTACATTCTAGTGGTGGTGGTGGTGGTGAGCTTGTTATTATTCGAGACAGGGTCTTGCTATGTAGCCCAAGCTGGCCTGGAACTCAGGATCTTCTTGCCTCAGACTCCCTTGTATTGAATATTATTTGTGTGTGTGTGTGTGTGTGCATGTGTTTGTGCAAACATGCGCATGTGTGTCTATCTGTCTGTCTGTCTGACTAAGGGCCTCACATATGCTAGGCAAGCACTCTATCAATGAGCCAAACCCCTAAGTCCTTCCCACTTTTCATTTTTTGAGTTTTTGTTGTTGTTTGAGCTTTTGTTTTGAGAAGTTTCTCCTTGTGGCCCCACTGTCCTCTAGCCTTCCAGGGCCTGAATTACAAGTATATACCATCGTGCCCAAATTAAAACACTAAGAAAGACAATTTTCTAAATGTTGTCAAGAAAAAAGAAAACCTTTAGGTTCTATTGCCAAGGACGGCTCAGCACCAGCTGCTCCCCCCGCCCCCCCAAGACCTGGATTGGGCTCCACACAGCAGCAGCTCACAACTGTCTGTAACTCCAGTCCCGAGGGTTCTCATGCCCTCTTCTGGCCTCAATGGGTATTGCCCATAAGAGGTGCACACACATACATGCTGGCATAAAAATAAAAATAAATAAATAAATAAATAAAAATTAAGGAAAAGAATGTTTAAAATTGAACACAGAAAGAAACACAGTGTGGTTTCGTCCACATGTGGGCATGGATAAAGTGCTTCCGGGACAAGCGTGAGAACCAGAGTTTACATCCCCAGCACACGTGTGAGTGCTCTAAGTTTGGGGGCCACTTGTCATGCCAGCACTTGGGAGATGGTGACAGATGGTGTCTAGGGCAAGCTGCTTAGCTAGACTAGCCAAATCAGCAAGCTTTGGGCTTACATGAGAGATCCTGCCTCTGTATATAAGGTATAGCACCATTAAGAAAATACCCAAGGTTAACCTCTGGCCTGTGCACATACATGCATGTGCCAACCACACCTAAGCATGCAAAAATTAACCTCTGATGGGGCATATAGCTCAGTTGGTAAAGTGTTTGCCTGGCATGCAGAGACTCTAGGTTCTATTCCTAGCACTGCCTAAAACTGCATAAACCTGTGATTCCTGCATTTGGACCTTCAAAAGTTCAGTCACCCTCATACATAGTGAGTTCAAGGCTAACCTAGGTTGCATGAGACCCTGTCTCAAAAGGGGTGGCAGCACACGGCTTTAATCCTAGCACTCATGAGACAGAGGCAGAGACAGGTGGATCTTCGTGAGTTCTAGGCCAGTCTGGTCTACAGAGTGAGTTCCTAGACAGTCAAGGCTACACAGAGAAACCTTGTCTTAAAAATCCAAAAAGGAAAAAAAAAAGTTGAGAGCAGAGTTAGTCAGTGGGCATAATGGGGACAGGGAAAGGTTGGCCACTGAGTACTGAGGTACGGTTATATGCAATCTAGTTCTTTGGTGCTAGTGTGCAGTAAGGTGACCCCACGATAAAGTGACCTGTAGTGAGGTAACTGCAGGGCAGAACATATTGAGCATTTCAAACAGCTAGAAGGAAGAACTTGGGATGGTTTTCCTTAAAACAAGACCATGACTTCAGGGGACAGACACATTTACCCTAATTTAAGCATTATACAATGTACGAATGTACGAAATATTACATGGCATCCCCCAAATAGCTATCATTCTTGTGTCTTTATGTATCAGTGGAAAAATAAATTCAAATGAAAAATAAATGGATTTTTATTCTGCAAAACAAGA
Organism: Mus caroli; assembly: GCF_978045245.1. NCBI lineage: Eukaryota > Metazoa > Chordata > Mammalia > Rodentia > Muridae > Mus > Mus caroli. Next base: position 16,784,791 of record NW_028227268.1, read on the forward strand.
AAATGAAATGTATGCAGTCATATGTTCTTATTAAAATTGCATAAATATTAATTATTATAATTGATCAGTCACATGGCCCAAACATATTTTTGTTCTACTAATAGAGATTTTTTTTTTCCGAGACAGAGTTTCTCTGTGTAGCCCTGGCTGTACTGGAACTCACTCTGTAGACCAGGCTGGCCTCGAACTCAGAAATCCACCTGCCTCTGCCTCCCGAGTGCTGGGATTAAAGGTGTGCACCACCACTGCCTGGCTCTAATAGGAGAATTTTTAAAGATACTATTTTTATCTTTATCTGTTTGCATATTTGACTCCATGTGGTGATAGTTTTGTAGTATAGAAGTAACTATAAATTTTATCTGCATGCACATGTACATATACATAAATAACATATACACACATACAGATTGGGTACGATTGCTCAATAATTTATCTTATTAATAGAGTTCATTATCAAAAGGCTTGACAACTACTGGTCTAGAAAGCTCACCAAAGTATTTAGATAATTTTGCTCCCTGGTGGACAAAACACTGAGCCACTTTCCAAGGAACCTCACTTTCATTAGCACAGAGCGGTGTGTGCGGACAGATGAAAGGTGTGGCGGGACAGCTGAGGCGCCTGAGGCTCAGCCAACACCTGTTCCCATCCTCTCCTCTGGCTCTCTGTGTCCCTTCCCAACTCCCTACCTTATTGAGGAACTGGTTCCAACCAGAGGGGCAGCCTCCTAAGGCTGAAGGTGGCAAGTCTTGGGGCTGAGTCTCTCCAGAGCTATTGCTGCGCTTACAGATGTAGGGCAAAGCCGTATGGCATCTCTGGTCCCCCCAGTCCTCTGTGAAGGGGAAAAGAGAATGGTTACCCTAGGGTCGGGCAGGGCAGGCAGCACTCTAGGTCCCATGCCCTGAGAATATGGGCTGAGCTCAAGTTCTGTGTCCTTGGAGGCATGGACCATCCATTGATCCTTGGATATAGCCCTTCTTGGATTTGTTCACAAAGAGAAGAGACCAGTCCCCCCCTCTACCCCCACCTCCACCTAGGTATCCCTCACCATATCCCCTTCTTTGTGCTGATAACACCCTCTCTGGTCCTTGTTATCCTCACCTTGTCTGGCTGTCATGTATACACACTTCTTGTCTTTGCCGATGGGTCTAGGTTTTCCTGGTGCCCAAGAGATGAAGTTTATAATAGAACCATCTGTCCACCTACAGAATCACAGAACACAGGTTCAGCCTCCTCCATATACAGCACTGGAAGCTGTAGAATGGGAGCAGGAATGGGGCTGAAGGAGCACAGAGCCCAGCACAGCCAGAGACCTACAGCCTCTGATTAAAGCCCCACCCAGCATACGCTAACCTCTCTCAGACGCCTGAAAACCCTTATAGCAAAGAAGTGTGCAGATCTCTACCAATCCCTGGTCTTCCTGCCTCAAAGGCCCTAATTCATGTAAGGGAGGCACTGACTAGAGTTCTGTAGACCAGCGTATGCTTGGTCCATGCCATGGCCAGTTTTCTTTATAATGTGACCCTAGGTATGACAGGAGTAGCGCCCAGTGAGTGCTGGATGCTGTAGTAAGGGCTTAAAATTGCTTGTTGTCAGAACACTGTGGTATCCAGTGGCTTTTTGCTAGGTCTTGTATCTTAAGGACATGAATGCTCTATTTTAGTGGGTCTGACTGAGAATTGGAAGTGACACTGTGACCTGTCATACCACATGCCCCCAGAGTCTCCAGAGTGAGAAGCAACAACCAGGTGGACGATAGCAGATGCAGTCACTTAGCATTTTGCCATCTGAAGCTTGACAAACTAGTATCTGCTGTGAATACCTACATGGTATGCAGGCAATAGCACTCTGGAGCGAATCATGGATTTTGCCATTTTAAAAACTGTACATCTAGGTAGAAACTGGCCCCATCATTGAGGGGCCAGAGGGATGGCTTAGCTGTTAAGAGTGCGTACTGTTCTTCCAGAGGACTACGGTCCAGTTCCCAGCACACATACACACATGGGTGGCTTACAGGCACCCATAACTCCCACTCCAGGGAATCTGGTGTCCTCTGTTGAACTCTGTAGGTGTCTGCATACTCGTGTATAAACACACACATAGAAACCATATATGTGAATATTTTAAAATCAATAAAAATTAAAACTATTTAAAGAAATCCTGATGGTGGTAGCGGCATACGCCTTTAATCCCAGTGCTCGGGAGGCAGAGGCAGGCATATCTTTGTGAGTTTGAAGCCAGCCTGGTCTACAGAGTGAATTTCAGGACAGGAAAAAAAAATTAAAGGAATACTGCAGTATTAAAGGAATAATACAGTAATGGTTAACCTTTAAAAATAAAATAAAGCTGGGTATGGTGACTATACCTTTAATCCCAGCCCTTGGGATGCAGAGACAAGGGAATCTCCGAGTTCAAGGACAACCTGGTCTACATAGGTAACCATGGCTATATAGTGAGAGCCTGTCTCAAAATAAATACCTAAAATAATCACTGTATAACTATATAGCTATATATAACTGTAACCATACATATGAATATATATGTACACACACACACACACACACACACACACACACTTGTTGGTGTTTTGAAGTATTTGTTTTGTAGTCCAGAAATCAATCCCAGGGTCTCAAGAATGCTAAGCAAGCTAGACAGGTCTCACCATTGCCATCTTCAGATAAGAAAACGAAGGCCAGAAATACATCGCTCAATCATTCAAGGCCAAGCAGCCAGTGAGGAGCAGAGTTAAACTCAAATGCAGGTCTATCTGTCTGTCTGTTTGGTCAGCCCCGACACCTCTAGCTTGGGGACACAGCAAGCCAACCCCCACGTGTGCTCCCTCCCACACCTGCTGCTCACTAGTACTCCCACCTGAAGCGTCCGTCACTCTCCAAGGTGTGCAGGCCGATCCACCAGTGCTGCTCCTGGTCTGAGGACAGCTGGGGAAGGAGGCAGGCGGGTCAAGGTGAGCGGCTCCCTTGTCCTCAACCTTGGTCCTTTCCCAGCCCATAATACTTGCTGTCTCTCACGCCTACCTTCTGCAGGTTTTGCCCCAGGAAGTCCAGTTCTGCCTGGCTGTGAACGGAGGTCAGCTCTGCCTGGAACCAGGTACAGATGCGCTGTGCCTGTGCCCACGAGGAGTGGTGCTCAAAAAACTTGTACTCAGCCTCCTGAAAGCGTACCCACTCCTGACGACCTGTGGGAGCAGCAACAGCAGTGGGAGCAGATGCCAGGCCACTCTGTAGGCCCTTGAAAGCTCTGGGCTCGGACAAAGCCAGGGCTGCAACAAGTGGCTTGCAAAGATAAACCTGGGACAGGCCCCTGGCTTGATCCTCCTTTCACAAACCAGAAAGCAGAGCAATGGGTGCTCAGTTCTAACTGAGTCTCTTTTGGGGTGACCTGTTTAGTTTTATTCTGGGCAAAGGTAGGGATCAGGTAGTCTGGGGGGCCTCACCTTGTCGACCAATGTCTGGTTCCCGCACATCCACACCTACAAAACAACAGGGCCAAAAATGTCAGGGTAGAGGGGAGCTGGATTCCCCCAAATTCCTTGCTTCAAAGCCCTTGTCTAGCATCTGTCCCACCCCGCCCCACTTACTACCACATCCAACCTCTAGGGATCTTGCAGATCCAGTCAAGCTGTGTCTGGCACTGCATGGCTACCCACTGCAGGGAGGCCAGGTCCAGCACTGCGCAGCCTCGGATATCATCGTCATCATGTCGGCTCCGGGCAAAATTGTGGTAGGAAAACTGGAAAGAGAGGGATTATGCACAGGTAACCAAGAAGCCCGGGCTGAACTGAGAACCGCCAAGCCGGGCGAGTGTCCAGTCCATAACCCAATTACTTTTAACCTACTCACACTGGCCAAACCCCCTGCCCATGTCAGGCCCTGCTATACCCCAGCGGGTGCCCACCTACAACCAAGTCCGACCCACCTCCCCATCCTGCCTCCTCCATGGCTCCTCACCCCTAGACCATCGCTCCAGCGCCAGCTGTGACCCTCTCTAGGGTCTCTGCGGTTCAGGCCAATCCAAAACCAGTGCTGTTCATGGCTCTCAGGCTCTGACTCACTTGGGTGGGGATGGAAGAGAAGGGAGGTGAGAGCAGCTGGGGACCAAGTCTAGCACCCGGCCGATGCCAGCTCTCTGTCGGGCAGTCTCCGGTGCCTGAAGCCTTCACAGTTGACATTGCAACCTGATGTCCGAAAGCACTGTAGTGTGTGTGTGTGTGTGTGTGTGTGTAGTATGTGTGTGTATTTGTGTGTGTATGTGTTTTCTCTGAAATTCCCTCCCTAGAGACAAGGTGAGCTAGAGCAGTTGCCCTGCTTAACTCAAAAATCAGTAGCCTGCCTCCCTGGCCCTTGACCTGTCTGCAGGAGTCTGCACTCCTTTTTGCTTGGGGAATTTAGGAAGTTGCTGGGCCTATGGGTGTGGGAGAAATGTAAGGATCTGGAACTCAGAAAACCTGGATTTGGATCGTGTTTCATCACGGACCCACCGTGACAGTGAACACACAACTTAACTTATGGGTCCAACACGAGAACACTGGGGATGCGTGAGGAACAGGGTGCCGGGATGTGAACACCATCCGCGTGATGAGCTGAAAAGAGTGGTGAACACGTGTTGCCGTAGTTACCAGTCAGGCTGATAAAACCCTGACCTCTGGGAGGAAATGTCCCCAAAATGAAGATCTCAGGGAACCTGGGTCTACTTGGAAAAATTTTTTTCACTGATAGTAATTGATTACAACGCCATGTGCCATAAATTACAGTCCTCAGTGCCTCCGTGGCAAAGATGGGATCTGGACCCATCCCTCACCCCTTGCCTGAACAGTTTCGGCTTTTCTCCTTGTCTCTCAGGATGGTTTATTGAGGGGGCGGGTCTCGAGGAGTGGGGGTGGTGCACCTGAGATGGGAACTGTGTCTGCAAGGACGTTGCTGGCTGTGTGACACTGCTTAGCAACAGGATCTCCTATAAGTGGGTCACCCCGTGCATCCAACCAAGATTCCAGGGGACCATGGCAACTTGACAGAAACAGGATGCTTCTGGCATGACTGACAGACGCAGGTCATTCCAAGCCTCAGCTGGGCCTTCTAAGGGCACCGTCAACACCCCGCCTTCTGATCCCAAGCGTGACAGAACCCAGAATCTGGCAGCCACGCCTGCCCCCACCCAAGTGCAGGCCACCACGCCCATTCAGTACCCAAAGATCTTGTTGAGCATGTGGGCCACAAAGTGCTCCTCCTCATAGCTGGCCAGACTCAGCAGCTGGGCCCCCAACTCCCGGCAGACCCCCAGGGCCTGAATCCAACTCTTCTTCTCCTGCAGCCGCTCCGAGCTGAACACCTGCAGGAGCAGAGCCCGCTGTCTCAGCTATGGCCGTGGGCCAGAGGGCGTCTGCCACCTCCCCATGCTAAAGACAGTTCTATCTCAGGAAGGCCAGGGCCGCTGTCAGCCCCTGGCGAGAGTCCCTGGACCTCATCTTCAGACTTTCAGTTGGGCTCTAAACCCAGCAGAGCCACAACTGACTGAAGACAGGACTTCTTTCCCCCTGGGCTTCAGTTTCTATATGTAATATATATATTACATTATATATAATATAATATATATTAGATATATATTATATATTAATATATAATATATATTACATATGTATATTAAAAGGCCTTGGAAGCCAGGCATTGTGGCAGATACAGGCAATCCTAGTACTTTGGGAAGTAGAGGCAAAAGGTCGAAGTTCAAGGTTATCCTCAACCACATAGTGAGTTTGAGGCCAGCCTGGGCTACACAAGAGAAGCTGGACATAGCAGCTTATGCCTGTATCAGCACTTGGGAGGCTAAAGCAGGCCTGCCAAGAGCTGAGGCTAGCCTGACTTCTGCAGGGCAGGACAATGTCTCAAAAGCAAATCTTAAAATTTCAAACAACAAAAACGGACTGTTGGCCCCCAAGCTTGGCAAATCACCAGGCCTTACCCAGACCTTTCAAATCCAAACCTCCGCTTGGCACCCAGAAGAGGTACTAGGGACAGAACCCACAGTCTTGCCCAGGCTGTACTAGGAGATTCTCTTTTTAGTGGGCTCCCCTGGGGATCCAAAGAACACTCTGGGGTCTGGCTCCCTCAACTCTTCACACATCTACCAAACCCTTACTACAGATCAAGCCTCGGAACCCACAGGCAAATTCCTCGTCGGCAATTACTCTGGTCTGCCATCTAGGCTGGCACTTCCGGGTCGTGATGGTCCCTAGGTCCCCCCCCCCAGCTGAACTTCCTCAGAGCTCCTGTCTTCCCTCTTCCCCACCCCCACCATGCCAATAGGGTGTCCCCACCTTATAGCAGTGTCGGAGTTTGGGGTCTGAGACCCAGCCCTGGGGACAGGAGCCAGTGAGGCTGGGCGTGGGGTCTGGCCCAGGCAGCTCCGGTGTGACCGGTGTGCCCAGGCTCTGTCGGCAGATGTAGCGAGCCCGGAACGATGTGCAGTTCTTCACCTCCCACAGTCCCATGGCACTGCCAGTGGCCAGAGCCACACAGCCCCCACGTCTGTACCCTGAGAAGGAGAAAGAACTTGTCTCTACAGGGACAAGCTGGGGGGAGGGTCAGCACTCAAATGGGGGAGGGGGATGCATGAGGCAGAGTCCTAGTCAATGACTACTTACAGTGTGGGGAAACTTAGCCTTTCTGAGCCTATCTCACTATACACCCCATTAGGTTGTAGGAAAGTTGCGAACAATACTGAGCCAGGCAGTGGTAGTCCGTGCCTTTAATCTCAGCTCTCAGGAGGATGTCTGAGTTTGAGGCCAACCTCTTCAACAGAGTGAGTTCTAGGACAGCCAGGTCTACACAGAGAAACCCTGTCTCAAAAAAAAGAAGAGGAAGAAGGAGAAGGAAGAGGAGGAGACTGAAGCTAGGTGAAATGGTACACACCTATAATCCCAGTATTCAAGGGACTAAGGCAGGAGGATTGCTGCAGAGCCAGCCTGAGCTACATACATAGTGAGACCCTTTCTCAAGAAAAAGAAAAAAGACAATGAATGTGAAACTTGAACAGATACTAATAGTGTGCACATTGCATATGTGACCCCTTCCATAGCTACATAGATATTTAAGCCTCACATCAGCTCTATAAGGAATACCTCATTATCCCCATTTAAGATGAAGAAACCAGGGCTCAGAGAAGGCCCCGCTGGCAAACAGCAGTGCCAAGGGGCTGAGGAGGTCCACGGGCTCCAGAGCTAGCAGGTCACACGGAACAGCTTTCCAAGAAGGCCTCACCCTAAGTCCTGACACAGCTCTGGGTCCACCACAGCCACCCTGCTTCAAGGCTAGTCAAACAGGGTGTTAAGGGCTCACCAGGCTGGTCTCGATTCCAATGGGTATATATGACTTCATCCCCACTGAGCCAACGGAAGGAGCCAGTACTGTTGAGGTCTTGCAGGGCTGTCCAGAAGTATTCGCCCTCCCAGTTATAGATGAGGCTGCTGACGAAGGCCTGCTCAAACCTTCAGAAACGAGCCAGTCAAGGCACGGCACTTACTAGTGGCTTCCCACAAGCCCTGAACCACAAGGCTGATACCCCATCCCAGAAGCTCAGGTACTGTGCACACCCAGGAATGTGCCCAGGGAAACGGGGATCCAAAGAACTCACTCAGTAACCAGATTCCCACTACTGCCCACACTCTTCCTTGGCCATTCAGTCCAAACCTGAACCGTCTATCCCTCTCCTACCCTACCCTGGGATAGCTTAAATACAGTGTCTGGGGCACACTGAGGTTCAAAGGATGCTGGGTCCCTCTGGGCAGGATGCCAGAATATCATCCCATCAGCCCAGGTCATGGGAGATGGCTGGCCAGGACTTCTGTCCACCCTCTCTACCTGTTGGTGATGGTGACCAGCTGAGAGCCATGGTCAGTACACAGGCGCCGGGCATCACTGTAGATCACTTGGTCCTCTCCCAGCCAGTAGCAGGATGGGCTATGCCACGTCCAACCCTGGCTCAAGAGAGAGGGCAGAAGAGGGGTGTCTGTGAGAGGAAGATGCCACCCTTACCTGCCAATGCTTGAGCAGGGGTCACATCAGGATGCCCCTGTCTATATGCAGGACAGAGGGGACTGATTTGGCGCCAGAGAGCGATGCCTGTACTAAGTTCTGCATCTGGTTACTCTTAGCTCTCCCTACCATGACCAACAACTGTTGGATCAGGGTGGAAATGCTGTTGTGGGTAGCTGATGGACCTGCATAAGGTGTGGTTTAGAGAAACAAGTAGCATTTAAACCAAGAAGCTGGGTATATACCTCAGTGATAAAAACACATTTATAGCACATGTGGGGCCTTGGGTTCAATCCTCGGTACAGGAAGAAAAAGAGAGAGAGAAAGAGAGAGAGAGAGAGAGAGAGAGAGAGAGAGAGAGAGAGGAAGGAAGGAAGGAAGGAAGGAAGAAACAGAAAGAAAGAAAGAAAGAAAGAAAGAAAGAAAGAAAGAAAGAAAGAAAGAAAGAAAGAAAGAAAGAAAGAAAGAAAGGAAGGAAGGAAGGAAGGAAGGAAGGAAGGAAGGAAGGAAGGAAGGAAGGAAGGAAGGAAGGAAGAAAACAACAAAACAAAAACAGTCGGGCTGAGGAGATGGCTCAGTTGGTAAAGTGCTTGCTAAGCAAGCACGTGGTCCTGAGTTTGGATCCCCAGCACTCATGGAAAAAGCAGGTGTGGCAGCCTGTGCTTTTATCCTCAGCGTTGAGGAGCAGAAGGCAGGCGGATCCTGGAAGATCTGCTGCTCAGCCAACCTAACCTACTGGGGAGACCCAGTCCAATGAGAGACCCTGTCTCAAAATAAGGAGGCTGACCTTTGGCCCCAACATGAACACATATACACATGTGCATGGGCACACACACATAAGAATTTACCCATGTACACACACAATCATGGAAATAGAATACATAAAATAACCAGGTGCTGGCAAGGTGGCACAGAGGGTAAAGGCCTTTGTTACACTGATCTGAGTTTGACACACAGATCCCACGGTTAAAGGAGAGAACTGACCCCAAAAGCTGGCCTCTGGCCTCTACTCGTGCGCATGCGCGCACGGGCGCATTCTGACATGTGCATGCCACACGCTCATACGATATGCACAAGCGTAATGATGACTAATTTAAAAATAAGATAAAGAATCAACATTAGAGCCCTGTGTGGTGTGGCACATGCCTTTAATCCCAGCACTCGGGAGGCAGAGGCAGGTGGATTTCTGAGTTCGAGGCCAGCTTGGTCTACAGAGTGAGTTCCAGGACAGCCAGGGCTACACAGAGAAACCCTGTCTCAAAAAGACCAAAAAAAAAAAAAAAAAAAGAATCAACATTAGGAAAAAATAGCATCCGACTTGGACACCAGAGCTGAGAAGCTACGGACAGATGGAGGACAAAGAGAGGGCTGGGTGGACCTCGGGACTCTGCAGAGTGGAGTCTGGTGGGATGTTCCTGGGGAGGGAAGGAGTGTGCGAGGGAGGCCAAGCAGGGTAAAGAAGGCCTGTCACATACTCACCCTCCTTCACAACTCACAGCCCCCCCTTATTTACCCAAAACTCTGCTGGAGCCCAGTGGGCTAAAGGATGAGGAGGGAGAAAGTTCTCCCCACTGTGTGGCCTCTCTCCTCCAGAGAAGACAGCCAAACACACTCTACCATCAGACTGGTGCACTGAAGAGAGAGGACTGGGGTGCACAGAGCCAGCCCACTGCCCCGCCTACTCCTACAGTGACTGGACCACGCTTGACAATTTGGCTTCCTCAAACTCAACTGTGGAAAGAGACCTGGAGCTGGGGTGGGGGGCCCTCTACTTCTCCCCCAAGGCCCCACTCCACTCTCTGTCCCCCAAAGACACACCCTCAGAAAGGGGCAACCTTCCCTCTTGGGAAGCCAAGAGGATGCTGGGCAAGGCTGCAGGGTTTCTGCCGTCTCTCCCCACCCACCCAGGGAGCCCCTGGGGCTGACTCCACCTTGGGCAGTTTTAAAAACACCCTCACCTTCCGGCAGCCGTGGTCCTCCTCGGCAGCACCCTGGCTCAGCCGGCCTGCCTTCTTGCAAATGGATGGCAAGGACTGGTTACAGGGACTGTCGTTCCAGCGTCCTTCCTACGACACAGGATCAAGAAGACTCACCCCAAATCTCTCACTCCACCCAAGTTTTCTAGCCCATTTTCTAGACCTGAACCTGAACTTGCTGTGTGATTCCTAGCAAGCAGCCTCATTTTCTATGTCCCAGGCTGTTGAATGGAGAGAGCAGAGTTAGTTCAATAGGCTTCGCAGGTAGAGGAAAAATCAAATCGTTCAGAGGCCTCCGGAGAGATGGCTCAGCAGTTGGGAATACTAGCTGCTCTTCCGGAGGACCCAGGTTCAATTCCTAGCACCTACAAGATGGCTCACAACATCTCTAACTCCAGCTCTGGGTGGATCTGGTGCCATCTTCTGACCTTCACAGGTACCAGGCGTGAAATTCTCTATCTGGTTACTTTGGATTGTGGATAATCTTAGGTAATTGAACTGTGAAAACTAAGCCCATAGGTTTTATTCCCTGGGACTACTGAAGAAGTCGGGAGAGTAAAGGCTGGTGTGCCCAGACCTGAATCTCAGATGGTGACGAGGAATTGGGCCCTGGGGCCTCCCAGTCAGCACAGAGTCTGCCTTTACACCCCACCCTGACAGCACAGCATCTGTTCATCTCATTAATCAGGAGACTCCTGGCACATAGAAGACGCTCACCGAATCATTTAAATTTTTAAATAGAATCCCTTTGTGCAAGCAGATCTGCTGCTTAGGCCCTGGGACCTCGTGTGAAAGCAGGAGACTCTGCCCAGGCCTCAGGGCTCTTCTCTGTCAAAACCCTGCCTCAGTTTCCACTCTGCCCCCCACCCCCACCCCCGGGTCTGAGTCAAGGCATGGCAAAGCAACAATCATCCATGATTTCTTGAGAAGACAGAACCCTGAGCAGAGAAAGGTCCTGGAGGGCAAGGGCTGGAACCCAGTGGCCTTGCTCGCTCAGCTACGCCATTGCGTGGGTTCTGGTGCCATCTGCTGGTAGGAAGGGACAGCTGGCAAGAGATCAAAAATGGGCCCGCCATGCTTGCCTAAGGCTTCTGGAAAATTAGCTCTCCCAGCCCTGCAGGTGACTTAGCTGTGGGGGTGAAGGTGGGGCTCTAACCCTGCCAGGCGGTCCTGTGGAAAGGAGGGGCCTGGGGTACATACGGGCTGATAATAGACAGTTACTTTTCAGTGGGGGGTGGGGGGACGAGGCTGGGAGCATGTGGGTGGAGGGGGTGCTTTGGTGCTATTATGAGAAAGGAAAGTCTCACCGGCCCCCAGATGGTGACACAGTCCTCCAGGCTGTCACGAAAGTTGTTGGGCTCAAAAGGGTGCCAGTGGGTGAAGCTCACGAGGCTCCCGTCAGACCACTCAAAATTCATCTGCAGTTTCAAATCATTGAGGCCAATCCATAGCTCCTCCACCTCTGGAGTACAGGAGGGCAGGAGAGAAGGAAAGGGAGAAGACTGGAGGTCAGCCCCAGGCTGGCAATGAAGGAAAGAAAATTCTTTGTGCTTTCTAGGTAGGAAGGGATTAGACATACAGACCCTCGCTCGCCTCCACCCAGTACTAAGGCCAAGCAGCCCCTCACCTTGCTTGATCTGTTTGGTGATGAACTCCAGCTCAGCCATGCTGTGGATGCTAAGGAGGTCGCCCCCACCCCGCAGACACGCCCTCTTGGACTCCTGCCAGCTGCGCTTCTCGGCCTGCAGGCGGTAGCAGTGGCCCTGGAAGGGCTGCCAGCTGGGGTCACACTCCACCTTGACGTTGGTCCACCTGTCTGTGGAGAGGCACATGGAAGTGCTCAGACAGAATCCAATGTGTGTCACACCCGCTATCCCTAACCTGTCTCATCTGTCACATCTGCCTTCTTCATGACAATAGCCTTAGGATATTTAAAACCCAGGAATAGCAGATATATAGCCAGACCATCTCTGGCTGAGTCTCTCAGCGAGAGATGGGCAAGTGGTGGGATGCACTAGCCTCCTAAGTCAGTATCTACAGTAAATAGGGTTTTCTGCTACGACAATCAAGCTTAGCACAAGGACACTATGCTTAGCATTTATTCATTTAAAGCCTCCATCAAACAGATCCACAGAGCACCCCCTCTGTGTTGACCTCTGCAGTCTTGGATAAAAGAAACAAGGGAAAGGAGTCTTGGGTGATAGTGAGGCCCAGTCTGACCAGAGGTGGGGAGAGCAGCCAGGAACATTGCAGGGCCCATAAAGTCTAGCAGACTGGTCACATCCCCTTTCTAGAGTCACTCACTAGCTCCTTCCCTCTCCACACCTCTTCTTGCTTCTGAAGTCCCTCCCCTGCACCCACAGAGGTGCTTTGGGGGTTTAATCTGCTAGGGACTGGAGTTTAAGGGCAACTGAAGCGAACAAGTCCTCACTTGGGTCTTGGCAGAAGAAAACAAAATTTCATCAAGCCACCCACAAAATCAGGCTCGGGCAGGATTTCTGACTAGGCAGGAGTGAGGATGTGAGCCTTTGCTATGCACTGCCCCAGATTAGCATTCTGAGACCAGCTCCATCCCGGTCAACTGAGGGGTATTCCAGCCATGCCTCTGACTAGAGACTCCTCAAGGTGGGCTGAGAAAGGGGACAGGGGAGCTCCACGGTGTAAGAGATAGCAGTCACCCTTCATTAGCCAATGAGTTATGACTGTGCTGCAGCCCAGGACAGATCTTAGTAGCTATTCAAGTCCCAGGATCCCGTGGGAAGAAAGGGATCTGCGTCCCCTGCTTTGGAAATGACATGTCCTTCACAGTGAGACTGGCCATTCACTTAGAATGGGTCTTCTGCAAACATCTGGGGTGCTGAATGAGGGCAAGGAGGCAAATCCAAGCCACAGACTTGCGTTTAGGTCCTCGCGGCTGGAGGAGAGCTTCCCCAGACAAGTGACAGGGGAAAGAGTCCTTGCAGGGTCCCCTCTGTCTTCCTCTCTGTGGAGGTTTCCACAGGCACGCCATATTTTCCCTGTGAACATCTCTACTTTAGCAGCCCCACAGCCACAGAAGCTGGAGCACAGCAGCCCCTGTTGTTTACACTGCCTGGGAAATGCCAGCCTTAGAGACACTCCTTGGGCCAAGCCAAACCAGGGCTCCAGCTTTACACTAACTTTGCAAGAGGAAATGCATCCATTCTCAATTTGCAAATAAGGATTCTACATCCCAGAGAGCCAAGGCCACATGTCAGGAAGGGGCAGTCCCCAAAGCAGGTCCTGTCCATCACCCCACACTCCATCTCTCTCAGGAGGCCCTCAGACTTAACCTCTCTCAATCATACCTTTGAGCAAGACACTCTTAGGCTTAAAAGCCAGAAAGTTCCCATGGGCTACCCAGTCCCACTCAGACTTCAGAGACCGGCTGCAACCTGCCTTTCTGCACTCACGTCAAACGCCCTGCTTATGAATCACCCGAGGGAGGGGGGTGTCATGTTAAATGCAGGTTCTGATTCAGTTAATCTGGGGCGGGTCCTCCCAGTCTGCATTGCTAACAGGCCTCCAGGTGCTGCTGGGCTGGTGTCTGCTTCCCCCTAAACTCTATACCTTAGTGACAAGCAGTTCCAACAGGCAGCTCCTATGGCTGGAATCGCTCCCCTCCCACGCCTCCCTCTGCCTCTGTGTGCACGTGCAGGTGCAAACGTGTGCATGTGGAGGCCAGAAGACAAACTAGGGTTTTCCTTGGGGGTCCTTCTCTTATTGTTGTTGTTGTTGTTGTTGTTGTTGTTATAGTCTCTTGCTGTCCTGGAATTTAACAAGTAGGCTAACCTGGAGGTCAGTAAACCACAGGGATCCTTTTGTCTCTGCCTCAGCAGAACTTCGATTCAGGTTTTCCCATCACACCTGGTGTATTTCAATATGGATGCTTTCAGGTCTAGAACGGAGCTATTGCCCCAGCCCTCCTTCTGTCTTTTAAACTTACTATCAACCTGAAAACCTCAAGTCCAACATCACATTTATAAAACCCTCAGCTCGCAGGTGCTCAATCACTCACCCCAGCTCTGTCTATTACATATTTTGGTAGCCCATAGCTCAGGGCATTCTAAGTATTAAGATGTCTGTGACCCCCTCTCCCCCATCAGACTGCAGTCTCTACCGGGCCTGGTGAATATTGCCAGCCTTTGACACAGTTCCCAGAGTGAGTTCACCCAATGACTAAGGGCACATTCCAAGTTCTCCAGACTAGCTGAATAATTAATAGAACCAGAGTCACTTTGTATCTGTAGAATAAGAAAGGCTGAACAGACTGGGATCCTGATGTCCTTAGCCCTTTGTGACCAGGCTCACCTGGCTGGATGGGCTCAGCCGTAGCGTTGGGTTTCTTCTTGCAAACATAGGGCAGGGCGATGCTGCAGTCATGGTTCTGCCAGCCGCCTGAGGACTCAGTCCGGATCACTCCACAATTCTCCTCACCTGGGTTGTCCGGCTGATCTGTGGGTCAGGCAGGGTGCCAGCACCCCAGGAGAGGGAAGCTCAAATTGGGTCCCTTCCAAGCCCTCTTCTGAGCCTCTTCTCTCCCTCCACTTCCCCGGATGTCGGCATTAGCCAGAGAAGCCCAGCCTCCATCCACCTTTGTATATTGCACCACTGGGTCATGCCACACTGAACTCCCTAATCAGCAATGTAAACTTTAGCTCTTATCTCCCAGGCCCTGGGTTTATGGGTGCATCTATGTGCCTAAGAGCTGTGAACGAGACTAAAACCAGATCTGCTCACCACGCCCTGGACCAGGACTCATCTACCTGAGAGGGCAGAAGCAGTTCCCATTTCATACCATGGCACTTCACAGAAGAGGCCGGAAGCCCAGACTTCCCACCTCTAGAGTAGGGTAGAAGGAAGCCCAGTGTCCACGGGGTCCCCATGCCTCACCACTCTCCCAGTTGAGGTACTTGAGCGGTGAGTTATCTGACCACTGCCAGCCTCCACTGGTATCCAGGTCATTCAGGCCAATCCATAGCGTGGAGCTGTAGCCCGTGAGGAGCCCTGTCAGAAAGAGTGCTTACTGAGACGGGGAATCCCTGCCCGCCCCAAGATGAAAGAGTGTGGGGGGCAGGAATAGTGGTGGTGTGTGTCCTGTCTTGTGGTGAGAGAAGGAGGGGCTGATCTCAGTCTTCCTGGAGTCCCCCACATCCCCCGCATGGGTCAGACCTCAGCCACAGGGGGCTGCCCTTCACCTCACCGTTGATGTAGGTCTGCTCGTGGATCTCCGTGATACTCAGCAAGTCTGCACCCTGCTGCTCGCAGCTGGCCCAGGCCTCCCTCCAGGACAGTGTGGATTGGAAGTTAAACTGGTAGCAACTGTCAGTCAGCTGGTCTTTGTCCCAGAAGGTCTCACAGTCGTTACCTGCCACCACCACAGACGGACCAGAGGTCCCACCACAATCCCACAAGCTACACCATCCGTTCTTAAGCCCTCTCTGGGTCTCCCCCAGCCCCATCCCAGCTCCTCATCACCAGCCTCCCTCCAGGGCTTCTCACTCTTGATGGGGCAGAAGCCCCAGCGCTCATCTTTGCCGTAGTCCTGGGTGGTGGCACACCACAGGTGCCCATCTTCTCTGCCAGTGCTGGTGCAGCCGTGGAACCACTGGTTGTCGTATTTGAAGGGGATAGTGCACGGCTTTCCGTGGGAGTTTCCCTGGATGGTGTAGACCTCTACAGGGGAAGAGAGCCGTGCCTTGGTGCCTGGAACCCCACAGGTCCATCCCACCTCACCCCTCAGTGAAAATCCTCCTCCGTCCAACGATGGATCTGGTGACAAGCTCTCGAGCGACTAAGATCCCCATTAACTACCTGCAAAACCTGTGTGGTGCTGCCACAAGATGGCTCTGGAGAGTGAGCGGGAGGCAGAGGCACTTAACTTTAGGCCATCCCTCTTTATAAGCAGTGTAATCTTAAGTTCTTTTAGTTATTTTAATATGCTATCAGGATTTTTAAAAATTGATTGCATTTTTTTATGGAGAGGGGAGACACATAATATATAAAGGTCAGAGGTCAACTTTTGGGAGCTGGCTCTCTCCTTCCACTACGGGGGTCCCCGGTTGTCAGGTTTGGCAGTTACCTTCATGCATGAAGCCATCTCACCAGCCCCAGTGACACGTTTCTATTGTCACCCTGACACATACAGCTAAGGAGTGACTCTCTTAGCCGCTTCTCCTATCTCCTCTCAGTCCAAAGTGCTTACAGCCCCACTTTCCTCCCCCTCTCTTTGAGACATAGCCCAGGTTGGACTCCAATGCACTGTGCAGTCAAGGCTGGCCTTAGTGCTCCTGCCCTGCTGAAGCCTGAGCCACAATGCCTGCCATGTCTTAAAAGTCACCTCTCTAAGGCCCTTAACTGGGCTTAACACACTGGAGGCTCAGCGCAATCCTCTTTATAGCATTAGCCTTTTACCAGAATAATCAGATTAGCTTCCATAGCCATCCCGTTTCCTGTCATAACGCCACTCTCCCTGGGCACAGGGAGAACCCTTGCCTGTGTGTACTCTGCCACTTTATGGGATGGTGCAAGCTAATTTTAAATTTTTCTTGATTTTTGCTCTTTAATCTTCAAATTTTTAATTACATTTACTTATTTATTCGTTTATTTGGTATGTCTGTGGTTGTGTATGAGTGTGCGAGTCTATGTGGTATGTCTGTGTGAGTCTGTGAGTCTATGTAGTGTGTCCGTGTGTGTGTGTGTGTGTGTGTGTGTGTGATAGGGCAACTTTCAGGAGTTCGCTACTTCTACCATGTAGGTCCCTAGCAGCAGACACCTTTATCCACTGAGCCATTTTGCTGACCCCAAATTTTTAATTTTATTTGTGTGCACACCCATACATGGGTATTTCCATATAGCAGGTATGTATTCACATGCATGTATGTGCCTGTTGATACTAGATGTCAGCACCGACCTCTATGCCCCTGTTTGGTTGTCTCCAGTTTCAAGACTTTGCAATGCTTCCTTCTCCTGATGATGATTTACATTTCAGAGGAGAAAGAAAAAAATAAAAAGGTCACAAAGGTCACAATTCCTAAGAAACCAGCTATCCTCCATTTTATGGGATTATAATTTTATTTGCAATGTTTGCTTCGGCTTTTTTTGCCATCTGGGTTATCTATGTATGATAGGTCTGTTTGTCTGTCTGTTGGTCTGTCTGTTTGCTTGTTTATTATCCAAGACAGTGTTTCTCTGTGTCACTCCTAAAACTTGCTCTGTAGACCAGGCTGGCTTCAAACTCATAGATCTATCTGCCTCCTGCCTCTGCCTCTGCCTCTGCCTCTGCCTCTGCCTCTGCCTCTGCCTCTGCCTCTGCCTCTGCCTCTGCCTCTGCCTCTGCCTCTGCCTCTGCCTCTGCCTCTGCCTCTGCCTCTGCCTCTGCCTCTGCCTCCCGAGTGGTAGGATTAAAGGTGTGAATTACCACCATCCAGCACACCCTGGGTTCTCTCATTAACCTAGGGCTTATAGAGGCAGCAAGGCTGCCCGGGGATCCTCCTGTCTCTGCCTTCCCAGTGCTGGGATTATAGGCATGCTGCCATACATATATCTTTTCTATGCAGACTCTGGGATTTAACCTCATCCTTATGTGACAAGCACTTTATTGACTGAGCCATCTCACCAGACACTAATTTTTTTTAAAAGTAAGTTAAACCCTTTGAAGTTAATTTTACTAATTATTTAAAAAGTATTCTTATTAAACAGTGACATCAGTCAAAGGCCTTGCTATCCTAAACCTATCACTTTGGCACTTCTTGCCTGCCTTGCCCCTTACCATAGTAAGGTCGAGCACATAGGTCTTCTTCGCTGCCATAGATGTTCCAATGGCCACTGCGGGTCTGGTCACCGCGCTCCAGGGTGCCAGGCTTGGATGCATTGCTTGCACGAGCCCCCAGAAGCAGGGACAACTGGTCCCCTAGTGTACGACACTGCCATCGAAGACTCAAGGCCTCTCTGTCACACTCATACATGCCCAAGGAAACTGTGGTGTTGGTGACTGGCCAGCCTGTACCCAGGCACTGTGTGGCACCCAGGTTGAAGAGTCGGTTCCGGGAGACCCACTTCCAGCGCTGGGCAGGAAGACTGGCATTGCAGACTGGGATGACTCGGACCTGCACACCCTGGGCCTCCAGACAGCCCTGCATCCCCTGGCTGAAGATGAGGAAGACATCAGGTTCTGGAAGGAAAGGCAGGACAGGAAGTCATCATACCTCGGCCTTGATAACTGCTAAAGCCTACTACAAACCACTGGCCATCGAACAGCACTTGTCTCATGTGTTAATCGCTTGGTCCTCTCTGTTACTGTTCAAGGTAGAGTGAAGGGCACCACTATTGTCCCTGTACCCAGAGGTGGCACAGACCATTCCTGTTCAGTCCACATCCACCTGGAAGCAGGACCCAGGCCTCTGCCCCACCTTTAAAATCAAACCCAACTCTACACAGCATATCCAATGCTTCATACACACACAGGTGCTTCATACACATACATATGCTTCATATATATACACATGCTTCATACACATACATGGGCTTCATACACACACAGATGCTTCATACACATACATGTGCTTCATACACACACAGGTGCTTCATACACATACATATGCTTCATATATATACACGTGCTTCATACACATACATGGGCTTCATACACACACAGATGCTTCATACACATACATGTGCTTCATACACACACAGATGCTTCATACACATACATGGGCATCATACACATACATGGGCTTCCTACACACACAGGTGCTTCATACACATACATGGGCTTCATACACACACAGGTGCTTCATACACATACATATGCTTCATATATATACAGTGCTTCATACACATACATGGGCTTCATACACACACAGGTGCTTCATATACATACATGTGCTTCATACACATACATGGGCATCATACACATACATGTGCTTCATACACATACATGGGCTTCATACACACACAGGTGCTTCATACACATACATGGGCTTCATACACATACATGGGCTTCATACACATACACGGGCATCATACACATACAGATGCTTTATACACATACATGTGCTTCATACATACACAGATGCTTCATATACATACATGTGCTTCATACACATACATGGGCATCATACACATACATGGGCTTCCTACACACACAGGTGCTTCATACACATACATGGGCTTCATACACACACAGGTGCTTCATACACATACATGGGCTTCATACACATACATGGGCATCATACACATACAGATGCTTTATACACATACATGTGCCTTTATCTGTGGCTTCATTTTCTTCAGTGTCAGTTATCTACTAAAAACTGCTGTCCAAGGATATTAAATGGAAAATTTCTAGAAATAAATAATCCCTAAGGTTTTTTTGTTTTTTTAGATAGGATTTCTCTGTGTAGCCCTGGCTGTCCTGCAACTTGCTCTGTAGACCAGGCTGGCCTTGAACTAACAGACATCCTTTTGCCTCTGCCTCCTGAGTGCTGGGATTTAAGTACACCACTGCCACCTGGCTAATCCTTAAATTTTAAATAGCTGTCATTAAAGTCCTTTTATAATTGTCCTATTTCCTCATTATTAATTTCTTTTTTTACAAAAGATTTATTTATTTATTATTATATCTAAGTACACTGTAGCTGTCTTCAGACACATCAGAAGAGGGCGTCAGATTTCATTACGGATGGTTGTGAGCCACCATGTGGTTGCTGGGATTTGAACTCAGGACCTTTGGAAGAGCAGTCGGTGCTCTTAACCGCTGAGCTATCTCTCCAGCCCTTATCATTAATTTCTTACTGTGCCCAATTTATTAATTAAACTTTTATCGCCAGCGTGTATTTGTAAGAAAAACACATTGTGTTTCAGGTCTGGCATTAACTATGGTTTCAGGCATCCACAGGGGTTCTTCGGCTGTCTTGAACATGAAGGAGAATGACTACCTTCCTGAAGACCTTACAAGGCTTTCATGGAGGTGTCTACATCACAGACTCAGCTTCTTAGAGCTCATCCTTCTAGATCTTTCTCAACCTCTCCTCCCTTCCTCCTAACTGAAACACTCATCCCCCCACACCCACACAGCCACACAACTCTTGAATGCCTGGTTTGGTTTTGTCTCTTATTTGTTTGTTTGTTTGAAGATATCAGAATTTAGTCAATGAGACACAGATGTGCACGCATACACACACACACACGCATGCATACACACACGCATGCATACACACACACACGCATGCATACACACACACACACACACACACGCATGCATACACACACACACATATATACAGGCACACATTCCAACCTAACCCCACAACAGTTTCAGATGAAAACACAAAACTTAACATGGATTTGTGAAAGTCTGGGGATAGGAATAGGGAATGGTTGCTTAAAAACATTTTTAAGGTATTTCTTGGGTAGGAGGAATGATGAAAATGCTTTAGAATTAAATTCTCATGGGAATATTCTAAAACCCAATTAACCACATTATAAGTGGATCAATGTTATAATATGAGTGGTATCTCAAGGGAGAAAAGAAAGAAGGAAGAAAACAAAAGATAGAGAAGACTGTGGCTTGGAGACACAACATCCTCTACAGTGTCCCCCAGACAGTAAACAAACCTGGGTCTCTCTAACACCCACACTTCACCGCCCTCCTCTTGTGCTCAGGCTGCCACTTATGCACACAACACACACTTATGGCACATTCCAGCCTGAAGAGAGTGTTTGTATCCACTACTGTGATGGTTAGTCTGAAATACCACTCTGACACAATCTAGAATCAACTGAGAAGAGACTCAGTGAGAGGGCCATCTAGATCAGGCTGGCCTGTGTGAGTGTCTATGGGAAATTATCTTGTTTCCATTAATTTAAATGGGAAGACCCACACAACATGGGCGGCGCCATTCCTTAGACAAGGAATCCAGAAAGGCCTAAGAGTGGAGAAATTGAGCTTAGTACAGACATGCATTAATAATGTGACAAGTTGCTGCAAGCTCCTGCTACCCTGACTTCCCTGAAGTCATTGATTATAGCCTGGAACTGTGAGCAGAACTTTCCTGTAAGTTATTTTTGGTCAGGGCACTTCATAGCAGCAACAGAAACTACAACAGCGAGGTACTAGCACTCCAGGATAAAACTTGTGAAGTGCATGGGTAACTTGGGCAAGAGCCTAACCTCTTTCTGACAGAGTTCTCCATCGTAAAACGACTTCAGATAGTAAGTAGAATAACTGATACACAGGCAAAGTGTTTGGGACTGGATCTGGTACACATTGTCTATGAGTTAGAGGCAGAGGATGAAGGGATTTGGTGAGCACAGGCCCAAGGCTGGTGAAAGATGGAGCTGCAATTTGGACTCAGTCTCTTCAGTCCAAACCCTACATTCTGTCTATTTTTGTGCTCCAGCCCTTAGAATGCATTCACCATGACCTTCCAAAGGTATAAACGTATTCTAGAAAAACTTAATATAATATTGGAGCACGGAAAGCCAAAAGGAAAAGGAATGGTTTCCATGGCACATGAGTTTTTCAAGGCAAGATAAATGTCAAAAGCAAAGTCAAACTCAAATGGTAGGCAAGCATGGTGAAACAGACCTGTGATCCCAGCACTTGGGAGGTGAGGGCAAAAAGACCAGGAGTTCAAGGTTGGTCTTGGCTACAGAAGACCCTATCTCAAATAATAAAAAGAGAAATCATGTTATAAAATTACATGTAACTTATTAGAGGCAAAGGGTTAATTCCTTAGTATAAAGGGAGCTTTCATCAATGTTAATAAATATACTATAAGAAAAATATTATTAGCCAAAAATATACAGAATATCCAGGATACAATTCACAGAACTGAAGAAGGTTAACAAGCTGATGGGCCCAAGTGAGGTTGCCTCAATCCCACCTGGGAGGGAGAAGAAAGCAATCATGAGGGTGGGGAGTGGGAGGGAGGGAGGGAGGGACCTGGGTGGGAAAGGGGACATGGAGGGGAAGAGGGGAATCAGGCATTGGTAGGGGGAACAGGACTGAAGCCCCGAGGGCAAGCAGAAAGAATGGAAACAGAAAACTTTGGAAGGTAGGAGGTGAGGGGACCCTCTAGAATGTACCAAAGACCTGGGAGGTGAGAGACTCTGAGGACACAAAGGGAGGGACCTTAGATGAAATGTCCTACAGTGGGGAGAGGGAACTTGTAGAGTTCACCTCCAGCAGAAAGACAGGGCATCAAGTGAGACAAGAGTTACCATCCCATAGTCAAAAACTCTGACCCAGAATTGTTCCTGTCTGAAAGAACTGCAGGGTCAAAAATGGAGAACAGCCTGAGGAAAAGGGGGTTCAGGGACAGGCCCAAAGTGGATCCAGCTCAAGGGGAGGCCTGACACTATTACTGATGCTAATAGTGTGTGCTCACAAGAAGGGGCCTAGCACGACTGCCTTTCGAAAGACCCAACAAGCAGCTGAAAGAGTCAGATGCAGATATTTACATCCAACCAATGGACAGAAGTAGGTGATGCCTGTGGTTGAATGAAGGAAAAGCTGGAAGAAGCGGGCAACCCTATAGGAAGACCAGAAGTCTCAGCTAACCTGGACCCCAGAGATTGCTCAGACACTGAGCCACCAACCAGGCAGCATATACCAGCTGATATGAGGCCCCCAAAACATATATAGCAGAGGACTGCCAGGTCTTGACTCGGTGAGAGAAGATGCACCTAACCCTCAAGAGACTGAAGTCCCCAGGGAGTGGGTAGGTCTGGTGGGGTAGGGGTGGGGAACTTGGGGGGTAGGGACAGCCTCTTGGAGACGAGTAGTGGGGGAGGAGGTATGGGATGTGGAACAATCAGAGGGCAGACCAGGAGGGGGATAAAGACTGCACTGTAAAAAAAGGTTAAAGAATAAAAAAAAATTTTTTTTAAAGTATGAGCATGTTTAGACAAATTACAACAAACTTACAACAAACTAAAAAGAAATACTAACAATGCAGCATAAAACTAAATATATTTAAAGAAAGCTAAATATGTGAAATATAATTGGCTTTTAAATATTGAAATAAAAGGCTGGGGATGTACCTCAGTGGAGGAGTGAGCAAGGTCCTGGGTTAAATTTCCTGCACCACACATACAGAAAAAGTGAGAAGCTAGGCACATGGTTCAGCTGGTAGCATTTGCCATGTGTGATGGTTTGCATATGTTCGTCCTAGGGAGTGGCACTATTAGAAGGTGTGGCCTTGTTGGAGGAAGTGTGTCACTGTGGGGGTGGGCTTGGAGATCTTGCTCCTAGCTGCCTTAGAATGCTCAGTCTGTTCCTGGCTGCCTTCAAATGAAGATGTAGAACCCTCAGCTCCTCCTGCACCATGCCTGCCTGGAGGCTGCCATGCTTCCACCTTGACGATAATGGACTGAACCTCTGAACCTATAAGCCAGTCCCAATTAAATGTCATTTTTAAGACTTGCCTTGGTCATGGTGTCTGTGTACAGCAATAAAACCCTAACTAAGACACCATGTAAATACACAAATACACACACAGAGAGAGACAGAGAGAGAGAGAGAGAGAGAGAGAGAGAGAGCAAGAGAGAGAGCTTATAGCAATAGAGAAAAAAGAAACAATAGCTTACTTAAATTCCTTCAAAAGCAATTCATCATTTTTCAAATAAAACTCAAGCTCCTTACTATGGGCCACTAAGTCCTACCGTGCTGTCAACTTGACACAAGCTAAGGTTGTCTGAGAGGAGGGAACCTCAACTGAGAAAATACCTCCATAAGATCACTGTAAGCAAGCCTGTAGGGCGTTATCTTAATTAGCGATTGACGGGGAAGAGCCCAGTCCTTTGTGGTTCAATGAGAAGTCAGGCTGAGCAAGCCATGAAGAGCAAGCCAGTAAGCAGCACCCCTCCAAGGGCTCTGCCTCAGCTCCTGCCTGCAGCTTCCTGCCCTCCTTGAGTTCCTGTCCTGTCTGCCTTCAGTGATGAACAATGATGTAGACGCCTAAGCCAAATAAACCTTTGCTCCCCAAGTTTCCTTGTTCATGGTGTTTTATCTCAGCAAATAAAGCCATAACTAAGATGATCCCTGTGTTTAAAGCACATTAAAACACACCTGAGTGATGACATTTCTAATACGGAAGTCATACTGTCTGCCTGAGTTTAGATCACACTAGCTCTCTTGACTCAAGCTGTGCTGATTTCCTTGGCCCATTTAGTTTCCAGTCTCAAGGCCCTTGCATTGTTTCCTTCGCCTGACAACTCACATTTCAGAAGAATATATATATTCTTCAGAACGCTCTCTGATCTCCCAATAAACCATAGTTATCCTCTATTTTATGATTTGATTATAATTTTCTTTGCAATACTTTTGATTCCCCCCCCCATCTGAGTTATTTGTGAACTTGATTCCTATGTTACTTGGCAATTTCTTTTTAATTTTTTTATTTTTTTGGTTTTTCCAGGCCGGGTTTCTCTGTGTAGCCTTGGCTATCCTGGAACTCACTCTGTAGACCAGGCTGGCCTCAAATTCAGAAATCCGCCTGCCTCTGCCTCTCGAGTGCTGGGATTAAAGGCGTGCACCACCACACCTGGCTCTGGCAATTTTTATTATCTACTAGTCACTGTGGATAATATCCACCAATTGGTTTTTTTTAGATTTATTTATTTAATGTGTATACACGTGTTCCGGAGTGTATGCATGAACATCCCATGCGTGTGGTACCTAAGGATACCATAAAAGGATCCTGGATCCCCTAGAGCTAGAGTTATCCGTGGTTGTGAGCTGCCATGTGGGTGCTGGGAACCAAACCTGGGTCTTCCGGAAGAGCAGCAAATGTTCTTAACAGCTGAGCCATCTCTCCAGCCCCCATGTCTACTAAGTTTTATTTCATATCCGCTATCATGGGTGTTCTATTGCATGTTGGGCCTTGTAGATGGTGTGCTAGAGGGAATATGATGGTTTTGAATCTTCCTATAAAGAATGTTGAGATCCATTTGGCAGGTAGTTACATTCACAGTGGATCACGTGGGTCCTGTGGAAGCTGGGTTTCAGGCTTTGTCATGCCTTGACTCTTAGGGTGTACCCCTTATCCTTGGACTCAGTCCTGAGGTGAGGCTGTACTGGGATTCTAGGAGAAAACTGCAGATGATGACCAGGCCCCTCAGACTGATGGAACTTGTATTTGTTTTGAACTCTGTCCAGGAAATAACCTAAACTTCTCCTTCCAGCTGCTGCTGCTGCTGACTGGACTTGGGGACCTGGAGCCTTTGCCTGCATATGCACAACTTAGGGACCACTGAGGCTTTGAAGAGCTCTGTGGAAAGCAATTCTATGATGGCTTCCTTTCTAGAACGTTCCCTGTTGATCTGTAGCCT
The DNA here is from genome assembly GCF_978045245.1 of Mus caroli. Classification (NCBI taxonomy): domain Eukaryota; kingdom Metazoa; phylum Chordata; class Mammalia; order Rodentia; family Muridae; genus Mus; species Mus caroli. The sequence goes on from NW_028227268.1 coordinate 16,810,163, forward strand.
TTCTGGAACTCTAAACTCATATCTCCACTTCTGCAGCCCCGATTAGACCCTCAAGCTGGGCAGTGTGCTCAGGGTTGCTCAACACGCCACTCATCTAATTTTCTTTCTTTCTTAAGAATATACTTTCTTTTTATTCAATTTTTTATTACACTTTAAAATTCACACACACAAGCTGGGCGTGGTGGCATACGCCTTTAATCCCAGCACTTGGGAGGCAGAGGCAGGCAGATTTCTGAGTTCGAGACCAGCCTGGTCTACAAAGTGAATTCCAGCCAGGACAGCCAGGGCTATACAGAGAAACCCTGTCTCAAAAAAAAAAAAAAAACAAAAAAAACAAAAAAAACAAAAACATCACATACACACACACACTGTGTTGGTGTGTGTGTGTGTGTGTGTGTGTGTGCTCCTTCCACTCTTTGGATCTAGGAATTGAACTCAGATCACCAGGCTTGGTGGCAGGCATCTTTGCCAGCTAAGTCACCTATCTTACCCACCTTCCTTTTGTCTTTCTCATATTTTCCCCTCTCTACATCTGTCTGGTTTTAGTTGTTCTCCAGTGCCCTCAGACCACCATATGTTGTATTTTATTCTTATTCTCTAAGCATTCTTGGTCATAGTTAGACTTCAACAAGTTAGCCTGCCATTTCTAGAACCAGAATTTATTATTCCCCCTTGTTCTATTTCTTGTTTCCTCTCTTGCTTCTAAGCTCCTGATGGCTTCTCCACCACTGTGGCTCCAGCTCACATGGCCCTGACACTTAGCAGTGCTTAGGAGATGCTGGGTAACAAGTGTGTGTATAATACATGAATAAATCTCATATCTAATACCACCAATCGGCCTGCCGTTCTGCTCCCCGTCCAAGCTGCTAAATTGGTTTTCCTACTACATCGTGCCACAAGCTCCTGCCAGAATAGCCTGGTGGGCGGTCTGGTAGAGCCCTGTTCCTTTATCCTGACAGCACAGAAGGCGTGTCTCTTTGTGTGAGGTGGGAGAGAGTGTTTTCTGGCAAGATGCACAGGAGCGTCCCAAAGTATAGGCAGCTGCCACAGTTAAACTTCCTATACTGGGCCCTCTACACTTAATCTGATTCTTCCTTTCTCCTACAGTCTGCGTATTTACGTCCCTCTCCAAACATCTATTTTGAAATCTTAACCCTGGAGGTGATGATGTTAGGGTGTGGGCCTCTGGGAAGTGCTGAAGTTATTAGAGTCATAACATTAATTAATAGGATTCATGCCCTTATAAAAGACTCCCAAGGGTTGGGCTGTGGGTGTGGCTCTGTTGGTAGAGTGCTTGCCTAGCTCGCACTAAGTCCTGGGTTCAATTCCCAGCACCACACAAACCAGGCACGGTGGGTGCATGCCTGTAATCCCACCACTGCAATCAGGGGGTGAGAGGAGGGGTGTCAGTTCAAGGTCATCTTTGGCACTACTTAATGATGTTCAAAGCCAACCAGAGCTAAGTGAGTCTCCCACCCTTCCAACCTATGAGGTAATAGTGTGGGAGGAATTAGACACTACCAGACACCAAAACTCTTCACTCCTCAATCTTTAGCTTCTTGGCCTCCAAATCCAGGATCACATAAATTCCTCTTGTTTATAACCCTCCTAACTGTGATATTTTGTGATGAACACACCTTCAAATCACCCTCTGTTGCTGGAGTAGTGAAATACAACCGGGCCCAGGATTTGTTCCAGACGTGCCTAATCTTCCTTTAAGGTTGAATACCCATGTATGAGTGCAAGTACCTGTGTGTGAACGTGCTATGATGTGTACACATGCCACGCATGTAGGTACATGGAGTCCATATGCCATGTCTGGAGGCCAGTGTGCCTCGTTATTGGTCTCTGCTCCTTGAGACAAATCTCACTGAACCAGCTAGGCTGGGAACCAACAAGTCTGGAGAATTCTCTTATCTCTGCCCCACATAGCACTGGGGTTATGATGAGCACTTGAGTGTGTGTGCACGCGCACACGCGCTCGCACACACACACACACACACACACACACACAGAGAGAGAGAGAGAGAGAGAGAGAGAGAGAGAGAGAGCTGACTTTCTTTTTTTTTTTCCTTTTAATCCATGGACACAAGAGATTAAACTCACGTCCTCGAGTTTACACAGAAAACACTCCTACCCACTAAACCATCATCACACCCCCAAATTGGCTATTTTCTTCTCTAAAATTCCACTCCACTCCAGGGAAGACAGCAGCAGCAAATGAAAGTGACCATAGCTGGGACTGAAAAAGTGAGAAAACATGGCTTGCTTTTATACATGATTTTCGGAGATAGGACGAGACAGTGAGTCTCAAAACTTCTGGCTGGTGTGGGCTCCCAGAGGAACAGTATCTTTCTCTCGTTCCCAGCCAGACGTCCACATGTCTACCAGCCTAATCCCAGTCAGACTTAAATTGTGATAATTTACGCCCAATGGAAGAATCAGAAGAGTCCATACTGGTTAGCAAAGACCACTCCAAGCCCCTTTCACTTGATAATAGAGAAAACTGAAACCCAGAGAAGGAGCTGGGATGCCCAACCACAGCGCCCTTCAAGACCTGGGTTCCCTCCTATCCCGTGAGACAAGGTTGCAGGCCTCCTATGACCACCCTAGTCCTGGGTTCAGATCCATCTCACTTCTTGGAGCCCTTGCTACAGTACACAGGATATTCAGGCAAGATGGACCCCAGGGAAATTCCCAGCTCCCACCACCGCCTTTGCTCTCTTGGGATTTGTAATCCAGTTAAAGACAACGACTTCGAATAAACAAGCCCTTAAATTCCAAGTGTCTGGCTGTGTGTCTGAGAGGAATCTGTTGCCTTCTCGGGATCAGAAAGGCAGCTCAGGGCAGAGCTCTGAGGACTCTCGGGATCTGGAGGCAGAGGGCAGGAATGCAGGTCATGAGCTACTGTGTTAGTGACTGAGAACAGGTCGTAGATGAGGAACAAAGGCCTGGGAGAGCTAAAGAGCAAAGAACAAGGCAGAGAGAGTTCCTGGAGGAGGCTCTCCGAGACTCACCCAAGTCAAGGGCTCTCGGAGAGAGTATGAACACAGCCTTGGTGGAGCAGAAACTGCCAATCAGGGAGGGAAGACTATGCAGACTTGCTGAGAGCTGCTCCCATTCCTTTGAATCCGTGTCCTCATCAAGCTCCTATGGATCAGGCAAGAGGGGACTCAAGGTGCAGAGGCCTTATGTCCCCAAAGGGCCCCTCCAGCCTCATTCATACCCAAGTACACCCACACGCTTGGGGGTACAGGCTGCCAGAGTCGAGTGTGAAAATGCCCGTCCCCAGACTTCAGCCTCCTACTCTTACTAGGATCTCAGATGGTCCTGCCCAGTGCAGAGTGACTACTTGTATTCTTGCTGATAACCAGCTCATGCCTGGGACAGCGCTAGCTGTCACGTAGCAGCTGCGTAGGGACTAATGAATGCAGAAGTAAATGAAGTGCCTCAGTGACCTGGGCACCGGGCCTTGGCTGGATGTGAGTCATGCATCCATTTAACAAATGTTTGTGAGGAATTTCAGGATCGGGGATGTAACTGTATTATAAGTGGCTTAACGAGTACACAACCCAGTGTTCACTTGCCAGCAACACACACACACACACACACACACACACACACACACACACACACACACACACACACACGGCACCCAGTGCTCACATATTTGAATCATACAAGCATACCATCCACGTGGAGGCGCACACCTATGATCCCAGCTGAAGGCAGGAGGAGGTCTTCTTCAACTACATAGCAAGTTGGAGGACAGCCTAAGATACATGAGACCTGGTTTAAAAAACAAAAACAGGGCCAGGGAGGAGGAAGAAATTTCACAGATGCCAGGCCTGGTACCAGGCCTTGAGGCCCCAGCGACAGGTCCCAGTCCTCATCACAGTGTGCTGAACTGAGATGGCAGTTCTTAGCTTCAATGAGCTGCCGGCTATAGTCTCTGGTCCTTTGTTTTTGTTTGCCCAGCAAACATCCCCTTTCTTCTCTCTCCTCTTTCCCCCTGACACCCCTCCTCTTTCTATATAAATAAGAAGCCACCCACCACTCTGTGGGTGGACCCAAGGCTCACTTTTGACCGCTGACAGTACTCCAAGCCCCTGGCCACTCTCACAACTTAGACCAGGCCAATCAGTCAGTGCGTGCTCTTGGAATAAAGTAAGTTTTCTTTCTGGAGAGATTTCTAGGTGGAGGTTGCCAACAGTATCCTTCAGGATAGAGTACCCTATTCTCAAGGAGTGATCTAAAAGGAAATAGCTGACTACTGGAAGGAGAAGCGCCTCCTGGGAACTCTGGGCATCCAGTCTCCACCCGTAGCCTCAGTGGCTCTCCCAGACTCTGCCCTTCATGCTGAAAATCACCCAGGATCATGTCTGCTCCCCTGCCTTTTTTTTTTTTTTTTTTTTTTTTTTGCTGTGTTGGGGACTTAAACCCAGGGGTTTACGCTGAGCAAGTGCTCTGTCACTGAGCCACACCCACAATCTGTGTTGAGCCTGACTGCTTTATGCTCCTGTTTTTCTGGTAACTGCAGGGATCCTTGGGACCAGAGCCCACTTCAGCACTTTCCTCCTCAGGACGCTGAGGCCCCACGATCCCTTTGCCTTTGCTAGACCTGTTCCTTGGGTCTGCAGTGCCATGGTGATCCTTTTGGAGGAGGCTGGACCCTGCCTTGCATTCTCCTGACCACCCTTCTGGCTGCTCCCCCCACCTGCCAGCCCTCTCACCCCATGCTGATGACAACCCTGTACGACTGATGTCCTTTCCTAGGTACTGCAGGGGGATTAAACGTGGATGAGATGACAGGGCCTCTGCCCTTGAGCTGTTTACAAAGAAGCAGAAGAGATGAACATCCTGAAGCAATCCCTGCAAGAGTTACAAGCCACACATCAACACGTGCAAACCAGTCAGCCCAAATTTAGGCTGCATGGTTGGAAGGAAGGTGTTGGATGGAAAGAGGCTTTCCAGGTCACCAGAGTATAGCAGGAATCTCTCTGGTACTGCCAAAGCGGTGGTCCACCCTTTCCACATCTCAGATGTCCGGGCTATCACCATGGAAACTTATTCCCATGCAGACAGAGAATGGGTTTTAAAGCCATGTGGAAAGGCAGGTTTTATTTCTCCTCAGAAACCTCCTCGATGCCCCTGAAGCTTACCATATTCCTCCAGAGCAGACCGGGCCAGAGGTGAGAGCCCTTAGCTAACTGGCTGCTCTCTATGACAAGCTGAAGACATTGCTGCTGAAGGAAGCAGTTGAGGAGCTAATTTGAGCATGGTGCCTAACATGCAGCAGCAGACTCAGGAAATCGCTGTTGAACGAAAGGCATGTGCTACGAAATCCTGAAGGCTCGCTGGAGCAGAGGCGAGGACAGGAGGGTGTTCCAAGCTGGGGAACCACAGGCCCAAAGGCCAGACACTGGAATCTGAAACTGGGGGCCCGGCCACCATCTGGCTTAGCTCTTGGAGAGCTGGTGACTTTAGGGGGTGGGGGGGAGATCTGACCTAAAGATTGCAGTGTGGCCTTCAGCCCTTCAGCATCCCTCTTATTAGTCCCCTCCCCAGGTCACATAGAGGGAGAGGTGAGGCTGTCATTCCAGGGAGAGCCAGAGCCTGGCCCAGGGGCTGCCAGCCAAGAGAAGCAGCTGTTTTCAATTGGCCTTAAGGTCAAGCCTGGAAATGTCCTTGAGTCAGCAGAAGCTGCCAGCTCCACTTTGCTAAGGGGTCAGCCCCGGAGACCCAGCAGTTCACCCTACATTCCCTCTGCTAGACTGTGCCCATATAGTTGTAGACACAGGGACTCTGGGCAAGGGGGTGGAGCCATCCCTCCCCTCGAGACACACAGTCCTACCCAACTTCACCCTACCAAAACCCTGAGGTGGGTCTCCCTCTCTCCTCCCCTTCCTCCTGCTCAGCAGCTATCAGTTCCTGCCTGTCCAAACTGTGGGCCACCCATTGCTTCAAGTGCTTTTGCCTAACCCTTTGCCCGAAGCACAGGCTGCTCTGCCCTTTGCTGTACAGTCACTATGGGATGGATTCCTCTCTCCTTCTTTTCCAGACATGTCCTTCCTTCTGGTTTAACATGTGGGCTGGCAAGTGTGTTATCCGATGCCTGACGGGAATGAGTGTAGGGGTGAGATTCTCGTCTCCCTGTTAAATGCAAGAGACCTTGCTGGAGACTGTGGGAAGCCTAGTATCCGGTGGATCTGAAGTCCTGGCCCAGGAAAAGGGTCTTGGTGGGACTTGAACCCTGGGGTTTTCTGGGAACACAAACCTTCACCACCCTGGCTCTCTCCCTGGCTGTTGAGACGACTGGATCTTAGCCAGGCATCGTGGCAGATGTCTGCAGTCTCAGCACTCAGCAGGCTTGAGGCAGGATGACTGGTACTTAAGAGGCCAGCTGGGGCCACAGAGTAAGACCCTGTTCTAAAACATACACAAAGGCTGGATCAGTGCTTAAGAGCACTCATTGCTCTTCCGTAGGATCAGAATTCACTTGCCAGTGACCTTGTAAGGCAGCTTAAACAGCCTGTAACTCCAGAGCCACGGGATCTGATAGATATTCTCTTCTGATCTCCTAGGGTACCTACATACATGCGTGCGCGCGCGTGCGTGCATGCGTGTACACACACACACACTTTTATTAAAACAAACAAACAAACAAACAAACAAACACACAAACACACAAACGAACACCTCTAAAAGGCAAACACAAACAAAACGGGGGTGGGGTGGGGAGGGAGGGGGAGGCTGGAGCTCATTCGGCCCACCCTGATGGCGTTTGTCTTCTCATGACCAAGCATCACCAATGCCTTTTCAGCCTGTCCCTTCCCAGGCTTCATCTTCCATGACAAAGCCTAGAGCCACCTAGAGTCCACAAAAGCAGTGAAGCGGCCCCAGAGACTCTCTTTGCTACTCTCGGGTCAGCTCCTTCACTAAAGACCCAGACCCGCATCCCCAACCATCCCAAGAGCCCACCACACCCGCAAGGGCCTGGCTCAGGTCCCTGTCCGGGGCGCCCTGAGATCTGTGCCCAGCTCACCCGGCCCTCTCCCCAGAGGCCGTCTGCGAGCCCCCAGCCAAAACAAACAGCCCATCAGCCACTTCCTTCCCGATGAGGGCACTTGCACAACCACGGATACTGTGACGACGACAACGGCAGGAAATGATTTTCTAGGCCAGCACAGTCCAACCCCACTGCCCCGGGCCAAAATTGGAATTCAGACCAGGACACGCGTGGGTGAAACACATCCACGCCAAAGCGCTGCCCTCGGCAACCTTGCGAGGATCTGCCCCCAACAACCGCCAGTACTCTATGAAGGCAGGTCTCCAAGGCTCCTGGGAGCCATCAGTGTGTGGGAGGGAACTATGAGCGTATTATTTCAGAGAATCACTTACATCTGAGTCCCGGCCTCTATGCCAGGTTAGACACCCACATAACTGCTGGGGATGAATGGCTGAGTGAACATATTTGGAGACATCCACACACATTTCAGAAAAGCATCATTCCTTTACATTTAATTTTGACTTCGGGGGTGGGGGACAGCAAGGACTGAAATACTAGAAATATTATTTTTGCTCTTACAGGGACGGTGTTTGGAGGCTCTCACTTGCCATACCGTGGTTAGCTTTCTTAAAATACAGACTCTAGCAAAACTAGGCTGACTCAAAGTCCCGGAAATAGTATCCCTTACTGAGGAGTGGAAAAAATCACTGTAGAAACGTTGAAGCACAAGCATAGAGTCAGAAAATAAAATTAATATGAGAATTTTTTAACGTAATAAAAACCAAGACTTGTTTTATGAAAAAAAAATATTAGGAATGTGAGAAGCCTCCTGCTGCTTACCATAGCACCAACGGGAATAAAGTTCTCTTTTGGGCCAACCCGAGGTTTTCAGTGGCCATGGAATTCTAAATAAACATTTTAGGGGAGGTGGGGTTCTGGAGAGATGGCTCAGTGGTTAAGAGCAATTGCTACCGGGACTGGTGATACAGGCCTTTAATCCTAGCACTTAGGAGTTTGAGCCCAGCCTGGTCTACAAAACAAGTTCTAGGACAGCCAGGGCTACACAGAGAAACCCTGTCTCAAAAGACCAAAAAACAAGTCCTGCTTTTTTGCAGAGGGCTTGGGTTCTGTTCCTAGCACCTATGTCAGGTGGCTCACAAGCCCCTGTAACTCTCACTCTAGGAGATCTGACACACTCTTGTGGCCTCTGTGGGTACTCACATAAACATGAACATACAAGCACACAGGCACACCACACACACACACACACACCAATAACATTTTTTTTAAAAGAGAAATTTAGATACACATACTGAGTCTGAAGAAATATCTAATTATACTGAAACATAATGACGTGTTACTGAGAGATTAAGGTCTGAGATATTATTAACATTCCATTCAATTTCTGGGTTAAGAGTATTTCAAGTATTACCACTTGAACGCGATGGCAGGATTTCACAGCTGCCTGCACAGACCTCCATTGGCTGTTTGGCCCATGAGGGCTTGTGCTGTCCCTGGCCTCTCAGAGTTCTTGCTCAGAAACTTCTGGTGAATGTCAGTTGGATGTGAACTGGGAGCTTAGAATACATTTCATCATCATCCTCTGGCAATCAAAGTAGCACATGGCAAGGTTAAGTCCTGGTCCAATCCAAACACGTGACTCTTGGCCTTTAAAATTTGTGTGTGTGTGTGTGTGTGTGTGTGTGTGTGTGTGTGTGTGTGTAGGTGCCCAAATTGGCCAGAGGTTTAAGATACTCCCATAGCTAGAATCCTAGTCAGGGGCAAGCTGCCTGAGAGGGGTGCTGAGAACTGAACTCTAATTCTAAGCCATCTCTCCAGTCCTGAATCCGGGTCGTTTGGTTTCCAAGACAGGGTTTCTCTGTGTAGCCCTGAACTCACTTTGTAAACCTGGCTGGCTTTAAACTCAGAGATCTGCCTGCCTCTGCCTCCCAAGTGTTGTGATTAAAGGTGCCCATCACCACCACTACCACCCAGCTTGAATCTTGGCCTTTTTTTAATGGGTCAGGTGGTTGTTACAGCTCTAACAGGTATTTGTGTACCATTACCCAGTTAGAGCTCCAACTGGTTGAATTGTGTAAAAATACTAGGGTATAGCCATTTAACTGTTGTTTTTGTGATGAGTGTATGTGTGTGTGTGTGTGTGTGTGTGTGTGTGTGTGTGTGTGTGTGTGTGTGTACATGGTGTGAAAGGCTGAGGAGAAGTGTCTTACCTTACTCCCTTAAGACACAGTCCCCCACTGAAGCTGGAGCCAGGCTGGTGACCAGCTCTGTCCACTCCCAGGGACAATAGGTACCGGGTACTGCCACATCTGAATTACTTTTTTCAAGTTTGAGTGCCGGGGATTTGAACTTGGGTCCTCACAATTGTGCTGCAAGCACTCATACCCACTGAGTCTTCTGTGTAGTCCCCAGAAAAACGTATGTTCAATGATGATAATGAAATTGAGAATTACTAATTATACCAGTGCAACACACAAAAACCAGGATCGTCCCGGTAAAAGGAGGGTCAGCCTGCATTTGTGGAAAGAGACACAGCATGATGTGTGAGTGAGTGTGTATCATGCACTTGCTGAATTCTGAATCATTAATTGCCACACTTACTTGTAAATTATCATAGCAACCCTGAGAGCTAGGTAAAGTGATCATCTCTATTTGATGAATGATGAAACTGATATATTTAGTGACCATTTTTGTTTGAAACAGGGTCTTGCTATGTAGCCCTGGCTAATCTTGAAATCCCAGCAATCCTCCTGCCCCAACTTTCTAAGGGCTAGATGACAGGCTGGCACAACCCTGTCCAGTTTGCTTAGGGTAGAGACCAGGAAGACTGGCTTCAGTTGAGCTTCAGACTGCTCCTGAGGTATTTTAAACTGATAGCTTGCAGGCAAGCTGCGTTTGGCCTTCACTTCATGTGGGGAGAAAAGTGAACCAACATTTAAAACTTGAGAGATTTCTCATGAACACATGAATTTCCAGCCTCTCTCTGAGGGCTGGCACCAGTGAGCTGGCAGGCCTGCCAGGAATCAGGAGCTGAGAGAAGCTGAACATCTGGGGGGTATTCGGGGTCACTAGCTTTTCTCTCTCTCTCCCCCTCCCCCACTCTCTTTCTTCCTCTTGTTCTCTCTTTCTTTCTCTCCCCTTTCCCCCTCTCCTCTCTCTCTCTTTCTTTCATTCCTCTCTCTCCCCCCTCCCCCAATCTCTCCCTCCCTCCCGTTCTTTCTCTCTCTCTCTCTCTCTCGTAGACCACATGCTATCTATGTATTTCTATAATGAAGCACTCTTTAGTGTCCTGGTCTCTATTAATACCCACCACAGCACACTTGTGCTAGTTCACACCTGTGATCCAGAATTCCTCAGGGGCCAATTAGCCAGTGTTGAACTCTGTGCTGGCTGCTGAGAAACTCTATCCTTGATTTGGGGTGTTATTTAAAAAACAGTCATATAAAACAAGAATAAGTCTTTACTTTTTTTTTTTTTTTTTTTGGTTTTTCAAGACAGGGTTTCTCTGTATAGCCCTGGCTGTCCTGGAACTCACTTTGTAGACCAGGCTGGCCTCGAACTCAGAAATCAGCCTGCCTCTGCCTTCTGAGTGCTGGGATTAGAGGCATGCACTGCCACGCCTGGCTAAGTCTTTACATTTTTAATAAAAAGAAAAACCAACAAAAACAAAAAAACATGGAGGGTCGGAGAGATGGCTCAGTGGTTAAGATTGGCCACTGTTCTTGCAAAGGACCCAAGTTCAGTTCCCAGCAGGCATGCAGGGAGTCTCTCAACCATCTGTGAATCCACGCCAGAAGAGCCAGAGTCCTCCTCTGGTCTCTGTGGACACTGAATTCCTGTGTACATGGAGAGACTGTGTGCCCCCAAAACAAACCATTAAAACCCATGCTTGTTTCAGATCTATTTCCCTATCTTATGGAGAGAGAGAGAAAAGCAGAGGTGGACAGAGATGGAGTGGAGGGGGTCGGTGCTCTGTGCCCGTTCTCTTTGATGTATTACATTCCTTTCATGAGTCGTGTCTCAAAGTCTGCACAATATGACTAAGAAAACATGACATGGCCTGTAATGAGCTTTTCACACTGTCAAGTTCCTGATTCAATGTCAAGGATGGTTTGCTTGGTTTTAAAAGCACAGCCTGGCTCTAAGTCCAGGGAGTTTAGAATCTTCTTCCCTATGAATTTTAAGAATCTTAACAGCAGGATGTAGCAACGTACACCCAATGCCCCAGCACTAGAAAGGCTGGGGTAGAGAATGGGTGCAAGTTTATGGGGCAGCCTGGGCTATCTAGCAAGACCCTATCTTTAAAACAAACAAACAAACAAATAAACACAGAAACAAAAACGTTTCTTAAAATTGTTTTCATGCTTACTGGGCAGTAGTGGTACACACTTTTAATCCCAACACTTAAGAGGCAGAGGCAGGTGGATCTCTGTGAGTTTGAGGACAGCCTGGTCTACAGTGCAAGTTCCAGGACAGCCAGAACTATGCAGAGAAGCACTGTCTCAAAACAAACAAACAAACAAAAATCAAAACAAAACAAAAAAACCTTGCCCATGCTTACTAGTTGCTGGTTTCTACCAGGTCAAGGTTAGGAGACATTTCCCTACCTTTTCCCGGAAGGCACCACAGGAGAGGACCATTCTAGAATTTGGACTACCCAAGTTCAAATCCCTGCTTAGATCCTTGGACCCTGAGCCAGCTACCTGGAGCTGTGAGCCGTGGTTTGGATAAGGTACTGACTCCTGTCCTATGGGGAGTGGGGACAGTGATGTCATGTACCTGGACAGCTCTCAAGGGAGCCATTACTGTGCCTTAATATTCAGGCAAGAATCTGTTTCTGTTCCTACTACACGGAGCCTGGGAAACAGGCTTCACAGATGCAATTGGGATAAGAAGAAAGGCTAAGGGGAAAGAGGCCACAGATTTAAATGTTTACTCTTCGGAAGAATTAAAAGAAAAATAAACCCACAGTCCAGATGCAGTCTTCTCCCTGCATTCCCAGTAGGCACTCTGGGGCCCTAGAAACCGTCGTTCAGTCCCTTTGAACTTCTGGACTCTCCCTCAGGTCTCTCTGGAAAGGAGGAGGGAGAAGGAGAGACAGGAGGCTTCTGGAAGGGGCGGGGACCGTGGAATGCTTTCTCTCTCTCTCTCTCTCTCTCTCTCTCTCTCTCTCTCTCTCTCTCTCTCTCTCTCTCTCTCTCTCTCTCTCTCTCTCTCTCTCCCCCAAGATAAGATTTCTCTACGTAGCCCTGGCTGTCTTGGAACTTGTTCTGTAGACCAGGCTGGCCTCAAACTCAGAAGAGATCCACCTGCCTCTGCCTCCCAAGTGCTGGGATCAAAGGCATGCACCATCGCCTGGCATCTAAACTTAAAAATAACGGTGTCGGGGAGCAGCAGGGGAGGCTCAGTGGGTACAGATGTTTGCTGTGAAAGCCTCATGACCTGACTTTGAAGCCATGCAAATACAGGAATAAATGTAAAAAACCCACATTTTTGAAGTAATTAGCCGTGTGTGGAGAAGCTGCCCTGACGGATGTAGGTGTGGATGAATCGGCTTTGCTCTCCTTCCCTTATGTGCTGTTAGAAACTGTCCTGGGTCTGGCGGTGGGATCAGAGAACCTGCTACCCTTTCCTCACAGAACATAGAAGCCATGCAGATGCTGACAATCGGAAGACTGAAAGGGTTATTGACATGTTTTTTAAATGGAGGGCAGAGATGCAGTTAAGAGGTCGAGAGTCACGCTACTCTTGCAGAGGACTTGAGTTCAAGTCCCGGCACCTCACCAGGCAGCTCACAGGCATATGAGCGTTTTGTTTTTGTAAGTTTGACAGCATAGCACATGTGTTTGTTCCTGGTGCTTGAAGAGGTCAGAAGAGAGCACCAGAGTCTCTGGAAACTGGAGTTAGGAATGGCAGTTAGCCACCATGTGGGTGTGAGAATCGAACCCAGGTCCTCTGCAAGCTTACCTGCTGAGCTACCTCTTTTGTGCCTTGCAAGTTTCTGAATGTTAACAGGATACTGAGAGATCAGACCAACTCCATCTTGGGTTCAGGCTCCATCTTAGAGAACCGGACCTAAGGCTGAACTCGAGTTAACCACCAAGCCTGCATCTAGCACTGGTCTCCAGGTCACTCCTTAACAACCACCAATCAGGAGGAAAGCAGAAGTTACAGTTGTATCTAAAGGTATTTACTTAGGAAAGTTCATGGTTTGGCTCCCAGCACCAGCCAATCATTTTAAAGGGCAACAAGTTCCATAATGGCCCCCTAATCGCTGGAAACCCCTCCGTGGTTTGCTTGTCTCTATAAATGCCTGCTTGAAACTGGGCTCGGGACTTCACCCTCCCTCGGTCCTGCTGGGTCAGTGAAGATAGTGTGGCCCGAGCTGAGGCTTGAATAAAGACCCTTGTCTTTGTGATGGCACTAGAATCGGCTCCTTGATGGTCTTTTGAGGCTCTCAAAAAGGGCATATAAAGGTGGAAGAACCAACTCCACAGAGTTGTCCTCCAGTCTCCATGTGCCCACCCTGACACTCGCACCCTTCCCAATGATAAACCATAAAAGTAACAACTTAAGTATTGTTCCATCTGTGTGGTGTGCATGTGTATTCATGCATATGTGTGTACAGATGTGTGTGTGTGTGTGTGTGTGTGTGTGACGCACAGGAATGTGTAGACCAAAGGTGGATGTCTTTCTGGATCATTCTTTACCTTATATGTGGAGGGACAGTCTCTCACTTGAACTCAATGCTCACTGATTCAGCTAATCTAACTAGCCGTCTTGCTCTGGGGTCCAGTTGTCTCTGCCTTCCAAGTGAGCCGAAACACCTGTCCAGCATGTACTGGGTGCTGGGCAGTCATATACCAGATCTCCATGTCCTCATGACGCCTGAAACATGTATGTGATTGGTACAGATTTTTTTTTTTTCTGTCATTTTGTAGTTTTGTTCAAAGTTGGTTAACTGCAGCCCTGAAGTTGTTAAGCTGTGCTGCTGAAGAAGGCCTAGGGAAGGAACCAAATTTGAGACCAAAGTGCTTTTTACAAACTGTATCAATAAGGCCAAAGTAGGTGTAATGGCCCAGATCTGTAATCCCAGCCACTTAAAAGTCAGAGGCAGGCCAGGCAGTGGTGGCACACGCCTTTAACCCCAGCACTTTGGAGGCAGAAGCAGGTACATTTCTGAGTTCGAGGCCAGCCTGGTCTACAGAGTGAGTTCCAGGACAGCCAGGGCTACACTGAGAAACCCTGTACTGAAAAAACAAAAACAAACAAACAAACAAACAAACAAGTCAGGGACAGGAGGGTTGTTGGCCTGGGGCCAACTTGAGCTCATGGTCCCAAAAGTGGGGGGTAGGGGTGGGCAATGGTGTAAGGGGAAAGGTGAAGAAAACAGATGCTTTCCAGGAAAAAAAAAAAAAGTAAGCTGGACGTGGTAGCACACGCCTTCAATTCCAGTACCCAGGAGACCCTCATAGGTGGATCTCTGAATTCAAGACCAGCGTGGTCTACATAAAGAGTTCCAGGACAGCCAGGGCTATATAGTGAGACCCATCTCAAACAAAAACAAACAAGCAAACAAATAAACCAAATAAAAAAAGTGTTGCTGAGGTCTTGGGTAACGTGACTGCACAGCTGGCAGAATGGCAGCTGCCACCCTTTGACCTAAAATGCAGATGTGTTTAAGGAAAAACCCTTCCACGGTAATCACAGCTCCTAAATAACATATAATTCAGTTTAGTGTATGAGAAACTGTTAAATTTGGGTGGCATTTTACTATCTTATCTCCCCTAAATACCCAATATGATTATTGGGTATGCACATAATATACAAGTACAAACCACACATTCTAGAATCTTGGTTCTATTTCATTCTTCACTGAGAGTACTGGCTTTTAAAATATTTGTGGAGGAAAAAAAAAAGTCAAACCATTTTTTATACCATAATTTGGGCTTCAGAGACGGCTCCACAGGAAAAGGCAAGACCGGTAACCTGAGTTCCACCCTCAGATACCACATGGAGGAAGGAGGGGATGGACTTCAGCAAGCTGCCCTCTATCCCTGACTGTGAAGTCCCAAGCCACCCATTCTATTGTTGAGGGCTACTTGGGGAGTTTTCACTGGAGGCTAATAGTTTGGGCTTTTTGTTTGTTTGTTTTGAGACAGGGTTTTTCTGTGTATCAGTTGTTGTGAAATTCACTCTGTAGACCAGGTTGACCTTGAACTCGAAGTGATCTGCCTCCTGAGTACTGGGATTAAAAGCGTGCACCACCACCGCCTGACTAGGTTGGGTTTTTTATGAATACTGCAGCTATAAGCATCTCTCTCTGCTTTTAATAAACAAACAAACATTGTTTAAATTCCTTACATTATCTACGAAATACACCAAGGAAAAGGTGCCTGGTGAATGGAGCAGTCTGTGGCGACCGAGCATCAGTCAGTATCACACAAAACAGGGGAACACACACACTGTCACATTTGTGACACACTGGAAGGACACATATCCATGCAGCTTTCCCCAAGATAATGTTTAAGATGTACCCAGTAGTGGGTAGTAATGTAGACAAGACAGCTGACCCAGAACTCTCAGGAATGCAACACTAGGACAAACAGAGGAGCCAAGCAACATGGTCAGAGTAAAGGACGCTGGAGAACCATGACAGCTAAATTTAAAACAGTCTTGAAAACCATTTATGGGGGAAGCAAGCCAGTAAGCAGCAGCCCTCCATGGTTTCCACATCAGCTCCTGCCTCCAGGTTCTGGAGTTCCTGCTCTGACTTTCTCCAATGATGAACAGTGATGTGGAAGTGTAAGGCAAACAAACCTTATCTCCCCCCCCACCCAAAGACCATTGATGGGGGCTGGGGGTGTGATTCAGTTGTTAGAGTGCTTGTCTAACATGAGGCCCTGGGATCAATCGCCACCATTGCATGAATTGGGGGTGCATGCCTGTAACTGGAAGATTGAGGGTTATCTTCAACAACAGGTTTTCGGGCCAGCCTGGGCTACATGGAGCCAGTCTCAAAACCCTGCATGACTGGGATGTAAAGGATTACTGTGAATTCAAGGCCACCTTAGGCTGCATGGTGAATTCAGTCTCTATAACAAGATCCTGTCTGGAAAGAAAGGGGGAGGGGAGGGAGGGAGGAAAGAACAAATGAACACAAGGAGAAAATGAAAAAAAAATTAGTGGGAGCTATGTGTGGTAGCATATGCCTCTCATCTGAATGCTCAGAAGGTAGAGGCAGGAGGATGGAGACTGTGAAGCCAGCCAGGTTATACAATGAGATGAGACCTCAAACCAAACCAACCCAACGGGTAAAAGTTGGGTGGGGTACCATACACCTTTAACCTCAGCACTCAGGAAGCAGAGGCAAGCAGATCTCTGTGAGTTCCTGAGTTCCAGGTCAGCCAAGGCTACATAGGGAGACACCCTGTCTGAAACAATAAAAACAAATGAACAAAAAGAACCCAACACACACAACTGGAAAATTCATGAACTACACACTAAAAAATAACCCCCACCTCTCCCATCAATCACTTACTAAGAAAATGACCTGAAGCAGTGGTCCTCACCCTGCCTAGTGCTGTGGCCCTTTAACACAGTTCCTCATGTTGTGGGGACCCCCAACCATAACATTATCCCATCGCTACTTCATAACTGTAAATTTGCCTGTTATGAATCATAATGTGAACATCTAGTATGCAGGATATCTTATCCGTGGCCCCAGAGGGTTGAGACCCACTGCTCTATGGGCTTGTCTACAACTGGATCTATGGAGACACTATCCTAACTGAGGCTCCTTCCTCTCAGATGACTTTAGTTTGTGTCAAGTTGACAAAACTATCTATTTTCACATGTAGCCACAACCCGAGAAATAGTCTGCCTTTTGGATCCTCTTCTTTGCAAGCTGCTGCATGAAACTGGAACTCATTCATTCACACAGAACCAAACGTTTGTGTGCTTACTCTTTAATACACTTATCTGTGGTTTTCTATGGATTTTAGAGGTGTCTTTTAGCTGCCATGAAAGTGTCTATTCCTACTGGAGATCTCAAAGCAGTGTGATACCTTCTTTTCTTCTCCTTTTCTTTTCTTTTCTTTTTTCTTTTCTTTTTTTCTTTTCTTTTCTTTTCTTTCTTTCTTTCTCTTCTTCTTCTTCTTCTTCTTTCTTCTTCTTCTTCTTCTTCTTCTTCTTCTTCCTTTTTCTTCTTCTTCTTCTTCTTCCTTCTTCTTCTTCTTCTTTCTTCTTTCTTCTTCTTCTTCTTCTTCTTCTTCTTCTTCTTCTTCTTCTCCTCCTCCTCCTCCTTCT